>NW_028136249.1:0-600000 GCF_964662115.1 Mustela nivalis | reverse complement strand
TAGGAGAAAACGGCATGGCCCATGAGGCCACGCCCATGTGTGAGGGCCGCCTTGGGCACAAACACACATTGTGACCCTCAGCGTGAGTACCTTATTCAAGTAACGCCTCTCAGTGATTGGACCAAGAGCCCGCATATGTGGCTTGCCATGCCCATAGGCACGCAGGACTAACTAGATGGTGTGTATTCCAGTTGAGGGAACCCACTGCTGTGCTCTAGAGTCCCTCTCCTGGGGGGTCCCCTGTGGCAGAAAACAGTACTCTTCCCTTCCCACAGAATGAACCCAAACTCTTGGGAGCTTGGACAATCCCCCGAGAGGAAGGCTCTTCCTCGGCCCCTGAAGCAACCCCTACCCTGAACGGCCACTGTGAACGCAACACCCAGAGACAAAAGCCTGAGCGACTGCCTCCCACTTGCCCTCCTTTGATATCCAGAGGATCTCCCCTCTCGGACTGGAGATCAGGCCTGCCATTACCTTGGCCCCTACCTGAGCCAAGTTTGCTTTTTCAGACATCTGTCCCCACAGCCCTGGCAAACACAGCCTCTAGGCTGGGTCCTCTGGAGCCATACCACAGGACCATGCCTGCTCTCTCCTGGGAAACTCTGTCCATTCCTTTGGCCACACACCTCCAGAATATGAGAAACCTCAAGGCCCCCGAGGACATACCATTACCGGGAGCCTCCCTGCACACACAGGGGCCTTCGGACACAAGCTGAGCTGCTACCTCCATGAAGGCATGCACACAGATGTCAACAGAGATAGAAGGTTGAGCCCGACAGGCCCTTAGGCCCTAATCTCAACTCTTGCTTTGTTTTCCAGGTGTCACTCCTCAGAGGCTTTGGTTCGAAGAACAGGATATGGGGCTTTCCTGAGGCACTGAACAGAACTTCTCTCGTCTCCACATGGGAAGCTTCCTTGTTGGAGCCGTGTCAAACACCTCAGGTTGGAGAATCCTGCAGAGTCCCTGAGCCACCTCCACATTCCAAGGTCTCCCAGGCCACCTAGCCACAGTAGGACTCATCTTCAGGAGAGTCCATTTCAACTCTCCCCTCTGGGTAGCTCACCCAGGAGCCCACAGATTGAGCCTGCCTTGTCCTGACTAAAGAGTGGGAATATGAGGTGGCGTTCCCAGGCATCCATGCTTAGACACCTGCTCTCGAGTCTTTCCGTATGGGGCCTCCTGGAACCATCCAATAGCACTCGACTTTCGTGCAGAAGGAAACCTTGAGGTTTGGAGTAGTTCACAAATCCCATCGTAGGCAAACCTTCCTGGCCTCATGAGGCCCCCACACCATTCAGGAAGAGGCCATGCTGGACAAAAACTCTAGCCTGAGGCACGTCTCAGAGTTGAAATGACCTCAGTGCAGGAGATCTCGATTCAGCCTCTCAGAGTGGGCCTGCCGTGCCATCGGTCCCAAACCTCACGCTAGCTTGTGTTTTCAGACTTCCTTCCTCACACTCCTGGCAAACAAGCCCTCCGGACTAGGAACTCCAGAACCACAACCCAGCCCAGGGTCTGCCCAAGGGAAGAAAAACGTTTCCCTGTGGGGCTCTCTCCAGAAAACCCAGATGAGGATCAACCTGCTCGGGCCTCGACGGTACCCGAACTGGATAGGCTGCTCTGGGCACTCATGCTCTGTCTGACACAGCCTGAAGCCAGACGTCCAGACAGACAAGGAGACAGCTGGCCGCACACCCAGCACTTCGGACACGCCATGGTCTTATGCCGTCACCTCTTCCTAACCTTGGTTTTCAGATATCTGAACCTAGACATTATATCAATTCTCCACACAGCTGGGTATCGCAAGCACAACACAGAACTCCTCCTTCCCCGTGGCTGTAAAGCTTGCTCTTGGCATGGAGTCACACCTTCAGGGTGGGAGAAACCTTCCTGGTCCCTGATGCCACGCCCAAACTTGAGTGCTGCTTGGGCACAAATTCACACTCTGACCCTCAGCATGAGCCCCATGTCAAAGAAAGGCCTGTCAGGGCCTGGGCCAAGAGCCCGCATATGGGGCTTGCCAAGCCCCTATGCACCCAATCCTCACCAGTGTTTGAGTTTTCCAGTCGCCCCGCCCGTACCTGGGGCTCTGCTCTGGAATCCCTTTCTTGGAGAGACACGTGAGCCAGACAACACTTTTCCACCCTTCCCACAAAATGACCCCAAACTCTTGGGAGCTGGGACAAATCCCCAGAGAGGGATACTCATCCACAGTCCCTGAGGCCACCCCTCCAATCCACGGCTATCTCGGACACAACATCCAGAGACAAAAGCCTGAAGGAACGCCTCCCACTCGCCCTTGTTTCAGAGGCCCAGGAGCTCCCTCTCGGGCTGTACATCCGGCCTGCCATACCCTAGGCGCCACTCATAAGCTGAGTTTGTGTTTTCAGACTTCTGTGCCCTCAGCCTGGACCCACACAATCGCCAGGCTAGGGCCTCTGGAGCCACTGCGAAAGATTGTGCCTGCCCTCTCCAAGGAAATTGTGCCCAATGCATTGACCACAACCCTACAGGTTAGGGAAAAGCTCCAAGGCCCCTGAGGCCATCAATAGTGTAGGCCACCCTGGACTAAGAGGGGCTCTCTGACACCAGCGGAGCAACTATCTCCACTTAGACTCTCAGAGAGTGTCCCCAGAGACAGAAGGTTGAAATGGACAGGCCCCCAGGCCCTAATCTGAACCTTAGCTCTGGTTTCCATGTGTCCGTCCTCAGAGGTCTGTTTTCGTACACCAGCACACGGGGCTTTTCTGAGGCACCAAACCAAACCTCTCTCGCCTCCACATGGGGAGCTTACTTACTGGGGATGTATCAAACCCTTCAGGTAGGAGAGTTCCGCAGGGCCACTGAACAACCAGCACATTCCAAGGTTTCCATGGACCCAAACGCACATTATGACGCATCCTCAGGAGAGGCCATTTCAACTCAGCCCCCTGGTTAGCGTGCCCCAGAGGCAGCAGATCAAACATATCTTGTGGCTAATGGCCAATGGGAATGCGAGGCATGCTGTACAGGGATCCATCCTTCGAACCGTGCTCTCCAGTCCTTCTGTATGGTATGTCCTGGAGCCATGCAACAGGACTCGAATGTCCCACAGAAGGAAACCTGGTGGTTTGGGGCAACCTCCAATCTCAGCGTGGGAAAACTTCCTTGGCCTCATGAGGCCCCCGCTTCATGAAGGTGCCATCATGGACACATACTCCAGCCTCAGCCAACGTCTGATCCTCAGCCTGACTTCAGATGCAGGAGATTTTGATTCAGCCTCTGCCTAGTGGGCCTGCTCTGCCCTTGGCTCCAATCCTCACTTTAGCTTGTGTTCCTAGACTTCCGTCCTCACACTCCTGGCCCACAAACCCTCCCTTCTGGGAATTCTGGGGCCACAATGAAGCACTCCGCCTGCCTCCCAGGAGAAAAACTTTGTCTATGGTGCTGCCCAGAAACCCCAAATGAGGATCAAACTGCTTGGCCCTCGGCAACACCCCAATTGCATAGGCTACCTTAAACACTGATGCTCTGTCGCAAATAGCCTGAGCCCAGACCTTCCAACAGACACCGACACAGCTGGCTGCACACCCAGCACATTGGACCCGCCACTGCCTTAGGCCACCATCCATTCCCAACCTGGGTTTTCAGTCATCAGAACCTAGACCTTATCTCCAATCCCTGCACAGGGGGGAACCTGATGCACAAGTCAGAACCCCTCCTTCCCCATGGAAAGAAACCTTGCTGCTGGCAGTGAGTCAAACCTTCAGTGTAGGAGAAAACGGCATGGCCCATGAGGCCACGCCCATGTGTGAGGGCCGCCTTGGGCACAAACACACATTGTGACCCTCAGCGTGAGTACCTTATTCAAGTAACGCCTCTCAGTGATTGGACCAAGAGCCCGCGTATGTGGCTTGCCATGCCCATAGGCACGCAGGACTAACTAGATGGTGTGTATTCCAGTTGAGGGAACCCACTGCTGTGCTCTAGAGTCCCTCTCCTGGGGGGTCCCCTGTGGCAGAAAACAGTACTCTTCCCTTCCCACAGAATGAACCCAAACACTTGGGAGCTTGGACAATCCCCCGAGAGGAAGGCTCTTCCTCGGCCCCTGAAGCAACCCCTACCCTGAACGGCCACTGTGAACGCAACACCCAGAGACAAAAGCCTGAGCGACTGCCTCCCACTTGCCCTCCTTTGATATCCAGAGGATCTCCCCTCTCGGACTGGAGATCAGGCCTGCCATTACCTTGGCCCCTACCTGAGCCAAGTTTGCTTTTTCAGATATCAGTCCCCACAGCCCTGGCAAACACAGCCTCTAGGCTGGGTCCTCTGGAGCCATACCACAGGACCATGCCTGCTCTCTCCTGGGAA
Organism: Mustela nivalis; assembly: GCF_964662115.1. NCBI lineage: Eukaryota > Metazoa > Chordata > Mammalia > Carnivora > Mustelidae > Mustela > Mustela nivalis. The sequence continues at coordinate 595,649 of NW_028136249.1, read as the reverse complement.
ACTCTGTCCATTCCTTTGGCCACACACCTCCAGAATATGAGAAACCTCAAGGCCCCCGAGGACATACCATTACCGGGAGCCTCCCTGCACACACAGGGGCCTTCGGACACAAGCTGAGCTGCTACCTCCATGAAGGCATGCACACAGATGTCAACAGAGATAGAAGGTTGAGCCGGACAGGCCCTTAGGCCCTAAACTCAACTCTTGCTTTGTTTTCCAGGTGTCACTCCTCAGAGGCTTTGGTTCGAAGAACAGGATATGGGGCTTTCCTCAGGCACTGAAGAGAACTTCTCTCGTCTCCACATGGGAAGCTTCCTTGTTGGAGCCGTGTCAAACACCTCAGGTTGGAGAATCCTGCAGAGTCCCTGAGCCACCTCCACATTCCAAGGTCTCCCAGGCCACCAAGCCACAGTAGGACTCATCTTCAGGAGAGTCCATTTCAACTCTCCCCTCTGGGTAGCTCACCCAGGAGCCCGCAGATTGAGCCTGCCTTGTCCTCACTAAAGAGTGGGAATATGAGGTGGCGTTCCCAGGCATCCATGCTTAGACACCTGCTCTCGAGTCTTTCCGTATGGGGCCTCCTGGAACCATCCAATAGCACTCGACTTTCGTGCAGAAGGAAACCTTGAGGTTTGGAGTAGTTCACAAATCCCATCGTAGGCAAACCTTCCTGGCCTCATGAGGCCCCCACACCATTCAGGAAGAGGCCATGCTGGACAAAAACTCTAGCCTGAGGCACGTCTCAGAGTTGAAATGACCTCAGTGCAGGAGATCTCGATTCAGCCTCTCAGAGTGGGCCTGCCGTGCCATCGGTCCCAAACCTCACGCTAGCTTGTGTTTTCAGACTTCCTTCCTCACACTCCTGGCAAACAAGCCCTCCGGACTAGGAACTCCAGAACCACAACCCAGCCCAGGGTCTGCCCAAGGGAAGAAAAACGTTTCCCTGTGGGGCTCTCTCCAGAAAACCCAGATGAGGATCAACCTGCTCGGGCCTCGACGGTACCCGAACTGGATAGGCTGCTCTGGGCACTCATGCTCTGTCTGACACAGCCTGAAGCCAGACGTCCAGACAGACAAGGAGACAGCTGGCCGCACACCCAGCACTTCGGACACGCCATTGTCTTATGCCATCACCTCTTCCTAAACTTGGTTTTCAGATATCTGAACCTAGACATTATATGAATTCTCCACACAGCTGGGTATCGCAAGCACAACACAGAACTCCTCCTTCCCCGTGGCTGTAAAGCTTGCTTGGCATGGAGTCACACCTTCAGGGTGGGAGAAACCTTCCTGGTCCCTGATGCCACGCCCAAACTTGAGTGCTGCTTGGGCACAAATTCACACTCTGACCCTCAGCATGAGCCCCATGTCAAAGAAAGGCCTGTCAGGGCCTGGGCCAAGAGCCCGCATCTGGGGCTTGCCAAGCCCCTATGCACCCAATCCTCACCAGTGTTTGAGTTTTCCAGTCGCCCCGCCCGTACCTGGGGCTCTGCTCTGGAATCCCTTTCTTGGAGAGACACGTGAGCCAGACAACACTTTTCCACCCTTCCCACAAAATGACCCCAAACTCTTGGGAGCTGGGACAAATCCCCAGAGAGGGATACTCGTCCACAGTCCCTGAGGCCACCCCTCCAATCCAAGGCTATCTCGGACACAACATCCAGAGACAAAAGCCTGAAGGAACGCCTCCCACTCGCCCTTGTTTCAGAGGCCCAGGAGCTCCCTCTCGGGCTGTACATCCGGCCTGCCATACCCTAGGCGCCACTCATAAGCTGAGTTTGTGTTTTCAGACTTCTGTGCCCTCAGCCTGGACCCACACAACCGCCAGGCTAGGGCCTCTGGAGCCACAGCGAAAGATTGTGCCTGCCCTCTCCAAGGAAATTGTGCCCAATCCATTGACCACAACCCTACAGGTTAAAGAAAAGCTCCAAGGCCCCTGAGGCCATCAATAGTGTAGGCCACCCTGGACTAAGAGGGGCTCTCTGACACCAGCGGAGCAACTATCTCCACTTAGACTCTCAGACAGTGTCCCCAGAGACAGAAGGTTGAAATGGACAGGCCCCCAGGCCCTAATCTGAACCTTAGCTCTGGTTTCCATGTGTCCGTCCTCAGAGGTCTGTTTTCGTACACCAGCACACGGGGCTTTTCTGAGGCACCAAACCAAACCTCTCTCGCCTCCACATGGGGAGCTTACTTACTGGGGATGTATCAAACCCTTCAGGTAGGAGAGTTCCGCAGGGCCACTGAACAACCAGCACATTCCAAGGTTTCCATGGACCCAAACGCACATTATGACGCATCCTCAGGAGAGGCCATTTCAACTCAGCCCCCTGGTTAGCGTGCCCCAGAGGCAGCAGATCAAACATATCTTGTGGCTAATGGCCAATGGGAATGCGAGGCATGCTGTACAGGGATCCATCCTTCGAACCGTGCTCTCCAGTCCTTCCGTATGGTATGTCCTGGAGCCATGCAACAGGACTCGAATGTCCCACAGAAGGAAACCTGGTGGTTTGGGGCAACCTCCAAACTCAGCGTGGGAAAACTTCCTTGGCCTCATGAGGCCCCCGCTTCATGAAGGTGCCATCATGGACACATACTCCAGCCTCAGCCAACGTCTGATCCTCAGCCTGACTTCAGATGCAGGAGATTTTGATTCAGCCTCTGCCTAGTGGGCCTGCTCTGCCCTTGGCTCCAATCCTCACTTTAGCTTGTGTTCCTAGACTTCCGTCCTCACACTCCTGGACCACAAACCCTCCCTTCTGGGAATTCTGGGGCCACAATGAAGCACTCCGCCTGCCTCCCAGGAGGAAAACTTTGTCTATGGTGCTGTCCAGAAACCCCAAATGAGGATCAAACTGCTTGGCCCTCGGCAACACCCCAATTGCATAGGCTACCTTAAACACTGATGCTCTGTCGCAAATAGCCTGAGCCCAGACCTTCCAACAGACACCGACACAGCTGGCTGCACACCCAGCACATTGGACCCGCCACTGCCTTAGGCCACCATCCATTCCCAACCTGGGTTTTCAGTCATCAGAACCTAGACCTTATCTCCAATCCCTGCACAGGGGGGAACCTGATGCACAAGTCAGAACCCCTCCTTCCCCATGGCAAGAAACCTTCCTGCTGGCAGTGAGTCAAACCTTCAGTGTAGGAGAAAACGGCATGGCCCATGAGGCCACGCCCATGTGTGAGGGCCGCCTTGGGCACAAACACACATTGTGACCCTCAGCGTGAGTACCTTATTCAAGTAACGCCTCTCAGTGATTGGACCAAGAGCCCGCATATGTGGCTTGCCATGCCCATAGGCACGCAGGACTAACTAGATGGTGTGTATTCCAGTTGAGGGAACCCACTGCTCTTCTCTAGAGTCCCTCTCCTGGGGGGTCCCCTGTGGCAGAAAACAGTACTCTTCCCTTCCCACAGAATGAACCCAAACACTTGGGAGCTTGGACAATCCCCCGAGAGGAAGGCTCTTCCTCGGCCCCTGAAGCAACCCCTACCCTGAACGGCCACTGTGAACGCAACACCCAGAGACAAAAGCCTGAGCGACTGCCTCCCACTTGCCCTCCTTTGATATCCAGAGGATCTCCCCTCTCGGACTGGAGATCAGGCCTGCCATTACCTTGGCCCCTACCTGAGCCAAGTTTGCTTTTTCGGACATCAGTCCCCACAGCCCTGGCAAACACAGCCTCTAGGCTGGGTCCTCTGGAGCCATACCACAGGACCATGCCTGCTCTCTCCTGGGAAACTCTGTCCATTCCTTTGGCCACACACCTCCAGAATATGAGAAACCTCAAGGCCCCCGAGGACATACCATTACCGGGAGCCTCCCTGCACACACAGGGGCCTTCGGACACAAGCTGAGCTGCTACCTCCATGAAGGCATGCACACAGATGTCAACAGAGATAGAAGGTTGAGCCGGACAGGCCCTTAGGCCCTAATCTCAACTCTTGCTTTGTTTTCCAGGTGTCACTCCTCAGAGGCTTTGGTTCGAAGAACAGGATATGGGGCTTTCCTGAGGCACTGAACAGAACTTCTCTCGTCTCCACATGGGAAGCTTCCTTTTTGGAGCCGTGTCAAACACCTCAGGTTGGAGAATCCTGCAGAGTCCCTGAGCCACCTCCACATTCCAAGGTCTCCCAGGCCACCAAGCCACAGTAGGACTCATCTTCAGGAGAGTCCATTTCAACTCTCCCCTCTGGGTAGCTCACCCAGGAGCCCGCAGATTGAGCCTGCCTTGTCCTCACTAAAGAGTGGGAATATGAGGTGGCGTTCCCAGGCATCCATGCTTAGACACCTGCTCTCGAGTCTTTCCGTATGGGGCCTCCTGGAACCATCCAATAGCACTCGACTTTCGTGCAGAAGGAAACCTTGAGGTTTGGAGTAGTTCACAAATCCCATCGTAGGCAAACCTTCCTGGCCTCATGAGGCCCCCACACCATTCAGGAAGAGGCCATGCTGGACAAAAACTCTAGCCTGAGGCACGTCTCAGAGTTGAAATGACCTCAGTGCAGGAGATCTCGATTCAGCCTCTCAGAGTGGGCCTGCCGTGCCATCGGTCCCAAACCTCACGCTAGCTTGTGTTTTCAGACTTCCTTCCTCACACTCCTGGCAAACAAGCCCTCCGGACTAGGAACTCCAGAACCACAACCCAGCCCAGGGTCTGCCCAAGGGAAGAAAAACGTTTCCCTGTGGGGCTCTCTCCAGAAAACCCAGATGAGGATCAACCTGCTCGGGCCTCGACGGTACCCGAACTGGATAGGCTGCTCTGGGCACTCATGCTCTGTCTGACACAGCCTGAAGCCAGACGTCCAGACAGACAAGGAGACAGCTGGCCGCACACCCAGCACTTCGGACACGCCATGGTCTTATGCCGTCACCTCTTCCTAAACTTGGTTTTCAGATATCTGAACCTAGACATTATATCAATTCTCCACACAGCTGGGTATCGCAAGCACAACACAGAACTCCTCCTTCCCCGTGGCTGTAAAGCTTGCTTGGCATGGAGTCACACCTTCAGGGTGGGAGAAACCTTCCTGGTCCCTGATGCCACGCCCAAACTTGAGTGCTGCTTGGGCACAAATTCACACTCTGACCCTCAGCATGAGCCCCATGTCAAAGAAAGGCCTGTCAGGGCCTGGGCCAAGAGCCCGCATCTGGGGCTTGCCAAGCCCCTATGCACCCAATCCTCACCAGTGTTTGAGTTTTCCAGTCGCCCCGCCCGTACCTGGGGCTCTGCTCTGGAATCCCTTTCTTGGAGAGACACGTGAGCCAGACAACACTTTTCCACCCTTCCCACAAAATGACCCCAAACTCTTGGGAGCTGGGACAAATCCCCAGAGAGGGATACTCGTCCACAGTCCCTGAGGCCACCCCTCCAATCCAAGGCTATCTCGGACACAACATCCAGAGACAAAAGCCTGAAGGAACGCCTCCCACTCGCCCTTGTTTCAGAGGCCCAGGAGCTCCCTCTCGGGCTGTACATCCGGCCTGCCATACCCTAGGCGCCACTCATAAGCTGAGTTTGTGTTTTCAGACTTCTGTGCCCTCAGCCTGGACCCACACAACCGCCAGGCTAGGGCCTCTGGAGCCACAGCGAAAGATTGTGCCTGCCATCTCCAAGGAAATTGTGCCCAATCCATTGACCACAACCCTACAGGTTAGGGAAAAGCTCCAAGGCCCCTGAGGCCATCAATAGTGTAGGCCACCCTGGACTAAGAGGGGCTCTTTGACACCAGCGGAGCAACTATCTCCACTTAGACTCTCAGACAGTGTCCCCAGAGACAGAAGGTTGAAATGGACAGGCCCCCAGGCCCTAATCTGAACCTTAGCTCTGGTTTCCATGTGTCCGTCCTCAGAGGTCTGTTTTCGTACACCAGCACACGGGGCTTTTCTGAGGCACCAAACCAAACCTCTCTCGCCTCCACATGGGGAGCTTACTTACTGGGGATGTATCAAACCCTTCAGGTAGGAGAGTTCCGCAGGGCCACTGAACAACCAGCACATTCCAAGGTTTCCATGGACCCAAACGCACATTATGACGCATCCTCAGGAGAGGCCATTTCAACTCAGCCCCCTGGTTAGCGTGCCCCAGAGGCAGCAGATCAAACATATCTTGTGGCTAATGGCCAATGGGAATGCGAGGCATGCTGTACAGGGATCCATCCTTCGAACCGTGCTCTCCAGTCCTTCCGTATGGTATGTCCTGGAGCCATGCAACAGGACTCGAATGTCCCACAGAAGGAAACCTGGTGGTTTGGGGCAACCTCCAAACTCAGCGTGGGAAAACTTCCTTGGCCTCATGAGGCCCCCGCTTCATGAAGGTGCCATCATGGACACATACTCCAGCCTCAGCCAACGTCTGATCCTCAGCCTGACTTCAGATGCAGGAGATTTTGATTCAGCCTCTGCCTAGTGGGCCTGCTCTGCCCTTGGCTCCAATCCTCACTTTAGCTTGTGTTCCTAGACTTCCGTCCTCACACTCCTGGACCACAAACCCTCCCTTCTGGGAATTCTGGGGCCACAATGAAGCACTCCGCCTGCCTCCCAGGAGGAAAACTTTGTCTATGGTGCTGTCCAGAAACCCCAAATGAGGATCAAACTGCTTGGCCCTCGGCAACACCCCAATTGCATAGGCTACCTTAAACACTGATGCTCTGTCGCAAATAGCCTGAGCCCAGACCTTCCAACAGACACCGACACAGCTGGCTGCACACCCAGCACATTGGACCCGCCACTGCCTTAGGCCACCATCCATTCCCAACCTGGGTTTTCAGTCATCAGAACCTAGACCTTATCTCCAATCCCTGCACAGGGGGGAAACTGATGCACAAGTCAGAACCCCTCCTTCCCCATGGCAAGAAACCTTCCTGCTGGCAGTGAGTCAAACCTTCAGTGTAGGAGAAAACGGCATGGCCCATGAGGCCACGCCCATGTGTGAGGGCCGCCTTGGGCACAAACACACATTGTGACCCTCAGCGTGAGTACCTTATTCAAGTAACGCCTCTCAGTGATTGGACCAAGAGCCCGCATATGTGGCTTGCCATGCCCATAGGCACGCAGGACTAACTAGATGGTGTGTATTCCAGTTGAGGGAACCCACTGCTCTTCTCTAGAGTCCCTCTCCTGGGGGGTCCCCTGTGGCAGAAAACAGTACTCTTCCCTTCCCACAGAATGAACCCAAACACTTGGGAGCTTGGACAATCCCCCGAGAGGAAGGCTCTTCCTCGGCCCCTGAAGCAACCCCTACCCTGAACGGCCACTGTGAACGCAACACCCAGAGACAAAAGCCTGAGCGACTGCCTCCCACTTGCCCTCCTTTGATATCCAGAGGATCTCCCCTCTCGGACTGGAGATCAGGCCTGCCATTACCTTGGCCCCTACCTGAGCCAAGTTTGCTTTTTCGGACATCAGTCCCCACAGCCCTGGCAAACACAGCCTCTAGGCTGGGTCCTCTGGAGCCATACCACAGGACCATGCCTGCTCTCTCCTGGGAAACTCTGTCCATTCCTTTGGCCACACACCTCCAGAATATGAGAAACCTCAAGGCCCCCGAGGACATACCATTACCGGGAGCCTCCCTGCACACACAGGGGCCTTCGGACACAAGCTGAGCTGCTACCTCCATGAAGGCATGCACACAGATGTCAACAGAGATAGAAGGTTGAGCCGGACAGGCCCTTAGGCCCTAATCTCAACTCTTGCTTTGTTTTCCAGGTGTCACTCCTCAGAGGCTTTGGTTCGAAGAACAGGATATGGGGCTTTCCTGAGGCACTGAACAGAACTTCTCTCGTCTCCACATGGGAAGCTTCCTTTTTGGAGCCGTGTCAAACACCTCAGGTTGGAGAATCCTGCAGAGTCCCTGAGCCACCTCCACATTCCAAGGTCTCCCAGGCCACCAAGCCACAGTAGGACTCATCTTCAGGAGAGTCCATTTCAACTCTCCCCTCTGGGTAGCTCACCCAGGAGCCCGCAGATTGAGCCTGCCTTGTCCTCACTAAAGAGTGGGAATATGAGGTGGCGTTCCCAGGCATCCATGCTTAGACACCTGCTCTCGAGTCTTTCCGTATGGGGCCTCCTGGAACCATCCAATAGCACTCGACTTTCGTGCAGAAGGAAACCTTGAGGTTTGGAGTAGTTCACAAATCCCATCGTAGGCAAACCTTCCTGGCCTCATGAGGCCCCCACACCATTCAGGAAGAGGCCATGCTGGACAAAAACTCTAGCCTGAGGCACGTCTCAGAGTTGAAATGACCTCAGTGCAGGAGATCTCGATTCAGCCTCTCAGAGTGGGCCTGCCGTGCCATCGGTCCCAAACCTCACGCTAGCTTGTGTTTTCAGACTTCCTTCCTCACACTCCTGGCAAACAAGCCCTCCGGACTAGGAACTCCAGAACCACAACCCAGCCCAGGGTCTGCCCAAGGGAAGAAAAACGTTTCCCTGTGGGGCTCTCTCCAGAAAACCCAGATGAGGATCAACCTGCTCGGGCCTCGACGGTACCCGAACTGGATAGGCTGCTCTGGGCACTCATGCTCTGTCTGACACAGCCTGAAGCCAGACGTCCAGACAGACAAGGAGACAGCTGGCCGCACACCCAGCACTTCGGACACGCCATGGTCTTATGCCGTCACCTCTTCCTAAACTTGGTTTTCAGATATCTGAACCTAGACATTATATCAATTCTCCACACAGCTGGGTATCGCAAGCACAACACAGAACTCCTCCTTCCCCGTGGCTGTAAAGCTTGCTTGGCATGGAGTCACACCTTCAGGGTGGGAGAAACCTTCCTGGTCCCTGATGCCACGCCCAAACTTGAGTGCTGCTTGGGCACAAATTCACACTCTGACCCTCAGCATGAGCCCCATGTCAAAGAAAGGCCTGTCAGGGCCTGGGCCAAGAGCCCGCATCTGGGGCTTGCCAAGCCCCTATGCACCCAATCCTCACCAGTGTTTGAGTTTTCCAGTCGCCCCGCCCGTACCTGGGGCTCTGCTCTGGAATCCCTTTCTTGGAGAGACACGTGAGCCAGACAACACTTTTCCACCCTTCCCACAAAATGACCCCAAACTCTTGGGAGCTGGGACAAATCCCCAGAGAGGGATACTCGTCCACAGTCCCTGAGGCCACCCCTCCAATCCAAGGCTATCTCGGACACAACATCCAGAGACAAAAGCCTGAAGGAACGCCTCCCACTCGCCCTTGTTTCAGAGGCCCAGGAGCTCCCTCTCGGGCTGTACATCCGGCCTGCCATACCCTAGGCGCCACTCATAAGCTGAGTTTGTGTTTTCAGACTTCTGTGCCCTCAGCCTGGACCCACACAACCGCCAGGCTAGGGCCTCTGGAGCCACAGCGAAAGATTGTGCCTGCCCTCTCCAAGGAAATTGTGCCCAATCCATTGACCACAACCCTACAGGTTAGGGAAAAGCTCCAAGGCCCCTGAGGCCATCAATAGTGTAGGCCACCCTGGACTAAGAGGGGCTCTCTGACACCAGCGGAGCAACTATCTCCACTTAGACTCTCAGACAGTGTCCCCAGAGACAGAAGGTTGAAATGGACAGGCCCCCAGGCCCTAATCTGAACCTTAGCTCTGGTTTCCATGTGTCCGTCCTCAGAGGTCTGTTTTCGTACACCAGCACACGGGGCTTTTCTGAGGCACCAAACCAAACCTCTCTCGCCTCCACATGGGGAGCTTACTTACTGGGGATGTATCAAACCCTTCAGGTAGGAGAGTTCCGCAGGGCCACTGAACAACCAGCACATTCCAAGGTTTCCATGGACCCAAACGCACATTATGACGCATCCTCAGGAGAGGCCATTTCAACTCAGCCCCCTGGTTAGCGTGCCCCAGAGGCAGCAGATCAAACATATCTTGTGGCTAATGGCCAATGGGAATGCGAGGCATGCTGTACAGGGATCCATCCTTCGAACCGTGCTCTCCAGTCCTTCCGTATGGTATGTCCTGGAGCCATGCAACAGGACTCGAATGTCCCACAGAAGGAAACCTGGTGGTTTGGGGCAACCTCCAATCTCAGCGTGGGAAAACTTCCTTGGCCTCATGAGGCCCCCGCTTCATGAAGGTGCCATCATGGACACATACTCCAGCCTCAGCCAACGTCTGATCCTCAGCCTGACTTCAGATGCAGGAGATTTTGATTCAGCCTCTGCCTAGTGGGCCTGCTCTGCCCTTGGCTCCAATCCTCACTTTAGCTTGTGTTCCTAGACTTCCGTCCTCACACTCCTGGACCACAAACCCTCCCTTCTGGGAATTCTGGGGCCACAATGAAGCACTTCGCCTGCCTCCCAGGAGGAAAACTTTGTCTATGGTGCTGTCCAGAAACCCCAAATGAGGATCAAACTGCTTGGCCCTCGGCAACACCCCAATTGCATAGGCTACCTTAAACACTGATGCTCTGTCGCAAATAGCCTGAGCCCAGACCTTCCAACAGACACCGACACAGCTGGCTGCACACCCAGCACATTGGACCCGCCACTGCCTTAGGCCACCATCCATTCCCAACCTGGGTTTTCAGTCATCAGAACCTAGACCTTATCTCCAATCCCTGCACAGGGGGGAACCTGATGCACAAGTCAGAACCCCTCCTTCCCCATGGCAAGAAACCTTCCTGCTGGCAGTGAGTCAAACCTTCAGTGTAGGAGAAAACGGCATGGCCAATGAGGCCACGCCCATGTGTGAGGGCCGCCTTGGGCACAAACACACATTGTGACCCTCAGCGTGAGTACCTTATTCAAGTAACGCCTCTCAGTGATTGGACCAAGAGCCCGCATATGTGGCTTGCCATGCCCATAGGCACGCAGGACTAACTAGATGGTGTGTATTCCAGTTGAGGGAACCCACTGCTCTTCTCTAGAGTCCCTCTCCTGGGGGGTCCCCTGTGGCAGAAAACAGTACTCTTCCCTTCCCACAGAATGAACCCAAACACTTGGGAGCTTGGACAATCCCCCGAGAGGAAGGCTCTTCCTCGGCCCCTGAAGCAACCCCTACCCTGAACGGCCACTGTGAACGCAACACCCAGAGACAAAAGCCTGAGCGACTGCCTCCCACTTGCCCTCCTTTGATATCCAGAGGATCTCCCCTCTCGGACTGGAGATCAGGCCTGCCATTACCTTGGCCCCTACCTGAGCCAAGTTTGCTTTTTCAGACATCAGTCCCCACAGCCCTGGCAAACACAGCCTCTAGGCTGGGTCCTCTGGAGCCATACCACAGGACCATGCCTGCTCTCTCCTGGGAAACTCTGTCCATTCCTTTGGCCACACACCTCCAGAATATGAGAAACCTCAAGGCCCCCGAGGACATACCATTACCGGGAGCCTCCCTGCACACACAGGGGCCTTCGGACACAAGCTGAGCTGCTACCTCCATGAAGGCATGCACACAGATGTCAACAGAGATAGAAGGTTGAGCCGGACAGGCCCTTAGGCCCTAATCTCAACTCTTGCTTTGTTTTCCAGGTGTCACTCCTCAGAGGCTTTGGTTCGAAGAACAGGATATGGGGCTTTCCTGAGGCACTGAACAGAACTTCTCTCGTCTCCACATGGGAAGCTTCCTTTTTGGAGCCGTGTCAAACACCTCAGGTTGGAGAATCCTGCAGAGTCCCTGAGCCACCTCCACATTCCAAGGTCTCCCAGGCCACCAAGCCACAGTAGGACTCATCTTCAGGAGAGTCCATTTCAACTCTCCCCTCTGGGTAGCTCACCCAGGAGCCCGCAGATTGAGCCTGCCTTGTCCTCACTAAAGAGTGGGAATATGAGGTGGCGTTCCCAGGCATCCATGCTTAGACACCTGCTCTCGAGTCTTTCCGTATGGGGCCTCCTGGAACCATCCAATAGCACTCGACTTTCGTGCAGAAGGAAACCTTGAGGTTTGGAGTAGTTCACAAATCCCATCGTAGGCAAACCTTCCTGGCCTCATGAGGCCCCCACACCATTCAGGAAGAGGCCATGCTGGACAAAAACTCTAGCCTGAGGCACGTCTCAGAGTTGAAATGACCTCAGTGCAGGAGATCTCGATTCAGCCTCTCAGAGTGGGCCTGCCGTGCCATCGGTCCCAAACCTCACGCTAGCTTGTGTTTTCAGACTTCCTTCCTCACACTCCTGGCAAACAAGCCCTCCGGACTAGGAACTCCAGAACCACAACCCAGCCCAGGGTCTGCCCAAGGGAAGAAAAACGTTTCCCTGTGGGGCTCTCTCCAGAAAACCCAGATGAGGATCAACCTGCTCGGGCCTCGACGGTACCCGAACTGGATAGGCTGCTCTGGGCACTCATGCTCTGTCTGACACAGCCTGAAGCCAGACGTCCAGACAGACAAGGAGACAGCTGGCCGCACACCCAGCACTTCGGACACGCCATTGTCTTATGCCATCACCTCTTCCTAAACTTGGTTTTCAGATATCTGAACCTAGACATTATATCAATTCTCCACACAGCTGGGTATCGCAAGCACAACACAGAACTCCTCCTTCCCCGTGGCTGTAAAGCTTGCTTGGCATGGAGTCACACCTTCAGGGTGGGAGAAACCTTCCTGGTCCCTGATGCCACGCCCAAACTTGAGTGCTGCTTGGGCACAAATTCACACTCTGACCCTCAGCATGAGCCCCATGTCAAAGAAAGGCCTGTCAGGGCCTGGGCCAAGAGCCCGCATCTGGGGCTTGCCAAGCCCCTATGCACCCAATCCTCACCAGTGTTTGAGTTTTCCAGTCGCCCCGCCCGTACCTGGGGCTCTGCTCTGGAATCCCTTTCTTGGAGAGACACGTGAGCCAGACAACACTTTTCCACCCTTCCCACAAAATGACCCCAAACTCTTGGGAGCTGGGACAAATCCCCAGAGAGGGATACTCGTCCACAGTCCCTGAGGCCACCCCTCCAATCCACGGCTATCTCGGACACAACATCCAGAGACAAAAGCCTGAAGGAACGCCTCCCACTCGCCCTTGTTTCAGAGGCCCAGGAGCTCCCTCTCGGGCTGTACATCCGGCCTGCCATACCCTAGGCGCCACTCATAAGCTGAGTTTGTGTTTTCAGACTTCTGTGCCCTCAGCCTGGACCCACACAACCGCCAGGCTACGGCCTCTGGAGCCACAGCGAAAGATTGTGCCTGCCCTCTCCAAGGAAATTGTGCCCAATCCATTGACCACAACCCTACAGGTTAGGGAAAAGCTCCAAGGCCCCTGAGGCCATCAATAGTGTAGGCCACCCTGGACTAAGAGGGGCTCTCTGACACCAGCGGAGCAACTATCTCCACTTAGACTCTCAGACAGTGTCCCCAGAGACAGAAGGTTGAAATGGACAGGCCCCCAGGCCCTAATCTGAACCTTAGCTCTGGTTTCCATGTGTCCGTCCTCAGAGGTCTGTTTTCGTACACCAGCACACGGGGCTTTTCTGAGGCACCAAACCAAACCTCTCTCGCCTCCACATGGGGAGCTTACTTACTGGGGATGTATCAAACCCTTCAGGTAGGAGAGTTCCGCAGGGCCACTGAACAACCAGCACATTCCAAGGTTTCCATGGACCCAAACGCACATTATGACGCATCCTCAGGAGAGGCCATTTCAACTCAGCCCCCTGGTTAGCGTGCCCCAGAGGCAGCAGATCAAACATATCTTGTGGCTAATGGCCAATGGGAATGCGAGGCATGCTGTACAGGGATCCATCCTTCGAACCGTGCTCTCCAGTCCTTCCGTATGGTATGTCCTGGAGCCATGCAACAGGACTCGAATGTCCCACAGAAGGAAACCTGGTGGTTTGGGGCAACCTCCAATCTCAGCGTGGGAAAACTTCCTTGGCCTCATGAGTCCCCCGCTTCATGAAGGTGCCATCATGGACACATACTCCAGCCTCAGCCAACGTCTGATCCTCAGCCTGACTTCAGATGCAGGAGATTTTGATTCAGCCTCTGCCTAGTGGGCCTGCTCTGCCCTTGGCTCCAATCCTCACTTTAGCTTGTGTTCCTAGACTTCCGTCCTCACACTCCTGGCCCACAAACCCTCCCTTCTGGGAATTCTGGGGCCACAATGAAGCACTCCGCCTGCCTCCCAGGAGAAAACTTTGTCTATGGTGCTGCCCAGAAACCCCAAATGAGGATCAAACTGCTTGGCCCTCGGCAACACCCCAATTGCATAGGCTACCTTAAACAGTGATGCTCTGTCGCAAATAGCCTGAGCCCAGACCTTCCAACAGACACCGACACAGCTGGCTGCACACCCAGCACATTGGACCCGCCACTGCCTTAGGCCACCATCCATTCCCAACCTGGGTTTTCAGTCATCAGAACCTAGACCTTATCTCCAATCCCTGCACAGGGGGGAACCTGATGCACAAGTCAGAACCCCTCCTTCCCCATGGCAAGAAACCTTGCTGCTGGCAGTGAGTCAAACCTTCAGTGTAGGAGAAAACGGCATGGCCCATGAGGCCACGCCCATGTGTGAGGGCCGCCTTGGGCACAAACACACATTGTGACCCTCAGCGTGAGTACCTTATTCAAGTAACGCCTCTCAGTGATTGGACCAAGAGCCCGCATATGTGGCTTGCCATGCCCATAGGCACGCAGGACTAACTAGATGGTGTGTATTCCAGTTGAGGGAACCCACTGCTGTGCTCTAGAGTCCCTCTCCTGGGGGGTCCCCTGTGGCAGAAAACAGTACTCTTCCCTTCCCACAGAATGAACCCAAACACTTGGGAGCTTGGACAATCCCCCGAGAGGAAGGCTCTTCCTCGGCCCCTGAAGCAACCCCTACCCTGAACGGCCACTGTGAACGCAACACCCAGAGACAAAAGCCTGAGCGACTGCCTCCCACTTGCCCTCCTTTGATATCCAGAGGATCTCCCCTCTCGGACTGGAGATCAGGCCTGCCATTACCTTGGCCCCTACCTGAGCCAAGTTTGCTTTTTCAGACATCTGTCCCCACAGCCCTGGCAAACACAGCCTCTAGGCTGGGTCCTCTGGAGCCATACCACAGAACCATGCCTGCTCTCTCCTGGGAAACTCTGTCCATTCCTTTGGCCACACACCTCCAGAATATGAGAAACCTCAAGGCCCCCGAGGACATACCATTACCGGGAGCCTCCCTGCACACACAGGGGCCTTCGGACACAAGCTGAGCTGCTACCTCCATGAAGGCATGCACACAGATGTCAACAGAGATAGAAGGTTGAGCCGGACAGGCCCTTAGGCCCTAATCTCAACTCTTGCTTTGTTTTCCAGGTGTCACTCCTCAGAGGCTTTGGTTCGAAGAACAGGATATGGGGCTTTCCTGAGGCACTGAAGAGAACTTCTCTCGTCTCCACATGGGAAGCTTCCTTGTTGGAGCCGTGTCAAACACCTCAGGTTGGAGAATCCTGCAGAGTCCCTGAGCCACCTCCACATTCCAAGGTCTCCCAGGCCACCAAGCCACAGTAGGACTCATCTTCAGGAGAGTCCATTTCAACTCTCCCCTCTGGGTAGCTCACCCAGGAGCCCGCAGATTGAGCCTGCCTTGTCCTCACTAAAGAGTGGGAATATGAGGTGGCGTTCCCAGGCATCCATGCTTAGACACCTGCTCTCGAGTCTTTCCGTATGGGGCCTCCTGGAACCATCCAATAGCACTCGACTTTCGTGCAGAAGGAAACCTTGAGGTTTGGAGTAGTTCACAAATCCCATCGTAGGCAAACCTTCCTGGCCTCATGAGGCCCCCACACCATTCAGGAAGAGGCCATGCTGGACAAAAACTCTAGCCTGAGGCACGTCTCAGAGTTGAAATGACCTCAGTGCAGGAGATCTCGATTCAGCCTCTCAGAGTGGGCCTGCCGTGCCATCGGTCCCAAACCTCACGCTAGCTTGTGTTTTCAGACTTCCTTCCTCACACTCCTGGCAAACAAGCCCTCCGGACTAGGAACTCCAGAACCACAACCCAGCCCAGGGTCTGCCCAAGGGAAGAAAAACGTTTCCCTGTGGGGCTCTCTCCAGAAAACCCAGATGAGGATCAACCTGCTCGGGCCTCGACGGTACCCGAACTGGATAGGCTGCTCTGGGCACTCATGCTCTGTCTGACACAGCCTGAAGCCAGACGTCCAGACAGACAAGGAGACAGCTGGCCGCACACCCAGCACTTCGGACACGCCATTGTCTTATGCCATCACCTCTTCCTAAACTTGGTTTTCAGATATCTGAACCTAGACATTATATGAATTCTCCACACAGCTGGGTATCGCAAGCACAACACAGAACTCCTCCTTCCCCGTGGCTGTAAAGCTTGCTTGGCATGGAGTCACACCTTCAGGGTGGGAGAAACCTTCCTGGTCCCTGATGCCACGCCCAAACTTGAGTGCTGCTTGGGCACAAATTCACACTCTGACCCTCAGCATGAGCCCCATGTCAAAGAAAGGCCTGTCAGGGCCTGGGCCAAGAGCCCGCATCTGGGGCTTGCCAAGCCCCTATGCACCCAATCCTCACCAGTGTTTGAGTTTTCCAGTCGCCCCGCCCGTACCTGGGGCTCTGCTCTGGAATCCCTTTCTTGGAGAGACACGTGAGCCAGACAACACTTTTCCACCCTTCCCACAAAATGACCCCAAACTCTTGGGAGCTGGGACAAATCCCCAGAGAGGGATACTCGTCCACAGTCCCTGAGGCCACCCCTCCAATCCACGGCTATCTCAGACACAACATCCAGAGACAAAAGCCTGAAGGAACGCCTCCCACTCGCCCTTGTTTCAGAGGCCCAGGAGCTCCCTCTCGGGCTGTACATCCGGCCTGCCATACCCTAGGCGCCACTCATAAGCTGAGTTTGTGTTTTCAGACTTCTGTGCCCTCAGCCTGGACCCACACAACCGCCAGGCTACGGCCTCTGGAGCCACAGCGAAAGATTGTGCCTGCCCTCTCCAAGGAAATTGTGCCCAATCCATTGACCACAACCCTACAGGTTAGGGAAAAGCTCCAAGGCCCCTGAGGCCATCAATAGTGTAGGCCACCCTGGACTAAGAGGGGCTCTCTGACACCAGCGGAGCAACTATCTCCACTTAGACTCTCAGACAGTGTCCCCAGAGACAGAAGGTTGAAATGGACAGGCCCCCAGGCCCTAATCTGAACCTTAGCTCTGGTTTCCATGTGTCCGTCCTCAGAGGTCTGTTTTCGTAGACCAGCACAAGGGGCTTTTCTGAGGCACCAAACCAAACCTCTCTCGCCTCCACATGGGGAGCTTACTTACTGGGGATGTATCAAACCCTTCAGGTAGGAGAGTTCCGCAGGGCCACTGAACAACCAGCACATTCCAAGGTTTCCATGGACCCAAACGCACATTATGACGCATCCTCAGGAGAGGCCATTTCAACTCAGCCCCCTGGTTAGCGTGCCCCAGAGGCAGCAGATCAAACATATCTTGTGGCTAATGGCCAATGGGAATGCGAGGCATGCTGTACAGGGATCCATCCTTCGAACCGTGCTCTCCAGTCCTTCCGTATGGTATGTCCTGGAGCCATGCAACAGGACTCGAATGTCCCACAGAAGGAAACCTGGTGGTTTGGGGCAACCTCCAATCTCAGCGTGGGAAAACTTCCTTGGCCTCATGAGGCCCCCGCTTCATGAAGGTGCCATCATGGACACATACTCCAGCCTCAGCCAACGTCTGATCCTCAGCCTGACTTCAGATGCAGGAGATTTTGATTCAGCCTCTGCCTAGTGGGCCTGCTCTGCCCTTGGCTCCAATCCTCACTTTAGCTTGTGTTCCTAGACTTCCGTCCTCACACTCCTGGCCCACAAACCCTCCCTTCTGGGAATTCTGGGGCCACAATGAAGCACTCCGCCTGCCTCCCAGGAGAAAACTTTGTCTATGGTGCTGCCCAGAAACCCCAAATGAGGATCAAACTGCTTGGCCCTCGGCAACACCCCAATTGCATAGGCTACCTTAAACACTGATGCTCTGTCGCAAATAGCCTGAGCCCAGACCTTCCAACAGACACCGACACAGCTGGCTGCACACCCAGCACATTGGACCCGCCACTGCCTTAGGCCACCATCCATTCCCAACCTGGGTTTTCAGTCATCAGAACCTAGACCTTATCTCCAATCCCTGCACAGGGGGGAACCTGATGCACAAGTCAGAACCCCTCCTTCCCCATG
The DNA here is from genome assembly GCF_964662115.1 of Mustela nivalis. Lineage (NCBI taxonomy): Eukaryota > Metazoa > Chordata > Mammalia > Carnivora > Mustelidae > Mustela > Mustela nivalis. Next base: position 577,541 of record NW_028136249.1, on the reverse strand, counting down.
GCAAGAAACCTTGCTGCTGGCAGTGAGTCAAACCTTCAGTGTAGGAGAAAACGGCATGGCCCATGAGGCCACGCCCATGTGTGAGGGCCGCCTTGGGCACAAACACACATTGTGACCCTCAGCGTGAGTACCTTATTCAAGTAACGCCTCTCAGTGATTGGACCAAGAGCCCGCATATGTGGCTTGCCATGCCCATAGGCACGCAGGACTAACTAGATGGTGTGTATTCCAGTTGAGGGAACCCACTGCTGTGCTCTAGAGTCCCTCTCCTGGGGGGTCCCCTGTGGCAGAAAACAGTACTCTTCCCTTCCCACAGAATGAACCCAAACTCTTGGGAGCTTGGACAATCCCCCGAGAGGAAGGCTCTTCCTCGGCCCCTGAAGCAACCCCTACCCTGAACGGCCACTGTGAACGCAACACCCAGAGACAAAAGCCTGAGCGACTGCCTCCCACTTGCCCTCCTTTGATATCCAGAGGATCTCCCCTCTCGGACTGGAGATCAGGCCTGCCATTACCTTGGCCCCTACCTGAGCCAAGTTTGCTTTTTCAGACATCTGTCCCCACAGCCCTGGCAAACACAGCCTCTAGGCTGGGTCCTCTGGAGCCATACCACAGAACCATGCCTGCTCTCTCCTGGGAAACTCTGTCCATTCCTTTGGCCACACACCTCCAGAATATGAGAAACCTCAAGGCCCCCGAGGACATACCATTACCGGGAGCCTCCCTGCACACACAGGGGCCTTCGGACACAAGCTGAGCTGCTACCTCCATGAAGGCATGCACACAGATGTCAACAGAGATAGAAGGTTGAGCCGGACAGGCCCTTAGGCCCTAATCTCAACTCTTGCTTTGTTTTCCAGGTGTCACTCCTCAGAGGCTTTGGTTCGAAGAACAGGATATGGGGCTTTCCTGAGGCACTGAAGAGAACTTCTCTCGTCTCCACATGGGAAGCTTCCTTGTTGGAGCCGTGTCAAACACCTCAGGTTGGAGAATCCTGCAGAGTCCCTGAGCCACCTCCACATTCCAAGGTCTCCCAGGCCACCAAGCCACAGTAGGACTCATCTTCAGGAGAGTCCATTTCAACTCTCCCCTCTGGGTAGCTCACCCAGGAGCCCGCAGATTGAGCCTGCCTTGTCCTCACTAAAGAGTGGGAATATGAGGTGGCGTTCCCAGGCATCCATGCTTAGACACCTGCTCTCGAGTCTTTCCGTATGGGGCCTCCTGGAACCATCCAATAGCACTCGACTTTCGTGCAGAAGGAAACATTGAGGTTTGGAGTAGTTCACAAATCCCATCGTAGGCAAACCTTCCTGGCCTCATGAGGCCCCCACACCATTCAGGAAGAGGCCATGCTGGACAAAAACTCTAGCCTGAGGCACGTCTCAGAGTTGAAATGACCTCAGTGCAGGAGATCTCGATTCAGCCTCTCAGAGTGGGCCTGCCGTGCCATCGGTCCCAAACCTCACGCTAGCTTGTGTTTTCAGACTTCCTTCCTCACACTCCTGGCAAACAAGCCCTCCGGACTAGGAACTCCAGAACCACAACCCAGCCCAGGGTCTGCCCAAGGGAAGAAAAACGTTTCCCTGTGGGGCTCTCTCCAGAAAACCCAGATGAGGATCAACCTGCTCGGGCCTCGACGGTACCCGAACTGGATAGGCTGCTCTGGGCACTCATGCTCTGTCTGACACAGCCTGAAGCCAGACGTCCAGACAGACAAGGAGACAGCTGGCCGCACACCCAGCACTTCGGACACGCCATTGTCTTATGCCATCACCTCTTCCTAAACTTGGTTTTCAGATATCTGAACCTAGACATTATATGAATTCTCCACACAGCTGGGTATCGCAAGCACAACACAGAACTCCTCCTTCCCCGTGGCTGTAAAGCTTGCTTGGCATGGAGTCACACCTTCAGGGTGGGAGAAACCTTCCTGGTCCCTGATGCCACGCCCAAACTTGAGTGCTGCTTGGGCACAAATTCACACTCTGACCCTCAGCATGAGCCCCATGTCAAAGAAAGGCCTGTCAGGGCCTGGGCCAAGAGCCCGCATCTGGGGCTTTCCAAGCCCCTATGCACCCAATCCTCACCAGTGTTTGAGTTTTCCAGTCGCCCCGCCCGTACCTGGGGCTCTGCTCTGGAATCCCTTTCTTGGAGAGACACGTGAGCCAGACAACACTTTTCCACCCTTCCCACAAAATGACCCCAAACTCTTGGGAGCTGGGACAAATCCCCAGAGAGGGATACTCGTCCACAGTCCCTGAGGCCACCCCTCCAATCCACGGCTATCTCGGACACAACATCCAGAGACAAAAGCCTGAAGGAACGCCTCCCACTCGCCCTTGTTTCAGAGGCCCAGGAGCTCCCTCTCGGGCTGTACATCCGGCCTGCCATACCCTAGGCGCCACTCATAAGCTGAGTTTGTGTTTTCAGACTTCTGTGCCCTCAGCCTGGACCCACACAACCGCCAGGCTAGGGCCTCTGGAGCCACAGCGAAAGATTGTGCCTGCCCTCTCCAAGGAAATTGTGCCCAATCCATTGACCACAACCCTACAGGTTAGGGAAAAGCTCCAAGGCCCCTGAGGCCATCAATAGTGTAGGCCACCCTGGACTAAGAGGGGCTCTCTGACACCAGCGGAGCAACTATCTCCACTTAGACTCTCAGTGTCCCCAGAGACAGAAGGTTGAAATGGACAGGCCCCCAGGCCCTAATCTGAACCTTAGCTCTGGTTTCCATGTGTCCGTCCTCAGAGGTCTGTTTTCGTAGACCAGCACACGGGGCTTTTCTGAGGCACCAAACCAAACCTCTCTCGCCTCCACATGGGGAGCTTACTTACTGGGGATGTATCAAACCCTTCAGGTAGGAGAGTTCCGCAGGGCCACTGAACAACCAGCACATTCCAAGGTTTCCATGGACCCAAACGCACATTATGACGCATCCTCAGGAGAGGCCATTTCAACTCAGCCCCCTGGTTAGCGTGCCCCAGAGGCAGCAGATCAAACATATCTTGTGGCTAATGGCCAATGGGAATGCGAGGCATGCTGTACAGGGATCCATCCTTCGAACCGTGCTCTCCAGTCCTTCCGTATGGTATGTCCTGGAGCCATGCAACAGGACTCGAATGTCCCACAGAAGGAAACCTGGTGGTTTGGGGCAACCTCCAATCTCAGCGTGGGAAAACTTCCTTGGCCTCATGAGGCCCCCGCTTCATGAAGGTGCCATCATGGACACATACTCCAGCCTCAGCCAACGTCTGATCCTCAGCCTGACTTCAGATGCAGGAGATTTTGATTCAGCCTCTGCCTAGTGGGCCTGCTCTGCCCTTGGCTCCAATCCTCACTTTAGCTTGTGTTCCTAGACTTCCGTCCTCACACTCCTGGCCCACAAACCCTCCCTTCTGGGAATTCTGGGGCCACAATGAAGCACTCCGCCTGCCTCCCAGGAGAAAAACTTTGTCTATGGTGCTGCCCAGAAACCCCAAATGAGGATCAAACTGCTTGGCCCTCGGCAACACCCCAATTGCATAGGCTACCTTAAACACTGATGCTCTGTCGCAAATAGCCTGAGCCCAGACCTTCCAACAGACACCGACACAGCTGGCTGAACACCCAGCACATTGGACCCGCCACTGCCTTAGGCCACCATCCATTCCCAACCTGGGTTTTCAGTCATCAGAACCTAGACCTTATCTCCAATCCCTGCACAGGGGGGAACCTGATGCACAAGTCAGAACCCCTCCTTCCCCATGGCAAGAAACCTTGCTGCTGGCAGTGAGTCAAACCTTCAGTGTAGGAGAAAACGGCATGGCCCATGAGGCCACGCCCATGTGTGAGGGCCGCCTTGGGCACAAACACACATTGTGACCCTCAGCGTGAGTACCTTATTCATGTAACGCCTCTCAGTGATTGGACCAAGAGCCCGCATATGTGGCTTGCCATGCCCATAGGCACGCAGGACTAACTAGATGGTGTGTATTCCAGTTGAGGGAACCCACTGCTGTGCTCTAGAGTCCCTCTCCTGGGGGGTCCCCTGTGGCAGAAAACAGTACTCTTCCCTTCCCACAGAATGAACCCAAACACTTGGGAGCTTGGACAATCCCCCGAGAGGAAGGCTCTTCCTCGGCCCCTGAAGCAACCCCTACCCTGAACGGCCACTGTGAACGCAACACCCAGAGACAAAAGCCTGAGCGACTGCCTCCCACTTGCCCTCCTTTGATATCCAGAGGATCTCCCCTCTCGGACTGGAGATCAGGCCTGCCATTACCTTGGCCCCTACCTGAGCCAAGTTTGCTTTTTCAGACATCAGTCCCCACAGCCCTGGCAAACACAGCCTCTAGGCTGGGTCCTCTGGAGCCATACCACAGGACCATGCCTGCTCTCTCCTGGGAAACTCTGTCCATTCCTTTGGCCACACACCTCCAGAATATGAGAAACCTCAAGGCCCCCGAGGACATACCATTACCGGGAGCCTCCCTGCACACACAGGGGCCTTCGGACACAAGCTGAGCTGCTACCTCCATGAAGGCATGCACACAGATGTCAACAGAGATAGAAGGTTGAGCCGGACAGGCCCTTAGGCCCTAATCTCAACTCTTGCTTTGTTTTCCAGGTGTCACTCCTCAGAGGCTTTGGTTCGAAGAACAGGATATGGGGCTTTCCTGAGGCACTGAAGAGAACTTCTCTCGTCTCCACATGGGAAGCTTCCTTTTTGGAGCCGTGTCAAACACCTCAGGTTGGAGAATCCTGCAGAGTCCCTGAGCCACCTCCACATTCCAAGGTCTCCCAGGCCACCAAGCCACAGTAGGACTCATCTTCAGGAGAGTCCATTTCAACTCTCCCCTCTGGGTAGCTCACCCAGGAGCCCGCAGATTGAGCCTGCCTTGTCCTGACTAAAGAGAGGGAATATGAGGTGGCGTTCCCAGGCATCCATGCTTAGACACCTGCTCTCGAGTCTTTCCGTATGGGGCCTCCTGGAACCATCCAATAGCACTCGACTTTCGTGCAGAAGGAAACCTTGAGGTTTGGAGTAGTTCACAAATCCCATCGTAGGCAAACCTTCCTGGCCTCATGAGGCCCCCACACCATTCAGGAAGAGGCCATGCTGGACAAAAACTCTAGCCTGAGGCACGTCTCAGAGTTGAAATGACCTCAGTGCAGGAGATCTCGATTCAGCCTCTCAGAGTGGGCCTGCCGTGCCATCGGTCCCAAACCTCACGCTAGCTTGTGTTTTCAGACTTCCTTCCTCACACTCCTGGCAAACAAGCCCTCCGGACTAGGAACTCCAGAACCACAACCCAGCCCAGGGTCTGCCCAAGGGAAGAAAAACGTTTCCCTGTGGGGCTCTCTCCAGAAAACCCAGATGAGGATCAACCTGCTCGGGCCTCGACGGTACCCGAACTGGATAGGCTGCTCTGGGCACTCATGCTCTGTCTGACACAGCCTGAAGCCAGACGTCCAGACAGACAAGGAGACAGCTGGCCGCACACCCAGCACTTCGGACACGCCATTGTCTTATGCCATCACCTCTTCCTAAACTTGGTTTTCAGATATCTGAACCTAGACATTATATCAATTCTCCACACAGCTGGGTATCGCAAGCACAACACAGAACTCCTCCTTCCCCGTGGCTGTAAAGCTTGCTTGGCATGGAGTCACACCTTCAGGGTGGGAGAAACCTTCCTGGTCCCTGATGCCACGCCCAAACTTGAGTGCTGCTTGGGCACAAATTCACACTCTGACCCTCAGCATGAGCCCCATGTCAAAGAAAGGCCTGTCAGGGCCTGGGCCAAGAGCCCGCATCTGGGGCTTGCCAAGCCCCTATGCACCCAATCCTCACCAGTGTTTGAGTTTTCCAGTCGCCCCGCCCGTACCTGGGGCTCTGCTCTGGAATCCCTTTCTTGGAGAGACACGTGAGCCAGACAACACTTTTCCACCCTTCCCACAAAATGACCCCAAACTCTTGGGAGCTGGGACAAATCCCCAGAGAGGGATACTCGTCCACAGTCCCTGAGGCCACCCCTCCAATCCACGGCTATCTCGGACACAACATCCAGAGACAAAAGCCTGAAGGAACGCCTCCCACTCGCCCTTGTTTCAGAGGCCCAGAAGCTCCCTCTCGGGCTGTACATCCGGCCTGCCATACCCTAGGCGCCACTCATAAGCTGAGTTTGTGTTTTCAGACTTCTGTGCCCTCAGCCTGGACCCACACAACCGCCAGGCTAGGGCCTCTGGAGCCACAGCGAAAGATTGTGCCTGCCCTCTCCAAGGAAATTGTGCCCAATCCATTGACCACAACCCTACAGGTTAGGGAAAAGCTCCAAGGCCCCTGAGGCCATCAATAGTGTAGGCCACCCTGGACTAAGAGGGGCTCTCTGACACCAGCGGAGCAACTATCTCCACTTAGACTCTCAGACAGTGTCCCCAGAGACAGAAGGTTGAAATGGACAGGCCCCCAGGCCCTAATCTGAACCTTAGCTCTGGTTTCCATGTGTCCGTCCTCAGAGGTCTGTTTTCGTAGACCAGCACACGGGGCTTTTCTGAGGCACCAAACCAAACCTCTCTCGCCTCCACATGGGGAGCTTACTTACTGGGGATGTATCAAACCCTTCAGGTAGGAGAGTTCCGCAGGGCCACTGAACAACCAGCACATTCCAAGGTTTCCATGGACCCAAACGCACATTATGACGCATCCTCAGGAGAGGCCATTTCAACTCAGCCCCCTGGTTAGCGTGCCCCAGAGGCAGCAGATCAAACATATCTTGTGGCTAATGGCCAATGGGAATGCGAGGCATGCTGTACAGGGATCCATCCTTCGAACCGTGCTCTCCAGTCCTTCCGTATGGTATGTCCTGGAGCCATGCAACAGGACTCGAATGTCCCACAGAAGGAAACCTGGTGGTTTGGGGCAACCTCCAATCTCAGCGTGGGAAAACTTCCTTGGCCTCATGAGGCCCCCGCTTCATGAAGGTGCCATCATGGACACATACTCCAGCCTCAGCCAACGTCTGATCCTCAGCCTGACTTCAGATGCAGGAGATTTTGATTCAGCCTCTGCCTAGTGGGCCTGCTCTGCCCTTGGCTCCAATCCTCACTTTAGCTTGTGTTCCTAGACTTCCGTCCTCACACTCCTGGCCCACAAACCCTCCCTTCTGGGAATTCTGGGGCCACAATGAAGCACTCCGCCTGCCTCCCAGGAGAAAAACTTTGTCTATGGTGCTGCCCAGAAACCCCAAATGAGGATCAAACTGCTTGGCCCTCGGCAACACCCCAATTGCATAGGCTACCTTAAACACTGATGCTCTGTCGCAAATAGCCTGAGCCCAGACCTTCCAACAGACACCGACACAGCTGGCTGCACACCCAGCACATTGGACCCGCCACTGCCTTAGGCCACCATCCATTCCCAACCTGGGTTTTCAGTCATCAGAACCTAGACCTTATCTCCAATCCCTGCACAGGGGGGAACCTGATGTACAAGTCAGAACCCCTCCTTCCCCATGGCAAGAAACCTTGCTGCTGGCAGTGAGTCAAACCTTCAGTGTAGGAGAAAACGGCATGGCCCATGAGGCCACGCCCATGTGTGAGGGCCGCCTTGGGCACAAACACACATTGTGACCCTCAGCGTGAGTACCTTATTCAAGTAACGCCTCTCAGTGATTGGACCAAGAGCCCGCATATGTGGCTTGCCATTCCCATAGGCACGCAGGACTAACAAGATGGTGTGTATTCCAGTTGAGGGAACCCACTGCTGTGCTCTAGAGTCCCTCTCCTGGGGGGTCCCCTGTGGCAGAAAACAGTACTCTTCCCTTCCCACAGAATGAACCCAAACACTTGGGAGCTTGGACAATCCCCCGAGAGGAAGGCTCTTCCTCGGCCCCTGAAGCAACCCCTACCCTGAACGGCCACTGTGAACGCAACACCCAGAGACAAAAGCCTGAGCGACTGCCTCCCACTTGCCCTCCTTTGATATCCAGAGGATCTCCCCTCTCGGACTGGAGATCAGGCCTGCCATTACCTTGGCCCCTACCTGAGCCAAGTTTGCTTTTTCAGACATCAGTCCCCACAGCCCTGGCAAACACAGCCTCTAGGCTGGGTCCTCTGGAGCCATACCACAGGACCATGCCTGCTCTCTCCTGGGAAACTCTGTCCATTCCTTTGGCCACACACCTCCAGAATATGAGAAACCTCAAGGCCCCCGAGGACATACCATTACCGGGAGCCTCCCTGCACACACAGGGGCCTTCGGACACAAGCTGAGCTGCTACCACCATGAAGGCATGCACACAGATGTCAACAGAGATAGAAGGTTGAGCCGGACAGGCCCTTAGGCCCTAATCTCAACTCTTGCTTTGTTTTCCATGTGTCACTCCTCAGAGGCTTTGGTTCGAAGAACAGGATATGGGGCTTTCCTGAGGCACTGAACAGAACTTCTCTCGTCTCCACATGGGAAGCTTCCTTGTTGGAGCCATGTCAAACACCTCAGGTTGGAGAATCCTGCAGAGTCCCTGAGCCACCTCCACATTCCAAGGTCTCCCAGGCCACCAAGCCACAGTAGGACTCATCTTCAGGAGAGTCCATTTCAACTCTCCCCTCTGGGTAGCTCACCAGGAGCCCGCAGTTTGAGCCTGCCTTGTCCTGACTAAAGAGTGGGAATATGAGGTGGCGTTCCCAGGCATCCATGCTTAGACACCTGCTCTCGAGTCTTTCCGTATGGGGCCTCCTGGAACCATCCAATAGCACTCGACTTTCGTGCAGAAGGAAACCTTGAGGTTTGGAGTAGTTCACAAATCCCATCGTAGGCAAACCTTCCTGGCCTCATGAGGCCCCCACACCATTCAGGAAGAGGCCATGCTGGACAAAAACTCTAGCCTGAGGCACGTCTCAGAGTTGAAATGACCTCAGTGCAGGAGATCTCGATTCAGCCTCTCAGAGTGGGCCTGCCGTGCCATCGGTCCCAAACCTCACGCTAGCTTGTGTTTTCAGACTTCCTTCCTCACACTCCTGGCAAACAAGCCCTCCGGACTAGGAACTCCAGAACCACAACCCAGCCCAGGGTCTGCCCAAGGGAAGAAAAACGTTTCCCTGTGGGGCTCTCTCCAGAAAACCCAGATGAGGATCAACATGCTCGGGCCTCGACGGTACCCGAACTGGATAGGCTGCTCTGGGCACTCATGCTCTGTCTGACACAGCCTGAAGCCAGACGTCCAGACAGACAAGGAGACAGCTGGCCGCACACCCAGCACTTCGGACACGCCATTGTCTTATGCCGTCACCTCTTCCTAACCTTGGTTTTCAGATATCTGAACCTAGACATTATATCAATTCTCCACACAGCTGGGTATCGCAAGCACAACACAGAACTCCTCCTTCCCCGTGGCTGTAAAGCTTGCTCTTGGCATGGAGTCACACCTTCAGGGTGGGAGAAACCTTCCTGGTCCCTGATGCCACGCCCAAACTTGAGTGCTGCTTGGGCACAAATTCACACTCTGACCCTCAGCATGAGCCCCATGTCAAAGAAAGGCCTGTCAGGGCCTGGGCCAAGAGCCCGCATATGGGGCTTGCCAAGCCCCTATGCACCCAATCCTCACCAGTGTTTGAGTTTTCCAGTCGCCCCGCCCGTACCTGGGGCTCTGCTCTGGAATCCCTTTCTTGGAGAGACACATGAGCCAGACAACACGACTCCACCCTTCCCACAAAATGACCCCAAACTCTTGGGAGCTGGGACAAATCCCCAGAGAGCGATACTCGTCCACAGTCCCTGAGGCCACCCCTCCAATCCACGGCTATCTCGGACACAACATCCAGAGACTAAAGCCTGAAGGAACGCCTCCCACTCGCCCTTGTTTCAGAGGCCCAGGAGCTCCCTCTCGGGCTGTACATCCGGCCTGCCATACCCTAGGCGCCACTCATAAGCTGAGTTTGTGTTTTCAGACTTCTGTGCCCTCAGCCTGGACCCACACAACCGCCAGGCTAGGGCCTCTGGAGCCACAGCGAAAGATTGTGCCTGCCCTCTCCAAGGAAATTGTGCCCAATCCATTGACCACAACCCTACAGGTTAGGGAAAAGCTCCAAGGCCCCTGAGGCCATCAATAATGTAGGCCACCCTGGACTAAGAGGGGCTCTCTGACACCAGCGGAGCAACTATCTCCACTTAGACTCTCAGACAGTGTCCCCAGAGACAGTAGGTTGAAATGGACAGGCCCCCAGGCCCTAATCTGAACCTTAGCTCTGGTTTCCATGTGTCCGTCCTCAGAGGTCTGTTTTCGTAGACCAGCACACGGGGCTTTTCTGAGGCACCAAACCAAACCTCTCTCGCCTCCACATGGGGAGCTTACTTACTGGGGATGTATCAAACCCTTCAGGTAGGAGAGTTCCGCAGGGCCACTGAACAACCAGCACATTCCAAGGTTTCCATGGACCCAAACGCACATTATGACGCATCCTCAGGAGAGGCCATTTCAACTCAGCCCCCTGGTTAGCGTGCCCCAGAGGCAGCAGATCAAACATATCTTGTGGCTAATGGCCAATGGGAATGCGAGGCATGCTGTACAGGGATCCATCCTTCGAACCGTGCTCTCCAGTCCTTCCGTATGGTATGTCCTGGAGCCATGCAACAGGACTCGAATGTCCCACAGAAGGAAACCTGGTGGTTTGGGGCAACCTCCAATCTCAGCGTGGGAAAACTTCCTTGGCCTCATGAGGCCCCCGCTTCATGAAGGTGCCATCATGGACACATACTCCAGCCTCAGCCAACGTCTGATCCTCAGCCTGACTTCAGATGCAGGAGATTTTGATTCAGCCTCTGCCTAGTGGGCCTGCTCTGCCCTTGGCTCCAATCCTCACTTTAGCTTGTGTTCCTAGACTTCCGTCCTCACACTCCTGGCCCACAAACCCTCCCTTCTGGGAATTCTGGGGCCACAATGAAGCACTCCGCCTGCCTCCCAGGAGAAAAACTTTGTCTATGGTGCTGCCCAGAAACCCCAAATGAGGATCAAACTGCTTGGCCCTCGGCAACACCCCAATTGCATAGGCTACCTTAAACACTGATGCTCTGTCGCAAATAGCCTGAGCCCAGACCTTCCAACAGACACCGACACTGCTGGCTGCACACCCAGCACATTGGACCCGCCACTGCCTTAGGCCACCATCCATTCCCAACCTGGGTTTTCAGTCATCAGAACCTAGACCTTATCTCCAATCCCTGCACAGGGGGGAACCTGATGTACAAGTCAGAACCCCTCCTTCCCCATGGCAAGAAACCTTGCTGCTGGCAGTGAGTCAAACCTTCAGTGTAGGAGAAAACGGCATGGCCCATGAGGCCACGCCCATGTGTGAGGGCCGCCTTGGGCACAAACACACATTGTGACCCTCAGCGTGAGTACCTTATTCAAGTAACGCCTCTCAGTGATTGGACCAAGAGCCCGCATATGTGGCTTGCCATGCCCATAGGCACGCAGGACTAACAAGATGGTGTGTATTCCAGTTGAGGGAACCCACTGCTGTGCTCTAGAGTCCCTCTCCTGGGGGGTCCCCTGTGGCAGAAAACAGTACTCTTCCCTTCCCACAGAATGAACCCAAACACTTGGGAGCTTGGACAATCCCCCGAGAGGAAGGCTCTTCCTCGGCCCCTGAAGCAACCCCTACCCTGAACGGCCACTGTGAACGCAACACCCAGAGACAAAAGCCTGAGCGACTGCCTCCCACTTGCCCTCCTTTGATATCCAGAGGATCTCCCCTCTCGGACTGGAGATCAGGCCTGCCATTACCTTGGCCCCTACCTGAGCCAAGTTTGCTTTTTCAGACATCAGTCCCCACAGCCCTGGCAAACACAGCCTCTAGGCTGGGTCCTCTGGAGCCATACCACAGGACCATGCCTGCTCTCTCCTGGGAAACTCTGTCCATCATTTGGCCACACACCTCCAGAATATGAGAAACCTCAAGGCCCCCTAGGACATACCATTACCGGGAGCCTCCCTGCACACACAGGGGCCTTCGGACACAAGTGGAGCTGCTACCTCCATGAAGGCATGCACACCGATGTCAACAGAGATAGAAGGTTGAGCCCGACAGGCCCTTAGGCCCTAATCTCAACTCTTGCTTTGTTTTCCAGGTGTCACTCCTCAGAGGCTTTGGTTCGAAGAACAGGATATGGGGCTTTCCTGAGGCACTGAACAGAACTTCTCTCGTCTCCACATGGGAAGCTTCCTTGTTGGAGCCGTGTCAAACACCTCAGGTTGGAGAATCCTGCAGAGTCCCTGAGCCACCTCCACATTCCACGGTCTCCCAGGCCACCAAGCCACAGTAGGACTCATCTTCACGAGAGTCCATTTCAACTCTCCCCTCTGGGTTGCTCACCCAGGAGCCCGCAGATTGAGCCTGCCTTGTCCTGACTAAAGAGTGGGAATATGAGGTGGCGTTCCCAGGCATCCATGCTTAGACACCTGCTCTCGAGTCTTTCCGTATGGGGCCTCCTGGAACCATCCAATAGCACTCGACTTTCGTGCAGAAGGAAACCTTGAGGTTTGGAGTAGTTCACAAATCCCAAAGTAGGCAAACCTTCCTGGCCTCATGAGGCCCCCACACCATTCAGGAAGAGGCCATGCTGGACAAAAACTCTAGCCTGAGGCACGTCTCAGAGTTGAAATGACCTCAGTGCAGGAGATCTCGATTCAGCCTCTCAGAGTGGGCCTGCCGTGCCATCGGTCCCAAACCTCACGCTAGCTTGTGTTTTCAGACTTCCTTCCTCACACTCCTGGCAAACAAGCCCTCCGGACTAGGAACTCCAGAACCACAACCCAGCCCAGGGTCTGCCCAAGGGAAGAAAAACGTTTCCCTGTGGGGCTCTCTCCAGAAAACCCAGATGAGGATCAACCTGCTCGGGCCTCGACGGTACCCGAACTGGATAGGCTGCTCTGGGCACTCATGCTCTGTCAGACACAGCCTGAAGCCAGACGTCCAGACAGACAAGGAGACAGCTGGCCGCACACCCAGCACTTCGGACACGCCATGGTCTTATGCCGTCACCTCTTCCTAACCTTGGTTTTCAGATATCTGAACCTAGACATTATATCAATTCTCCACACAGCTGGGTATCGCAAGCACAACACAGAACTCCTCCTTCCCCGTGGCTGTAAAGCTTGCTCTTGGCATGGAGTCACACCTTCAGGGTGGGAGAAACCTTCCTGGTCCCTGATGCCACGCCCAAACTTGAGTGCTGCTTGGGCACAAATTCACACTCTGACCCTCAGCATGAGCCCCATGTCAAAGAAAGGCCTGTCAGGGCCTGGGCCAAGAGCCCGCATATGGGGCTTGCCAAGCCCCTATGCACCCAATCCTCACCAGTGTTTGAGTTTTCCAGTCGCCCCGCCCGTACCTGGGGCTCTGCTCTGGAATCCCTTTCTTGGAGAGACACATGAGCCAGACAACACGACTCCACCCTTCCCACAAAATGACCCCAAACTCTTGGGAGCTGGGACAAATCCCCAGAGAGCGATACTCGTCCACAGTCCCTGAGGCCACCCCTCCAATCCACGGCTATCTCGGACACAACATCCAGAGACTAAAGCCTGAAGGAACGCCTCCCACTCGCCCTTGTTTCAGAGGCCCAGGAGCTCCCTCTCGGGCTGTACATCCGGCCTGCCATACCCTAGGCGCCACTCATAAGCTGAGTTTGTGTTTTCAGACTTCTGTGCCCTCAGCCTGGACCCACACAACCGCCAGGCTAGGGCCTCTGGAGCCACAGCGAAAGATTGTGCCTGCCCTCTCCAAGGAAATTGTGCCCAATCCATTGACCACAACCCTACAGGTTAGGGAAAAGCTCCAAGGCCCCTGAGGCCATCAATAGTGTAGGCCACCCTGGACTAAGAGGGGCTCTCTGACACCAGCGGAGCAACTATCTCCACTTAGACTCTCAGACAGTGTCCCCAGAGACAGAAGGTTGAAATGGACAGGCCCCCAGGCCCTAATCTGAACCTTAGCTCTGGTTTCCATGTGTCCGTCCTCAGAGGTCTGTTTTCGTACACCAGCACACGGGGCTTTTCTGAGGCACCAAACCAAACCTCTCTCGCCTCCACATGGGGAGCTTACTTACTGGGGATGTATCAAACCCTTCAGGTAGGAGAGTTCCGCAGGGCCACTGAACAACCAGCACATTCCAAGGTTTCCATGGACCCAAACGCACATTATGACGCATCCTCAGGAGAGGCCATTTCAACTCAGCCCCCTGGTTAGCGTGCCCCAGAGGCAGCAGATCAAACATATCTTGTGGCTAATGGCCAATGGGAATGCGAGGCATGCTGTACAGGGATCCATCCTTCGAACCGTGCTCTCCAGTCCTTCCGTATGGTATGTCCTGGAGCCATGCAACAGGACTCGAATGTCCCACAGAAGGAAACCTGGTGGTTTGGGGCAACCTCCAAACTCAGCGTGGGAAAACTTCCTTGGCCTCATGAGGCCCCCGCTTCATGAAGGTGCCATCATGGACACATACTCCAGCCTCAGCCAACGTCTGATCCTCAGCCTGACTTCAGATGCAGGAGATTTTGATTCAGCCTCTGCCTAGTGGGCCTGCTCTGCCCTTGGCTCCAATCCTCACTTTAGCTTGTGTTCCTAGACTTCCGTCCTCACACTCCTGGCCCACAAACCCTCCCTTCTGGGAATTCTGGGGCCACAATGAAGCACTCCGCCTGCCTCCCAGGAGAAAACTTTGTCTATGGTGCTGCCCAGAAACCCCAAATGAGGATCAAACTGCTTGGCCCTCGGCAACACCCCAATTGCATAGGCTACCTTAAACACTGATGCTCTGTCGCAAATAGCCTGAGCCCAGACCTTCCAACAGACACCGACACAGCTGGCTGCACACCCAGCACATTGGACCCGCCACTGCCTTAGGCCACCATCCATTCCCAACCTGGGTTTTCAGTCATCAGAACCTAGACCTTATCTCCAATCCCTGCACAGGGGGGAACCTGATGCACAAGTCAGAACCCCTCCTTCCCCATGGCAAGAAACCTTGCTGCTGGCAGTGAGTCAAACCTTCAGTGTAGGAGAAAACGGCATGGCCCATGAGGCCACGCCCATGTGTGAGGGCCGCCTTGGGCACAAACACACATTGTGACCCTCAGCGTGAGTACCTTATTCAAGTAACGCCTCTCAGTGATTGGACCAAGAGCCCGCATATGTGGCTTGCCATGCCCATAGGCACGCAGGACTAACTAGATGGTGTGTATTCCAGTTGAGGGAACCCACTGCTGTGCTCTAGAGTCCCTCTCCTGGGGGGTCCCCTGTGGCAGAAAACAGTACTCTTCCCTTCCCACAGAATGAACCCAAACACTTGGGAGCTTGGACAATCCCCCGAGAGGAAGGCTCTTCCTCGGCACCGGAAGCAACCCCTACCCTGAACGGCCACTGTGAACGCAACACCCAGAGACAAAAGCCTGAGCGACTGCCTCCCACTTGCCCTCCTTTGATATCCAGAGGATCTCCCCTCTCGGACTGGAGATCAGGCCTGCCATTACCTTGGCCCCTACCTGAGCCAAGTTTGCTTTTTCAGACATCTGTCTCCACAGCCCTGGCAAACACAGCCTCTAGGCTGGGTCCTCTGGAGCCATACCACAGGACCATGCCTGCTCTCTCCTGGGAAACTCTGTCCATTCCTTTGGCCACACACCTCCAGAATATGAGAAACCTCAAGGCCCCCGAGGACATACCATTACCGGGAGCCTCCCTGCACACACAGGGGCCTTCGGACACAAGCGGAGCTGCTACCTCCATGAAGGCATGCACACAGATGTCAACAGAGATAGAAGGTTGAGCCGGACAGGCCCTTAGGTCCTAATCTCAACTCTTGCTTTGTTTTCCAGGTGTCACTCCTCAGAGGCTTTGGTTCAAAGAACAGGATATGGGGCTTTCCTGAGGCACTGAACAGAACTTCTCTCGTCTCCACATGGGAAGCTTCCTTGTTGGAGCCGTGTCAAACACCTCAGGTTGGAGAATCCTGCAGAGTCCCTGAGCCACCTCCACATTCCAAGGTCTCCCAGGCCACCAAGCCACAGTAGGACTCATCTTCAGGAGAGTCCATTTCAACTCTCCCCTCTGGGTAGCTCACCCAGGAGCCCGCAGATTGAGCCTGCCTTGTCCTGACTAAAGAGTGGGAATATGAGGTGGCGTTCCCAGGCATCCATGCTTAGACACCTGCTCTCGAGTCTTTCCGTATGGGGCCTCCTGGAACCATCCAATAGCACTCGACTTTCGTGCAGAAGGAAACCTTGAGTTATGGAGTAGTTCACAAATCCCATCGTAGGCAAACCTTCCTGGCCTCATGAGGCCCCCACACCATTCAGGAAGAGGCCATGCTGGACAAAAACTCTAGCCTGAGGCACGTCTCAGAGTTGAAATGACCTCAGTGCAGGAGATCTCGATTCAGCCTCTCAGAGTGGGCCTGCCGTGCCATCGGTCCCAAACCTCACGCTAGCTTGTGTTTTCAGACTTCCTTCCTCACACTCCTGGCAAACAAGCCCTCCGGACTAGGAACTCCAGAACCATAACCCAGCCCAGGGTCTGCCCAAGGGAAGAAAAACGTTTCCCTGTGGGGCTCTCTCCAGAAAACCCAGATGAGGATCAACCTGCTCGGGCCTCGACGGTACCCGAACTGGATAGGCTGCTCTGGGCACTCATGCTCTGTCTGACACAGCCTGAAGGCCGACGTCCAGACAGACAAGGAGACAGCTGGCCGCACACCCAGCACTTCGGACACGCCATGGTCTTATGCCATCACCTCTTCCTAAACTTGGTTTTCAGATATCTGAACCTAGACATTATATCAATTCTCCACACAGCTGGGTATCGCAAACACAACACAGAACTCCTCCTTCCCCGTGGCTGTAAAGCTTGCTTGGCATGGAGTCACACCTTCAGGGTGGGAGAAACCTTCCTGGTCCCTGATGCCACGCCCAAACTTGAGTGCTGCTTGGGCACAAATTCACACTCTGACCCTCAGCATGAGCCCCATGTCAAAGAAAGGCCTGTCAGGGCCTGGGCCAAGAGCCCGCATATGGGGCTTGCCAAGCCCCTATGCACCCAATCCTCACCAGTGTTTGAGTTTTCCAGTCGCCCCGCCCGTACCTGGGGCTCTGCTCTGGAATCCCTTTCTTGGAGAGACACGTGAGCCAGACAACACTTTTCCACCCTTCCCACAAAATGACCCCAAACTCTTGGGAGCTGGGACAAATCCCCAGAGAGGGATACTCGTCCACAGTCCCCGAGGCCACCCCTCCAATCCACGGCTATCTCGGACACAACATCCAGAGACAAAAGCCTGAAGGAACGCCTCCCACTCGCCCTTGTTTCAGAGGCCCAGGAGCTCCCTCTCGGGCTGTACCATCGGCCTGCCATACCCTAGGCGCCACTCATAAGCTGAGTTTGTGTTTTCAGACTTCTGTGCCCTCAGCCTGGACCCACACAACCGCCAGGCTAGGGCCTCTGGAGCCACAGCGAAAGATTGTGCCTGCCCTCTCCAAGGAAATTGTGCCCAATCCATTGACCACAACCCTACAGGTTAGGGAAAAGCTCCAAGGCCCCTGAGGCCATCAATAGTGTACGCCACCCTGGACTAAGAGGGGCTCTCTGACACCAGCGGAGCAACTATCTCCACTTAGACTCTCAGACAGTGTCCCCAGAGACAGAAGGTTGAAATGGACAGGCCCCCAGGCCCTAATCTGAACCTTAGCTCTGGTTTCCATGTGTCCGTCCTCAGAGGTCTGTTTTCGTAGACCAGCACACGGGGCTTTTCTGAGGCACCAAACCAAACCTCTCTCGCCTCCACATGGGGAGCTTACTTACTGGGGATGTATCAAACCCTTCAGGTAGGAGAGTTCCGCAGGGCCACTGAACAACCAGCACATTCCAAGGTTTCCATGGACCCAAACGCACATTATGACGCATCCTCAGGAGAGGCCATTTCAACTCAGCCCCCTGGTTAGCGTGCCCCAGAGGCAGCAGATCAAACATATCTTGTGGCTAATGGCCAATGGGAATGCGAGGCATGCTGTACAGGGATCCATCCTTCGAACCGTGCTCTCCAGTCCTTCCGTATGGTATGTCCTGGAGCCATGCAACAGGACTCGAATGTCCCACAGAAGGAAACCTGGTGGTTTGGGGCAACCTCCAATCTCAGCGTGGGAAAACTTCCTTGGCCTCATGAGGCCCCCGCTTCATGAAGGTGCCATCATGGACACATACTCCAGCCTCAGCCAACGTCTGATCCTCAGCCTGACTTCAGATGCAGGAGATTTTGATTCAGCCTCTGCCTAGTGGGCCTGCTCTGCCCTTGGCTCCAATCCTCACTTTAGCTTGTGTTCCTAGACTTCCGTCCTCACACTCCTGGCCCACAAACCCTCCCTACTGGGAATTCTGGGGCCACAATGAAGCACTCCGCCTGCCTGCCAGGAGAAAAACTTTGTCTATGGTGCTGCCCAGAAACCCCAAATGAGGATCAAACTGCTTGGCCCTCGGCAACACCCCAATTGCATAGGCTACCTTAACCACTGATGCTCTGTCGCAAACAGCCTGAGCCCAGACCTTCCAACAGACACCGACACAGCTGGCTGCACACCCAGCACATTGGACCCGCCACTGCCTTAGGCCACCATCCATTCCCAACCTGGGTTTTCAGTCATCAGAACCTAGACCTTATCTCCAATCCCTTCACAGGGGGGAACCTGATGCACAAGTCAGAACCCCTCCTTCCCCATGGCAAGAAACCTTGCTGCTGGCAGTGAGTCAAACCTTCAGTGTAGGAGTAAACGGCATGGCCCATGAGGCCACGCCCATGTGTGAGGGCCGCCTTGGGCACAAACACACATTGTGACCCTCAGCGTGAGTACCTTATTCAAGTAACGCCTCTCAGTGATTGGACCAAGAGCCCGCATATGTGGCTTGCCATACCCATAGGCACGCAGGACTAACTAGATGGTGTGTATTCCAGTTGAGGGAACCCACTGCTGTGCTCTAGAGTCCCTCTCCTGGGGGGTCCCCTGTGGCAGAAAACAGTACTCTTCCCTTCCCACAGAATGAACCCAAACACTTGGGAGCTTGGACAATCCCCCGAGAGGAAGGCTCTTCCTCGGCCCCTGAAGCAACCCCTACCCTGAACGGCCACTGTGAACGCAACACCCAGAGACAAAAGCCTGAGCGACTGCCTCCCACTTGCCCTCCTTTGATATCCAGAGGATCTCCCCTCTCGGACTGGAGATCAGGCCTGCCATTACCTTGGCCCCTACCTGAGCCAAGTTTGCTTTTTCAGACATCTGTCCCCACAGCCCTGGCAAACACAGCCTCTAGGCTGGGTCCTCTGGAGCCATACCACAGGACCATGCCTGCTCTCTCCTGGGAAACTCTGTCCATTCCTTTGGCCACACACCTCCAGAATATGAGAAACCTCAAGGCCCCCGAGCACATACCATTACCGGGAGCCTCCCTGCACACACAGGGGCCTTCGGACACAAGCGGAGCTGCTACCTCCATGAAGGCATGCACACCGATGTCAACAGAGATAGAAGGTTGAGCCCGACAGGCCCTTAGGCCCTAATCTCAACTCTTGCTTTGTTTTCCAGGTGTCACTCCTCAGAGGCTTTGGTTCGAAGAACAGGTTATGGGGCTTTCCTGAGGCACTGAAGAGAACTTCTCTCGTCTCCATATGGGAAGCTTCCTTGTTGGAGCCGTGTCAAACACCTCAGGTTGGAGAATCCTGCAGAGTCCCTGAGCCACCTCCACATTCCAAGGTCTCCCAGGCCACCAAGCCACAGTAGGACTCATCTTCAGGAGAGTCCATTTCAACTCTCCCCTCTGGGTAGCTCACCCAGGAGCCCGCAGATTGAGCCTGCCTTGTCCTGACTAAAGAGTGGGAATATGAGGTGGCATTCCCAGGCATCCATGCTTAGACACCTGCTCTCGAGTCTTTCCGTATGGGGCCTCCTGGAACCATCCAATAGCACTCGACTTTCGTGCAGAAGGAAACCTTGAGGTTTGGAGTAGTTCACAAATCCCATCGTAGGCAAACCTTCCTGGCCTCATGAGGCCCCCACACCATTCAGGAAGAGGCCATGCTGGACAAAAACTCTAGCCTGAGGCACGTCTCAGAGTTGAAATGACCTCAGTGCAGGAGATCTCGATTCAGCCTCTCAGAGTGGGCCTGCCGTGCCATCGGTCCCAAACCTCACGCTAGCTTGTGTTTTCAGACTTCCTTCCTCACACTCCTGGCAAACAAGCCCTCCGGACTAGGAACTCCAGTACCACAACCCAGCCCAGGGTCTGCCCAAGGGAAGAAAGACGTTTCCCTGTGGGGCTCTCTCCAGAAAACCCAGATGAGGATCAACCTGCTCGGGCCTCGACGGTACCCGAACTGGATAGGCTGCTCTGGGCACTCATGCTCTGTCAGACACAGCCTGAAGCCAGACGTCCAGACAGACAAGGAGACAGCTGGCCGCACACCCAGCACTTCGGAAACGCCATGGTCTTATGCCATCACCTCTTCCTAACCTTGGTTTTCAGATATCTGAACCTAGACATTATATCAATTCTCCACACAGCTGGGTATCGCAAGCACAACACAGAACTCCTCCTTCCCCGTGGCTGTAAAGCTTGCTCTTGGCATGGAGTCACACCTTCAGGGTGGGAGAAACCTTCCTGGTCCCTGATGCCACGCCCAAACTTGAGTGCTGCTTGGGCACAAATTCACACTCTGACCCTCAGCATGAGCCCCATGTCAAAGAAAGGCCTGTCAGGGCCTGGGCCAAGAGCCCGCATATGGGGCTTGCCAAGCCCCTATGCACCCAATCCTCACCAGTGTTTGAGTTTTCCAGTCGCCCCGCCCGTACCTGGGGCTCTGCTCTGGAATCCCTTTCTTGGAGAGACACATGAGCCAGACAACACGACTCCACCCTTCCCACAAAATGACCCCAAACTCTTGGGAGCTGGGACAAATCCCCAGAGAGCGATACTCGTCCACAGTCCCTGAGGCCACCCCTCCAATCCACGGCTATCTCGGACACAACATCCAGAGACTAAAGCCTGAAGGAACGCCTCCCACTCGCCCTTGTTTCAGAGGCCCAGGAGCTCCCTCTCGGGCTGTACATCCGGCCTGCCATACCCTAGGCGCCACTCATAAGCTGAGTTTGTGTTTTCAGACTTCTGTGCCCTCAGCCTGGACCCACACAACCGCCAGGCTAGGGCCTCTGGAGCCACAGCGAAAGATTGTGCCTGCCCTCTCCAAGGAAATTGTGCCCAATCCATTGACCACAACCCTACAGGTTAGGGAAAAGCTCCAAGGCCCCTGAGGCCATCAATAGTGTAGGCCACCCTGGACTAAGAGGGGCTCTCTGACACCAGCGGAGCAACTATCTCCACTTAGACTCTCAGACAGTGTCCCCAGAGACAGAAGGTTGAAATGGACAGGCCCCCAGGCCCTAATCTGAACCTTAGCTCTGGTTTCCATGTGTCCGTCCTCAGAGGTCTGTTTTCGTAGACCAGCACACGGGGCTTTTCTGAGGCACCAAACCAAACCTCTCTCGCCTCCACATGGGGAGCATACTTACTGGGGATGTATCAAACCCTTCAGGTATGAGAGTTCCGCAGGGCCACTGAACAACCAGCACATTCCAAGGTTTCCATGGACCCAAACGCACATTATGACGCATCCTCAGGAGAGGCCATTTCAACTCAGCCCCCTGGTTAGCGTGCCCCAGAGGCAGCAGATCAAACATATCTTGTGGCTAATGGCCAATGGGAATGCGAGGCATGCTGTACAGGGATCCATCCTTCGAACCGTGCTCTCCAGTCCTTCCGTATGGTATGTCCTGGAGCCATGCAACAGGACTCGAATGTCCCACAGAAGGAAACCTGGTGGTTTGGGGCAACCTCCAAACTCAGCGTGGGAAAACTTCCTTGGCCTCATGAGGCCCCCGCTTCATGAAGGTGCCATCATGGACACATACTCCAGCCTCAGCCAACGTCTGATCCTCAGCCTGACTTCAGATGCAGGAGATTTTGATTCAGCCTCTGCCTAGTGGGCCTGCTCTGCCCTTGGCTCCAATCCTCACTTTAGCTTGTGTTCCTAGACTTCCGTCCTCACACTCCTGGCCCACAAACCCTCCCTTCTGGGAATTCTGGGGCCACAATGAAGCACTCCGCCTGCCACCCAGGAGAAAAACTTTGTCTATGGTGCTGCCCAGAAACCCCAAATGAGGATCAAACTGCTTGGCCCTCGGCAACACCCCAATTGCATAGGCTACCTTAAACACTGATGCTCTGTCGCAAATAGCCTGAGCCCAGACCTTCCAACAGACACCGACACAGCTGGCTGCACACCCAGCACATTGGACCCGCCTCTGCCCTAGACCACCATCCATTCCCAACCTGGGTTTTCAGTCATCAGAACCTAGACCTTATCTCCAATCCCTGCACAGGGCGGAACCTGATGCACAAGTCAGAACCCCTCCTTCCCGATGGCAAGAAACCTTGCTGCTGGCAGTGAGTCAAACCTTCAGTGTAGGAGAAAACGGCATGGCCCATGAGGCCACGCCCATGTGTGAGGGCCGCCTTGGGCACAAACACACATTGTGACCCTCAGCGTGAGTACCTTATTCAAGTAACGCCTCTCAGTGATTGGACCAAGAGCCCACATATGTGGCTTGCCATGCCCATAGGCACGCAGGACTAACTAGATGGTGTGTATTCCAGTTGAGGGAACCCACTGCTGTGCTCTAGAGTCCCTCTCCTGGGGGGTCCCCTGTGGCAGAAAACAGTACTCTTCCCTTCCCACAGAATGAACCCAAACACTTGGGAGTTTGGACAATCCCCCGAGTGGAAGGCTCTTCCTCGGCCCCTGAAGCAACCCCTACCCTGAACGGCCACTGTGAACGCAACACCCAGAGACAAAAGCCTGAGCGACTGCCTCCCACTTGCCCTCCTTTGATATCCAGAGGATCTCCCCTCTCGGACTGGAGATCAGGCCTGCCATTACCTTGGCCCCTACCTGAGCCAAGTTTGCTTTTTCAGACATCTGTCCCCACAGCCCTGGCAAACACAGCCTCTAGGCTGGGTCCTCTGGAGCCATACCAAAGGACCATGCCTGCTCTCTCCTGGGAAACTCTGTCCATGCCTTTGGCCACACACCTCCAGAATATGAGAAACCTCAAGGCCCCCGAGGACATACCATTACCGGGAGCCTCCCTGCACACACAGGGGCCTTCAGACACAAGCGGAGCTGCTACCTCCATGAAGGCATGCACACCGATGTCAACAGAGATAGAAGGTTGAGCCCGACAGGCCCTTAGGCCCTAATCTCAACTCTTGCTTTGTTTTCCAGGTGTCACTCCTCAGAGGCTTTGGTTCGAAGAACAGGATATGGGGCTTTCCTGAGGCACTGAACAGAACTTCTCTCGTCTCCACATGGGAAGCTTCCTTGTTGGAGCCGTGTCAAACACCTCAGGTTGGAGAATCCTGCAGAGTCCCTGAGCCACCTCCACATTCCAAGGTCTCCCAGGCCACCAAGCCACAGTAGGACTCATCTTCAGGAGAGTCCATTTCAACTCTCCCCTCTGGGTAGCTCACCCAGGAGCCCGCAGATTGAGCCTGCCTTGTCGTGACTAAAGAGTGGGAATATGAGGTGGCGTTCCCAGGCATCCATGCTTAGACACCTGCTCTCGAGTCTTTCCGTATGGGGCCTCCTGGAACCATCCAATAGCACTCGACTTTCGTGCAGAAGGAAACCTTGAGGTTTGGAGTAGTTCACAAATCCCATCGTAGGCAAACCTTCCTGGCCTCATGAGGCCCCCACACCATTCAGGAAGAGGCCATGCTGGACAAAAACTCTAGCCTGAGGCACGTCTCAGAGTTGAAATGACCTCAGTGCAGGAGATCTCGATTCAGCCTCTCAGAGTGGGCCTGCCGTGCCATCGGTCCCAAACCTCACGCTAGCTTGTGTTTTCAGACTTCCTTCCTCACACTCCTGGCAAACAAGCCCTCCGGACTAGGAACTCCAGAACCACAACCAAGCCCAGGGTCTGCCCAAGGGAAGAAAAACGTTTCCCTGTGGGGCTCTCTCCAGAAAACCCAGATGAGGATCAACCTGCTCCGGCCTCGACGGTACCCGAACTGGATAGGCTGCTCTGGGCACTCATGCTCTGTCTGACACAGCCTGAAGCCAGACGTCCAGACAGACAAGGAGACAGCTGGCCGCACACCCAGCACTTCGGACACGCCATGGTCTTATGCCGCCACCTCTTCCTAACCTTGGTTTTCAGATATCTGAACCTAGACATTAGATCAATTCTCCACACAGCTGGGTATCGCAAGCACAACACAGAACTCCTCCTTCCCCGTGGCTGTAAAGCTTGCTCTTGGCATGGAGTCACACCTTCAGGGTGGGAGAAACCTTCCTGGTCCCTGATGCCACGCCCAAACTTGAGTGCTGCTTGGGCACAAATTCACACTCTGACCCTCAGCATGAGCCCCATGTCAAAGAAAGGCCTGTCAGGGCCTGGGCCAAGAGCCCGCATATGGGGCTTGCCAAGCCCCTATGCACCCAATCCTCACCAGTGTTTGAGTTTTCCAGTCGCCCCGCCCGTACCTGGGGCTCTGCTCTGGAATCCCTTTCTTGGAGAGACACATGAGCCAGACAACACGACTCCACCCTTCCCACAAAATGACCCCAAACTCTTGGGAGCTAGGACAAATCCCCAGAGAGCGATACTCGTCCACAGTCCCTGAGGCCACCCCTCCAATCCACGGCTATCTCGGACACAACATCCAGAGACTAAAGCCTGAAGGAACGCCTCCCACTCGCCCTTGTTTCAGAGGCCCAGGAGCTCCCTCTCGGGCTGTACATCCGGCCTGCCATACCCTAGGCGCCACTCATAAGCTGAGTTTGTGTTTTCAGACTTCTGTGCCCTCAGCCTGGACCCACACAACCGCCAGGCTAGGGCCTCTGGAGCCACAGCAAAAGATTGTACCTGCCCTCTCCAAGGAAATTGTGCCCAATCCATTGACCACAACCCTACAGGTTAGGGAAAAGCTCCAAGGCCCCTGAGGCCATCAATAGTGTAGGCCACCCTGGACTAAGAGGGGCTCTCTGACACCAGCGGAGCAACTATCTCCACTTAGACTCTCAGACAGTGTCCCCAGAGACAGAAGGTTGAAATGGACAGGCCCCCAGGCCCTAATCTGAACCTTAGCTCTGGTTTCCATGTGTCCGTCCTCAGAGGTCTGTTTTCGTAGACCAGCACACGGGGCTTTTCTGAGGCACCAAACCAAACCTCTCTCGCCTCCACATGGGGAGCATACTTACTGGGGATGTATCAAACCCTTCAGGTAGGAGAGTTCCGCAGGGCCACTGAACAACCAGCACATTCCAAGGTTTCCATGGACCCAAACGCACATTATGACGCATCCTCAGGAGAGGCCATTTCAACTCAGCCCCTGGTTAGCGTGCCCCAGAGGCAGCAGATCAAACATATCTTGTGGCTAATGGCCAATGGGAATGCGAGGCATGCTGTACAGGGATCCATCCTTCGAACCGTGCTCTCCAGTCCTTCCGTATGGTATGTCCTGGAGCCATGCAACAGGACTCGAATGTCCCACAGAAGGAAACCTGGTGGTTTGGGGCAACCTCCAAACTCAGCGTGGGAAAACTTCCTTGGCCTCATGAGGCCCCCGCTTCATGAAGGTGCCATCATGGACACATACTCCAGCCTCAGCCAACGTCTGATCCTCAGCCTGACTTCAGATGCAGGAGATTTTGATTCAGCCTCTGCCTAGTGGGCCTGCTCTGCCCTTGGCTCCAATCCTCACTTTAGCTGTGTTCCTAGACTTTTTCCTCACACTCCTGGCCCACAAACCCTCCCTTCTGGGAATTCTGGGGCCACAATGAAGCACTCCGCCTGCCACCCAGGAGAAAAACTTTGTCTATGGTGCTGCCCAGAAACCCCAAATGAGGATCAAACTGCTTGGCCCTCGGCAACACCCCAATTGCATAGGCTACCTTAAACACTGATGCTCTGTCGCAAATAGCCTGAGCCCAGACCTTCCAACAGACACCGACACAGCTGGCTGCACACCCAGCACATTGGACCCGCCTCTGCCCTAGGCCACCATCCATTCCCAACCTGGGTTTTCAGTCATCAGAACCTAGACCTTATCTCCAATCCCTGCACAGGGCGGAACCTGATGCACAAGTCAGAACCCCTCCTTCCCGATGGCAAGAAACCTTTCTGCTGGCAGTGAGTCAAACCTTCAGTGTAGGAGAAAACGGCATGGCCCATGAGGCCACGCCCATGTGTGAGGGCCGCCTTGGGCACAAACACACATTGTGACCCTCAGCGTGAGTACCTTATTCAAGTAACGCCTCTCAGTGATTGGACCAAGAGCCCACATATGTGGCTTGCCATGCCCATAGGCACGCAGGACTAACTAGATGGTGTGTATTCCAGTTGAGGGAACCCACTGCTGTGCTCTAGAGTCCCTCTCCTGGGGGTCCCCTGTGGCAGAAAACAGTACTCTTCCCTTCCCACAGAATGAACCCAAACACTTGGGAGTTTGGACAATCCCCCGAGTGGAAGGCTCTTCCTCGGCCCCTGAAGCAACCCCTACCCTGAACGGCCACTGTGAACGCAACACCCAGAGACAAAAGCCTGAGCGACTGCCTCCGACTTGCCCTCCTTTGATATCCAGAGGATCTCCCCTCTCGGACTGGAGATTAGGCCTGCCATTACCTTGGCCCCTACCTGAGCCAAGTTTGCTTTTTCAGACATCTGCCCCACAGCCCTGGCAAACACAGCCTCTAGGCTGGGTCCTCTGGAGCCATACCACAGGACCATGCCTGCTCTCTCCTGGGAAACTCTGTCCATTCCTTTGGCCACACACCTCCAGAATATGAGAAACCTCAAGGCCCCCGAGGACATACCATTACCGGGAGCCTCCCTGCACACACAGGGGCCTTCGGACACAAGCGGAGCTGCTACCTCCATGAAGGCATGCACACCGATGTCAACAGAGATAGAAGGTTGAGCCCGACAGGCCCTAGGCCCTAATCTCAACTCTTGCTTTGTTTTCCAGGTGTCACTCCTCAGAGGCTTTGGTTCGAAGAACAGGATATGGGGCTTTCCTGAGGCACTGAACAGAACTTCTCTCGTCTCCACATGGGAAGCTTCCTTGTTGGAGCCGTGTCAAACACCTCAGGTTGGAGAATCCTGCAGAGTCCCTGAGCCACCTCCACATTCCAAGGTCTCCCAGGCCACCAAGCCACAGTAGGACTCATCTTCAGGAGAGTCCATTTCAACTCTCCCCTCTGGGTAGCTCACCCAGGAGCCCGCAGATTGAGCCTGCCTTGTCCTGACTAAAGAGTGGGAATATGAGGTGGCGTTCCCAGGCATCCATGCTTAGACACCTGCTCTCGAGTCTTTCCGTATGGGGCCTCCTGGAACCATCCAATAGCACTCGACTTTCGTGCAGAAGGAAACCTTGAGGTTTGGAGTAGTTCACAAATCCCATCGTAGGCAAACCTTCCTGGCCTCATGAGGCCCCCACACCATTCAGGAAGAGGCCATGCTGGACAAAAACTCTAGCCTGAGGCACGTCTCAGAGTTGAAATGACCTCAGTGCAGAAGATCTCGATTCAGCCTCTCAGAGTGGGCCTGCCGTGCCATCGGTCCCAAACCTCACGCTAGCTTGTGTTTTCAGACTTCCTTCCTCACACTCCTGGCAAACAAGCCCTCCGGACTAGGAACTCCAGAACCACAACCCAGCCCAGGGTCTGCCCAAGGGAAGAAAAACGTTTCCCTGTGGGGCTCTCTCCAGAAAACCCAGATGAGGATCAACCTGCTCGGGCCTCGACGGTACCCGAACTGGATAGGCTGCTCTGGGCACTCATGCTCTGTCTGACACAGCCTGAAGCCAGACGTCCAGACAGACAAGGAGACAGCTGGCCGCACACCCAGCACTTCGGACACGCCATGGTCTTATGCCGCCACCTCTTCCTAACCTTGGTTTTCAGATATCTGAACCTAGACATTAGATCAATTCTCCACACAGCTGGGTATCGCAAGCACAACACAGAACTCCTCCTTCCCCGTGGCTGTAAAGCTTGCTCTTGGCATGGAGTCACACCTTCAGGGTGGGAGAAACCTTCCTGGTCCCTGAAACCACGCCCAAACTTGAGTGCTGCTTGGGCACAAATTCACACTCTGACCCTCAGCATGAGCCCCATGTCAAAGAAAGGCCTGTCAGGGCCTGGGCCAAGAGCCCGCATATGGGGCTTGCCAAGCCCCTATGCACCCAATCCTCACCAGTGTTTGAGTTTTCCAGTCGCCCCGCCCGTACCTGGGGCTCTGCTCTGGAATCCCTTTCTTGGAGAGACACATGAGCCAGACAACACGACTCCACCCTTCCCACAAAATGACCCCAAACTCTTGGGAGCTGGGACAAATCCCCAGAGAGGGATACTCGTCCACAGTCCCTGAGGCCACCCCTCCAATCCACGGCAATCTCGGACACAACATCCAGAGACAAAAGCCTGAAGGAACGCCTCCCCCTCGCCCTTGTTTCAGAGGCCCAGGAGCTCCCTCTCGGGCTGTACATCCGGCCTGCCATACCCTAGGCGCCACTCATAAGCTGAGTTTGTGTTTTCAGACTTCTGTGCCCTCAGCCTGGACCCACACAACCGCCAGGCTAGGGCCTCTGGAGCCACAGCGAAAGATTGTGCCTGCCCTCTCCAAGGAAATTGTGCCCAATCCATTGACCACAACCCTACAGGTTAGGGAAAAGCTCCAAGGCCCCTGAGGCCATCAATAGTGTAGGCCACCCTGGACTAAGAGGGGCTCTCTGACACCAGCGGAGCAACTATCTCCACTTAGACTCTCAGACAGTGTCCCCAGAGACAGAAGGTTGAAATGGACAGGCCCCCAGGCCCTAATCTGAACCTTAGCTCTGGTTTCCATGTGTCCGTCCTCAGAGGTCTGTTTTCGTAGACCAGCACACGGGGCTTTTCTGAGGCACCAAACCAAACCTCTCTCGCCTCCACATGGGGAGCTTACTTACTGGGGATGTATCAAACCCTTCAGGTAGGAGAGTTCTGCAGGGCCACTGAACAACCAGCACATTCCAAGGTTTCCATGGACCCAAACGCACATTATGACGCATTCTCAGGAGAGGCCATTTCAACTCAGCCCCCTGGTTAGCGTGCCCCAGAGGCAGCAGATCAAACATATCTTGTGGCTAATGGCCAATGGGAATGCGAGGCATGCTGTACAGGGATCCATCCTTCCAACCGTGCTCTCCAGTCCTTCCGTATGGTATGTTCTGGAGCCATGCAACAGGACTCGAATGTCCCACAGAAGGAAACCTGGTGGTTTGGGGCAACCTCCAAACTCAGCGTGGGAAAACTTCCTTGGCCTCATGAGGCCCCCGCTTCATGAAGGTGCCATCATGGACACATACTCCAGCCTCAGCCAACGTCTGATCCTCAGCCTGACTTCAGATGCAGGAGATTTTGATTCAGCCTCTGCCTAGTGGGCCTGCTCTGCCCTTGGCTCCAATCCTCACTTTAGCTTGTGTTCCTAGACTTCCGTCCTCACACTCCTGGCCCACAAACCCTCCCTTCTGGGAATTCTGGGGCCACAATGAAGCACTCCGCCTGCCTCCCAGGAGAAAAACTTTGTCTATGGTGCTGCCCAGAAACCCCAAATGAGGATCAAACTGCTTGGCCCTCGGCAACACCCCAATTGCATAGGCTACCTTAAACACTGATGCTCTGTCGCAAATAGCCTGAGCCCAGACCTTCCAACAGACACCGACACAGCTGGCTGCACACCCAGCACATTGGACCCGCCACTGCCTTAGGCCACCATCCATTCCCAACCTGGGTTTTCAGTCATCAGAACCTAGACCTTATCTCCAATCCCTGCACAGGGCGGAACCTGATGCACAAGTCAGAACCCCTCCTTCCCCATGGCAAGAAACCTTGCTGCTGGCAGTGAGTCAAACCTTCAGTGTAGGAGAAAACGGCATGGCCCATGAGGCCACGCCCATGTGTGAGGGCCGCCTTGGGCACAAACACACATTGTGACCCTCAGCGTGAGTACCTTATTCAAGTAACGCCTCTCAGTGATTGGACCAAGAGCCCGCATATGTGGCTTGCCATGCCCATAGGCACGCAGGACTAACTAGATGGTGTGTATTCCAGTTGAAGGAACCCACTGCTGTGCTCTAGAGACCCTCTCCTGGGGGGTCCCCTGTGGCAGAAAACAGTACTCTTCCCTTCCCACAGAATGAACCCAAACACTTGGGAGTTTGGACAATCCCCCGAGTGGAAGGCTCTTCCTCGGCCCCTGAAGCAACCCCTACCCTGAACGGCCACTGTGAACGCAACACCCAGAGACAAAAGCCTGAGTGACTGCCTCCCACTTGCCCTCCTTTGATATCCAGAGGATCTCCCCTCTCGGACCGGAGATCAGGCCTGCCATTACCTTGGCCCCTACCTGAGCCAAGTTTGCTTTTTCAGACATCTGTCCCCACAGCCCTGGCAAACACAGCATCTAGGCTGGGTCCTCTGGAGCCATACCACAGGACCATGCCTGCTCTCTCCTGGGAAACTCTGTCCATTCCTTTGGCCACACACCTCCAGAATATGAGAAACCTCAAGGCCCCCGAGGACATACCATTACCGGGAGCCTCCCTGCACACACAGGGGCCTTCGGACACAAGCGGAGCTGCTACCTCCATGAAGGCATGCACACCGATGTCAACAGAGATAGAAGGTTGAGCCCGACAGGCCCTTAGGCCCTAATCTCAACTCTTGCTTTGTTTTCCAGGTGTCACTCCTCAGAGGCTTTGGTTCGAAGAACAGGATATGGGGCTTTCCTGAGGCACTGAACAGAACTTCTCTCGTCTCCACATGGGAAGCTTCCTTGTTGGAGCCGTGTCAAACACCTCAGGTTGGAGAATCCTGCAGAGTCCCTGAGCCACCTCCACATTCCAAGGTCTCCCAGGCCACCAAGCCACAGTAGGACTCATCTTCAGGAGAGTCCATTTCAACTCTCCCCTCTGGGTAGCTCACCCAGGAGCCCGCAGATTGAGCCTGCCTTGTCCTGACTAAAGAGTGGGAATATGAGGTGGCGTTCCCAGGCATCCATGCTTAGACACCTGCTCTCGAGTCTTTCCGTATGGGGCCTCCTGGAACCATCCAATAGCACTCGACTTTCGTGCAGAAGGAAACCTTGAGGTTTGGAGTAGTTCACAAATCCCATCGTAGGCAAACCTTCCTGGCCTCATGAGGCCCCCACACCATTCAGGAAGAGGCCATGCTGGACAAAAACTCTAGCCTGAGGCACGTCTCAGAGTTGAAATGACCTCAGTGCAGGAGATCTCGATTCAGCCTCTCAGAGTGGGCCTGCCGTGCCATCGGTCCCAAACCTCACGCTAGCTTGTGTTTTCAGACTTCCTTCCTCACACTCCTGGCAAACAAGCCCTCCGGACTAGGAACTCCAGAACCACAACCCAGCCCAGGGTCTGCCCAAGGGAAGAAAAACGTTTCCCTGTGGGGCTCTCTCCAGAAAACCCAGATGAGGATCAACCTGCTCGGGCCTCGACGGTACCCGAACTGGATAGGCTGCTCTGGGCACTCATGCTCTGTCTGACACAGCCTGAAGCCAGACGTCCAGACAGACAAGGAGACAGCTGGCCGCACACCCAGCACTTCGGACACGCCATGGTCTTATGCCGCCACCTCTTCCTAACCTTGGTTTTCAGATATCTGAACCTAGACATTAGATCAATTCTCCACACAGCTGGGTATCGCAAGCACAACACAGAACTCCTCCTTCCCCGTGGCTGTAAAGCTTGCTCTTGGCATGGAGTCACACCTTCAGGGTGGGAGAAACCTTCCTGGTCCCTGATGCCACGCCCAAACTTGAGTGCTGCTTGGGCACAAATTCACACTCTGACCCTCAGCATGAGCCCCATGTCAAAGAAAGGCCTGTCAGGGCCTGGGCCAAAGGCCCGCATATGGGGCTTGCCAAGCCCCTATGCACCCAATCCTCACCAGTGTTTGAGTTTTCCAGTCGCCCCGCCCGTACCTGGGGCTCTGCTCTGGAATCCCTTTCTTGGAGAGACACATGAGCCAGACAACACGACTCCACCCTTCCCACAAAATGACCCCAAACTCTTGGGAGCTGGGACAAATCCCCAGAGAGGGATACTCGTCCACAGTTCCTGAGGCCACCCCTCCAATCCACGGCTATCTCGGACACAACATCCAGAGACAAAAGCCTGAAGGAACGCCTCCCACTCGCCCTTGTTTCAGAGGCCCAGGAGCTCCCTCTCGGGCTGTACATCCGGCCTGCCATACCCTAGGCGCCACTCATAAGCTGAGTTTGTGTTTTCAGACTTCTGTGCCCTCAGCCTGGACCCACACAACCGCCAGGCTAGGGCCTCTGGAGCCACAGCGAAAGATTGTGCCTGCCCTCTCCAAGGAAATTGTGCCCAATCCATTGACCGCAACCCTACAGGTTAGGGAAAAGCTCCAAGGCCCCTGAGGCCATCAATAGTGTAGGCCACCCTGGACTAAGAGGGGCTCTCTGACACCAGCGGAGCAACTATCTCCACTTAGACTCTCAGACAGTGTCCCCAGAGACAGAAGGTTGAAATGGACAGGCCCCCAGGCCCTAATCTGAACCTTAGCTCTGGTTTCCATGTGTCCGTCCTCAGAGGTCTGTTTTCGTAGACCAGCACATGGGGCTTTTCTGAGGCACCAAACCAAACCTCTGTCGCCTCCACATGGGGAGCTTACTTACTGGGGATGTATCAAACCCTTCAGGTAGGAGAGTTCCGCAGGGCCACTGAACAACCAGCACATTCCAAGGTTTCCATGGACCCAAACGCACATTATGACGCATCCTCAGGAGAGGCCATTTCAACTCAGCCCCCTGGTTAGCGTGCCCCAGAGGCAGCAGATCAAACATATCTTGTGGCTAATGGCCAATGGGAATGCGAGGCATGCTGTACAGGGATCCATCCTTCGAACCGTGCTCTCCAGTCCTTCCGTATGGTATGTCCTGGAGCCATGCAACAGGACTCGAATGTCCCACAGAAGGAAACCTGGTGGTTTGGGGCAACCTCCAAACTCAGCGTGGGAAAACTTCCTTGGCCTCATGAGGCCACCGCTTCATGAAGGTGCCATCATGGACACATACTCCAGCCTCAGCCAACGTCTGATCCTCAGCCTGACTTCAGATGCAGGAGATTTTGATTCAGCCTCTGCCTAGTGGGCCTGCTCTGCCCTTGGCTCCAATCCTCACTTTAGCTTGTGTTCCTAGACTTCCGTCCTCACACTCCTGGCCCACAAACCCTCCCTTCTGGGAATTCTGGGGCCACAATGAAGCACTCCGCCTGCCTCCCAGGAGAAAAACTTTGTCTATGGTGCTGCCCAGAAACCCCAAATGAGGATCAAACTGCTTGGCCCTCGGCAACACCCCAATTGCATAGGCTACCTTAACCACTGATGCTCTGTCGCAAATAGCCTGAGCCCAGACCTTCCAACAGACACCGACACAGCTGGCTGCACACCCAGCACATTGGACCCGCCACTGCCTTAGGCCACCATCCATTCCCAACCTGGGTTTTCAGTCATCAGAACCTAGACCTTATCTCCAATCCCTGCACAGGGCGGAACCTGATGCACAAGTCAGAACCCCTCCTTCCCCATGGCAAGAAACCTTGCTGCTGGCAGTGAGTCAAACCTTCAGTGTAGGAGAAAACGGCATGGCCCATGAGGCCACGCCCATGTGTGAGGGCCGCCTTGGGCACAAACACACATTGTGACCCTCAGCGTGAGTACCTTATTCAAGTAACGCCTCTCAGTGATTGGACCAAGAGCCCGCATATGTGGCTTGCCATGCCCATAGGCACGCAGGACTAACTAGATGGTGTGTATTCCAGTTGAGGGAACCCACTGCTGTGCTCTAGAGTCCCTCTCCTGGGGGGTCCCCTGTGGCAGAAATCAGTACTCTTCCCTTCCCACAGAATGAACCCAAACACTTGGGAGCTTGGACAATCCCCCGAGAGGAAGGCTCTTCCTCGGCCCCTGAAGCAACCCCTACCCTGAACGGCCACTGTGAACGCAACACCCAGAGACAAAAGCCTGAGTGACTGCCTCCCACTTGCCCTCCTTTGATATCCAGAGGATCTCCCCTCTCGGACTGGAGATCAGGCCTGCCATTACCTTGGCCCCTACCTGAGCCAAGTTTGCTTTTTCAGACATCTGTCCCCACAGCCCTGGCAAACACAGCCTCTAGGCTGGGTCCTCTGGAGCCATACCACAGGACCATGCCTGCTCTCTCCTGGGAAACTCTGTCCATTCCTTTGGCCACACACCTCCAGAATATGAGAAACCTCAAGGCCCCCGAGGACATACCATTACCGGGAGCCTCCCTGCACACACAGGGGCCTTCGGACACAAGCGGAGCTGCTACCTCCATGAAGGCATGCTCACAGATGTCAACAGAGATAGAAGGTTGAGCCGGACAGGCCCTTAGGCCCATATCTCAACTCTTGCTTTGTTTTCCTGGTGTCACTCCTCAGAGGCTTTGGTTCGAAGAACAGGATATGGGGCTTTCCTGAGGCACTGAACAGAACTTCTCTCGTCTCCACATGGCAAGCTTCCTTGTTGGAGCCGTGTCAAACACCTCAGGATGGAGAATCCTGCAGAGTCCCTGAGCCACCTCCACATTCCAAGGTCTCCCAGGCCACCAAGCCACAGTAGGACTCATCTTCAGGAGAGTCCATTTCAACTCTCCCCTCTGGGTAGCTCACCCAGGAGCCCGCAGATTGAGCCTGCCTTGTCCTGACTAAAGAGTGGGAATATGAGCTGGCGTTCCCAGGCATCCATGCTTAGACACCTGCTCTCGAGTCTTTCCGTATGGGGCCTCCTGGAACCATCCAATAGCACTCGCCTTTCGTGCAGAAGGAAACCTTGAGGTTTGGAGTAGTTCACAAATCCCATCGTAGGCAAACCTTCCTGGCCTCATGAGGCCCCCACACCATTCAGGAAGAGGCCATGCTGGACAAAAACTCTAGCCTGAGGCACGTCTCAGAGTTGAAATGACCTCAGTGCAGGAGATCTCGATTCAGCCTCTCAGAGTGGGCCTGCCGTGCCATCGGTCCCAAACCTCACGCTAGCTTGTGTTTTCAGACTTCCTTCCTCACACTCCTGGCAAACAAGCCCTCCGGACTAGGAACTCCAGAACCACAACCCAGCCCAGGGTCTGCCCAAGGGAAGAAAAACGTTTCCCTGTGGGGCTCTCTCCAGAAAACCCAGATGAGGATCAACCTGCTCGGGCCTCGACGGTACCCGAACTGGATAGGCTGCTCTGGGCACTCATGCTCTGTCTGACACAGCCTGAAGCCAGACGTCCAGACAGACAAGGAGACAGCTGGCCGCACACCCAGCACTTCGGACACGCCATGGTTTATGCCGTCACCTCTTCCTAACCTTGGTTTTCAGATATCTGAACCTAGACATTATATCAATTCTCCACACAGCTGGGTATCGCAAGCACAACACAGAACTCCTCCTCCCCCGTGGCTGGAAAGCTTGCTCGTGGCATGGAGTCACACCTTCAGGGTGGGAGAAACCTTCCTGGTCCCTGATGCCACGCCCAAACTTGAGTGCTGCTTGGGCACAAATTCAAACTCTGACCCTCAGCATGAGCCCCATGTCAAAGAAAGGCCTGTCAGGGCCTGGGCCAAGAGCCCGCATATGGGGCTTGCCAAGCCCCTATGCACCCAATCCTCACCAGTTTTTGAGTTTTCCAGTCGCCCCGCCCGTACCTGGGGCTCTGCTCTGGAATCCTTTTCTTGGAGAGACACATGAGCCAGACATGACGACTCCACCCTTCCCACAAAATGACCCCAAACTCTTGGGAGCTGGGACAAATCCCCAGAGAGCGATACTCGTCCACAGTCCCTGAGGCCACCCCTCCAATCCACGGCTATCTCGGACACAACATCCAGAGACAAAAGCCTGAAGGAACGCCTCCCCCTCGCCCTTGTTTCAGAGACCCAGGAGCTCCCTCTCGGGCTGTACATCCGGCCTGCCATACCCTAGGCGCCACTCATAAGCTGAGTTTGTGTTTTCAGACTTCTGTGCCCTCAGCCTGGACCCACACAACCGCCAGGCTAGGGCCTCTGGAGCCACAGCGAAAGATTGTTCCTGCCCTCTCCAAGGAAATTGTGCCCAATCCATTGACCACAACCCTACAGGTTAGGGAAAAGCTCCAAGGCCCCTGAGGCCATCAATAGTGTAGGCCACCCTGGACTAAGAGGGGCTCTCTGACACCAGCAGAGCAACTATCTCCACTTAGACTCTCAGACAGTGTCCCCAGAGACAGAAGGTTGAAATGGACAGGCCCCCAGGCCCTAATCTGAACCTTAGCTTTGGTTTCCATGTGTCCGTCCTCAGAGGTCTGTTTTCGTAGACCAGCACACGGGGCTTTTCTGAGGCACCAAACCAAACCTCTCTCGTCTCCACATGGGGAGCTTACTTCCTGGGGATGTATCAAACCCTTCAGGTAGGAGAGTTCCGCAGGGCCACTGAACAACCAGCACATTCCAAGGTTTCCATGGACCCAAACGCACATTATGACGCATCCTCAGGAGAGGCCATTTCAACTCAGCCCCCTGGTTAGCGTGCCCCAGAGGCAGCAGATCAAACATATCTTGTGGCTAATGGCCAATGGGAATGCGAGGCATGCTGTACAGGGATCCATCCTTCGAACCGTGCTCTCCAGTCCTTCCGTATGGTATGTCCTGGAGCCATGCAACAGGACTCGAATGTCCCACAGAAGGAAACCTGGTGGTTTGGGGCAACCTCCAAACTCAGCGTGGGAAAACTTCCTTGGCCTCATGAGGCCCCCGCTTCATGAAGGTGCCATCATGGACACATACTCCAGCCTCAGCCAACGTCTGATCCTCAGCCTGACTTCAGATGCAGGAGATTTTGATTCAGCCTCTGCCTAGTGGGCCTGCTCTGCCCTTGGCTCCATCCTCACTTTAGCTTGTGTTCCTAGACTTCCGTCCTCACACTCCTGGCCCACAAACCCTCCCTTCTGGGAATTCTGGGGCCACAATGAAGCACTCCGCCTGCCTCCCAGGAGAAAAACTTTGTCTATGGTGCTGCCCAGAAACCCCAAATGAGGATCAAACTGCTTGGCCCTCGGCAACACCCCAATTGCATAGGCTACGTTAAACACTGATGCTCTGTCGCAAATAGCCTGAGCCCAGACCTTCCAACAGACACCGACACAGCTGGCTGCACACCCAGCACATTGGACACGCCACTGCTTAGGCCACCAACCATTCCCAACCTGGGTATTCAGTCATCAGAACCTAGACCTTATCTCCAATCCCTGCACAGGGGGGAACCTGATGCACAAGTCAGAACCCCTCCTTCCCCATGGCAAGAAACCTTGCTGCTGGCAGTGAGTCAAACCTTCAGTGTAGGAGAAAACGGCATGGCCCATGAGGCCACGCCCATGTGTGAGGGCCGCCTTGGGCACAAACACACATTGTGACCCTCAGCGTGAGTACCGTATTCAAGTAACGCCTCTCAGTGATTGGACCAAGAGCCCGCATATGTGGCTTGCCATGCCCATAGGCACGCAGGACTAACTAGATGGTGTGTATTCCAGTTGAGGGAACCCACTGCTGTGCTCTAGAGTCCCTCTCCTGGGGGGGCCCCTGTGGCAGAAAACAGTACTCTTCCGTTCCCACAGAATGAACCCAAACACTTGGGAGCTTGGACAATCCCCCGAGAGGAAGGCTCTTCCTCGGCCCCTGAAGCAACCCCTACCCTGAACGGCCACTGTGAACGCAACATCCAGAGACAAAAGCCTGAGCGACTGCCTCCCACTTGCCCTCCTTTGATATCCAGAGGATCTCCCCTCTCGGACTGGAGATCAGGCCTGCCATTACCTTGGCCCCTACCTGAGCCAAGTTTGCTTTTTCAGACATCTGTCCCCACAGCCCTGGCAAACACAGCCTCTAGGCTGGGTCCTCTGGAGCCATACCACAGGACCATGCCTGCTCTCTCCTGGGAAACTCTGTCCATTCCTTTGGCCACACACCTCCAGAATATGAGAAACCTCAAGGCCCCCGAGGACATACCATTACCGGGAGCCTCCCTGCACACACAGGGGCCTTCGGACACAAGCGGAGCTGCTAGCTCCATGAAGGCATGCACACAGATGTCAACAGAGATAGAAGGTTGAGCCCGACAGGCCCTTAGGCCCTAATCTCAACTCTTGCTTTGTTTTCCAGGTGTCACTCCTCATAGGCTTTGGTTCGAAGAACAGTATATGGGGCTTTCCTGAGGCACTGAACAGAACTTCTCTCGTCTCCACATGGGAAGCTTCCTTGTTGGAGCCGTGTCAAACACCTCAGGTTGGAGAATCCTGCAGAGTCCCTGAGCCACCTCCACATTCCAAGGTCTCCCAGGCCACCAAGCCACAGTAGACTCATCTTCACCAGAGTCCATTTCAACTCTCCCCTCTGGGTAGCTCACCCAGGAGCCCGCAGATTGAGCCTGCCTTGTCCTGACTAAAGAGTGGGAATATGAGGTGGCGTTCCCAGGCATCCATGCTTAGACACATGCTCTCGAGTCTTTCCGTATGGGGCCTCCTGGAACCATCCAATAGCACTCGCCTTTCGTGCAGAAGGAAACTTTGAGGTTTGGAGTAGTTCACAAATCCCATCGTAGGCAAACCTTCCTGGCCTCATGAGGCCCCCACACCATTCAGGAAGAGGCAATGCTGGACAAAAACTCTAGCCTGAGGCACGTCTCAGAGTTGAAATGACCTCAGTGCAGGAGATCTCGATTCAGCCTCTCAGAGTGGGGCTGCCGTGCCATCGGTCCCAAACCTCACGCTAGCTTCTGTTTCCAGACTTCCTTCCTCACACTCCTGGCAAACAAGCCCTCCGGACTAGGAACTCCAGAACCACAACCCAGCCTAGGGTCTGCCCAAGGGAAGAAAAACGTTTCCCTGTGGGGCTCTCTCCAGAAAACCCAGATGAGGATCAACCTGCTCGGGCCTCGACGGTACCCGAACTGGATAGGCTGCTCTGGGCACTCATGCTCTGTCTGACACAGCCTGAAGCCAGACGTCTAGACAGACAAAGAGACAGCTGGCCGCACACCCAGCACTTCGGACACGCCATGGTCTTATGCCGTCACCTCTTCCTGACCTTGGTTTTCAGATATCTGAACCTAGACATTATATCAATTCACCACACAGCTGGGTATCGCAAGCACAACACAGAACTCCTCCTTCCCCGTGGCTGTAAAGCTTGCTCTTGGCATGGAGTCACACCTTCAGGGTGGGAGAAACCTTCCTGGTCCCTGATGCCACGCCCAAACTTGAGTGCTGCTTGGGCACAAATTCACACTCTGACCCTCAGCATGAGCCCCATGCCAAAGAAAGGCCTGTCAGGGCCTGGGCCAAGAGCCCGCATATGGGGCTTGCCAAGCCCCTATGCACCCAATCCTCACCAGTGTTTGAGTTTTCCAGTCGCCCCGCCCGTACCTGGGGCTCTGCTCTGGAATCCCTTTCTTGGGGAGACACATGAGCCAGACAACACGACTCCACTCTTCCCACAAAATGACCCGAAACTCTTGGGAGCTGGGACAAATCCCCAGAGAGGGATACTCGTCCACAGTCCCTGAAGCCACCCCTCCAATCCACGGCTATCTCGGACACAACATCCAGAGACAAAAGCCTGAAGGAACGCCTCCCACTCGCCCTTGTTTCAGAGACCCAGGAGCTCCCTCTCGGGCTGTACATCCGGCCTGCCATACCCTAGGCGCCACTCATAAGCTGAGTTTGTGTTTTCAGACTTCTGTGCCCTCAGCCTGGACCCACACAACCGCCAAGCTAGGGCCTCTGGAGCCACAGCGAAAGATTGTGTCTGCCCTCTCCAAGGAAATTGTGCCCAATCCATTGACCACAACCCTACAGGTTAGGGAAAAGCTCCAAGGCCCCTGAGGCCATCAATAGTGTAGGCCACCCTGGACTAAGAGGGGCTCTCTGACAGCAGCAGAGCAACTATCTCCACTTAGACTCTCAGACAGTGTCCCCAGAGACAGAAGGTTAAAATGGACAGGCCCCCATGCCCTAATCTGAACCTTAGCTTTGGTTTCCATGTGTCCGTCCTCAGAGGTCTGTTTTCGTAGACCAGCACACGGGGCTTTTCTGAGGCACCAAACCAAACCTCTCTCGTCTCCACATGGGGAGCTTACTTACTGGGGATGTATCAAACCCTTCAGGTAGGAGAGTTCCGCAGGGCCACTGAACAACCAGCACATTCCAAGGTTTCCATGGACCCAAACGCACATTATGACGCATCCTCAGGAGAGGCCATTTCAACTCAGCCCCCTGGTTAGCGTGCCCCAGAGGCAGCAGATCAAACATATCTTGTGGCTAATGGCCAATGGGAATGCGAGGCATGCTGTACAGGGATCCATCCTTCGAACCGTGCTCTCCAGTCCTTCCGTATGGTATGTCCTGGAGCCATGCAACAGGACTCGAATGTCCCACAGAAGGAAACCTGGTGGTTTGGGGCAACCTCCAAACTCAGCGTGGGAAAACTTCCTTGGCCTCATGAGGCCCCCGCTTCATGAAGGTGCCATCATGGACACATACTCCAGCCTCAGCCAACGTCTGATCCTCAGCCTGACTTCAGATGCAGGAGATTTTGATTCAGCCTCTGCCTAGTGGGCCTGCTCTGCCCTTGGCTCCAATCCTCACTTTAGCTTGTGTTCCTAGACTTCCGTCCTCACACTCCTGGCCCACAAACCCTCCCTTCTGGGAATTCTGGGGCCACAATGAAGCACTCCGCCTGCCTCCCAGGAGAAAAACTTTGTCTATGGTGCTGCCCAGAAACCCCAAATGAGGATCAAACTGCTTGGCCCTCGGCAACACCCCAATTGCATAGGCTACCTTAAACACTGATGCTCTGTCGCAAATAGCCTGAGCCCAGACCTTCCAACAGACACCGACACAGCTGGCTGCACACCCAGCACATTGGACCCGCCACTGCCTTAGGCCACCATCCATTCCCAACCTGGGTTTTCAGTCATCAGAACCTAGACCTTATCTCCAATCCCTGCACAGGGGGAAACCTGATGCACAAGTCAGAACCCCTCCTTCCCCATGGCAAGAAACCTTGCTGCTGGCAGTGAGTCAAACCTTCAGTGTAGGAGAAAACGGCATGGCCCATGAGGCCACGCCCATGTGTGAGGGCCGCCTTGGGCACAAACACACATTGTGACCCTCAGCGTGAGTACCGTATTCAAGTAACGCCTCTCAGTGATTGGACCAAGAGCCCGCATATGTGGCTTGCCATGCCCATAGGCACGCAGGACTAACTAGATGCTGTGTATTCCAGTTGAGGGAACCCACTGCTGTGCTCTAGAGTCCCTCTCCTGGGGGGTCCCCTGTGGCAGAAAACAGTACTCTTCCCTTCCCACAGAATGAATCCAAACACTTGGGAGCTTGGACAATCCCCCGAGAGGAAGGCTCTTCCTCGGCCCCTGAAGCAAACCCTACCCTGAACGGCCACTGTGAACGCAACACCCAGAGACAAAAGCCTGAGCGACTGCCTCCCACTTGCCCTCCTTTGATATCCAGAGGATCTCCCCTCTCGGACTGGAGATCAGGCCTGCCATTACCTTGGCCCCTACCTGAGCGAAGTTTGCTTTTTCAGACATCTGTCCCCACAGCCCTGGCAAACACAGCCTCTAGGCTGGGTCCTCTGGAGCCATACCACAGGACCATGCCTGCTCTCTCCTGGGAAACTCTGTCCATTCCTTTGGCCACACACCTCCAGAATATGAGAAACCTCAAGGCCCCCGAGGACATACCATTACCGGGAGCCTCCCTGCACACACAGGGGCCTTCGGACACAAGCGGAACTGCTACCTCCATGAAGGCATGCACACCGATGTCAACAGAGATAGAAGGTTGAGCCCGACAGGCCCTTAGGCCCTAATCTCAACTCTTGCTTTGTTTTCCAGGTGTCACTCCTCAGAGGCTTTGGTTCGAAGAACAGGATATGGGGCTTTCCTGAGGCACTGAACAGAACTTCTCTCGTCTCCACATGGGAAGCTTCCTTGTTGGAGCCATGTCAAACACCTCAGGTTGGAGAATCCTGCAGAGTCCCTGAGCCACCTCCACATTCCAAGGTCTCCCAGGCCACCAAGCCACAGTAGGACTCATCTTCAGGAGAGTCCATTTCAACTCTCCCCTCTGGGTAGCTCACCCAGGACCCGCAGATTGAGCCTGCCTTGTCCTGACTAAAGAGTGGGAATATGAGGTGGCGTTCCCAGGCATCCATGCTTAGACACCTGCTCTCGAGTCTTTCCCTATGGGGCCTCCTGGAACCATCCAATAGCACTCGACTTTCGTGCAGAAGGAAACCTTGAGGTTTGGAGTAGTTCACAAATCCCATCGTAGGCAAACCTTCCTGGCCTCATGTGGCCCCCACACCATTCAGGAAGAGGCCATGCTGGACAAAAACTCTAGCCTGAGGCACGTCTCAGAGTTGAAATGACCTCAGTGCAGGAGATCTCGATTCAGCCTCTCAGAGTGGGGCTGCCGTGCCATCGGTCCCAAACCTCACGCTAGCTTCTGTTTCCAGACTTCCTTCCTCACACTCCTGGCAAACAAGCCCTCCGGACTAGGAACTCCAGAACCACAACCCAGCCCAGGGTCTGCCCAAGGGAAGAAAAACGTTTCCCTGTGGGGCTCTCTCCAGAAAACCCAGATGAGGATCAACCTGCTCGGGCCTCGACGGTACCCGAACA
This sequence comes from Mustela nivalis, assembly GCF_964662115.1. NCBI lineage: Eukaryota > Metazoa > Chordata > Mammalia > Carnivora > Mustelidae > Mustela > Mustela nivalis. The sequence goes on along the minus strand of NW_028136249.1, from coordinate 534,643 downwards.
GGATAGGCTGCTCTGGGCACTCATGCTCTGTCTGACACAGCCTGAAGCCAGACGTCCAGACAGACAAGGAGACAGCTGGCCGCACACCCAGCACTTCGGACACGCCATGGTCTTATGCCGTTACCACTTCCTGACCTTGGTTTTCAGATATCTGAACCTAGACATTATATCAATTCTCCACACAGCTGGGTATCGCAAGCACAACACAGAACTCCTCCTTCCCCGTGGCTGTAAAGCTTGCTCTTGGCATGGTGTCACACCTTCAGGGTGGGAGAAACCTTCCTGGTCCCTGATGCCACGCCCAAACTTGAGTGCTGCTTGGGCACAAATTCACACTCTGACCCTCAGCATGAGCCCCATGTCAAAGAAAGGCCTGTCAGGGCCTGGGCCAAGAGCCCGCATATGGGGCTTGCCAAGCCCCTATGCACCCAATCCTCACCAGTGTTTGAGTTTTCCAGTCGCCCCGCCCGTACCTGGGGCTCTGCTCTGGAATCCCTTTCTTGGAGAGACACGTGAGCCAGACAACACTTTTCCACCCTTCCCACAAAATGACCCCAAACTCTTGGGAGCTGGGACAAATCCCCAGAGAGGGATACTCGTCCACAGTCCCTGAGGCCACCCCTCCAATCCACGGCTATCTCGGACACAACATCCAGAGACAAAAGCCTGAAGGAACGCCTCCCACTCGCGCTTGTTTCAGAGACCCAGGAGCTCCCTCTCGGGCTGTACATCCGGCCTGCCATACCCTAGGCGCCACTCATTAGCTGAGTTTGTGTTTTCAGACTTCTGTGCCCTCAGCCTGGACCCACACAACCGCCAGGCTAGGGCCTCTGGAGCCACAGCGAAAGATTGTTCCTGCCCTCTCCAAGGAAATTGTGCCCAATCCATTGACCACAACCCTACAGGTTAGGGAAAAGCTCCAAGGCCCCTGAGGCCATCAATAGTGTAGGCCACCCTGGACTAAGAGGGGCTCTCTGACACCAGCGGAACAACTATCTCCACTTAGACTCTCAGACAGTGTCCCCAGAGACAGAAGGCTAAAATGGACAGGCCCCCAGGCCCTAATCTGAACCTTAGCTTTGGTTTCCATGCGTCCGTCCTCAGAGGTCTGTTTTCGTAGACCAGCACACGGGGCTTTTCTGAGGCACCAAACCAAACCTCTCTCGCCTCCACATGGGGAGCTTACTTACTGGGGATGTATCAAAACCTTCAGGTAGGAGATTTCCGCAGGGCCACTGAACAACCAGCACATTCCAAGGTTTCCATGGACCCAAACGCACATTATGACGCATCCCAGGAGAGGCCATTTCAACTCAGCCCCCTGGTTAGCGTGCCCCAGAGGCAGCAGATCAAACATATCTTGTGGCTAATGGCCAATGGGAATGCGAGGCATGCTGTACAGGGATCCATCCTTCGAACCGTGCTCTCCAGTCCTTCCGTATGGTATGTCCTGGAGCCATGCAACAGGACTCGAATGTCCCACAGAAGGAAACCTGGTGGTTTGGGGCAACCTCCAAACTCAGCGTGGGAAAACTTCCTTGGCCTCATGAGGCCCCCGCTTCATGAAGGTGCCATCATGGACACATACTCCAGCCTCAGCCAACGTCTGATCCTCAGCCTGACTTCAGATGCAGGAGATTTTGATTCAGCCTCTGCCTAGTGGGCCTGCTCTGCCCTTGGATCCAATCCTCACTTTAGCTTGTGTTCCTAGACTTCCGTCCTCACACTCCTGGCCCACAAACCCTCCCTTCTGGGAATTCTGGGGCCACAATGAAGCACTCCGCCTGACCCCAGGAGTAAAACTTTGTCTATGGTGCTGCCCAGAAACCCCAAATGAGGATCAAACTGCTTGGCCCTCGGCAACACCCCAATTGCATAGGCTACCTTAAACACTGATGCTCTGTCGCAAATAGCCTGAGCCCAGACCTTCCAACAGACACCGACACAGCTGGCTGCACACCCAGCACATTGGACCCGCCACTGCCTTAGGCCACCATCCATTCCCAACCTGGGTTTTCAGTCATCAGAACCTAGACCTTATCTCCAATCCCTGCACAGGGGGGAACCTGATGCACAAGTCAGAACCCCTCCTTTCCCATGGCAAGAAACCTTGCTGCTGGCAGTGAGTCAAACCTTCAGTGTAGGAGAAAACGGCATGGCCCATGAGGCCACGCCCATGTGTGAGGGCCGCCTTGGGCACAAACACACATTGTGACCCTCAGCGTGAGTACCGTATTCAAGTAACGCCTCTCAGTGATTGGACCAAGAGCCCGCATATGTGGCTTGCCATGCCCATAGGCACGCAGGACTAACTAGATGGTGTGTATTCCAGTTGAGGGAACCCACTGCTGTGCTCTAGAGACCCTCTCCTGGGGGGTCCCCTGTGGCAGAAAACAGTACTCTTCCCTTCCCACAGAATGAACCCAAACACTTGGGAGCTTGGACAATCCCCCGAGAGGAAGGCTCTTCCTCGGCCCCTGAAGCAACCCCTACCCTGAACGGCCACTGTGAACGCTACACCCAGAGACAAAAGCCTGAGCGACTGCCTCCCACTTACCCTCTTTGATATCCAGAGGATCTCCCCTCTCGGACTGGAGATCAGGCCTGCCATTACCTTGGCCCCTACCTGAGCCAAGTTTGCTTTTTCAGACATCTGTCCCCACAGCCCTGGCAAACACAGCCTCTAGGCTGGGTCCTCTGGAGCCATACCACAGGACCATGCCTGCTCTCTCCTGGGAAACTCTGTCCATTCCTTTGGCCACACACCTCCAGAATATGAGAAACCTCAAGGCCCCCGAGGACATACCATTACCGGGAGCCTCCCTGCACACACAGGGGCCTTCGGACACAAGCGGAGCTGCTAGCTCCATGAAGGCATGCACACCGATGTCAACAGAGATAGAAGGTTGAGCCCGACAGGCCCTTAGGCCCTAATCTCAACTCTTGCTTTGTTTTCCAGGTGTCACTCCTCAGAGGCTTTGGTTCGAAGAACAGGATATGGGGCTTTCCTGAGGCACTGAACAGAACTTCTCTCGTCTCCACATGGGAAGCTTCCTTGTTGGAGCCATGTCAAACACCTCAGGTTGGAGAATCCTGCAGAGTCCCTGAGCCACCTCCACATTCCAAGGTCTCCCAGGCCACCAAGCCACAGTAGGACTCATCTTCAGGAGAGTCCATTTCAACTCTCCCCTCTGGGTAGCTCACCCAGGACCCGCAGATTGAGCCTGCCTTGTCCTGACTAAAGAGTGGGAATATGAGGTGGCGTTCCCAGGCATCCATGCTTAGACACCTGCTCTCGAGTCTTTCCGTATGGGGCCTCCTGGAACCATCCAATAGCACTCGACTTTCGTGCAGAAGGAAACCTTGAGGTTTGGAGTAGTTCACAAATCCCATCGTATGCAAACCTTCCTGGCCTCATGAGGCCCCCAAACCATTCAGGAAGAGGCTATGCTCGATAAAAACTCTAGCCTGAGGCACGTCTCATAGTTGAAATGACCTCAGTGCAGGAGATCTCGATTCAGCCTCTCAGAGTGGGCCTGCCGTGCCATCGGTCCCAAACCTCACGCTAGCTTGTGTTTTCAGACTTCCTTCCTCACACTCCTGGCAAACAAGCCCTCCGGACTAGGAACTCCAGAACCACAACCCAGCCCAGGGTCTGCCCAAGGGAAGAAAAACGTTTCCCTGTGGGGCTCTCTCCAGAAAACCCAGATGAGGATCAACCTGCTCGGGCCTCGACGGTACCCGAACTGGATAGGCTGCTCTGGGCACTCATGCTCTGTCTGACACAGCCTGAAGCCAGACGTCCAGACAGACAAGGAGACAGCTGGCCGCACACCCAGCACTTCGGACACGCCATGGTCTTATGCCGTCACCTCTTCCTAACCTTGGTTTTCAGATATCTGAACCTAGACATTATATCAATTCTCCACACAGCTGGGTATCCTAAGCACAACACAGAACTCCTCCTTCCCCGTGGCTGTAAAGCTTGCTCTTGGCATGGAGTCACACCTTCAGGGTGGGAGAAACCTTCCTGGTCCCTGATGCCACGCCCAAACTTGAGTGCTGCTTGGGCACAAATTCACACTCTGACCATCAGCATGAGCCCCATGTCAAAGAAAGGCCTGTCAGGGCCTGGGCCAAGAGCCCGCATATGGGGCTTGCCAAGCCCCTATGCACCCAATCCTCACCAGTGTTTGAGTTTTCCAGTCGCCCCGCCCGTACCTGGGGCTCTGCTCTGGAATACCTTTCTTGGAGAGACACGTGAGCCAGACAACACTTTTCCACCCTTCCCACAAAATGACCCCAAACTCTTGGGAGCTGGGACAAATCCCCAGAGAGGGATACTCGTCCACAGTCCCTGAGGCCACCCCTCCAATCCACGGCTATCTCGGACACAACATCCAGAGACAAAAGGCTGAAGGAACGCCTCCCCCTCGCCCTTGTTTCAGAGGCCCAGGAGCTCCCTCTTGGGCTGTACATCCGGCCTGCCATACACTAGGCACCACTCATAAGCTGAGTTTGTGTTTTCAGACTTCTGTGCCCTCAGCCTGGACCCACACAACAGCCAGGCTAGGGCCTCTGGAGCCACAGCGAAAGATTGTGCCTGCCCTCTCCAAGGAAATTGTGCCCAATCCATTGACCACAACCCTACAGGTTAGGGAAAAGCTCCAAGGCCCCTGAGGCCATCAATAGTGTAGGCCACCCTGGACTAAGAGGGGCTCTCTGACACCAGCGGAGCAACTATCTCCACTTAGACTCTCAGACAGTGTCCCCAGAGACAGAAGGCTAAAATGGACAGGCCCCCAGGCCCTAATCTGAAAGTTAGCTTTGGTTTCCATGTGTCCGTCCTCAGAGGTCTGTTTTCGTAGACCAGCACACGGGACTTTTCTGAGGCACCAAACCAAACCTCTCTCGTCTCCACATGGGGAGCTTACTTACTGGGGATGTATCAAACCCTTCAGGTAGGAGAGTTCCGCAGGGCCACTGAACAACCAGCACATTCCAAGGTTTCCATGGACCCAAACGCACATTATGACGCATCCTCAGGAGAGGCCACTTCAACTCAGCCCCCTGGTTAGCGTGCCCCAGAGGCAGCAGATCAAACATATCTTGTGGCTAATGGCCAATGGGAATGCGAGGCATGCTGTACAGGGATCCATCCTTCGAACCGTGCTCTCCAGTCCTTCCGTATGGTATGTCCTGGAGCCATGCAACAGGACTCGAATGTCCCACAGAAGGAAACCTGGTGGTTTGGGGCAACCTCCAAACTCAGCGTGGGAAAACTTCCTTGGCCTCATGAGGCCCCCGCTTCATGAAGGTGCCATCATGGACACATACTCCAGCCTCAGCCAACGTCTGATCCTCAGCCTGACTTCAGATGCAGGAGATTTTGATTCAGCCTCTGCCTAGTGGGCCTGCTCTGCCCTTGGCTCCAATCCTCACTTTAGCTTGTGTTCCTAGACTTCCGTCCTCACACTCCTGGCCCACAAACCCTCCCTTCTGGGAATTCTGGGGCCACAATGAAGAACTCCGCCTGCCTCCCAGGAGAAAAACTTTGTCTATGTTGCTGCCTAGAAACCCCAAATGAGGATCAAACTGCTTGCCCCTCGGCAACACCCCAATTGCATAGGCTACCTTAAACACTGATGCTCTGTCGCAAATAGCCTGAGCCCTGACCTTCCAACAGACACGGACACAGCTGGCTGCACACCCAGCACATTGGACCCGCCACTGCCTTAGGCCACCATCCATTCCCAACCTGGGTTTTCAGTCATCAGAACCTAGACCTTATCTCCAATCCCTGCACAGGGGGGAACCTGATGCACAAGTCAGAACCCCTCCTTCCCCATGGCAAGAAACCTTGCTGCTGGCAGTGAGTCAAACCTTCAGTGTAGGAGAAAACGGCATGGCCCATGAGGCCACGCCCATGTGTGAGGGCCGCCTTGGGCAGAAACACACATTGTGACCCTCAGCGTGAGTACCGTATTCAAGTAACGCCTCTCAGTGATTGGACCAAGAGCCCGCATATGTGGCTTGCCATGCCCATAGGCACGCAGGACTAACTAGATGCTGTGTATTCCAGTTGAGGGAACCCACTGCTGTGCTCTAGAGTCCCTCTCCTGGGGGGGTCCCCTGTGGCAGAAAACAGTACTCTTCCCTTCCCACAGAATGAACCCAAACACTTGGGAGCTTGGACAATCCCCCGAGAGGAAGGCTCTTCCTCGGCCCCTGAAGCAACCCCTACCCTGAACGGCCACTGTGAACGCAACACCCAGAGACAAAAGCCTGAGCGACTGCCTCCCACTTGCCCTCCTTTGATATCCAGAGGATCTCCCCTCTCAGACTGGAGATCAGGCCTGCCATTACCTTGGCCCCTACCTGAGCCAAGTTTGCTTTTTCAGACATCTGTCCCCACAGCCCTGGCAAACACAGCCTCTAGGCTGGGTCCTCTGGAGCCATACCACAGGACCATGCCTGCTCTCTCCTGGGAAACTCTGTCCATTCCTTTGGCCACACACCTCCAGAATATGAGAAACCTCAAGGCCCCCGAGGACATACCATTACCGGGAGCCTCCCTGCACACACAGGGGCCTTCGGACACAAGCTGAGCTGCTACCTCCATGAAGGCATGCACACAGATGTCAACAGAGATAGAAGGTTGAGCCGGACAGGCCCTTAGGCCCTAATCTCAACTCTTGCTTTGTTTTCCAGGTGTCACTCCTCAGAGGCTTTGGTTCGAAGAACAGGATATGGGGCTTTCCTGAGGCACTGAACAGAACTTCTCTCGTCTCCACATGGGAAGCTTCCTTGTTGGGGCCGTGTCAAACACCTCAGGTTGGAGAATCCTGCAGAGTCCCTGAGCCACCTCCACATTCCAAGGTCTCCCAGGCCACCAAGCCACAGTAGGACTCATCTTCAGGAGAGTCCATTTCAACTCTCCCCTCTGGGTAGCTCACCCAGGAGCCCGCAGATTGAGCCTGCCTTGTCCTGACTAAAGAGTGGGAATATGAGCTGGCGTTCCCAGGCATCCATGCTTAGACACCTGCTCTCGAGTCTTTCCGTATGGGGCCTCCTGGAACCATCCAATAGCACTCGACTTTCGTGCAGAAGGAAACCTTGAGGTTTGGAGTAGTTCACAAATCCCATCGTAGGCAAACCTTCCTGGCCTCATGAGGCCCCCACACCATTCAGGAAGAGGCCATGCTGGACAAAAACTCTAGCCTGAGGCACGTCTCAGAGTTGAAATGACCTCAGTGCAGGAGATCTCGATTCAGCCTCTCAGAGTGGGCCTGCCGTGCCATCGGTCCCAAACCTCACGCTAGCTTGTGTTTTCAGACTTCCTTCCTCACACTCCTGGCAAACAAGCCCTCCGGACTAGGAACTCCAGAACCACAACCCAGCCCAGGGTCTGCCCAAGGGAAGAAAAACGTTTCCCTGTGGGGCTCTCTCCAGAAAACCCAGATGAGGATCAACATGCTCGGGCCTCGACGGTACCCGAACTGGATAGGCTGCTCTGGGCACTCATGCTCTGTCTGACACAGCCTGAAGCCAGACGTCCAGACAGACAAGGAGACAGCTGGCCGCACACCCAGCACTTCGGACACGCCATGGTCTTATGCCGTCACCTCTTCCTAACCTTGGTTTTCAGATATCTGAACCTAGACATTATATCAATTCTCCACACAGCTGGGTATCGCAAGCACAACACAGAACTCCTCCTTCCCCGTGGCTGTAAAGCTTGCTCTTGGCATGGAGTCACACCTTCAGGGTGGGAGAAACGTTCCTGGTCCCTGATGCCACGCCCAAACTTGAGTGCTGCTTGGGCACAAATTCACACTCTGACCCTCAGCATGAGCCCCATGTCAAAGAAAGGCCTGTCAGGGCCTGGGCCAAGAGCCCGCATATGGGGCTTGCCAAGCCCCTATGCACCCAATCCTCACCAGTGTTTGAGTTTTCCAGTCGCCCCGCCCGTACCTGGGGCTCTGCTCTGGAATCCCTTTCTTGGAGAGACACATGAGCCAGACAACACGACTCCACCCTTCCCACAAAATGACCCCAAACTCTTGGGAGCTGGGACAAATCCCCAGAGAGGGATACTCGTCCACAGTCCCTGAGGCCACCCCTCCAATCCACGGCTATCTCGGACACAACATCCAGAGACAAAAGGCTGAAGGAACGCCTCCCCCTCGCCCTTGTTTCAGAGGCCCTGGAGCTCCCTCTCGGGCTGTACATCCGGCCTGCCATACCCTAGGCGCCACTCATAAGCTGAGTTTGTGTTTTCAGACTTCTGTGCCCTCAGCCTGGACCCACACAACCGCCAGGCTAGGGCCTCTGGAGCCACAGCGAAAGATTGTTCCTGCCCTCTCCAAGGAAATTGTGCCCAATCCATTGACCACAACCCTACAGGTTAGGGAAAAGCTCCAAGGCCCCTGAGGCCATCAATAGTGTAGGCCACCCTGGACTAAGAGGGGCTCTCTGACACCAGCGGAGCAACTATCTCCACTTAGACTCTCAGACAGTGTCCCCAGAGACAGAAGGTTGAAATGGATAGGCCCCCAGGCCCTAATCAGAACCTTAGCTCTGGTTTCCATGTGTCCGTCCTCAGAGGTCTGTTTTCGTAGACCAGCACACGGGGCTTTTCTGAGGCACCAAACCAAACCTCTCTCGTCTCCACATGGGGAGCTTACTTACTGGGGATGTATCAAACCCTTCAGGTAGGAGAGTTCCGCAGGGCCACTGAACAACCAGCACATTCCAAGGTTTCCATAGACCCAAACGCACATTATGACGCATCCTCAGAAGAGGCCATTTCAACTCAGCCCCCTGGTTAGCGTGCCCCAGAGGCAACAGATCAAACATATCTTGTGGCTAATGGCCAATGGGAATGCGAGGCATGCTGTACAGGGATCCATCCTTCGAACCGTGCTCTCCAGTCCTTCCGTATGGTATGTCCTGGAGCCATGCAACAGGACTCGAATATCCCGCAGAAGGAAACCTTGTGGTTTGGGGCAACCTCCAAACTCAGCGTGGGAAAACTTCCTTGGCCTCATGAGGCCCCCACTTCATGAAGGTGCCATCATGGACACATACTCAGCCTCAGCCAACGTCTGATCCTCAGCCTGACTTCAGATGCAGGAGATTTTGATTCAGCCTCTGCCTAGTGGGCCTGTTCTGCCCTTGGCTCCAATCCTCACTTTAGCTTGTGTTCCTAGACTTCCGTCCTCACACTCCTGGCCCACAAACCCTCCCTACTGGGAATTCTGGGGCCACAATGAAGCACTGTGCCTGCCTCCCAGGAGAAAAACCTTGTCTATGGCGCTGCCCAGAAACCCCAAATGAGGATCAAACTGCTTGGCCCTCGGCAACACCCCAATTGCATAGGCTACCTTAAACAGTGATGCTCTGTCGCAAATAGCCTGAGCCCAGACCTTCCAACAGACACTGACACAGCTGGCTGCACACCCAGCACATTGGACACGCCACTGCCTTAGGCCACCATCCATTCCCAACCTGGGTTTTCAGTCATCAGAACCTAGACCTTATCTCCAATCCCTGCACAGGGGGGAACCTGATGCACAAGTCAGAACCCCTCTTTCCCCATGGCAAGAAACCTTGCTGCTGGCAGTGAGTCAAACCTTCAGTGTAGGAGAAAACGGCATGGCCCATGAGGCCACGCCCATGTGTGAGGGCCGCCTTGGGCACAAACACACATTGTGACCCTCAGCGTGAGTACCTTATTCAAGTAACGCCTCTCAGTGATTGGACCAAGAGCCCGCATATGTGGCTTGCCATGCCCATAGGCACGCAGGACTAACAAGATGGTGTGTATTCCAGTTGAGGGAACCCACTGCTGTGCTCTAGAGTCCCTCTCCTGGGGGGTCCCCTGTGGCAGAAAACAGTACTCTTCCCTTCCCACAGAATGAACCCAAACACTTGGGAGCTTGGACAATCCCCCGAGAGGAAGGCTCTTCCTCGGCCCCTGAAGCAACCCCTACCCTGAACGGCCACTGTGAACGCAACACCCAGAGACAAAAGCCTGAGCGACTGCCTCCCACTTGCCCTCCTTTGATATCCAGAGGATCTCCCCTCTCGGACTGGAGATCAGGCCTGCCATTACCTTGGCCCCTACCTGAGCCAAGTTTGCTTTTTCAGACATCTGTCCCCACAGCCCTGGCAAACACAGCCTCTAGGATGGGTCCTATGGAGCCATACCACAGGACCATGCCTGCTCTCTCCTGGGAAACTCTGTCCATTCCTTTGGCCACACACCTCCAGAATATGAGAAACCTCGAGGCCCCCGAGGACATACCATTACTGGGAGCCTCCCTGCACACACAGGGGCCTTCGGACACAAGCTGAGCTGCTACCTCCATGAAGGCATGCACACAGATGTCAACAGAGATAGAAGGTTGAGCCGGACAGGCCCTTAGGCCCTAATCTCAACTCTTGCTTTGTTTTCCAGGTGTCACTCCTCAGAGGCTTTGGTTCGAAGAACAGGATATGGGGCTTTCCTGAGGCACTGAACAGAACTTCTCTCGTCTCCACATGGGAAGCTTCCTTGTTGGGGCCGTGTCAAACACCTCAGGTTGGAGAATCCTGCAGAGTCCCTGAGCCACCTCCACATTCCAAGGTCTCCCAGGCCACCAAGCCACAGTAGGACTCATCTTCAGGAGAGTCCATTTCAACTCTCCCCTCTGGGTAGCTCACCCAGGAGCCCGCAGATTGAGCCTGCCTTGTCCTGACTAAAGAGTGGGAATATGAGGTGGCGTTCCCAGGCATCCATGCTTAGACACCTGCTCTCGAGTCTTTCCGTATGGGGCCTCCTGGAACCATCCAATAGCACTCGACTTTCGTGCAGAAGGAAACCTTGAGGTTTGGAGTAGTTCACAAATCCCATCGTAGGCAAACCTTCCTGGCCTCATGAGGCCCCCACACCATTCAGGAAGAGGCCATGCTGGACAAAAACTCTAGCCTGAGGCACGTCTCAGAGTTGAAATGACCTCAGTGCAGGAGATCTCGATTCAGCCTCTCAGAGTGGGCCTGCCGTGCCATCGGTCCCAAACCTCACGCTAGCTTGTGTTTTCAGACTTCCTTCCTCACACTCCTGGCAAACAAGCCCTCCGGACTAGGAACTCCAGAACCACAACCCAGCCCAGGGTCTGCCCAAGGGAAGAAAAACGTTTCCCTGTGGGGCTCTCTCCAGAAAACCCAGAAGAGGATCAACATGCTCGGGCCTCGACGGTACCCGAACTGGATAGGCTGCTCTGGGCACTCATGCTCTGTCTGACAAGCCTGAAGCCAGACGTCCAGACAGACAAGGAGACAGCTGGCCGCACACCCAGCACTTCGGACACGCCATGGTCTTATTCCGTCACCTCTTCCTAACCTTGGTTTTCAGATATCTGAACCTAGACATTATATCAATTCTCCACACAGCTGGGTATCGCAAGCACAACACAGAACTCCTCCTTCCCCGTGGCTGTAATGCTTGCTCTTGGCATGGAGTCACACCTTCAGGGTGGGAGAAACCTTCCTGGTCCCTGATGCCACGCCCAAACTTGAGTGCTGCTTGGGCACAAATTCACACTCTGACCCTCAGCATGAGCCCCATGTCAAAGAAAGGCCTGTCAGGGCCTGGGCCAAGAGCCCGCATATGGGGCTTGCCAAGCCCCTATGCACCCAATCCTCACCAGTGTTTGAGTTTTCCAGTCGCCCCGCCCGTACCTGGGGCTCTGCTCTGGAATCCCTTTCTTGGAGAGACACATGAGCCAGACAACACGACTCCACCCTTCCCACAAAATGACCCCAAACTCTTGGGAGCTGGGACAAATCCCCAGAGAGGGATACTCGTCCACAGTCCCTGAGGCCACCCCTCCAATCCACGGCTATCTCGGACACAACATCCAGAGACAAAAGGCTGAAGGAATGCCTCCCCCTCGCCCTTGTTTCAGAGGCCCAGGAGCTCCCTCTCGGGCTGTACATCCGGCCTGCCATACCCTAGGCGCCACTCATAAGCTGAGTTTGTGTTTTCAGACTTCTGTGCCCTCAGCCTGGACCCACACAACCGCCAGGCTAGGGCCTCTGGAGCCACAGCGAAAGATTGTGCCTGCCCTCTCCAAGGAAATTGTGCCCAATCCATTGACCACAACCCTACAGGTTAGGGAAAAGCTCCAAGGCCCCTGAGGCCATCAATAGTGTAGGCCACCCTGGACTAAGAGGGGCTCTCTGACACCAGCGGAGCAACTATCTCCACTTAGACTCTCAGACAGTGTCCCCAGAGACAGAAGGTTGAAATGGATAGGCCCCCAGGCCCTAATCAGAACCTTAGCTCTGGTTTCCATGTGTCCGTCCTCAGAGGTCTGTTTTCGTAGACCAGCACACGGGGCTTTTCTGAGGCACCAAACCAAACCTCTCTCGTCTCCACATGGGGAGCTTACTTACTGGGGATGTATCAAACCCTTCAGGTAGGAGAGTTCCGCAGGGCCACTGAACAACCAGCACATTCCAAGGTTTCCATAGACCCAAACGCACATTATGACGCATCCTCAGAAGAGGCCATTTCAACTCAGCCCCCTGGTTAGCGTGCCCCAGAGGCAACAGATCAAACATATCTTGTGGCTAATGGCCAATGGGAATGCGAGGCATGCTGTACAGGGATCCATCCTTCGAACCGTGCTCTCCAGTCCTTCCGTATGGTATGTCCTGGAGCCATGCAACAGGACTCGAATATCCCGCAGAAGGAAACCTTGTGGTTTGGGGCAACCTCCAAACTCAGCGTGGGAATACTTCCTTGGCCTCATGAGGCCCCCGCTTCATGAAGGTGCCATCATGGACACATACTCCAGCCTCAGCCAACGTCTGATCCTCAGCCTGACTTCAGATGCAGGAGATTTTGATTCAGCCTCTGCCTAGTGGGCCTGTTCTGCCCTTGGCTCCAATCCTCACTTTAGCTTGTGTTCCTAGACTTCCGTCCTCACACTCCTGGCCCACAAACCCTCCCTACTGGGAATTCTGGGGCCACAATGAAGCACTGTGCCTGCCTCCCAGGAGAAAAACCTTGTCTATGGCGCTGCCCAGAAACCCCAAATGAGGATCAAAATGCTTGGCCCTCGGCAACACCCCAATTGCATAGGCTACCTTAAACAGTGATGCTCTGTCGCAAATAGCCTGAGCCCAGACCTTCCAACAGACACTGACACAGCTGGCTGCACACCCAGCACATTGGACCCGCCACTGCCTTAGGCCACCATCCATTCCCAACCTGGGTTTTCAGTCATCAGAACCTAGACCTTATCTCCAATCCCTGCACAGGGGGGAACCTGATGCACAAGTCAGAACCCCTCTTTCCCCATGGCAAGAAACCTTGCTGCTGGCAGTGAGTCAAACCTTCAGTGTAGGAGAAAACGGCATGGCCCATGAGGCCACGCCCATGTGTGAGGGCCGCCTTGGGCACAAACACACATTGTGACCCTCAGCGTGAGTACCTTATTCAAGTAACGCCTCTCAGTGATTGGACCAAGAGCCCGCATATGTGGCTTGCCATGCCCATAGGCACGCAGGACTAACTAGATGGTGTGTATTCCAGTTGAGGGAACCCACTGCTGTGCTCTAGAGTCCATCTCCTGGGGGGTCCCCTGTGGCAAAAAACAGTACTCTTCCCTTCCCACAGAATGAACCCAAACACTTGGGAGCATGGACAATCCCCCGAGAGGAAGGCTCTTCCTCGGCCCCTGAAGCAACCCCTACCCTGAACGGCCACTGTGAACGCAACACCCAGAGACAAAAGCCTGAGCGACTGCCTCCCACTTGCCCTCCTTTGATATCCAGAGGATCTCCCCTCTCGGACTGGAGATCAGGCCTGCCATTACCTTGGCCCCTACCTGAGCCAAGTTTGCTTTTTCAGACATCTGTCCCCACAGCCCTGGCAAACACAGCCTCTAGGATGGGTCCTATGGAGCCATACCACAGGACCATGCCTGCTCTCTCCTGGGAAACTCTGTCCATTCCTTTGGCCACACACCTCCAGAATATGAGAAACCTCGAGGCCCCCGAGGACATACCATTACTGGGAGCCTCCCTGCACACACAGGGGCCTTCGGACACAAGCTGAGCTGCTACCTCCATGAAGGCATGCACACAGATGTCAACAGAGATAGAAGGTTGAGCCGGACAGGCCCTTAGGCCCTAATCTCAACTCTTGCTTTGTTTTCCAGGTGTCACTCCTCAGAGGCTTTGGTTCGAAGAACAGGATATGGGGCTTTCCTGAGGCACTGAACAGAACTTCTCTCGTCTCCACATGGGAAGCTTCCTTGTTGGGGCCGTGTCAAACACCTCAGGTTGGAGAATCCTGCAGAGTCCCTGAGCCACCTCCACATTCCAAGGTCTCCCAGGCCACCAAGCCACAGTAGGACTCATCTTCAGGAGAGTCCATTTCAACTCTCCCCTCTGGGTAGCTCACCCAGGAGCCCGCAGATTGAGCCTGCCTTGTCCTGACTAAAGAGTGGGAATATGAGGTGGCGTTCCCAGGCATCCATGCTTAGACACCTGCTCTCGAGTCTTTCCGTATGGGGCCTCCTGGAACCATCCAATAGCACTCGACTTTCGTGCAGAAGGAAACCTTGAGGTTTGGAGTAGTTCACAAATCCCATCGTAGGCAAACCTTCCTGGCCTCATGAGGCCCCCACACCATTCAGGAAGAGGCCATGCTGGACAAAAACTCTAGCCTGAGGCACGTCTCAGAGTTGAAATGACCTCAGTGCAGGAGATCTCGATTCAGCCTCTCAGAGTGGGCCTGCCGTGCCATCGGTCCCAAACCTCACGCTAGCTTGTGTTTTCAGACTTCCTTCCTCACACTCCTGGCAAACAAGCCCTCCGGACTAGGAACTCCAGAACCACAACCCAGCCCAGGGTCTGCCCAAGGGAAGAAAAACGTTTCCCTGTGGGGCTCTCTCCAGAAAACCCAGAAGAGGATCAACATGCTCGGGCCTCGACGGTACCCGAACTGGATAGGCTGCTCTGGGCACTCATGCTCTGTCTGACACAGCCTGAAGCCAGACGTCCAGACAGACAAGGAGACAGCTGGCCGCACACCCAGCACTTCGGACACGCCATGGTCTTATGCCGTCACCTCTTCCTAACCTTGGTTTTCAGATATCTGAACCTAGACATTATATCAATTCTCCACACAGCTGGGTATCGCAAGCACAACACAGAACTCCTCCTTCCCCGTGGCTGTAATGCTTGCTCTTGGCATGGAGTCACACCTTCAGGGTGGGAGAAACCTTCCTGGTCCCTGATGCCACGCCCAAACTTGAGTGCTGCTTGGGCACAAATTCACACTCTGACCCTCAGCATGAGCCCCATGTCAAAGAAAGGCCTGTCAGGGCCTGGGCCAAGAGCCCGCATATGGGGCTTGCCAAGCCCCTATGCACCCAATCCTCACCAGTGTTTGAGTTTTCCAGTCGCCCCGCCCGTACCTGGGGCTCTGCTCTGGAATCCCTTTCTTGGAGAGACACATGAGCCAGACAACACGACTCCACCCTTCCCACAAAATGACCCCAAACTCTTGGGAGCTGGGACAAATCCCCAGAGAGGGATACTCGTCCACAGTCCCTGAGGCCACCCCTCCAATCCACGGCTATCTCGGACACAACATCCAGAGACAAAAGGCTGAAGGAACGCCTCCCCCTCGCCCTTGTTTCAGAGGCCCAGGAGCTCCCTCTCGGGCTGTACATCCGGCCTGCCATACCCTAGGCGCCACTCATAAGCTGAGTTTGTGTTTTCAGACTTCTGTGCCCTCAGCCTGGACCCACACAACCGCCAGGCTACGGCCTCTGGAGCCACAGCGAAAGATTGTGCCTGCCCTCTCCAAGGAAATTGTGCCCAATCCATTGACCACAACCCTACAGGTTAGGGAAAAGCTCCAAGGCCCCTGAGGCCATCAATAGTGTAGGCCACCCTGGACTAAGAGGGGCTCTCTGACACCAGCGGAGCAACTATCTCCACTTAGACTCTCAGACAGTGTCCCCAGAGACAGAAGGTTGAAATGGATAGGCCCCCAGGCCCTAATCAGAACCTTAGCTCTGGTTTCCATGTGTCCGTCCTCAGAGGTCTGTTTTCGTAGACCAGCACACGGGGCTTTTCTGAGGCACCAAACCAAACCTCTCTCGTCTCCACATGGGGAGCTTACTTACTGGGGATGTATCAAACCCTTCAGGTAGGAGAGTTCCGCAGGGCCACTGAACAACCAGCACATTCCAAGGTTTCCATAGACCCAAACGCACATTATGACGCATCCTCAGAAGAGGCCATTTCAACTCAGCCCCCTGGTTAGCGTGCCCCAGAGGCAACAGATCAAACATATCTTGTGGCTAATGGCCAATGGGAATGCGAGGCATGCTGTACAGGGATCCATCCTTCGAACCGTGCTCTCCAGTCCTTCCGTATGGTATGTCCTGGAGCCATGCAACAGGACTCGAATATCCCGCAGAAGGAAACCTTGTGGTTTGGGGCAACCTCCAAACTCAGCGTGGGAAAACTTCCTTGGCCTCATGAGGCCCCCACTTCATGAAGGTGCCATCATGGACACATACTCCAGCCTCAGCCAACGTCTGATCCTCAGCCTGACTTCAGATGCAGGAGATTTTGATTCAGCCTCTGCCTAGTGGGCCTGTTCTGCCCTTGGCTCCAATCCTCACTTTAGCTTGTGTTCCTAGACTTCCGTCCTCACACTCCTGGCCCACAAACCCTCCCTACTGGGAATTCTGGGGCCACAATGAAGCACTGTGCCTGCCTCCCAGGAGAAAAACCTTGTCTATGGCGCTGCCCAGAAACCCCAAATGAGGATCAAACTGCTTGGCCCTCGGCAACACCCCAATTGCATAGGCTACCTTAAACAGTGATGCTCTGTCGCAAATAGCCTGAGCCCAGACCTTCCAACAGACACCGACACAGCTGGCTGCACACCCAGCACATTGGACCCGCCACTGCCTTAGGCCACCATCCATTCCCAACCTGGGTTTTCAGTCATCGGAACCTAGACCTTATCTCCAATCCCTGCACAGGGGGGAACCTGATGCACAAGTCAGAACCCCTCTTTCCCCATGGCAAGAAACCTTGCTGCTGGCAGTGAGTCAAACCTTCAGTGTAGGAGAAAACGGCATGGCCCATGAGGCCACGCCCATGTGTGAGGGCCGCCTTGGGCACAAACACACATTGTGACCCTCAGCGTGAGTACCTTATTCATGTAACGCCTCTCAGTGATTGGACCAAGAGCCCGCATATGTGGCTTGCCATGCCCATAGGCACGCAGGACTAACTAGATGGTGTGTATTCCAGTTGAGGGAACCCACTGCTGTGCTCTAGAGTCCCTCTCCTGGGGGGTCCCCTGTGGCAGAAAACAGTACTCTTCCCTTCCCACAGAATGAACCCAAACACTTGGGAGCTTGGACAATCCCCCGAGAGGAAGGCTCTTCCTCGGCCCCTGAAGCAACCCCTACCCTGAACGGCCACTGTGAACGCAACACCCAGAGACAAAAGCCTGAGCGACTGCCTCCCACTTGCCCTCCTTTGATATCCAGAGGATCCCCCCTCTCGGACTGGAGATCAGGCCTGCCATTACCTTGGCCCCTACCTGAGCCAAGTTTGCTTTTTCAGACATCTGTCCCCACAGCCCTGGCAAACACAGCCTCTAGGCTGGGTCCTATGGAGCCATACCACAGGACCATGCCTGCTCTCTCCTGGGAAACTCTGTCCATTCCTTTGGCCACACACCTCCAGAATATGAGAAACCTCGAGGCCCCCGAGGACATACCATTACCGGGAGCCTCCCTGCACACACAGGGGCCTTCGGACACAAGCTGAGCTGCTACCTCCATGAAGGCATGCACACAGATGTCAACAGAGATAGAAGGTTGAGCCGGACAGGCCCTTAGGCCCTAATCTCAACTCTTGCTTTGTTTTCCAGGTGTCACTCCTCAGAGGCTTTGGTTCGAAGAACAGGATATGGGGCTTTCCTGAGGCACTGAACAGAACTTCTCTCGTCTCCACATGGGAAGCTTCCTTGTTGGGGCCGTGTCAAACACCTCAGGTTGGAGAATCCTGCAGAGTCCCTGAGCCACCTCCACATTCCAAGGTCTCCCAGGCCACCAAGCCACAGTAGGACTCATCTTCAGGAGAGTCCATTTCAACTCTCCCCTCTGGGTAGCTCACCCAGGAGCCCGCAGATTGAGCCTGCCTTGTCCTGACTAAAGAGTGGGAATATGAGGTGGCGTTCCCAGGCATCCATGCTTAGACACCTGCTCTCGAGTCTTTCCGTATGGGGCCTCCTGGAACCATCCAATAGCACTCGACTTTCGTGCAGAAGGAAACCTTGAGGTTTGGAGTAGTTCACAAATCCCATCGTAGGCAAACCTTCCTGGCCTCATGAGGCCCCCACACCATTCAGGAAGAGGCCATGCTGGACAAAAACTCTAGCCTGAGGCACGTCTCAGAGTTGAAATGACCTCAGTGCAGGAGATCTCGATTCAGCCTCTCAGAGTGGGCCTGCCGTGCCATCGGTCCCAAACCTCACGCTAGCTTGTGTTTTCAGACTTCCTTCCTCACACTCCTGGCAAACAAGCCCTCCGGACTAGGAACTCCAGAACCACAACCCAGCCCAGGGTCTGCCCAAGGGAAGAAAAACGTTTCCCTGTGGGGCTCTCTCCAGAAAACCCAGAAGAGGATCAACATGCTCGGGCCTCGACGGTACCCGAACTGGATAGGCTGCTCTGGGCACTCATGCTCTGTCTGACACAGCCTGAAGCCAGACGTCCAGACAGACAAGGAGACAGCTGGCCGCACACCCAGCACTTCGGACACGCCATGGTCTTATGCCGTCACCTCTTCCTAACCTTGGTTTTCAGATATCTGAACCTAGACATTATATCAATTCTCCACACAGCTGGGTATCGCAAGCACAACACAGAACTCCTCCTTCCCCGTGGCTGTAATGCTTGCTCTTGGCATGGAGTCACACCTTCAGGGTGGGAGAAACCTTCCTGGTCCCTGATGCCACGCCCAAACTTGAGTGCTGCTTGGGCACAAATTCACACTCTGACCCTCAGCATGAGCCCCATGTCAAAGAAAGGCCTGTCAGGGCCTGGGCCAAGAGCCCGCATATGGGGCTTGCCAAGCCCCTATGCACCCAATCCTCACCAGTGTTTGAGTTTTCCAGTCGCCCCGCCCGTACCTGGGGCTCTGCTCTGGAATCCCTTTCTTGGAGAGACACATGAGCCAGACAACACGACTCCACCCTTCCCACAAAATGACCCCAAACTCTTGGGAGCTGGGACAAATCCCCAGAGAGGGATACTCGTCCACAGTCCCTGAGGCCACCCCTCCAATCCACGGCTATCTCGGACACAACATCCAGAGACAAAAGGCTGAAGGAACGCCTCCCCCTCGCCCTTGTTTCAGAGGCCCAGGAGCTCCCTCTCGGGCTGTACATCCGGCCTGCCATACCCTAGGCGCCACTCATAAGCTGAGTTTGTGTTTTCAGACTTCTGTGCCCTCAGCCTGGACCCACACAACCGCCAGGCTACGGCCTCTGGAGCCACAGCGAAAGATTGTGCCTGCCCTCTCCAAGGAAATTGTGCCCAATCCATTGACCACAACCCTACAGGTTAGGGAAAAGCTCCAAGGCCCCTGAGGCCATCAATAGTGTAGGCCACCCTGGACTAAGAGGGGCTCTCTGACACCAGCGGAGCAACTATCTCCACTTAGACTCTCAGACAGTGTCCCCAGAGACAGAAGGTTGAAATGGATAGGCCCCCAGGCCCTAATCAGAACCTTAGCTCTGGTTTCCATGTGTCCGTCCTCAGAGGTCTGTTTTCGTAGACCAGCACACGGGGCTTTTCTGAGGCACCAAACCAAACCTCTCTCGTCTCCACATGGGGAGCTTACTTACTGGGGATGTATCAAACCCTTCAGGTAGGAGAGTTCCGCAGGGCCACTGAACAACCAGCACATTCCAAGGTTTCCATAGACCCAAACGCACATTATGACGCATCCTCAGAAGAGGCCATTTCAACTCAGCCCCCTGGTTAGCGTGCCCCAGAGGCAACAGATCAAACATATCTTGTGGCTAATGGCCAATGGGAATGCGAGGCATGCTGTACAGGGATCCATCCTTCGAACCGTGCTCTCCAGTCCTTCCGTATGGTATGTCCTGGAGCCATGCAACAGGACTCGAATATCCCGCAGAAGGAAACCTTGTGGTTTGGGGCAACCTCCAAACTCAGCGTGGGAAAACTTCCTTGGCCTCATGAGGCCCCCGCTTCATGAAGGTGCCATCATGGACACATACTCCAGCCTCAGCCAACGTCTGATCCTCAGCCTGACTTCAGATGCAGGAGATTTTGATTCAGCCTCTGCCTAGTGGGCCTGCTCTGCCCTTGGCTCCAATCCTCACTTTAGCTTGTGTTCCTAGACTTCCGTCCTCACACTCCTGGCCCACAAACCCTCCCTTCTGGGAATTCTGGGGCCACAATGAAGAACTCCGCCTGCCTCCCAGGAGAAAAACTTTGTCTATGTTGCTGCCTAGAAACCCCAAATGAGGATCAAACTGCTTGCCCCTCGGCAACACCCCAATTGCATAGGCTACCTTAAACACTGATGCTCTGTCGCAAATAGCCAGAGCCCAGACCTTCCAACAGACACCGACACAGCTGGCTGCACACCCAGCACATTGGACCCGCCACTGCCTTAGGCCACCATCCATTCCCAACCTGGGTTTTCAGTCATCAGAACCTAGACCTTATCTCCAATCCCTGCACAGGGGGGAACCTGATGCACAAGTCAGAACCCCTCCTTCCCCATGGCAAGAAACCTTGCTGCTGGCAGTGAGTCAAACCTTCAGTGTAGGAGAAAACGGCATGGCCCATGAGGCCACGCCCATGTGTGAGGGCCGCCTTGGGCAGAAACACACATTGTGACCCTCAGCGTGAGTACCGTATTCAAG
Source organism: Mustela nivalis (assembly GCF_964662115.1). Classification (NCBI taxonomy): domain Eukaryota; kingdom Metazoa; phylum Chordata; class Mammalia; order Carnivora; family Mustelidae; genus Mustela; species Mustela nivalis. The sequence continues at coordinate 513,645 of NW_028136249.1, read as the reverse complement.
TAACGCCTCTCAGTGATTGGACCAAGAGCCCGCATATGTGGCTTGCCATGCCCATAGGCACGCAGGACTAACTAGATGCTGTGTATTACAGTTGAGGGAACCCACTGCTGTGCTCTAGAGTCCCTCTCCTGGGGGGGTCCCCTGTGGCAGAAAACAGTACTCTTCCCTTCCCACAGAATGAACCCAAACACTTGGGAGCTTGGACAATCCCCCGAGAGGAAGGCTCTTCCTCGGCCCCTGAAGCAACCCCTACCCTGAACGGCCACTGTGAACGCAACACCCAGAGACAAAAGCCTGAGCGACTGCCTCCCACTTGCCCTCCTTTGATATCCAGAGGATCTCCCCTCTCGGACTGGAGATCAGGCCTGCCATTACCTTGGCCCCTACCTGAGCCAAGTTTGCTTTTTCAGACATCTGTCCCCACAGCCCTGGCAAACACAGCCTCTAGGCTGGGTCCTCTGGAGCCATACCACAGGACCATGCCTGCTCTCTCCTGGGAAACTCTGTCCATTCCTTTGGCCACACACCTCCAGAATATGAGAAACCTCAAGGCCCCCGAGGACATACCATTACCGGGAGCCTCCCTGCACACACAGGGGCCTTCGGACACAAGCTGAGCTGCTACCTCCATGAAGGCATGCACACAGATGTCAACAGAGATAGAAGGTTGAGCCGGACAGGCCCTTAGGCCCTAATCTCAACTCTTGCTTTGTTTTCCAGGTGTCACTCCTCAGAGGCTTTGGTTCGAAGAACAGGATATGGGGCTTTCCTGAGGCACTGAACAGAACTTCTCTCGTCTCCACATGGGAAGCTTCCTTGTTGGAGCCGTGTCAAACACCTCAGGTTGGAGAATCCTGCAGAGTCCCTGAGCCACCTCCACATTCCAAGGTCTCCCAGGCCACCAAGCCACAGTAGGATTCATCTTCAGGAGAGTCCATTTCAACTCTCCCCTCTGGGTAGCTCACCCAGGAGCCCGCAGATTGAGCCTGCCTTGTCCTGACTAAAGAGTGGGAATATGAGGTGGCGTTCCCAGGCATCCATGCTTAGACACCTGCTCTCGAGTCTTTCCGTATGGGGCCTCATGGAACAATCCAATAGCACTCGACTTTCGTGCAGAAGGAAACCTTGAGGTTTGGAGTAGTTCACAAATCCCATCGTAGGCAAACCTTCCTGGCCTCATGAGGCCCCCACACCATTCAGGAAGAGGCCATGCTGGACAAAAACTCTAGCCTGAGGCACGTCTCAGAGTTGAAATGACCTCAGTGCAGGAGATCTCGATTCAGCCTCTCAGAGTGGGCCTGCCGTGCCATCGGTCCCAAACCTCACGCTAGCTTGTGTTTTCAGACTTCCTTCCTCACACTCCTGGCAAACAAGCCCTCCGGACTAGGAACTCCAGAACCACAACCCAGCCCAGGGTCTGCCCAAGGGAAGAAAAACGTTTCCCTGTGGGGCTCTCTCCAGAAAACCCAGATGAGGATCAACCTGCTCGGGCCTCGACGGTACCCGAACTGGATAGGCTGCTCTGGGCACTCATGCTCTGTCTGACACAGCCTGAAGCCAGACGTCCAGACAGACAAGGAGACAGCTGGCCGCACACCCAGCACTTCGGACACGCCATGGTCTTATGCCGTCACCTCTTCCTAACCTTGGTTTTCAGATATCTGAACCTAGACATTATATCAATTCTCCACACAGCTGGGTATCGCAAGCACAACACAGAACTCCTCCTTCCCCGTGGCTGTAAAGCTTGCTCTTGGCATGGAGTCACACCTTCAGGGTGGGAGAAACCTTCCTGGTCCCTGATGCCACGCCCAAACTTGAGTGCTGCTTGGGCACAAATTCACACTCTGACCCTCAGCATGAGCCCCATGTCCAAGAAAGGCCTGTCAGGGCCTGGGCCAAGAGCCCGCATATGGGGCTTGCCAAGCCCCTATGCACCCAATCCTCACCAGTGTTTGAGTTTTCCAGTCGCCCCGCCCGTACCTGGGGCTCTGCTCTGGAATCCCTTTCTTGGAGAGACACATGAGCCAGACAACACGACTCCACCCTTCCCACAAAATGACCCCAAACTCTTGGGAGCTGGGACAAATCCCCAGAGAGGGATACTCGTCCACAGTCCCTGAGGCCACCCCTCCAATCCACGGCTATCTCGGACACAACATCCAGAGACAAAAGGCTGAAGGAACGCCTCCCCCTCGCCCTTGTTTCAGAAGCCCAGGAGCTCCCTCTCGGGCTGTACATCCGGCCTGCCATACCCTAGGCACCACTCATAAGCTGAGTTTGTGTTTTCAGACTTCTGTGCCCTCAGCCTGGACCCACACAACCGCCAGGCTAGGGCCTCTGGAGCCACAGCGAAAGATTGTGCCTGCCCTCTCCAAGGAAATTGTGCCCAATCCATTGACCACAACCCTACAGGTTAGGGAAAAGCTCCAAGGCCCCTGAGGCCATCAATAGTGTAGGCCACCCTGGACTAAGAGGGGCTCTCTGACACCAGCGGAGCAACTATCTCCACTTAGACTCTCAGACAGTGTCCCCAGAGACAGAAGGTTGAAATGGATAGGCCCCCAGGCCCTAATCAGAACCTTAGCTCTGGTTTCCATGTGTCCGTCCTCAGAGGTCTGTTTTCGTAGACCAGCACACGGGGCTTTTCTGAGGCACCAAACCAAACCTCTCTCGTCTCCACATGGGGAGCTTACTTACTGGGGATGTATCAAACCCTTCAGGTAGGAGAGTTCCGCAGGGCCACTGAACAACCAGCACATTCCAAGGTTTCCATAGACCCAAACGCACATTATGACGCATCCTCAGAAGAGGCCATTTCAACTCAGCCCCCTGGTTAGCGTGCCCCAGAGGCAACAGATCAAACATATCTTGTGGCTAATGGCCAATGGGAATGCGAGGCATGCTGTACAGGGATCCATCCTTCGAACCTTGCTCTCCAGTCCTTCCGTATGGTATGTCCTGGAGCCATGCAACAGGACTCGAATATCCCGCAGAAGGAAACCTTGTGGTTTGGGGCAACCTCCAAACTCAGCGTGGGAAAACTTCCTTGGCCTCATGAGGCCCCCACTTCATGAACTGCCATCATGGACACATACTCCAGCCTCAGCCAACGTCTGATCCTCAGCCTGACTTCAGATGCAGGAGATTTTGATTCAGCCTCTGCCTAGTGGGCCTGTTCTGCCCTTGGCTCCAATCCTCACTTTAGCTTGTGTTCCTAGACTTCCGTCCTCACACTCCTGGCCCACAAACCCTCCCTACTGGGAATTCTGGGGCCACAATGAAGCACTGTGCCTGCCTCCCAGGAGAAAAACCTTGTCTATGGCGCTGCCCAGAAACCCCAAATGAGGATCAAACTGCTTGGCCCTCGGCAACACCCCAATTGCATAGGCTACCTTAAACAGTGATGCTCTGTCGCAAATAGCCTGAGCCCAGACCTTCCAACAGACACCGACACAGCTGGCTGCACACCCAGCACATTGGACCCGCCACTGCCTTAGGCCACCATCCATTCCCAACCTGGGTTTTCAGTCATCGGAACCTAGACCTTATCTCCAATCCCTGCACAGGGGGGAACCTGATGCACAAGTCAGAACCCCTCTTTCCCCATGGCAAGAAACCTTGCTGCTGGCAGTGAGTCAAACCTTCAGTGTAGGAGAAAACGGCATGGCCCATGAGGTCACGCCCAAGTGTGAGGGCTGCCTTGGGCACAAACACACATTGTGACCCTCAGCGTGAGTACCTTATTCAAGTAACGCCTCTCAGTGATTGGACCAAGAGCCCGCATATGTGGCTTGCCATGCCCATAGGCACGCAGGACTAACTAGATGGTGTGTATTCCAGTTGAGGGAACCCACTGCTGTGCTCTAGAGTCCCTCTCCTGGGGGGTCCCCTGTGGCAGAAAACAGTACTCTTCCCTTCCCACAGAATGAACCCAAACACTTGGGAGCTTGGACAATCCCCCGAGAGGAAGGCTCTTCCTCGGCCCCTGAAGCAACCCCTACCCTGAACGGCCACTGTGAACGCAACACCCAGAGACAAAAGCCTGAGCGACTGCCTCCCACTTGCCCTCCTTTGATATCCAGAGGATCTCCCCTCTCGGACTGGAGATCAGGCCTGCCATTACCTTGGCCCCTACCTGAGCCAAGTTTGCTTTTTCAGACATCTGTCCCCACAGCCCTGGCAAACACAGCCTCTAGGCTGGGTCCTATGGAGCCATACCACAGGACCATGCCTGCTCTCTCCTGGGAAACTCTGTCCATTCCTTTGGCCACACACCTCCAGAATATGAGAAACCTCAAGGCCCCCGAGGACATACCATTACCGGGAGCCTCCCTGCACACACAGGGGCCTTCGGACACAAGCTGAGCTGCTACCTCCATGAAGGCATGCACACAGATGTCAACAGAGATAGAAGGTTGAGCCCGACAGGCCCTTAGGCCCTAATCTCAACTCTTGCTTTGTTTTCCAGGTGTCACTCCTCAGAGGCTTTGGTTCGAAGAACAGGATATGGGGCTTTCCTGAGGCACTGAACAGAACTTCTCTCGTCTCCACATGGGAAGCTTCCTTGTTGGAGCCGTGTCAAACACCTCAGGTTGGAGAATCCTGCAGAGTCCCTGAGCCACCTCCACATTCCAAGGTCTCCCAGGCCACCAAGCCACAGTAGGACTCATCTTCAGGAGAGTCCATTTCAACTCTCCCCTCTGGGTAGCTCACCCAGGAGCCCGCAGATTGAGCCTGCCTTGTCCTGACTAAAGAGTGGGAATATGAGGTGGCGTTCCCAGGCATCCATGCTTAGACACCTGCTCTCGAGTCTTTCCGTATGGGGCCTCCTGGAACCATCCAATAGCACTCGACTTTCGTGCAGAAGGAAACCTTGAGGTTTGGAGTAGTTCACAAATCCCATCGTAGGCAAACCTTCCTGGCCTCATGAGGCCCCCACACCATTCAGGAAGAGGCCATGCTGGGCAAAAACTCTAGCCTGAGGCACGTCTCAGAGTTGAAATGACCTCAGTGCAGGAGATCTCGATTCAGCCTCTCAGAGTGGGCCTGCCGTGCCATCGGTCCCAAACCTCACGCTAGCTTGTGTTTTCAGACTTCCTTCCTCACACTCCTGGCAAACAAGCCCTCCGGACTAGGAACTCCAGAACCACAACCCAGCCCAGGGTCTGCCCAAGGGAAGAAAAACGTTTCCCTGTGGGGCTCTCTCCAGAAAACCCAGATGAGGATCAACCTGCTCGGGCCTCGACGGTACCCGAACTGGATAGGCTGCTCTGGGCACTCATGCTCTGTCTGACACAGCCTGAAGCCAGACGTCCAGACAGACAAGGAGACAGCTGGCCGCACACCCAGCACTTCGGACACGCCATGGTCTTATGCCGTCACTTCTTCCTAACCTTGGTTTTCAGATATCTGAACCTAGACATTATATCAATTCTCCACACAGCTGGGTATCGCAAGCACAACACAGAACTCCTCCTTCCCCGTGGCTGTAAAGCTTGCTCTTGGCATGGAGTCACACCTTCAGGGTGGGAGAAACCTTCCTGGTCCCTGATGCCACGCCCAAACTTGAGTGCTGCTTGGGCACAAATTCACACTCTGACCCTCAGCATGAGCCCCATGTCAAAGAAAGGCCAGTCAAGGCCTGGGCCAAGAGCCCGCATATGGGGCTTGCCAAGCCCCTATGCACCCAATCCTCACCAGTGTTTGAGTTTTCCAGTTGCCCCGCCCGTACCTGGGGCTCTGCTCTGGAATCCCTTTCTTGGAGAGACACGTGAGCCAGACAACACTTTTCCACCCTTCCCACAAAATGACCCCAAACTCTTGGGAGCTGGGACAAATCCCCAGAGAGGGATACTCGTCCACAGTCCCTGAGGCCACCCCTCCAATCCACGGCTATCTCGGACACAACATCCAGAGACAAAAGCCTGAAGGAACGCCTCCCCCTCGCCCTTGTTTCAGAGGCCCAGGAGCTCCCTCTCGGGCTGTACATCCGGCCTGCCATACCCTAGGCGCCACTCATAAGCCGAGTTTGTGTTTTCAGACTTCTGTGTCCTCAGCCTGGACCCACACAACCGCCAGGCTAGGGCCTCTGGAGCCACAGCGAAAGATTGTGCCTGCCCTCTCCAAGGAAATTGTGCCCAATGCATTGACCACAACCCTACAGGTTAGGGAAAAGCTCCAAGGCCCCTGAGGCCATCAATAGTGTAGGCCACCCTGGACTAAGAGGGGCTCTCTGACACCAGCGGAGCAACTATCTCCACTTAGACTCTCAGACAGTGTCCCCAGAGACAGAAGGTTTAAGTGGACAGGCCCCCAGGCCCTAATCTGAACCTTAGCTTTGGTTTCCATGTGTCCGTCCTCAGAGGTCTGTTTTCGTAGACCTGCACACGGGGCTTTTCTGAGGCACCAAACCAAACCTCTCTCGCCTCCACATGGGGAGCTTACTTACTGGGGATGTATCAAACCCTTCAGGTAGGAGAGTTCCGCAGGGCCACTGAACAACCAGCACATTCCAAGGTTTCCATGGACCCAAACGCACATTATGACGCATCCTCAGGAGAGGCCATTTCAACTCAGCCCCCTGGTTAGCGTGCCCCAGAGGCAGCAGATCAAACATATCTTGTGGCTAATGGCCAATGGGAATGCGAGGCATGCTGTACAGGGATCCATCCTTCGAACCGTGCTCTCCAGTCCTTCCGTATGGTATGTCCTGGAGCCATGCAACAGGACTCGAATGTCCCACAGAAGGAAGCCTGGTGGTTTGGGGCAACCTCCAAACTCAGCGTGGGAAAACTTCCTTGGCCTCATGAGGCCCCCGCTTCATGAAGGTGCCATCATGGACACATACTCCAGCCTCAGCCAACGTCTGATCCTCAGCCTGACTTCAGATGCAGGAGATTTTGATTCAGCCTCTGCCTAGTGGGCCTGCTCTGCCCTTGGTTCCAATCCTCACTTTAGCTTGTGTTCCTAGACTTCCGTCCTCACACTCCTGGCCCACAAACCCTCCCTACTGGGAATTCTGGGGCCACAATGAAGCACTCCGTCTGCCTCCCAGGAGAAAAACTTTGTCTATGGTGCTGCCCAGAAACCCCAAATGAGGATCAAACTGCTTGGCCCTCGGCAACACCCCAATTGCATAGGCTACCTTAAACACTGATGCTCTGTCGCAAATAGCCTGAGCCCAGACGTTCCAACAGACACCGACACAGCTGGCTGCACACCCAGCACATTGGACCCGCCACTGCCTTAGGCCACCATCCATTCCCAACCTGGGTTTTCAGTCATCAGAACCTAGACCTTATCTCCAATCCCTGCACAGGGGGGAACCTGATGCACAAGTCAGAACCCCTCCTTCCCCATGGCAAGAAACCTTGCTGCTGGCAGTGAGTCAAACCTTCAGTGTAGGAGAAAACGGCATGGCCCATGAGGCCACGCCCATGTGTGAGGGCCGCCTTGGGCACAAACACACATTGTGACCCTCAGCGTGAGTACCTTATTCAAGTAACGCCTCTCAGTGATTGGACCAAGAGCTCGCATATGTGGCTTGCCATGCCCATAGGCACGCAGGACTAACTAGATGGTGTGTATTCCAGTTGAGGGAACCCACTGCTGTGCTCTAGAGTCCCTCTCCTGGGGGGTCCCCTGTGGCAGAAAACAGTACTCTTCCCTTCCCACAGAATGAACCCAAACACTTGGGAGCTTGGACAATCCCCCGAGAGGAAGGCTCTTCCTCGGCCCCTGAAGCAACCCCTACCCTGAACGGCCACTGTGAACGCAACACCCAGAGACAAAAGCCTGAGCGACTGCCTCCCACTTGCCCTCCTTTGATATCCAGAGGATCTCCCCTCTCGGACTGGAGATCAGGCCTGCCATTACCTTGGCCCCTACCTGAGCCAAGTTTGCTTTTTCAGACATCTGTCCCCACAGCCCTGGCAAACACAGCCTCTAGGCTGGGTCCTCTGGAGCCATACCACAGGACCATGCCTGCTCTCTCCTGGGAAACTCTGTCCATTCCTTTGGCCACACACCTCCAGAATATGAGAAACCTCAAGGCCCCCGAGGACATACCATTACCGGGAGCCTCCCTGCACACACAGGGGCCTTCGGACACAAGCTGAGCTGCTACCTCCATGAAGGCATGCACACAGATGTCAACAGAGATAGAAGGTTGAGCCGGACAGGCCCTTAGGCCCTAATCTCAACTCTTGCTTTGTTTTCCAGGTGTCACTCCTCAGAGGCTTTGGTTCGAAGAACAGGATATGGGGCTTTCCTGAGGCACTGAACAGAACTTCTCTCGTCTCCACATGGGAAGCTTCCTTGTTGGAGCCGTGTCAAACACCTCAGGTTGGAGAATCCTGCAGAGTCCCTGAGCCACCTCCACATTCCAAGGTCTCCCAGGCCACCAAGCCACAGTAGGACTCATCTTCAGGAGAGTCCATTTCAACTCTCCCCTCTGGGTAGCTCACCCAGGAGCCCGCAGATTGAGCCTGCCTTGTCCTGACTAAAGAGTGGGAATATGAGGTGGCGTTCCCAGGCATCCATGCTTAGACACCTGCTCTCGAGTCTTTCCGTATGGGGCCTCCTGGAACCATCCAATAGCACTCGACTTTCGTGCAGAAGGAAACCTTGAGGTTTGGAGTAGTTCACAAATCCCATCGTAGGCAAACCTTCCTGGCCTCATGAGGCCCCCACACCATTCAGGAAGAGGCCATGCTGGACAAAAACTCTAGCCTGAGGCACGTCTCAGAGTTGAAATGACCTCAGTGCAGGAGATCTCGATTCAGCCTCTCAGAGTGGGCCTGCCGTGCCATCGGTCCCAAACCTCACGCTAGCTTGTGTTTTCAGACTTCCTTCCTCACACTCCTGGCAAACAAGCCCTCCGGACTAGGAACTCCAGAACCACAACCCAGCCCAGGGTCTGCCCAAGGGAAGAAAAACGTTTCCCTGTGGGGCTCTCTCCAGAAAACCCAGATGAGGATCAACCTGCTCGGGCCTCGACCGGTACCCGAACTGGATAGGCTGCTCTGGGCACTCATGCTCTGTCTGACACAGCCTGAAGCCAGACGTCCAGACAGACAAGGAGACAGCTGGCCGCACACCCAGCACTTTGGACACGCCATGGTCTTATGCCGTCACCTCTTCCTAACCTTGGTTTTCAGATATCTGAACCTAGACATTATATCAATTCTCCACACAGCTGGGTATCGCAAGCACAACACAGAACTCCTCCTCCCCCGTGGCTGGAAAGCTTGCTCTTGGCATGGAGTCACACCTTCAGGGTGGGAGAAACCTTCCTGGTCCCTGATGCCACGCCCAAACTTGAGTGCTGCTTGGGCACAAATTCACACTCTGACCCTCAGCATGAGCCCCATGTCAAAGAAAGGCCTGTCAGGGCCTGGGCCAAGAGCCCGCATATGGGGCTTGCCAAGCCCCTATGCACCCAATCCTCACCAGTGTTTGAGTTTTCCAGTCGCCCCGCCCGTACCTGGGGCTCTGCTCTGGAATCCCTTTCTTGGAGAGGCACGTGAGCCAGACAACACGACTCCACCCTTCCCACAAAATGACCCCAAACTCTTGGGAGCTGGGACAAATCCCCAGAGAGGGATACTCGTCCACAGTCCCTGAGGCCACCCCTCCAATCCACGGCTATCTCGGACACAACATCCAGAGACAAAAGCCTGAAGGAACGCCTCCCACTCGCCCTTGTTTCAGAGGCCCAGGAGCTCCCTCTCGGGCTGTACATCCGGCCTGCCATACCCTAGGCGCCACTCATAAGCTGAGTTTGTGTTTTCAGACTTCTGTGCCCTCAGCCTGGACCCACACAACCGCCAGGCTAGGGCCTCTGGAGCCACAGCGAAAGATTGTGCCTGCCCTCTCCAAGGAAATTGTGCCCAATCCATTGACCACAACCCTACAGGTTAGGGAAAAGCTCCAAGGCCCCTGAGGCCATCAATAGTGTAGGCCACCCTGGACTAAGAGGGGCTCTCTGACACCAGCGGAGCAACTATCTCCACTTAGACTCTCAGACAGTGTCCCCAGAGACAGAAGGTTGAAATGGACAGGCCCCCAGGCCCTAATCTGAACCTTAGCTTTGGTTTCCATGTGTCCGTCCTCAGAGGTCTGTTTTCGTAGACCAGCACACGGGGCTTTTCTGAGGCACCAAACCAAACCTCTCTCGCCTCCACATGGGGAGCTTACTTACTGGGGATGTATCAAACCCTTCAGGTAGGAGAGTTCCGCAGGGCCACTGAACAACCAGCACATTCCAAGGTTTCCATGGACCCAAACGCACATTATGACGCATCCTCAGGAGAGGCCATTTCAACTCAGCCCCCTGGTTAGCGTGCCCCAGAGGCAGCAGATCAAACATATCTTGTGGCTAATGGCCAATGGGAATGCGAGGCATGCTGTACAGGGATCCATCCTTCGAACCGTGCTCTCCAGTCCTTCCGTATGGTATGTCCTGGAGCCATGCAACAGGACTCGAATGTCCCACAGAAGGAAACCTGGTGGTTTGGGGCAACCTCCAAACTCAGCGTGGGAAAACTTCCTTGGCCTCATGAGGCCCCCGCTTCATGAAGGTGCCATCATGGACACATACTCCAGCCTCAGCCAACGTCTGATCCTCAGCCTGACTTCAGATGCAGGAGATTTTGATTCAGCCTCTGCCTAGTGGGCCTGCTCTGCCCTTGGCTCCAATCCTCACTTTAGCTTGTGTTCCTAGACTTCCGTCCTCACACTCCTGGACCACAAACCCTCCCTTCTGGGAATTCTGGGGCCACAATGAAGCACTCCGCCTGCCTCCCAGGAGAAAAACTTTGTCTATGGTGCTGCCCAGAAACCCCAAATGAGGATCAAAGTGCTTGGCCCTCGGCAACACCCCAATTGCATAGGCTACCTTAAACACTGATGCTCTGTCGCAAATAGCCTGAGCCCAGACCTTCCAACAGACACCGACACAGCTGGCTGCACACCCAGCACATTGGACCCGCCACTGCCTTAGGCCACCATCCATTCCCAACCTGGGTTTTCAGTCATCAGAACCTAGACTTTATCTCCAATCCCTGCACAGGGGGGAACCTGATGCACAAGTCAGAACCCCTCCTTCCCCATGGCAAGAAACCTTGCTGCTGGCAGTGAGTCAAACCTTCAGTGTAGGAGAAAACGGCATGGCCCATGAGGCCACGCCCATGTATGAGGGCCGCCTTGGGCACAAACACACATTGTGACCCTCAGCGTGAGTACCTTATTCAAGTAACGCCTCTCAGTGATTGGACCAAGAGCCCGCATATGTGGCTTGCCATGCCCATAGGCACGCAGGACTAACTAGATGGTGTGTATTCCAGTTGAGGGAACCCACTGCTGTGCTCTAGAGTCCCTCTCCTGGGGGGTCCCCTGTGGCAGAAAACAGTACTCTTCCCTTCCCACAGAATGAACCCAAACTCTTGGGAGCTTGGACAATCCCCCGAGAGGAAGGCTCTTCCTCGGCCCCTGAAGCAACCCCTACCCTGAACGGCCACTGTGAACGCAACACCCAGAGACAAAAGCCTGAGCGACTGCCTCCCACTTGCCCTCATTTGATATCCAGAGGATCTCCCCTCTCGGACTGGAGATCAGGCCTGCCATTACCTTGGCCCCTACCTGAGCCAAGTTTGTTTTTTCAGACATCTGTCCCCACAGCCCTGGCAAACACAGCCTCTAGGCTGGGTCCTCTGGAGCCATACCACAGGACCATGCCTGCTCTCTCCTGGGAAACTCTGTCCATTCCTTTGGCCACACACCTCCAGAATATGAGAAACCTCAAGGCCCACGAGGACATACCATTACCGGGAGCCTCCCTGCACACACAGGGGCCTTCGGACACAAGCTGAGCTGCTACCTCCATGAAGGCATGCACACAGATGTCAACAGAGATAGAAGTTTGAGCCCGACAGGCCCTTAGGCCCTAATCTCAACTCTTGCTTTGTTTTCCAGGTGTCACTCCTCAGAGGCTTTGGTTCGAAGAACAGGATATGGGGCTTTCCTGAGGCACTGAACAGAACTTCTCTCGTCTCCACATGGGAAGCTTCCTTGTTGGAGCCGTGTCAAACACCTCAGGTTGGAGAATCCTGCAGAGTCCCTGAGCCACCTCCACATTCCAAGGTCTCCCAGGCCACCAAGCCACAGTAGGACTCATCTTCAGGAGAGTCCATTTCAACTCTCCCCTCTGGGTAGCTCACCCAGGAGCCCGCAGATTGAGCCTGCCTTGTCCTGACTAAAGAGTGGGAATATGAGGTGGCGTTCCCAGGCATCCATGCTTAGACACCTGCTCTCGAGTCTTTCCGTATGGGGCCTCCTGGAACCATCCAATAGCACTCGACTTTCGTGCAGAAGGAAACCTTGAGGTTTGGAGTAGTTCACAAATCCCATCGTAGGCAAACCTTCCTGGCCTCATGAGGCCCCCACACCATTCAGGAAGAGGCCATGCTGGACAAAAACTCTAGCCTGAGGCACGTCTCAGAGTTGAAATGACCTCAGTGCAGGAGATCTCGATTCAGCCTCTCAGAGTGGGCCTGCCGTGCCATCGGTCCCAAACCTCACGGTAGCTTGTGTTTTCAGACTTCCTTCCTCACACTCCTGGCAAACAAGCCCTCCGGACTAGGAACTCCAGAACCACAACCCAGCCCAGGGTCTGCCCAAGGGAAGAAAAACGTTTCCCTGTGGGGCTCTCTCCAGAAAACCCAGATGAGGATCAACCTGCTCGGGCCTCGACCGGTACCCGAACTGGATAGGCTGCTCTGGGCACTCATGCTCTGTCTGACACAGCCTGAAGCCAGACGTCCAGACAGACAAGGAGACAGCTGGCCGCACACCCAGCACTTTGGACACGCCATGGTCTTATGCCGTCACCTCTTCCTAACCTTGGTTTTCAGATATCTGAACCTAGACATTATATCAATTCTCCACACAGCTGGGTATCGCAAGCACAACACAGAACTCCTCCTCCCCCGTGGCTGGAAAGCTTGCTCTTGGCATGGAGTCACACCTTCAGGGTGGGAGAAACCTTCCTGGTCCCTGATGCCACGCCCAAACTTGAGTGCTGCTTGGGCACAAATTCACACTCTGACCCTCAGCATGAGCCCCATGTCAAAGAAAGGCCTGTCAGGGCCTGGGCCAAGAGCCCGCATATGGGGCTTGCCAAGCCCCTATGCACCCAATCCTCACCAGTGTTTGAGTTTTCCAGTCGCCCCGCCCGTACCTGGGGCTCTGCTCTGGAATCCCTTTCTTGGAGAGGCACGTGAGCCAGACAACACGACTCCACCCTTCCCACAAAATGACCCCAAACTCTTGGGAGCTGGGACAAATCCCCAGAGAGGGATACTCGTCCACAGTCCCTGAGGCCACCCCTCCAATCCACGGCTATCTCGGACACAACATCCAGAGACAAAAGCCTGAAGGAACGCCTCCCACTCGCCCTTGTTTCAGAGGCCCAGGAGCTCCCTCTCGGGCTGTACATCCGGCCTGCCATACCCTAGGCGCCACTCATAAGCTGAGTTTGTGTTTTCAGACTTCTGTGCCCTCAGCCTGGACCCACACAACCGCCAGGCTAGGGCCTCTGGAGCCACAGCGAAAGATTGTGCCTGCCCTCTCCAAGGAAATTGTGCCCAATCCATTGACCACAACCCTACAGGTTAGGGAAAAGCTCCAAGGCCCCTGAGGCCATCAATAGTGTAGGCCACCCTGGACTAAGAGGGGCTCTCTGACACCAGCGGAGCAACTATCTCCACTTAGACTCTCAGACAGTGTCCCCAGAGACAGAAGGTTGAAATGGACAGGCCCCCAGGCCCTAATCTGAACCTTAGCTTTGGTTTCCATGTGTCCGTCCTCAGAGGTCTGTTTTCGTAGACCAGCACACGGGGCTTTTCTGAGGCACCAAACCAAACCTCTCTCGCCTCCACATGGGGAGCTTACTTACTGGGGATGTATCAAACCCTTCAGGTAGGAGAGTTCCGCAGGGCCACTGAACAACCAGCACATTCCAAGGTTTCCATGGACCCAAACGCACATTATGACGCATCCTCAGGAGAGGCCATTTCAACTCAGCCCCCTGGTTAGCGTGCCCCAGAGGCAGCAGATCAAACATATCTTGTGGCTAATGGCCAATGGGAATGCGAGGCATGCTGTACAGGGATCCATCCTTCGAACCGTGCTCTCCAGTCCTTCCGTATGGTATGTCCTGGAGCCATGCAACAGGACTCGAATGTCCCACAGAAGGAAACCTGGTGGTTTGGGGCAACCTCCAAACTCAGCGTGGGAAAACTTCCTTGGCCTCATGAGGCCCCCGCTTCATGAAGGTGCCATCATGGACACATACTCCAGCCTCAGCCAACGTCTGATCCTCAGCCTGACTTCAGATGCAGGAGATTTTGATTCAGCCTCTGCCTAGTGGGCCTGCTCTGCCCTTGGCTCCAATCCTCACTTTAGCTTGTGTTCCTAGACTTCCGTCCTCACACTCCTGGACCACAAACCCTCCCTTCTGGGAATTCTGGGGCCACAATGAAGCACTCCGCCTGCCTCCCAGGAGAAAAACTTTGTCTATGGTGCTGCCCAGAAACCCCAAATGAGGATCAAACTGCTTGGCCCTCGGCAACACCCCAATTGCATAGGCTACCTTAAACACTGATGCTCTGTCGCAAATAGCCTGAGCCCAGACCTTCCAACAGACACCGACACAGCTGGCTGCACACCCAGCACATTGGACCCGCCACTGCCTTAGGCCACCATCCATTCCCAACCTGGGTTTTCAGTCATCAGAACCTAGACTTTATCTCCAATCCCTGCACAGGGGGGAACCTGATGCACAAGTCAGAACCCCTCCTTCCCCATGGCAAGAAACCTTGCTGCTGGCAGTGAGTCAAACCTTCAGTGTAGGAGAAAACGGCATGGCCCATGAGGCCACGCCCATGTATGAGGGCCGCCTTGGGCACAAACACACATTGTGACCCTCAGCGTGAGTACCTTATTCAAGTAACGCCTCTCAGTGATTGGACCAAGAGCCCGCATATGTGGCTTGCCATGCCCATAGGCACGCAGGACTAACTAGATGGTGTGTATTCCAGTTGAGGGAACCCACTGCTGTGCTCTAGAGTCCCTCTCCTGGGGGGTCCCCTGTGGCAGAAAACAGTACTCTTCCCTTCCCACAGAATGAACCCAAACTCTTGGGAGCTTGGACAATCCCCCGAGAGGAAGGCTCTTCCTCGGCCCCTGAAGCAACCCCTACCCTGAACGGCCACTGTGAACGCAACACCCAGAGACAAAAGCCTGAGCGACTGCCTCCCACTTGCCCTCATTTGATATCCAGAGGATCTCCCCTCTCGGACTGGAGATCAGGCCTGCCATTACCTTGGCCCCTACCTGAGCCAAGTTTGTTTTTTCAGACATCTGTCCCCACAGCCCTGGCAAACACAGCCTCTAGGCTGGGTCCTCTGGAGCCATACCACAGGACCATGCCTGCTCTCTCCTGGGAAACTCTGTCCATTCCTTTGGCCACACACCTCCAGAATATGAGAAACCTCAAGGCCCACGAGGACATACCATTACCGGGAGCCTCCCTGCACACACAGGGGCCTTCGGACACAAGCTGAGCTGCTACCTCCATGAAGGCATGCACACAGATGTCAACAGAGATAGAAGTTTGAGCCCGACAGGCCCTTAGGCCCTAATCTCAACTCTTGCTTTGTTTTCCAGGTGTCACTCCTCAGAGGCTTTGGTTCGAAGAACAGGATATGGGGCTTTCCTGAGGCACTGAACAGAACTTCTCTCGTCTCCACATGGGAAGCTTCCTTGTTGGAGCCGTGTCAAACACCTCAGGTTGGAGAATCCTGCAGAGTCCCTGAGCCACCTCCACATTCCAAGGTCTCCCAGGCCACCAAGCCACAGTAGGACTCATCTTCAGGAGAGTCCATTTCAACTCTCCCCTCTGGGTAGCTCACCCAGGAGCCCGCAGATTGAGCCTGCCTTGTCCTGACTAAAGAGTGGGAATATGAGGTGGCGTTCCCAGGCATCCATGCTTAGACACCTGCTCTCGAGTCTTTCCGTATGGGGCCTCCTGGAACCATCCAATAGCACTCGACTTTCGTGCAGAAGGAAACCTTGAGGTTTGGAGTAGTTCACAAATCCCATCGTAGGCAAACCTTCCTGGCCTCATGAGGCCCCCACACCATTCAGGAAGAGGCCATGCTGGACAAAAACTCTAGCCTGAGGCACGTCTCAGAGTTGAAATGACCTCAGTGCAGGAGATCTCGATTCAGCCTCTCAGAGTGGGCCTGCCGTGCCATCGGTCCCAAACCTCACGCTAGCTTGTGTTTTCAGACTTCCTTCCTCACACTCCTGGCAAACAAGCCCTCCGGACTAGGAACTCCAGAACCACAACCCAGCCCAGGGTCTGCCCAAGGGAAGAAAAACGTTTCCCTGTGGGGCTCTCTCCAGAAAACCCAGATGAGGATCAACCTGCTCGGGCCTCGACCGGTACCCGAACTGGATAGGCTGCTCTGGGCACTCATGCTCTGTCTGACACAGCCTGAAGCCAGACGTCCAGACAGACAAGGAGACAGCTGGCCGCACACCCAGCACTTCGGACACGCCATGGTCTTATGCCGTCACCTCTTCCTAACCTTGGTTTTCAGATATCTGAACCTAGACATTATATCAATTCTCCACACAGCTGGGTATCGCAAGCACAACACAGAACTCCTCCTTCCCCGTGGCTGTAAAGCTTGCTCTTGGCATGGAGTCACACCTTCAGGGTGGGAGAAACCTTCCTGGTCCCTGATGCCACGCCCAAACTTGAGTGCTGCTTGGGCACAAATTCACACTCTGACCCTCAGCATGAGCCCCATGTCAAAGAAAGGCCTGTCAGGGCCTGGGCCAAGAGCCCGCATATGGGGCTTGCCAAGCCCCTATGCACCCAATCCTCACCAGTGTTTGAGTTTTCCAGTCGCCCCGCCCGTACCTGGGGCTCTGCTCTGGAATCCCTTTCTTGGAGAGACACGTGAGCCAGACAACACGACTCCACCCTTCCCACAAAATGACCCCAAACTCTTGGGAGCTGGGACTAATCCCCAGAGAGGGATACTCGTCCACAGTCCCTGAGGCCACCCCTCCAATCCACGGCTATCTCGGACACAACATCCAGAGACAAAAGCCTGAAGGAACGCCTCCCACTCGCCCTTGTTTCAGAGGCCCAGGAGCTCCCTCTCGGGCTGTACATCCGGCCTGCCATACCCTAGGCGCCACTCATAAGCTGAGTTTGTGTTTTCAGACTTCTGTGCCCTCAGCCTGGACCCACACAACCGCCAGGCTAGGGCCTCTGGAGCCACAGCGAAAGATTGTGCCTGCCCTCTCCAAGGAAATTGTGCCCAATCCATTGACCACAACCCTACAGGTTAGGGAAAAGCTCCAAGGCCCCTGAGGCCATCAATAGTGTAGGCCACCCTGGACTAAGAGGGGCTCTCTGACACCAGCGGAGCAACTATCTCCACTTAGACTCTCAGACAGTGTCCCCAGAGACAGAAGGTTGAAATGGACAGGCCCCCAGGCCCTAATCTGAACCTTAGCTTTGGTTTCCATGTGTCCGTCCTCAGAGGTCTGTTTTCGTAGACCAGCACACGGGGCTTTTCTGAGGCACCAAACCAAACCTCTCTCGCCTCCACATGGGGAGCTTACTTACTGGGGATGTATCAAACCCTTCAGGTAGGAGAGTTCCGCAGGGCCACTGAACAACCAGCACATTCCAAGGTTTCCATGGACCCAAACGCACATTATGACGCATCCTCAGGAGAGGCCATTTCAACTCAGCCCCCTGGTTAGCGTGCCCCAGAGGCAGCAGATCAAACATATCTTGTGGCTAATGGCCAATGGGAATGCGAGGCATGCTGTACAGGGATCCATCCTTCGAACCGTGCTCTCCAGTCCTTCCGTATGGTATGTCCTGGAGCCATGCAACAGGACTCGAATGTCCCACAGAAGGAAACCTGGTGGTTTGGGGCAACCTCCAAACTCAGCGTGGGAAAACTTCCTTGGCCTCATGAGGCCCCCGCTTCATGAAGGTGCCATCATGGACACATACTCCAGCCTCAGCCAACGTCTGATCCTCAGCCTGACTTCAGATGCAGGAGATTTTGATTCAGCCTCTGCCTAGTGGGCCTGCTCTGCCCTTGGTTCCAATCCTCACTTTAGCTTGTGTTCCTAGACTTCCGTCCTCACACTCCTGGCCCACAAACCCTCCCTTCTGGGAATTCTGGGGCCACAATGATGCACTCCGCCTGCCTCCCAGGAGAAAAACTTTGTCTATGGTGCTGCCCAGAAACCCCAAATGAGGATCAAACTGCTTGGCCCTCGGCAACACCCCAATTGCATAGGCTACCTTAAACACTGATGCTCTGTCGCAAATAGCCTGAGCCCAGACCTTCCAACAGACACCGACACAGCTGGCTGAACACCCAGCACATTGGACCCGCCACTGCCTTAGGCCACCATCCATTCCCAACCTGGGTTTTCAGTCATCAGAACCTAGACCTTATCTCCAATCCCTGCACTGGGGGGAACCTGATGCACAAGTCAGAACCCCTCCTTCCCCATGGCAAGAAACCTTGCTGCTGGCAGTGAGTCAAACCTTCAGTGTAGGAGAAAACGGCATGGCCCATGAGGCCACGCCCATGTGTGAGGGCCGCCTTGGGCACAAACACACATTGTGACCCTCAGCGTGAGTACCTTATTCAAGTAACGCCTCTCAGGGATTGGACCAAGAGCCCGCATATGTGGCTTGCCATGCCCATAGGCACGCAGGACTAACTAGATGGTGTGTATTCCAGTTGAGGGAACCCACTGCTGTGCTCTAGAGTCCCTCTCCTGGGGGGTCCCCTGTGGCAGAAAACAGTACTCTTCCCTTCCCACAGAATGAACCCAAACACTTGGGAGCTTGGACAATCCCCCGAGAGGAAGGCTCTTCCTCGGCCCCGGAAGCAACCCCTACCCTGAACGGCCACTGTGAACGCAACACCCAGAGACAAAAGCCTGAGCGACTGCCTCCCACTTGCCCTCCTTTGATATCCAGAGGATCTCCCCTCTCGGACTGGAGATCAGGCCTGCCATTACCTTGGCCCCTACCTGAGCCAAGTTTGCTTTTTCAGACATCTGTCCCCACAGCCCTGGCAAACACAGCCTCTAGGCTGGGTCCTCTGGAGCCATACCACAGGACCATGCCTGCTCTCTCCTGGGAAACTCTGTCCATTCCTTTGGCCACACACCTCCAGAATATGAGAAACCTCAAGGCCCCCGAGGACATACCATTACCGGGAGCCTCCCTGCACACACAGGGGCCTTCGGACACAAGCTGAGCTGCTACCTCCATGAAGGCATGCACACAGATGTCAACAGAGATAGAAGGTTGAGCCCGACAGGCCCTTAGGCGCTAATCTCAACTCTTGCTTTGTTTTCCAGGTGTCACTCCTCAGAGGCTTTGGTTCGAAGAACAGGATATGGGGCTTTCCTGAGGCACTGAACAGAACTTCTCTCGTCTCCACATGGGAAGCTTCCTTGTTGGAGCCGTGTCAAACACCTCAGGTTGGAGAATCCTGCAGAGTCCCTGAGCCACCTCCACATTCCAAGGTCTCCCAGGCCACCAAGCCACAGTAGGACTCATCTTCAGGAGAGTCCATTTCAACTCTCCCCTCTGGGTAGCTCACCCAGGAGCCCGCAGATTGAGCCTGCCTTGTCCTGACTAAAGAGTGGGAATATGAGGTGGCGTTCCCAGGCATCCATGCTTAGACACCTGCTCTCGAGTCTTTCCGTATGGGGCCTCCTGGAACCATCCAATAGCACTCGACTTTCGTGCAGAAGGAAACCTTGAGGTTTGGAGTAGTTCACAAATCCCATCGTAGGCAAACCTTCCTGGCCTCATGAGGCCCCCACACCATTCAGGAAGAGGCCATGCTGGACAAAAACTCTAGCCTGAGGCACGTCTCAGAGTTGAAATGACCTCAGTGCAGGAGATCTCGATTCAGCCTCTCAGAGTGGGCCTGCCGTGCCATCGGTCCCAAACCTCACGCTAGCTTGTGTTTTCAGACTTCCTTCCTCACACTCCTGGCAAACAAGCCCTCCGGACTAGGAACTCCAGAACCACAACCCAGCCCAGGGTCTGCCCAAGGGAAGAAAAACGTTTCCCTGTGGGGCTCTCTCCAGAAAACCCAGATGAGGATCAACCTGCTCGGGCCTCGACCGGTACCCGAACTGGATAGGCTGCTCTGGGCACTCATGCTCTGTCTGACACAGCCTGAAGCCAGACGTCCAGACAGACAAGGAGACAGCTGGCCGCACACCCAGCACTTCGGACACGCCATGGTCTTATGCTGTCACCTCTTCCTAACCTTGGTTTTCAGATATCTGAACCTAGACATTATATCAATTCTCCACACAGCTGGGTATCGCAAGCACAACACAGAACTCCTCCTTCCCCGTGGCTGTAAAGCTTGCTCTTGGCATGGAGTCACACCTTCAGGGTGGGAGAAACCTTCCTGGTCCCTGATGCCACGCCCAAACTTGAGTGCTGCTTGGGCACAAATTCACACTCTGACCCTCAGCATGAGCCCCATGTCAAAGAAAGGCCTGTCAGGGCCTGGGCCAAGAGCCCGCATATGGGGCTTGCCAAGCCCCTATGCACCCAATCCTCACCAGTGTTTGAGTTTTCCAGTCGCCCCGCCCGTACCTGGGGCTCTGCTCTGGAATCCCTTTCTTGGAGAGACACGTGAGCCAGACAACACTTTTCCACCCTTCCCACAAAATGACCCCAAACTCTTGGGAGCTGGGACAAATCCCCAGAGAGGGATACTCGTCCACAGTCCCTGAGGCCACCCCTCCAATCCACGGCTATCTCGGACACAACATCCAGAGACAAAAGCCTGAAGGAACGCCTCCCACTCGCCCTTGTTTCAGAGGCCCAGGAGCTCCCTCTCGGGCTCTACATCCGGCCTGCCATACCCTAGGCGCCACTCATAAGCTGAGTTTGTGTTTTCAGACTTCTGTGCCCTCAGCCTGGACCCACACAACCGCCAGGCTAGGGCCTCTGGAGCCACAGCGAAAGATTGTGCCTGCCCTCTCCAAGGAAATTGTGCCCAATGCATTGACCACAACCCTACAGGTTAGGGAAAAGCTCCAAGGCCCCTGAGGCCATCAATAGTGTAGGCCACCCTGGACTAAGAGGGGCTCTCTGACACCAGCGGAGCAACTATCTCCACTTAGACTCTCAGACAGTGTCCCCAGAGACAGAAGGTTGAAATGGACAGGCCCCCAGGCCCTAATCTGAACCTTAGCTTTGGTTTCCATGTGTCCGTCCTCAGAGGTCTGTTTTCGTAGACCTGCACACGGGGCTTTTCTGAGGCACCAAACCAAACCTCTCTTGCCTCCACATGGGGAGCTTACTTACTGGGGATGTATCAAACCCTTCAGGTAGGAGAGTTCCGCAGGGCCACTGAACAACCAGCACATTCCAAGGTTTCCATGGACCCAAACGCACATTATGACGCATCCTCAGGAGAGGCCATTTCAACTCAGCCCCCTGGTTAGCGTGCCCCAGAGGCAGCAGATCAAACATATCTTGTGGCTAATGGCCAATGGGAATGCGAGGCATGCTGTACAGGGATCCATCCTTCGAACCGTGCTCTCCAGTCCTTCCGTATGGTATGTCCTGGAGCCATGCAACAGGACTCGAATGTCCCACAGAAGGAAACCTGGTGGTTTGGGGCAACCTCCAAACTCAGCGTGGGAAAACTTCCTTGGCCTCATGAGGCCCCCGCTTCATGAAGGTGCCATCATGGACACATACTCCAGCCTCAGCCAACGTCTGATCCTCAGCCTGACTTCAGATGCAGGAGATTTTGATTCAGCCTCTGCCTAGTGGGCCTGCTCTGCCCTTGGCTCCAATCCTCACTTTAGCTTGTGTTCCTAGACTTCCGTCCTCACACTCCTGGCCCACAAACCCTCCCTACTGGGAATTCTGGGGCCACAATGAAGCACTCCGTCTGCCTCCCAGGAGAAAAACTTTGTCTATGGTGCTGCCCAGAAACCCCAAATGAGGATCAAACTGCTTGGCCCTCGGCAACACCCCAATTGCATAGGCTACCTTAAACACTGATGCTCTGTCGCAAATAGCCTGAGCCCAGACCTTCCAACAGACACCGACACAGCTGGCTGCACACCCAGCACATTGGACCCGCCACTGCCTTAGGCCACCATCCATTCCCAACCTGGGTTTTCAGTCATCAGAACCTAGACCTTATCTCCAATCCCTGCACAGGGGGGAACCTGATGCACAAGTCAGAACCCCTCCTTCCCCATGGCAAGAAACCTTGCTGCTGGCAGTGAGTCAAACCTTCAGTGTAGGAGAAAACGGCATGGCCCATGAGGCCACGCCCATGTATGAGGGCCGCCTTGGGCACAAACACACATTGTGACCCTCAGCGTGAGTACCTTATTCAAGTAACGCCTCTCAGTGATTGGACCAAGAGCCCGCATATGTGGCTTGCCATGCCCATAGGCACGCAGGACTAACTAGATGGTGTGTATTCCAGTTGAGGGAACCCACTGCTGTGCTCTAGAGTCCCTCTCCTGGGGGGTCCCCTGTGGCAGAAAACAGTACTCTTCCCTTCCCACAGAATGAACCCAAACTCTTGGGAGCTTGGACAATCCCCCGAGAGGAAGGCTCTTCCTCGGCCCCTGAAGCAACCCCTACCCTGAACGGCCACTGTGAACGCAACACCCAGAGACAAAAGCCTGAGCGACTGCCTCCCACTTGCCCTCATTTGATATCCAGAGGATCTCCCCTCTCGGACTGGAGATCAGGCCTGCCATTACCTTGGCCCCTACCTGAGCCAAGTTTGTTTTTTCAGACATCTGTCCCCACAGCCCTGGCAAACACAGCCTCTAGGCTGGGTCCTCTGGAGCCATACCACAGGACCATGCCTGCTCTCTCCTGGGAAACTCTGTCCATTCCTTTGGCCACACACCTCCAGAATATGAGAAACCTCAAGGCCCACGAGGACATACCATTACCGGGAGCCTCCCTGCACACACAGGGGCCTTCGGACACAAGCTGAGCTGCTACCTCCATGAAGGCAGGCACACAGATGTCAACAGAGATAGAAGTTTGAGCCCGACAGGCCCTTAGGCCCTAATCTCAACTCTTGCTTTGTTTTCCAGGTGTCACTCCTCAGAGGCTTTGGTTCGAAGAACAGGATATGGGGCTTTCCTGAGGCACTGAACAGAACTTCTCTCGTCTCCACATGGGAAGCTTCCTTGTTGGAGCCGTGTCAAACACCTCAGGTTGGAGAATCCTGCAGAGTCCCTGAGCCACCTCCACATTCCAAGGTCTCCCAGGCCACCAAGCCACAGTAGGACTCATCTTCAGGAGAGTCCATTTCAACTCTCCCCTCTGGGTAGCTCACCCAGGAGCCCGCAGATTGAGCCTGCCTTGTCCTGACTAAAGAGTGGGAATATGAGGTGGCGTTCCCAGGCATCCATGCTTAGACACCTGCTCTCGAGTCTTTCCGTATGGGGCCTCCTGGAACCATCCAATAGCACTCGACTTTCGTGCAGAAGGAAACCTTGAGGTTTGGAGTAGTTCACAAATCCCATCGTAGGCAAACCTTCCTGGCCTCATGAGGCCCCCACACCATTCAGGAAGAGGCCATGCTGGACAAAAACTCTAGCCTGAGGCACGTCTCAGAGTTGAAATGACCTCAGTGCAGGAGATCTCGATTCAGCCTCTCAGAGTGGGCCTGCCGTGCCATCGGTCCCAAACCTCACGCTAGCTTGTGTTTTCAGACTTCCTTCCTCACACTCCTGGCAAACAAGCCCTCCGGACTAGGAACTCCAGAACCACAACCCAGCCCAGGGTCTGCCCAAGGGAAGAAAAACGTTTCCCTGTGGGGCTCTCTCCAGAAAACCCAGATGAGGATCAACCTGCTCGGGCCTCGACCGGTACCCGAACTGGATAGGCTGCTCTGGGCACTCATGCTCTGTCTGACACAGCCTGAAGCCAGACGTCCAGACAGACAAGGAGACAGCTGGCCGCACACCCAGCACTTCGGACACGCCATGGTCTTATGCCGTCACCTCTTCCTAACCTTGGTTTTCAGATATCTGAACCTAGACATTATATCAATTCTCCACACAGCTGGGTATCGCAAGCACAACACAGAACTCCTCCTTCCCCGTGGCTGTAAAGCTTGCTCTTGGCATGGAGTCACACCTTCAGGGTGGGAGAAACCTTCCTGGTCCCTGATGCCACGCCCAAACTTGAGTGCTGCTTGGGCACAAATTCACACTCTGACCCTCAGCATGAGCCCCATGTCAAAGAAAGGCCTGTCAGGGCCTGGGCCAAGAGCCCGCATATGGGGCTTGCCAAGCCCCTATGCACCCAATCCTCACCAGTGTTTGAGTTTTCCAGTCGCTCCGCCCGTACCTGGGGCTCTGCTCTGGAATCCCTTTCTTGGAGAGACACGTGAGCCAGACAACACGACTCCACCCTTCCCACAAAATGACCCCAAACTCTTGGGAGCTGGGACAAATCCCCAGAGAGGGATACTCGTCCACAGTCCCTGAGGCCACCCCTCCAATCCACGGCTATCTCGGACACAACATCCAGAGACAAAAGCCTGAAGGAACGCCTCCCACTCGCCCTTGTTTCAGAGGCCCAGGAGCTCCCTCTCGGGCTGTACATCCGGCCTGCCATACCCTAGGCGCCACTCATAAGCTGAGTTTGTGTTTTCAGACTTCTGTGCCCTCAGCCTGGACCCACACAACCGCCAGGCTAGGGCCTCTGGAGCCACAGCGAAAGATTGTGCCTGCCCTCTCCAAGGAAATTGTGCCCAATCCATTGACCACAACCCTACAGGTTAGGGAAAAGCTCCAAGGCCCCTGAGGCCATCAATAGTGTAGGCCAACCTGGACTAAGAGGGGCTCTCTGACACCAGCGGAGCAACTATCTCCACTTAGACTCTCAGACAGTGTCCCCAGAGACAGAAGGTTGAAATGGACAGGCCCCCAGGCCCTAATCTGAACCTTAGCTTTGGTTTCCATGTGTCCGTCCTCAGAGGTCTGTTTTCGTAGACCAGCACACGGGGCTTTTCTGAGGCACCAAACCAAACCTCTCTCGCCTCCACATGGGGAGCTTACTTACTGGGGATGTATCAAACCCTTCAGGTAGGAGAGTTCCGCAGGGCCACTGAACAACCAGCACATTCCAAGGTTTCCATGGACCCAAACGCACATTATGACGCATCCTCAGGAGAGGCCATTTCAACTCAGCCCCCTGGTTAGCGTGCCCCAGAGGCAGCAGATCAAACATATCTTGTGGCTAATGGCCAATGGGAATGCGAGGCATGCTGTACAGGGATCCATCCTTCGAACCGTGCTCTCCAGTCCTTCCGTATGGTATGTCCTGGAGCCATGCAACAGGACTCGAATGTCCCACAGAAGGAAACCTGGTGGTTTGGGGCAACCTCCAAACTCAGCGTGGGAAAACTTCCTTGGCCTCATGAGGCCCCCGCTTCATGAAGGTGCCATCATGGACACATACTCCAGCCTCAGCCAACGTCTGATCCTCAGCCTGACTTCAGATGCAGGAGATTTTGATTCAGCCTCTGCCTAGTGGGCCTGCTCTGCCCTTGGTTCCAATCCTCACTTTAGCTTGTGTTCCTAGACTTCCGTCCTCACACTCCTGGCCCACAAACCCTCCCTTCTGGGAATTCTGGGGCCACAATGATGCACTCCGCCTGCCTCCCAGGAGAAAAACTTTGTCTATGGTGCTGCCCAGAAACCCCAAATGAGGATCAAACTGCTTGGCCCTCGGCAACACCCCAATTGCATAGGCTACCTTAAACACTGATGCTCTGTCGCAAATAGCCTGAGCCCAGACCTTCCAACAGACACCGACACAGCTGGCTGAACACCCAGCACATTGGACCCGCCACTGCCTTAGGCCACCATCCATTCCCAACCTGGGTTTTCAGTCATCAGAACCTAGACCTTATCTCCAATCCCTGCACTGGGGGGAACCTGATGCACAAGTCAGAACCCCTCCTTCCCCATGGCAAGAAACCTTGCTGCTGGCAGTGAGTCAAACCTTCAGTGTAGGAGAAAACGGCATGGCCCATGAGGCCACGCCCATGTGTGAGGGCCGCCTTGGGCACAAACACACATTGTGACCCTCAGCGTGAGTACCTTATTCAAGTAACGCCTCTCAGGGATTGGACCAAGAGCCCGCATATGTGGCTTGCCATGCCCATAGGCACGCAGGACTAACTAGATGGTGTGTATTCCAGTTGAGGGAACCCACTGCTGTGCTCTAGAGTCCCTCTCCTGGGGGGTCCCCTGTGGCAGAAAACAGTACTCTTCCCTTCCCACAGAATGAACCCAAACACTTGGGAGCTTGGACAATCCCCCGAGAGGAAGGCTCTTCCTCGGCCCCGGAAGCAACCCCTACCCTGAACGGCCACTGTGAACGCAACACCCAGAGACAAAAGCCTGAGCGACTGCCTCCCACTTGCCCTCCTTTGATATCCAGAGGATCTCCCCTCTCGGACTGGAGATCAGGCCTGCCATTACCTTGGCCCCTACCTGAGCCAAGTTTGCTTTTTCAGACATCTGTCCCCACAGCCCTGGCAAACACAGCCTCTAGGCTGGGTCCTCTGAAGCCATACCACAGGACCATGCCTGCTCTCTCCTGGGAAACTCTGTCCATTCCTTTGGCCACACACCTCCAGAATATGAGAAACCTCAAGGCCCCCGAGGACATACCATTACCGGGAGCCTCCCTGCACACACAGGGGCCTTCGGACACAAGCTGAGCTGCTACCTCCATGAAGGCATGCACACAGATGTCAACAGAGATAGAAGGTTGAGCCCGACAGGCCCTTAGGCGCTAATCTCAACTCTTGCTTTGTTTTCCAGGTGTCACTCCTCAGAGGCTTTGGTTCGAAGAACAGGATATGGGGCTTTCCTGAGGCACTGAACAGAACTTCTCTCGTCTCCACATGGGAAGCTTCCTTGTTGGAGCCGTGTCAAACACCTCAGGTTGGAGAATCCTGCAGAGTCCCTGAGCCACCTCCACATTCCAAGGTCTCCCAGGCCACCAAGCCACAGTAGGACTCATCTTCAGGAGAGTCCATTTCAACTCTCCCCTCTGGGTAGCTCACCCAGGAGCCCGCAGATTGAGCCTGCCTTGTCCTGACTAAAGAGTGGGAATATGAGGTGGCGTTCCCAGGCATCCATGCTTAGACACCTGCTCTCGAGTCTTTCCGTATGGGGCCTCCTGGAACCATCCAATAGCACTCGACTTTCGTGCAGAAGGAAACCTTGAGGTTTGGAGTAGTTCACAAATCCCATCGTAGGCAAACCTTCCTGGCCTCATGAGGCCCCCACACCATTCAGGAAGAGGCCATGCTGGACAAAAACTCTAGCCTGAGGCACGTCTCAGAGTTGAAATGACCTCAGTGCAGGAGATCTCGATTCAGCCTCTCAGAGTGGGCCTGCCGTGCCATCGGTCCCAAACCTCACGCTAGCTTGTGTTTTCAGACTTCCTTCCTCACACTCCTGGCAAACAAGCCCTCCGGACTAGGAACTCCAGAACCACAACCCAGCCCAGGGTCTGCCCAAGGGAAGAAAAACGTTTCCCTGTGGGGCTCTCTCCAGAAAACCCAGATGAGGATCAACCTGCTCGGGCCTCGACCGGTACCCGAACTGGATAGGCTGCTCTGGGCACTCATGCTCTGTCTGACACAGCCTGAAGCCAGACGTCCAGACAGACAAGGAGACAGCTGGCCGCACACCCAGCACTTCGGACACGCCATGGTCTTATGCTGTCACCTCTTCCTAACCTTGGTTTTCAGATATCTGAACCTAGACATTATATCAATTCTCCACACAGCTGGGTATCGCAAGCACAACACAGAACTCCTCCTTCCCCGTGGCTGTAAAGCTTGCTCTTGGCATGGAGTCACACCTTCAGGGTGGGAGAAACCTTCCTGGTCCCTGATGCCACGCCCAAACTTGAGTGCTGCTTGGGCACAAATTCACACTCTGACCCTCAGCATGAGCCCCATGTCAAAGAAAGGCCTGTCAGGGCCTGGGCCAAGAGCCCGCATATGGGGCTTGCCAAGCCCCTATGCACCCAATCCTCACCAGTGTTTGAGTTTTCCAGTCGCCCCGCCCGTACCTGGGGCTCTGCTCTGGAATCCCTTTCTTGGAGAGACACGTGAGCCAGACAACACTTTTCCACCCTTCCCACAAAATGACCCCAAACTCTTGGGAGCTGGGACAAATCCCCAGAGAGGGATACTCGTCCACAGTCCCTGAGGCCACCCCTCCAATCCACGGCTATCTCGGACACAACATCCAGAGACAAAAGCCTGAAGGAACGCCTCCCACTCGCCCTTGTTTCAGAGGCCCAGGAGCTCCCTCTCGGGCTCTACATCCGGCCTGCCATACCCTAGGCGCCACTCATAAGCTGAGTTTGTGTTTTCAGACTTCTGTGCCCTCAGCCTGGACCCACACAACCGCCAGGCTAGGGCCTCTGGAGCCACAGCGAAAGATTGTGCCTGCCCTCTCCAAGGAAATTGTGCCCAATGCATTGACCACAACCCTACAGGTTAGGGAAAAGCTCCAAGGCCCCTGAGGCCATCAATAGTGTAGGCCACCCTGGACTAAGAGGGGCTCTCTGACACCAGCGGAGCAACTATCTCCACTTAGACTCTCAGACAGTGTCCCCAGAGACAGAAGGTTGAAATGGACAGGCCCCCAGGCCCTAATCTGAACCTTAGCTTTGGTTTCCATGTGTCCGTCCTCAGAGGTCTGTTTTCGTAGACCTGCACACGGGGCTTTTCTGAGGCACCAAACCAAACCTCTCTTGCCTCCACATGGGGAGCTTACTTACTGGGGATGTATCAAACCCTTCAGGTAGGAGAGTTCCGCAGGGCCACTGAACAACCAGCACATTCCAAGGTTTCCATGGACCCAAACGCACATTATGACGCATCCTCAGGAGAGGCCATTTCAACTCAGCCCCCTGGTTAGCGTGCCCCAGAGGCAGCAGATCAAACATATCTTGTGGCTAATGGCCAATGGGAATGCGAGGCATGCTGTACAGGGATCCATCCTTCGAACCGTGCTCTCCAGTCCTTCCGTATGGTATGTCCTGGAGCCATGCAACAGGACTCGAATGTCCCACAGAAGGAAACCTGGTGGTTTGGGGCAACCTCCAAACTCAGCGTGGGAAAACTTCCTTGGCCTCATGAGGCCCCCGCTTCATGAAGGTGCCATCATGGACACATACTCCAGCCTCAGCCAACGTCTGATCCTCAGCCTGACTTCAGATGCAGGAGATTTTGATTCAGCCTCTGCCTAGTGGGCCTGCTCTGCCCTTGGCTCCAATCCTCACTTTAGCTTGTGTTCCTAGACTTCCGTCCTCACACTCCTGGCCCACAAACCCTCCCTACTGGGAATTCTGGGGCCACAATGAAGCACTCCGTCTGCCTCCCAGGAGAAAAACTTTGTCTATGGTGCTGCCCAGAAACCCCAAATGAGGATCAAACTGCTTGGCCCTCGGCAACACCCCAATTGCATAGGCTACCTTAAACACTGATGCTCTGTCGCAAATAGCCTGAGCCCAGACCTTCCAACAGACACCGACACAGCTGGCTGCACACCCAGCACATTGGACCCGCCACTGCCTTAGGCCACCATCCATTCCCAACCTGGGTTTTCAGTCATCAGAACCTAGACCTTATCTCCAATCCCTGCACAGGGGGGAACCTGATGCACAAGTCAGAACCCCTCCTTCCCCATGGCAAGAAACCTTGCTGCTGGCAGTGAGTCAAACCTTCAGTGTAGGAGAAAACGGCATGGCCCATGAGGCCACGCCCATGTGTGAGGGCCGCCTTGGGCACAAACACACATTGTGACCCTCAGCGTGAGTACCTTATTCAAGTAAAGCCTCTCAGGGATTGGACCAAGAGCCCGCATATGTGGCTTGCCATGCCCATAGGCACGCAGGACTAACTAGATGGTGTGTATTCCAGTTGAGGGAACCCACTGCTGTGCTCTAGAGTCCCTCT
Organism: Mustela nivalis; assembly: GCF_964662115.1. Taxonomy (NCBI): domain Eukaryota; kingdom Metazoa; phylum Chordata; class Mammalia; order Carnivora; family Mustelidae; genus Mustela; species Mustela nivalis. Next base: position 483,496 of record NW_028136249.1, on the reverse strand, counting down.
CCTGGGGGGTCCCCTGTGGCAGAAAACAGTACTCTTCCCTTCCCACAGAATGAACCCAAACTCTTGGGAGCTTGGACAATCCCCCGAGAGGAAGGCTCTTCCTCGGCCCCTGAAGCAACCCCTACCCTGAACGGCCACTGTGAACGCAACACCCAGAGACAAAAGCCTGAGCGACTGCCTCCCACTTGCCCTCCTTTGATATCCAGAGGATCTCCCCTCTCGGACTGGAGATCAGGCCTGCCATTACCTTGGCCCCTACCTGAGCCAAGTTTGTTTTTTCAGACATCTGTCCCCACAGCCCTGGCAAACACAGCCTCTAGGCTGGGTCCTCTGGAGCCATACCACAGGACCATGCCTGCTCTCTCCTGGGAAACTCTGTCCATTCCTTTGGCCACACACCTCCAGAATATGAGAAACATCAAGGCCCCCGAGGACATACCATTACCGGGAGCCTCCCTGCACACACAGGGGCCTTCGGACACAAGCTGAGCTGCTACCTCCATGAAGGCATGCACACGGATGTCAACAGAGATAGAAGGTTGAGCCGGACAGGCCCTTAGGCGCTAATCTCAACTCTTGCTTTGTTTTCCAGGTGTCACTCCTCAGAGGCTTTGGTTCGAAGAACAGGATATGGGGCTTTCCTGAGGCACTGAACAGAACTTCTCTCGTCTCCACATGGGAAGCTTCCTTGTTGGAGCCGTGTCAAACACCTCAGGTTGGAGAATCCTGCAGAGTCCCTGAGCCACCTCCACATTCCAAGGTCTCCCAGGCCACCAAGCCACCATAGGACTCATCTTCAGGAGAGTCCATTTCAACTCTCCCCTCTGGGTAGCTCACCCAGGAGCCCGCAGATTGAGCCTGCCTTGTCCTGACTAAAGAGTGGGAATATGAGGTGGCGTTCCCAGGCATCCATGCTTAGACACCTGCTCTCGAGTCTTTCCGTATGGGGCCTCCTGGAACCATCCAATAGCACTCGACTTTCGTGCAGAAGGAAACCTTGAGGTTTGGAGTAGTTCACAAATCCCATCGTAGGCAAACCTTCCTGGCCTCATGAGGCCCCCACACCATTCAGGAAGAGGCCATGCTGGACAAAAACTCTAGCCTGAGGCACGTCTCAGAGTTGAAATGACCTCAGTGCAGGAGATCTCGATTCAGCCTCTCAGAGTGGGCCTGCCGTGCCATCGGTCCCAAACCTCACGCTAGCTTGTGTTTTCAGACTTCCTTCCTCACACTCCTGGCAAACAAGCCCTCCGGACTAGGAACTCCAGAACCACAACCCAGCCCAGGGTCTGCCCAAGGGAAGAAAAACGTTTCCCTGTGGGGCTCTCTCCAGAAAACCCAGATGAGGATCAACCTGCTCGGGCCTCGACCGGTACCCGAACTGGATAGGCTGCTCTGGGCACTCATGCTCTGTATGACACAGCCTGAAGCCAGACGTCCAGACAGACAAGGAGACAGCTGGCCGCACACCCAGCACTTTGGACACGCCATGGTCTTATGCCGTCACCTCTTCCTAACCTTGGTTTTCAGATATCTGAACCTAGACATTATATCAATTCTCCACACAGCTGGGTATCGCAAGCACAACACAGAACTCCTCCTTCCCCGTGGCTGTAAAGCTTGCTCTTGGCATGGAGTCACACCTTCAGGGTGGGAGAAACCTTCCTGGTCCCTGATGCCACGCCCAAACTTGAGTGCTGCTTGGGCACAAATTCACACTCTGACCCTCAGCATGAGCCCCATGTCAAAGAAAGGCCTGTCAGGGCCTGGGCCAAGAGCCCGCATATGGGGCTTGCCAAGCCCCTATGCACCCAATCCTCACCAGTGTTTGAGTTTTCCAGTCGCCCCGCCCGTACCTGGGGCTCTGCTCTGGAATCCCTTTCTTGGAGAGACACGTGAGCCAGACAACACGACTCCACCCTTCCCACAAAATGACCCCAAACTCTTGGGAGCTGGGACAAATCCCCAGAGAGGGATACTCGTCCACAGTCCCTGAGGCCACCCCTCCAATCCACGGCTATCTCGGACACAACATCCAGAGACAAAAGCCTGAAGGAACGCCTCCCACTCGCCCGTGTTTCAGAGGCCCAGGAGCTCCCTCTCGGGCTGTACATCCGGCCTGCCATACCCTAGGCGCCACTCATAAGCTGAGTTTGTGTTTTCAGACTTCTGTGCCCTCAGCCTGGACCCACACAACCGCCAGGCTAGGGCCTCTGGAGCCACAGCGAAAGATTGTGCCTGCCCTCTCCAAGGAAATTGTGCCCAATCCATTGACCACAACCCTACAGGTTAGGGAAAAGCTCCAAGGCCCCTGAGGCCATCAATAGTGTAGGCCACCCTGGACTAAGAGGGGCTCTCTGACACCAGCGGAGCAACTATCTCCACTTAGACTCTCAGACAGTGTCCCCAGAGACAGAAGGTTGAAATGGACAGGCCCCCAGGCCCTAATCTGAACCTTAGCTTTGGTTTCCATGTGTCCGTCCTCAGAGGTCTGTTTTCGTAGACCAGCACACGGGGCTTTTCTGAGGCACCAAACCAAACCTCTCTCGCCTCCACATGGGGAGCTTACTTACTGGGGATGTATCAAACCCTTCAGGTAGGAGAGTTCCGCAGGGCCACTGAACAACCAGCACATTCCAAGGTTTCCATGGACCCAAACGCACATTATGACGCATCCTCAGGAGAGGCCACTTCAACTCAGCCCCCTGGTTAGCGTGCCCCAGAGGCAGCAGATCAAACATATCTTGTGGCTAATGGCCAATGGGAATGCGAGGCATGCTGTACAGGGATCCATCCTTCGAACCGTGCTCTCCAGTCCTTCCGTATGGTATGTCCTGGAGCCATGCAACAGGACTCGAATGTCCCACAGAAGGAAACCTGGTGGTTTGGGGCAACCTCCAAACTCAGCGTGGGAAAACTTCCTTGGCCTCATGAGGCCCCCGCTTCATGAAGGTGCCATCATGGACACATACTCCAGCCTCAGCCAACGTCTGATCCTCAGCCTGACTTCAGATGCAGGAGATTTTGATTCAGCCTCTGCCTAGTGGGCCTGCTCTGCCCTTGGCTCCAATCCTCACTTTAGCTTGTGTTCCTAGACTTCCGTCCTCACACTCCTGGACCACAAACCCTCCCTTCTGGGAATTCTGGGGCCACAATGAAGCACTCCGCCTGCCTCCCAGGAGAAAAACTTTGTCTATGGTGCTGCCCAGAAACCCCAAATGAGGATCAAACTGCTTGGCCCTCGGCAACACCCCAATTGCATAGGCTACCTTAAACACTGATGCTCTGTCGCAAATAGCCTGAGCCCAGACCTTCCAACAGACACCGACACAGCTGGCTGAACACCCAGCACATTGGACCCGCCACTGCCTTAGGCCACCATCCATTCCCAACCTGGGTTTTCAGTCATCAGAAAGTAGACTTTATCTCCAATCCCTGCACAGGGGGGAACCTGATGCACAAGTCAGAACCCCTCCTTCCCCATGGCAAGAAACCTTGCTGCTGGCAGTGAGTCAAACCTTCAGTGTAGGAGAAAACGGCATGGCCCATGAGGCCACGCCCATGTATGAGGGCCGCCTTGGGCACAAACACACATTGTGACCCTCAGCGTGAGTACCTTATTCAAGTAACGCCTCTCAGGGATTGGACCAAGAGCCCGCATATGTGGCTTGCCATGCCCATAGGCACGCAGGACTAACTAGATGGTGTGTATTCCAGTTGAGGGAACCCACTGCTGTGCTCTAGAGTCCCTCTCCTGGGGGGTCCCCTGTGGCAGAAAACAGTACTCTTCCCTTCCCACAGAATGAACCCAAACTCTTGGGAGCTTGGACAATCCCCCGAGAGGAAGGCTCTTCCTCGGCCCCTGAAGCAACCCCTACCCTGAACGGCCACTGTGAACGCAACACCCAGAGACAAAAGCCTGAGCGACTGCCTCCCACTTGCCCTCCTTTGATATCCAGAGGATCTCCCCTCTCGGACTGGAGATCAGGCCTGCCATTACCTTGGCCCCTACCTGAGCCAAGTTTGCTTTTTCAGACATCTGTCCCCACAGCCCTGGCAAACACAGCCTCTAGGCTGGGTCCTCTGGAGCCATACCACAGGACCATGCCTGCTCTCTCCTGGGAAACTCTGTCCATTCCTTTGGCCACACACCTCCAGAATATGAGAAACCTCAAGGCCCCCGAGGACATACCATTACCGGGAGCCTCCCTGCACACACAGGGGCCTTCGGACACAAGCTGAGCTGCTACCTCCATGAAGGCATGCACACAGATGTCAACAGAGATAGAAGGTTGAGCCCGACAGGCCCTTAGGCCCTAATCTCAACTCTTGCTTTGTTTTCCAGGTGTCACTCCTCAGAGGCTTTGGTTCGAAGAACAGGATATGGGGCTTTCCTGAGGCACTGAACAGAACTTCTCTCGTCTCCACATGGGAAGCTTCCTTGTTGGAGCCGTGTCAAACACCTCAGGTTGGAGAATCCTGCAGAGTCCCTGAGCCACCTCCACATTCCAAGGTCTCCCAGGCCACCAAACCACAGTAGGACTCATCTTCAGGAGAGTCCATTTCAACTCTCCCCTCTGGGTAGCTCACCCAGGAGCCCGCAGATTGAGCCTGCCTTGTCCTGACTAAAGAGTGGGAATATGAGGTGGCGTTCCCAGGCATCCATGCTTAGACACCTGCTCTCGAGTCTTTCCGTATGGGGCCTCCTGGAACCATCCAATAGCACTCGACTTTCGTGCAGAAGGAAACCTTGAGGTTTGGAGTAGTTCACAAATCCCATCGTAGGCAAACCTTCCTGGCCTCATGAGGCCCCCACACCATTCAGGAAGAGGCCATGCTGGACAAAAACTCTAGCCTGAGGCACGTCTCAGAGTTGAAATGACCTCAGTGCAGGAGATCTCGATTCAGCCTCTCAGAGTGGGCCTGCCGTGCCATCGGTCCCAAACCTCACGCTAGCTTGTGTTTTCAGACTTCCTTCCTCACACTCCTGGCAAACAAGCCCTCCGGACTAGGAACTCCAGAACCACAACCCAGCCCAGGGTCTGCCCAAGGGAAGAAAAACGTTTCCCTGTGGGGCTCTCTCCAGAAAACCCAGATGAGGATCAACCTGCTCGGGACTCGACGGTACCCGAACTGGATAGGCTGCTCTGGGCACTCATGCTCTGTCTGACACAGCCTGAAGCCAGACGTCCAGACAGACAAGGAGACAGCTGGCCGCACACCCAGCACTTCGGACACGCCATGGTCTTATGCTGTCACCTCTTCCTAACCTTGGTTTTCAGATATCTGAACCTAGACATTATATCAATTCTCCACACAGCTGGGTATCGCAAGCACAACACAGAACTCCTCCTTCCCCGTGGCTGTAAAGCTTGCTCTTGGCATGGAGTCACACCTTCAGGGTGGGAGAAACCTTCCTGGTCCCTGATGCCACGCCCAAACGTAGGTGCTGCTTGGGCACAAATTCACACTCTGACCCTCAGCATGAGCCCCATGTCAAAGAAAGGCCTGTCAGGGCCTGGGCCAAGAGCCCGCATATGGGGCTTGCCAAGCCCCTATGCACCCAATCCTCACCAGTGTTTGAGTTTTCCAGTCGCCCCGCCCGTACCTGGGGCTCTGCTCTGGAATCCCTTTCTTGGAGAGACACGTGAGCCAGACAACACTTTTCCACCCTTCCCACAAAATGACCCCAAACTCTTGGGAGCTGGGACAAATCCCCAGAGAGGGATACTCGTCCACAGTCCCTGAGGCCACCCCTCCAATCCACGGCTATCTCGGACACAACATCCAGAGACAAAAGCCTGAAGGAACGCCTCCCACTCGCCCTTGTTTCAGAGGCCCAGGAGCTCCCTCTCGGGCTGTACATCCGGCCTGCCATACCCTAGGCGCCACTCATAAGCTGAGTTTGTGTTTTCAGACTTCTGTGCCCTCAGCCTGGACCCACACAACCGTCAGGCTAGGGCCTCTGGAGCCACAGCGAAATATTGTGCCTGCCCTCTCCAAGGAAATTGTGCCCAATCCATTGACCACCACGCTACAGGTTAGGGAAAAGCTCCAAGGCCCCTGAGGCCATCAATAGTGTAGGCCACCCTGGACTAAGAGGGGCTCTCTGACACCAGCGGAGCAACTATCTCCACTTAGACTCTCAGAGAGTGTCCCCAGAGACAGAAGGTTGAAATGGACAGGCCCCCAGGCCCTAATCTGAACCTTAGCTTTGGTTTCCATGTGTCCGTCCTCAGAGGTCTGTTTTCGTAGACCAGCACACGGGGCTTTTCTGAGGCTCCAAACCAAACCTCTCTCGTCTCCACATGGGGAGCTTACTTACTGGGGATGTATCAAACCCTTCAGGTAGGAGAGTTCCGCAGGGCCACTGAACAACCAGCACATTCCAAGGTTTCCATGGACCCAAACGCACATTATGACGCATCCTCAGGAGAGGCCATTTCAACTCAGCCCCCTGGTTAGCGTGCCCCAGAGGCAGCAGATCAAACATATCTTGTGGCTAATGGCCAATGGGAATGCGAGGCATGCTGTACAGGGATCCATCCTTCGAACCGTGCTCTCCAGTCCTTCCGTATGGTATGTCCTGGAGCCATGCAACAGGACTCGAATGTCCCACAGAAGGAAACCTGGTGGTTTGGGGCAACCTCCAAACTCAGCGTGGGAAAACTTCCTTGGCCTCATGAGGCCCCCGCTTCATGAAGTTGCCAACATGGACACATACTCCAGCCTCAGCCAACGTCTGATCCTCAGCCTGACTTCAGATGCAGGAGATTTTGATTCAGCCTCTGCCTAGTGGGCCTGCTCTGCCCTTGGCTCCAATCCTCACTTTAGCTTGTGTTCCTAGACGTCCGTCCTCACACTCCTGGCCCGCAAACCCTCCCTTCTGGGAATTCTGGGGCCACAATGATGCACTCCGCCTGCCTCCCAGGAGAAAAACTTTGTCTATGGTGCTGCCCAGAAACCCCAAATGAGGATCAAACTGCTTGGCCCTCGGCAACACCCCAATTGCATAGGCTACCTTAAACACTGATGCTCTGTCGCAAATAGCCTGAGCCCAGACCTTCCAACAGACACCGACACAGCTGGCTGCACACCCAGCACATTGGACCCGCCACTGCCTTAGGCCACCATCCATTCCCAACCTGGGTTTTCAGTCATCAGAACCTAGACCTTATCTCCAATCCCTGCACAGGGGGGAACCTGATGCACAAGTCAGAACCCCTCCTTCCCCATGGCAAGAAACCTTGCTGCTGGCAGTGAGTCAAACCTTCAGTGTAGGAGAAAACGGCATGGCCCATGAGGCCACGCCCATGTGTGAGGGCCGCCTTGGGCACAAACACACATTGTGACCCTCAGCGTGAGTACCTTATTCAAGTAACGCCTCTCAGGGATTGGACCAAGAGCCCGCATATGTGGCTTGCCATGCCCATAGGCACGCAGGACTAACTAGATGGTGTGTATTCCAGTTGAGGGAACCCACTGCTGTGCTCTAGAGTCCCTCTCCTGGGGGGTCCCCTGTGGCAGAAAACAGTACTCTTCCCTTCCCACAGAATGAACCCAAACACTTGGGAGCTTGGACAATCCCCCGAGAGGAAGGCTCTTCCTCGGCCCCTGAAGCAACCCCTACCCTGAACGGCCACTGTGAACGCAACACCCAGAGACAAAAGCCTGAGCGACTGCCTCCCACTTGCCCTCCTTTGATATCCAGAGGATCTCCCCTCTCGGACTGGAGATCAGGCCTGCCATTACCTTGGCCCCTACCTGAGCCAAGTTTGCTTTTTCAGACATCTGTCCCCACAGCCCTGGCAAACACAGCCTCTAGGCTGGGTCCTCTGGAGCCATACCACAGGACCATGCCTGCTCTCTCCTGGGAAACACTGTCCATTCCTTTGGCCACACACCTCCAGAATATGAGAAACCTCAAGGCCCCCGAGGACATACCATTACCGGGAGCCTCCCTGCACACACAGGGGCCTTCGGACACAAGCTGAGCTGCTACCTCCATGAAGGCATGCACACAGATGTCAACAGAGATAGAAGGTTGAGCCCGACAGGCCCTTAGGCCCTAATCTCAACTCTTGCTTTGTTTTCCAGGTGTCACTCCTCAGAGGCTTTGGTTCGAAGAACAGGATATGGGGCTTTCCTGAGGCACTGAACAGAACTTCTCTCGTCTCCACATGGGAAGCTTCCTTGTTGGAGCCGTGTCAAACACCTCAGGTTGGAGAATCCTGCAGAGTCCCTGAGCCACCTCCACATTCCAAGGTCTCCCAGGCCACCAAGCCACAGTAGGACTCATCTTCAGGAGAGTCCATTTCAACTCTCCCCTCTGGGTAGCTCACCCAGGAGCCCGCAGATTGAGCCTGCCTTGTCCTCACTAAAGAGTGGGAATATGAGGTGGCGTTCCCAGGCATCCATGCTTAGACACCTGCTCTCGAGTCTTTCCGTATGGGGCCTCCTGGAACCATCCAATAGCACTCGACTTTCGTGCAGAAGGAAACCTTGAGGTTTGGAGTAGTTCACAAATCCCATCGTAGGCAAACCTTCCTGGCCTCATGAGGCCCCCACACCATTCAGGAAGAGGCCATGCTGGACAAAAACTCTAGCCTGAGGCACGTCTCAGAGTTGAAATGACCTCAGTGCAGGAGATCTCGATTCAGCCTCTCAGAGTGGGCCTGCCGTGCCATCGGTCCCAAACCTCACGCTAGCTTGTGTTTTCAGACTTCCTTCCTCACACTCCTGGCAAACAAGCCCTCCGGACTAGGAACTCCAGAACCACAACCCAGCCCAGGGTCTGCCCAAGGGAAGAAAAACGTTTCCCTGTGGGGCTCTCTCCAGAAAACCCAGATGAGGATCAACCTGCTCGGGCCTCGACCGGTACCCGAACTGGATAGGCTGCTCTGGGCACTCATGCTCTGTATGACACAGCCTGAAGCCAGACGTCCAGACAGACAAGGAGACAGCTGGCCGCACACCCAGCACTTCGGACACGCCATGGTCTTATGCCGTCACCTCTTCCTAACCTTGGTTTTCAGATATCTGAACCTAGACATTATATCAATTCTCCACACAGCTGGGTATCGCAAGCACAACACAGAACTCCTCCTTCCCCGTGGCTGTAAAGCTTGCTCTTGGCATGGAGTCACACCTTCAGGGTGGGAGAAACCTTCCTGGTCCCTGATGCCACGCCCAAACTTGAGTGCTGCTTGGGCACAAATTCACACTCTGACCCTCAGCATGAGCCCCATGTCAAAGAAAGGCCTGTCAGGGCCTGGGCCAAGAGCCCGCATATGGGGCTTGCCAAGCCCCTATGCACCCAATCCTCACCAGTGTTTGAGTTTTCCAGTCGCCCCGCCCGTACCTGGGGCTCTGCTCTGGAATCCCTTTCTTGGAGAGACACGTGAGCCAGACAACACGACTCCACCCTTCCCACAAAATGACCCCAAACTCTTGGGAGCTGGGACAAATCCCCAGAGAGGGATACTCGTCCACAGTCCCTGAGGCCACCCCTCCAATCCACGGCTATCTCGGACACAACATCCAGAGACAAAAGCCTGAAGGAACGCCTCCCACTCGCCCGTGTTTCAGAGGCCCAGGAGCTCCCTCTCGGGCTGTACATCCGGCCTGCCATACCCTAGGCGCCACTCATAAGCTGAGTTTGTGTTTTCAGACTTCTGTGCCCTCAGCCTGGACCCACACAACCGCCAGGCTAGGGCCTCTGGAGCCACAGCGAAAGATTGTGCCTGCCCTCTCCAAGGAAATTGTGCCCAATGCATTGACCACAACCCTACAGGTTAGGGAAAAGCTCCAAGGCCCCTGAGGCCATCAATAGTGTAGGCCACCCTGGACTAAGAGGGGCTCTCTGACACCAGCGGAGCAACTATCTCCACTTAGACTCTCAGACAGTGTCCCCAGAGACAGAAGGTTGAAATGGACAGGCCCCCAGGCCCTAATCTGAACCTTAGCTTTGGTTTCCATGTGTCCGTCCTCAGAGGTCTGTTTTCGTAGACCAGCACACGGGGCTTTTCTGAGGCACCAAACCAAACCTCTCTCGCCTCCACATGGGGAGCTTACTTACTGGGGATGTATCAAACCCTTCAGGTAGGAGAGTTCCGCAGGGCCACTGAACAACCAGCACATTCCAAGGTTTCCATGGACCCAAACGCACATTATGACGCATCCTCAGGAGAGGCCATTTCAACTCAGCCCCCTGGTTAGCGTGCCCCAGAGGCAGCAGATCAAACATATCTTGTGGCTAATGGCCAATGGGAATGCGAGGCATGCTGTACAGGGATCCATCCTTCGAACCGTGCTCTCCAGTCCTTCCGTATGGTATGTCCTGGAGCCATGCAACAGGACTCGAATGTCCCACAGAAGGAAACCTGGTGGTTTGGGGCAACCTCCAAACTCAGCGTGGGAAAACTTCCTTGGCCTCATGAGGCCCCCGCTTCATGAAGGTGCCATCATGGACACATACTCCAGCCTCAGCCAACGTCTGATCCTCAGCCTGACTTCAGATGCAGGAGATTTTGATTCAGCCTCTGCCTAGTGGGCCTGCTCTGCCCTTGGTTCCAATCCTCACTTTAGCTTGTGTTCCTAGACTTCCGTCCTCACACTCCTGGCCCACAAACCCTCCCTTCTGGGAATTCTGGGGCCACAATGATGCACTCCGCCTGCCTCCCAGGAGAAAAACTTTGTCTATGGTGCTGCCCAGAAACCCCAAATGAGGATCAAACTGCTTGGCCCTCGGCAACACCCCAATTGCATAGGCTACCTTAAACACTGATGCTCTGTCGCAAATAGCCTGAGCCCAGACCTTCCAACAGACACCGACACAGCTGGCTGCACACCCAGCACATTGGACCCGCCACTGCCTTAGGCCACCATCCATTCCCAACCTGGGTTTTCAGTCATCAGAACCTAGACCTTGTCTCCAATCCCTGCACAGGGGGGAACCTAATGCACAAGTCAGAACCCCTCCTTCCCCATGGCAAGAAACCTTGCTGCTGGCAGTGAGTCAAACCTTCAGTGTAGGAGAAAACGGCATGGCCCATGAGGCCACGCCCATGTGTGAGGGCCGCCTTGGGCACAAACACACATTGTGACCCTCAGCGTGAGTACCTTATTCAAGTAACGCCTCTCAGGGATTGGACCAAGAGCCCGCATATGTGGCTTGCCATGCCCATAGGCACGCAGGACTAACTAGATGGTGTGTATTCCAGTTGAGGGAACCCACTGCTGTGCTCTAGAGTCCCTCTCCTGGGGGGTCCCCTGTGGCAGAAAACAGTACTCTTCCCTTCCCACAGAATGAACCCAAACACTTGGGAGCTTGGACAATCCCCCGAGAGGAAGGCTCTTCCTCGGCCCCTGAAGCAACCCCTACCCTGAACGGCCACTGTGAACGCAACACCCAGAGACAAAAGCCTGAGCGACTGCCTCCCACTTGCCCTCCTTTGATATCCAGAGGATCTCCCCTCTCGGACTGGAGATCAGGCCTGCCATTACCTTGGCCCCTACCTGAGCCAAGTTTGCTTTTTCAGACATCTGTCCCCACAGCCCTGGCAAACACAGCCTCTAGGCTGGGTCCTCTGAAGCCATACCACTGGACCATGCCTGCTCTCTCCTGGGAAACTCTGTCCATTCCTTTGGCCACACACCTCCAGAATATGAGAAACCTCAAGGCCCCCGAGGACATACCATTACCGGGAGCCTCCCTGCACACACAGGGGCCTTCGGACACAAGCTGAGCTGCTACCTCCATGAAGGCATGCACACAGATGTCAACAGAGATAGAAGTTTGAGCCCGACAGGCCCTTAGGCCCTAATCTCAACTCTTGCTTTGTTTTCCAGGTGTCACTCCTCAGAGGCTTTGGTTCGAAGAACAGTATATGGGGCTTTCCTGAGGCACTGAACAGAACTTCTCTCGTCTCCACATGGGAAGCTTCCTTGTTGGAGCCGTGTCAAACACCTCAGGTTGGAGAATCCTGCAGAGTCCCTGAGCCACCTCCACATTCCAAGGTCTCCCAGGCCACCAAGCCACAGTAGGACTCATCTTCAGGAGAGTCCATTTCAACTCTCCCCTCTGGGTAGCTCACCCAGGAGCCCGCAGATTGAGCCTGCCTTGTCCTGACTAAAGAGTGGGAATATGAGGTGGCGTTCCCAGGCATCCATGCTTAGACACCTGCTCTCGAGTCTTTCCGTATGGGGCCTCCTGGAACCATCCAATAGCACTCGACTTTCGTGCAGAAGGAAACCTTGAGGTTTGGAGTAGTTCACAAATCCCATCGTAGGCAAACCTTCCTGGCCTCATGAGGCCCCCACACCATTCAGGAAGAGGCCATGCTGGACAAAAACTCTAGCCTGAGGCACGTCTCAGAGTTGAAATGACCTCAGTGCAGGAGATCTCGATTCAGCCTCTCAGAGTGGGCCTGCCGTGCCATCGGTCCCAAACCTCACGCTAGCTTGTGTTTTCAGACTTCCTTCCTCACACTCCTGGCAAACAAGCCCTCCGGACTAGGAACTCCAGAACCACAACCCAGCCCAGGGTCTGCCCAAGGGAAGAAAAACGTTTCCCTGTGGGGCTCTCTCCAGAAAACCCAGATGAGGATCAACCTGCTCGGGCCTCGACCGGTACCCGAACTGGATAGGCTGCTCTGGGCACTCATGCTCTGTCTGACACAGCCTGAAGCCAGACGTCCAGACAGACAAGGAGACAGCTGGCCGCACACCCAGCACTTCGGACACGCCATGGTCTTATGCTGTCACCTCTTCCTAACCTTGGTTTTCAGATATCTGAACCTAGACATTATATCAATTCTCCACACAGCTGGGTATCGCAAGCACAACACAGAACTCCTCCTTCCCCGTGGCTGTAAAGCTTGCTCTTGGCATGGAGTCACACCTTCAGGGTGGGAGAAACCTTCCTGGTCCCTGATGCCACGCCCAAACTTGAGTGCTGCTTGGGCACAAATTCACACTCTGACCCTCAGCATGAGCCCCATGTCAAAGAAAGGCCTGTCAGGGCCTGGGCCAAGAGCCCGCATATGGGGCTTGCCAAGCCCCTATGCACCCAATCCTCACCAGTGTTTGAGTTTTCCAGTCGCCCCGCCCGTACCTGGGGCTCTGCTCTGGAATCCCTTTCTTGGAGAGACACGTGAGCCAGACAACACGACTCCACCCTTCCCACAAAATGACCCCAAACTCTTGGGAGCTGGGACAAATCCCCAGAGAGGGATACTCGTCCACAGTCCCTGAGGCCACCCCTCCAATCCACGGCTATCTCGGACACAACATCCAGAGACAAAAGCCTGAAGGAACGCCTCCCACTCGCCCGTGTTTCAGAGGCCCAGGAGCTCCCTCTCGGGCTGTACATCCGGCCTGCCATACCCTAGGCGCCACTCATAAGCTGAGTTTGTGTTTTCAGACTTCTGTGCCCTCAGCCTGGACCCACACAACCGCCAGGCTAGGGCCTCTGGAGCCACAGCGAAAGATTGTGCCTGCCCTCTCCAAGGAAATTGTGCCCAATGCATTGACCACAACCCTACAGGTTAGGGAAAAGCTCCAAGGCCCCTGAGGCCATCAATAGTGTAGGCCACCCTGGACTAAGAGGGGCTCTCTGACACCAGCGGAGCAACTATCTCCACTTAGACTCTCAGACAGTGTCCCCAGAGACAGAAGGTTGAAATGGACAGGCCCCCAGGCCCTAATCTGAACCTTAGCTTTGGTTTCCATGTGTCCGTCCTCAGAGGTCTGTTTTCGTAGACCAGCACACGGGGCTTTTCTGAGGCACCAAACCAAACCTCTCTCGCCTCCACATGGGGAGCTTACTTACTGGGGATGTATCAAACCCTTCAGGTAGGAGAGTTCCGCAGGGCCACTGAACAACCAGCACATTCCAAGGTTTCCATGGACCCAAACGCACATTATGACGCATCCTCAGGAGAGGCCATTTCAACTCAGCCCCCTGGTTAGCGTGCCCCAGAGGCAGCAGATCAAACATATCTTGTGGCTAATGGCCAATGGGAATGCGAGGCATGCTGTACAGGGATCCATCCTTCGAACCGTGCTCTCCAGTCCTTCCGTATGGTATGTCCTGGAGCCATGCAACAGGACTCGAATGTCCCACAGAAGGAAACCTGGTGGTTTGGGGCAACCTCCAAACTCAGCGTGGGAAAACTTCCTTGGCCTCATGAGGCCCCCGCTTCATGAAGGTGCCATCATGGACACATACTCCAGCCTCAGCCAACGTCTGATCCTCAGCCTGACTTCAGATGCAGGAGATTTTGATTCAGCCTCTGCCTAGTGAGCCTGCTCTGCCCTTGGCTCCAATCCTCACTTTAGCTTGTGTTCCTAGACTTCCGTCCTCACACTCCTGGCCCACAAACCCTCCCTACTGGGAATTCTGGGGCCACAATGAAGCACTCCGTCTGCCTCCCAGGAGAAAAACTTTGTCTATGGTGCTGCCCAGAAACCCCAAATGAGGATCAAACTGCTTGGCCCTCGGCAACACCCCAATTGCATAGGCTACCTTAAACACTGATGCTCTGTCGCAAATAGCCTGAGCCCAGACCTTCCAACAGACACCGACACAGCTGGCTGCACACCCAGCACATTGGACCCGCCACTGCCTTAGGCCACCATCCATTCCCAACCTGGGTTTTCAGTCATCAGAACCTAGACCTTATCTCCAATCCCTGCACAGGGGGGAACCTGATGCACAAGTCAGAACCCCTCCTTCCCCATGGCAAGAAACCTTGCTGCTGGCAGTGAGTCAAACCTTCAGTGTAGGAGAAAACGGCATGGCCCATGAGGCCACGCCCATGTGTGAGGGCCGCCTTGGGCACAAACACACATTGTGACCCTCAGCGTGAGTACCTTATTCAAGTAAAGCCTCTCAGGGATTGGACCAAGAGCCCGCATATGTGGCTTGCCATGCCCATAGGCACGCAGGACTAACTAGATGGTGTGTATTCCAGTTGAGGGAACCCACTGCTGTGCTCTAGAGTCCCTCTCCTGGGGGGTCCCCTGTGGCAGAAAACAGTACTCTTCCCTTCCCACAGAATGAACCCAAACTCTTGGGAGCTTGGACAATCCCCCGAGAGGAAGGCTCTTCCTCGGCCCCTGAAGCAACCCCTACCCTGAACGGCCACTGTGAACGCAACACCCAGAGACAAAAGCCTGAGCGACTGCCTCCCACTTGCCCTCCTTTGATATCCAGAGGATCTCCCCTCTCGGACTGGAGATCAGGCCTGCCATTACCTTGGCCCCTACCTGAGCCAAGTTTGTTTTTTCAGACATCTGTCCCCACAGCCCTGGCAAACACAGCCTCTAGGCTGGGTCCTCTGGAGCCATACCACAGGACCATGCCTGCTCTCTCCTGGGAAACTCTGTCCATTCCTTTGGCCACACACCTCCAGAATATGAGAAACATCAAGGCCCCCGAGGACATACCATTACCGGGAGCCTCCCTGCACACACAGGGGCCTTCGGACACAAGCTGAGCTGCTACCTCCATGAAGGCATGCACACGGATGTCAACAGAGATAGAAGGTTGAGCCGGACAGGCCCTTAGGCGCTAATCTCAACTCTTGCTTTGTTTTCCAGGTGTCACTCCTCAGAGGCTTTGGTTCGAAGAACAGGATATGGGGCTTTCCTGAGGCACTGAACAGAACTTCTCTCGTCTCCACATGGGAAGCTTCCTTGTTGGAGCCGTGTCAAACACCTCAGGTTGGAGAATCCTGCAGAGTCCCTGAGCCACCTCCACATTCCAAGGTCTCCCAGGCCACCAAGCCACCATAGGACTCATCTTCAGGAGAGTCCATTTCAACTCTCCCCTCTGGGTAGCTCACCCAGGAGCCCGCAGATTGAGCCTGCCTTGTCCTGACTAAAGAGTGGGAATATGAGGTGGCGTTCCCAGGCATCCATGCTTAGACACCTGCTCTCGAGTCTTTCCGTATGGGGCCTCCTGGAACCATCCAATAGCACTCGACTTTCGTGCAGAAGGAAACCTTGAGGTTTGGAGTAGTTCACAAATCCCATCGTAGGCAAACCTTCCTGGCCTCATGAGGCCCCCACACCATTCAGGAAGAGGCCATGCTGGACAAAAACTCTAGCCTGAGGCACGTCTCAGAGTTGAAATGACCTCAGTGCAGGAGATCTCGATTCAGCCTCTCAGAGTGGGCCTGCCGTGCCATCGGTCCCAAACCTCACGCTAGCTTGTGTTTTCAGACTTCCTTCCTCACACTCCTGGCAAACAAGCCCTCCGGACTAGGAACTCCAGAACCACAACCCAGCCCAGGGTCTGCCCAAGGGAAGAAAAACGTTTCCCTGTGGGGCTCTCTCCAGAAAACCCAGATGAGGATCAACCTGCTCGGGCCTCGACCGGTACCCGAACTGGATAGGCTGCTCTGGGCACTCATGCTCTGTATGACACAGCCTGAAGCCAGACGTCCAGACAGACAAGGAGACAGCTGGCCGCACACCCAGCACTTTGGACACGCCATGGTCTTATGCCGTCACCTCTTCCTAACCTTGGTTTTCAGATATCTGAACCTAGACATTATATCAATTCTCCACACAGCTGGGTATCGCAAGCACAACACAGAACTCCTCCTTCCCCGTGGCTGTAAAGCTTGCTCTTGGCATGGAGTCACACCTTCAGGGTGGGAGAAACCTTCCTGGTCCCTGATGCCACGCCCAAACTTGAGTGCTGCTTGGGCACAAATTCACACTCTGACCCTCAGCATGAGCCCCATGTCAAAGAAAGGCCTGTCAGGGCCTGGGCCAAGAGCCCGCATATGGGGCTTGCCAAGCCCCTATGCACCCAATCCTCACCAGTGTTTGAGTTTTCCAGTCGCCCCGCCCGTACCTGGGGCTCTGCTCTGGAATCCCTTTCTTGGAGAGACACGTGAGCCAGACAACACGACTCCACCCTTCCCACAAAATGACCCCAAACTCTTGGGAGCTGGGACAAATCCCCAGAGAGGGATACTCGTCCACAGTCCCTGAGGCCACCCCTCCAATCCACGGCTATCTCGGACACAACATCCAGAGACAAAAGCCTGAAGGAACGCCTCCCACTCGCCCGTGTTTCAGAGGCCCAGGAGCTCCCTCTCGGGCTGTACATCCGGCCTGCCATACCCTAGGCGCCACTCATAAGCTGAGTTTGTGTTTTCAGACTTCTGTGCCCTCAGCCTGGACCCACACAACCGCCAGGCTAGGGCCTCTGGAGCCACAGCGAAAGATTGTGCCTGCCCTCTCCAAGGAAATTGTGCCCAATCCATTGACCACAACCCTACAGGTTAGGGAAAAGCTCCAAGGCCCCTGAGGCCATCAATAGTGTAGGCCACCCTGGACTAAGAGGGGCTCTCTGACACCAGCGGAGCAACTATCTCCACTTAGACTCTCAGACAGTGTCCCCAGAGACAGAAGGTTGAAATGGACAGGCCCCCAGGCCCTAATCTGAACCTTAGCTTTGGTTTCCATGTGTCCGTCCTCAGAGGTCTGTTTTCGTAGACCAGCACACGGGGCTTTTCTGAGGCACCAAACCAAACCTCTCTCGCCTCCACATGGGGAGCTTACTTACTGGGGATGTATCAAACCCTTCAGGTAGGAGAGTTCCGCAGGGCCACTGAACAACCAGCACATTCCAAGGTTTCCATGGACCCAAACGCACATTATGACGCATCCTCAGGAGAGGCCACTTCAACTCAGCCCCCTGGTTAGCGTGCCCCAGAGGCAGCAGATCAAACATATCTTGTGGCTAATGGCCAATGGGAATGCGAGGCATGCTGTACAGGGATCCATCCTTCGAACCGTGCTCTCCAGTCCTTCCGTATGGTATGTCCTGGAGCCATGCAACAGGACTCGAATGTCCCACAGAAGGAAACCTGGTGGTTTGGGGCAACCTCCAAACTCAGCGTGGGAAAACTTCCTTGGCCTCATGAGGCCCCCGCTTCATGAAGGTGCCATCATGGACACATACTCCAGCCTCAGCCAACGTCTGATCCTCAGCCTGACTTCAGATGCAGGAGATTTTGATTCAGCCTCTGCCTAGTGGGCCTGCTCTGCCCTTGGCTCCAATCCTCACTTTAGCTTGTGTTCCTAGACTTCCGTCCTCACACTCCTGGACCACAAACCCTCCCTTCTGGGAATTCTGGGGCCACAATGAAGCACTCCGCCTGCCTCCCAGGAGAAAAACTTTGTCTATGGTGCTGCCCAGAAACCCCAAATGAGGATCAAACTGCTTGGCCCTCGGCAACACCCCAATTGCATAGGCTACCTTAAACACTGATGCTCTGTCGCAAATAGCCTGAGCCCAGACCTTCCAACAGACACCGACACAGCTGGCTGAACACCCAGCACATTGGACCCGCCACTGCCTTAGGCCACCATCCATTCCCAACCTGGGTTTTCAGTCATCAGAAAGTAGACTTTATCTCCAATCCCTGCACAGGGGGGAACCTGATGCACAAGTCAGAACCCCTCCTTCCCCATGGCAAGAAACCTTGCTGCTGGCAGTGAGTCAAACCTTCAGTGTAGGAGAAAACGGCATGGCCCATGAGGCCACGCCCATGTATGAGGGCCGCCTTGGGCACAAACACACATTGTGACCCTCAGCGTGAGTACCTTATTCAAGTAACGCCTCTCAGGGATTGGACCAAGAGCCCGCATATGTGGCTTGCCATGCCCATAGGCACGCAGGACTAACTAGATGGTGTGTATTCCAGTTGAGGGAACCCACTGCTGTGCTCTAGAGTCCCTCTCCTGGGGGGTCCCCTGTGGCAGAAAACAGTACTCTTCCCTTCCCACAGAATGAACCCAAACTCTTGGGAGCTTGGACAATCCCCCGAGAGGAAGGCTCTTCCTCGGCCCCTGAAGCAACCCCTACCCTGAACGGCCACTGTGAACGCAACACCCAGAGACAAAAGCCTGAGCGACTGCCTCCCACTTGCCCTCCTTTGATATCCAGAGGATCTCCCCTCTCGGACTGGAGATCAGGCCTGCCATTACCTTGGCCCCTACCTGAGCCAAGTTTGCTTTTTCAGACATCTGTCCCCACAGCCCTGGCAAACACAGCCTCTAGGCTGGGTCCTCTGGAGCCATACCACAGGACCATGCCTGCTCTCTCCTGGGAAACTCTGTCCATTCCTTTGGCCACACACCTCCAGAATATGAGAAACCTCAAGGCCCCCGAGGACATACCATTACCGGGAGCCTCCCTGCACACACAGGGGCCTTCGGACACAAGCTGAGCTGCTACCTCCATGAAGGCATGCACACAGATGTCAACAGAGATAGAAGGTTGAGCCCGACAGGCCCTTAGGCCCTAATCTCAACTCTTGCTTTGTTTTCCAGGTGTCACTCCTCAGAGGCTTTGGTTCGAAGAACAGGATATGGGGCTTTCCTGAGGCACTGAACAGAACTTCTCTCGTCTCCACATGGGAAGCTTCCTTGTTGGAGCCGTGTCAAACACCTCAGGTTGGAGAATCCTGCAGAGTCCCTGAGCCACCTCCACATTCCAAGGTCTCCCAGGCCACCAAACCACAGTAGGACTCATCTTCAGGAGAGTCCATTTCAACTCTCCCCTCTGGGTAGCTCACCCAGGAGCCCGCAGATTGAGCCTGCCTTGTCCTGACTAAAGAGTGGGAATATGAGGTGGCGTTCCCAGGCATCCATGCTTAGACACCTGCTCTCGAGTCTTTCCGTATGGGGCCTCCTGGAACCATCCAATAGCACTCGACTTTCGTGCAGAAGGAAACCTTGAGGTTTGGAGTAGTTCACAAATCCCATCGTAGGCAAACCTTCCTGGCCTCATGAGGCCCCCACACCATTCAGGAAGAGGCCATGCTGGACAAAAACTCTAGCCTGAGGCACGTCTCAGAGTTGAAATGACCTCAGTGCAGGAGATCTCGATTCAGCCTCTCAGAGTGGGCCTGCCGTGCCATCGGTCCCAAACCTCACGCTAGCTTGTGTTTTCAGACTTCCTTCCTCACACTCCTGGCAAACAAGCCCTCCGGACTAGGAACTCCAGAACCACAACCCAGCCCAGGGTCTGCCCAAGGGAAGAAAAACGTTTCCCTGTGGGGCTCTCTCCAGAAAACCCAGATGAGGATCAACCTGCTCGGGACTCGACGGTACCCGAACTGGATAGGCTGCTCTGGGCACTCATGCTCTGTCTGACACAGCCTGAAGCCAGACGTCCAGACAGACAAGGAGACAGCTGGCCGCACACCCAGCACTTCGGACACGCCATGGTCTTATGCTGTCACCTCTTCCTAACCTTGGTTTTCAGATATCTGAACCTAGACATTATATCAATTCTCCACACAGCTGGGTATCGCAAGCACAACACAGAACTCCTCCTTCCCCGTGGCTGTAAAGCTTGCTCTTGGCATGGAGTCACACCTTCAGGGTGGGAGAAACCTTCCTGGTCCCTGATGCCACGCCCAAACGTAGGTGCTGCTTGGGCACAAATTCACACTCTGACCCTCAGCATGAGCCCCATGTCAAAGAAAGGCCTGTCAGGGCCTGGGCCAAGAGCCCGCATATGGGGCTTGCCAAGCCCCTATGCACCCAATCCTCACCAGTGTTTGAGTTTTCCAGTCGCCCCGCCCGTACCTGGGGCTCTGCTCTGGAATCCCTTTCTTGGAGAGACACGTGAGCCAGACAACACTTTTCCACCCTTCCCACAAAATGACCCCAAACTCTTGGGAGCTGGGACAAATCCCCAGAGAGGGATACTCGTCCACAGTCCCTGAGGCCACCCCTCCAATCCACGGCTATCTCGGACACAACATCCAGAGACAAAAGCCTGAAGGAACGCCTCCCACTCGCCCTTGTTTCAGAGGCCCAGGAGCTCCCTCTCGGGCTGTACATCCGGCCTGCCATACCCTAGGCGCCACTCATAAGCTGAGTTTGTGTTTTCAGACTTCTGTGCCCTCAGCCTGGACCCACACAACCGTCAGGCTAGGGCCTCTGGAGCCACAGCGAAATATTGTGCCTGCCCTCTCCAAGGAAATTGTGCCCAATCCATTGACCACCACGCTACAGGTTAGGGAAAAGCTCCAAGGCCCCTGAGGCCATCAATAGTGTAGGCCACCCTGGACTAAGAGGGGCTCTCTGACACCAGCGGAGCAACTATCTCCACTTAGACTCTCAGAGAGTGTCCCCAGAGACAGAAGGTTGAAATGGACAGGCCCCCAGGCCCTAATCTGAACCTTAGCTTTGGTTTCCATGTGTCCGTCCTCAGAGGTCTGTTTTCGTAGACCAGCACACGGGGCTTTTCTGAGGCTCCAAACCAAACCTCTCTCGTCTCCACATGGGGAGCTTACTTACTGGGGATGTATCAAACCCTTCAGGTAGGAGAGTTCCGCAGGGCCACTGAACAACCAGCACATTCCAAGGTTTCCATGGACCCAAACGCACATTATGACGCATCCTCAGGAGAGGCCATTTCAACTCAGCCCCCTGGTTAGCGTGCCCCAGAGGCAGCAGATCAAACATATCTTGTGGCTAATGGCCAATGGGAATGCGAGGCATGCTGTACAGGGATCCATCCTTCGAACCGTGCTCTCCAGTCCTTCCGTATGGTATGTCCTGGAGCCATGCAACAGGACTCGAATGTCCCACAGAAGGAAACCTGGTGGTTTGGGGCAACCTCCAAACTCAGCGTGGGAAAACTTCCTTGGCCTCATGAGGCCCCCGCTTCATGAAGTTGCCAACATGGACACATACTCCAGCCTCAGCCAACGTCTGATCCTCAGCCTGACTTCAGATGCAGGAGATTTTGATTCAGCCTCTGCCTAGTGGGCCTGCTCTGCCCTTGGCTCCAATCCTCACTTTAGCTTGTGTTCCTAGACGTCCGTCCTCACACTCCTGGCCCGCAAACCCTCCCTTCTGGGAATTCTGGGGCCACAATGATGCACTCCGCCTGCCTCCCAGGAGAAAAACTTTGTCTATGGTGCTGCCCAGAAACCCCAAATGAGGATCAAACTGCTTGGCCCTCGGCAACACCCCAATTGCATAGGCTACCTTAAACACTGATGCTCTGTCGCAAATAGCCTGAGCCCAGACCTTCCAACAGACACCGACACAGCTGGCTGCACACCCAGCACATTGGACCCGCCACTGCCTTAGGCCACCATCCATTCCCAACCTGGGTTTTCAGTCATCAGAACCTAGACCTTATCTCCAATCCCTGCACAGGGGGGAACCTGATGCACAAGTCAGAACCCCTCCTTCCCCATGGCAAGAAACCTTGCTGCTGGCAGTGAGTCAAACCTTCAGTGTAGGAGAAAACGGCATGGCCCATGAGGCCACGCCCATGTGTGAGGGCCGCCTTGGGCACAAACACACATTGTGACCCTCAGCGTGAGTACCTTATTCAAGTAACGCCTCTCAGGGATTGGACCAAGAGCCCGCATATGTGGCTTGCCATGCCCATAGGCACGCAGGACTAACTAGATGGTGTGTATTCCAGTTGAGGGAACCCACTGCTGTGCTCTAGAGTCCCTCTCCTGGGGGGTCCCCTGTGGCAGAAAACAGTACTCTTCCCTTCCCACAGAATGAACCCAAACACTTGGGAGCTTGGACAATCCCCCGAGAGGAAGGCTCTTCCTCGGCCCCTGAAGCAACCCCTACCCTGAACGGCCACTGTGAACGCAACACCCAGAGACAAAAGCCTGAGCGACTGCCTCCCACTTGCCCTCCTTTGATATCCAGAGGATCTCCCCTCTCGGACTGGAGATCAGGCCTGCCATTACCTTGGCCCCTACCTGAGCCAAGTTTGCTTTTTCAGACATCTGTCCCCACAGCCCTGGCAAACACAGCCTCTAGGCTGGGTCCTCTGGAGCCATACCACAGGACCATGCCTGCTCTCTCCTGGGAAACACTGTCCATTCCTTTGGCCACACACCTCCAGAATATGAGAAACCTCAAGGCCCCCGAGGACATACCATTACCGGGAGCCTCCCTGCACACACAGGGGCCTTCGGACACAAGCTGAGCTGCTACCTCCATGAAGGCATGCACACAGATGTCAACAGAGATAGAAGGTTGAGCCCGACAGGCCCTTAGGCCCTAATCTCAACTCTTGCTTTGTTTTCCAGGTGTCACTCCTCAGAGGCTTTGGTTCGAAGAACAGGATATGGGGCTTTCCTGAGGCACTGAACAGAACTTCTCTCGTCTCCACATGGGAAGCTTCCTTGTTGGAGCCGTGTCAAACACCTCAGGTTGGAGAATCCTGCAGAGTCCCTGAGCCACCTCCACATTCCAAGGTCTCCCAGGCCACCAAGCCACAGTAGGACTCATCTTCAGGAGAGTCCATTTCAACTCTCCCCTCTGGGTAGCTCACCCAGGAGCCCGCAGATTGAGCCTGCCTTGTCCTCACTAAAGAGTGGGAATATGAGGTGGCGTTCCCAGGCATCCATGCTTAGACACCTGCTCTCGAGTCTTTCCGTATGGGGCCTCCTGGAACCATCCAATAGCACTCGACTTTCGTGCAGAAGGAAACCTTGAGGTTTGGAGTAGTTCACAAATCCCATCGTAGGCAAACCTTCCTGGCCTCATGAGGCCCCCACACCATTCAGGAAGAGGCCATGCTGGACAAAAACTCTAGCCTGAGGCACGTCTCAGAGTTGAAATGACCTCAGTGCAGGAGATCTCGATTCAGCCTCTCAGAGTGGGCCTGCCGTGCCATCGGTCCCAAACCTCACGCTAGCTTGTGTTTTCAGACTTCCTTCCTCACACTCCTGGCAAACAAGCCCTCCGGACTAGGAACTCCAGAACCACAACCCAGCCCAGGGTCTGCCCAAGGGAAGAAAAACGTTTCCCTGTGGGGCTCTCTCCAGAAAACCCAGATGAGGATCAACCTGCTCGGGCCTCGACCGGTACCCGAACTGGATAGGCTGCTCTGGGCACTCATGCTCTGTATGACACAGCCTGAAGCCAGACGTCCAGACAGACAAGGAGACAGCTGGCCGCACACCCAGCACTTCGGACACGCCATGGTCTTATGCCGTCACCTCTTCCTAACCTTGGTTTTCAGATATCTGAACCTAGACATTATATCAATTCTCCACACAGCTGGGTATCGCAAGCACAACACAGAACTCCTCCTTCCCCGTGGCTGTAAAGCTTGCTCTTGGCATGGAGTCACACCTTCAGGGTGGGAGAAACCTTCCTGGTCCCTGATGCCACGCCCAAACTTGAGTGCTGCTTGGGCACAAATTCACACTCTGACCCTCAGCATGAGCCCCATGTCAAAGAAAGGCCTGTCAGGGCCTGGGCCAAGAGCCCGCATATGGGGCTTGCCAAGCCCCTATGCACCCAATCCTCACCAGTGTTTGAGTTTTCCAGTCGCCCCGCCCGTACCTGGGGCTCTGCTCTGGAATCCCTTTCTTGGAGAGACACGTGAGCCAGACAACACGACTCCACCCTTCCCACAAAATGACCCCAAACTCTTGGGAGCTGGGACAAATCCCCAGAGAGGGATACTCGTCCACAGTCCCTGAGGCCACCCCTCCAATCCACGGCTATCTCGGACACAACATCCAGAGACAAAAGCCTGAAGGAACGCCTCCCACTCGCCCGTGTTTCAGAGGCCCAGGAGCTCCCTCTCGGGCTGTACATCCGGCCTGCCATACCCTAGGCGCCACTCATAAGCTGAGTTTGTGTTTTCAGACTTCTGTGCCCTCAGCCTGGACCCACACAACCGCCAGGCTAGGGCCTCTGGAGCCACAGCGAAAGATTGTGCCTGCCCTCTCCAAGGAAATTGTGCCCAATGCATTGACCACAACCCTACAGGTTAGGGAAAAGCTCCAAGGCCCCTGAGGCCATCAATAGTGTAGGCCACCCTGGACTAAGAGGGGCTCTCTGACACCAGCGGAGCAACTATCTCCACTTAGACTCTCAGACAGTGTCCCCAGAGACAGAAGGTTGAAATGGACAGGCCCCCAGGCCCTAATCTGAACCTTAGCTTTGGTTTCCATGTGTCCGTCCTCAGAGGTCTGTTTTCGTAGACCAGCACACGGGGCTTTTCTGAGGCACCAAACCAAACCTCTCTCGCCTCCACATGGGGAGCTTACTTACTGGGGATGTATCAAACCCTTCAGGTAGGAGAGTTCCGCAGGGCCACTGAACAACCAGCACATTCCAAGGTTTCCATGGACCCAAACGCACATTATGACGCATCCTCAGGAGAGGCCATTTCAACTCAGCCCCCTGGTTAGCGTGCCCCAGAGGCAGCAGATCAAACATATCTTGTGGCTAATGGCCAATGGGAATGCGAGGCATGCTGTACAGGGATCCATCCTTCGAACCGTGCTCTCCAGTCCTTCCGTATGGTATGTCCTGGAGCCATGCAACAGGACTCGAATGTCCCACAGAAGGAAACCTGGTGGTTTGGGGCAACCTCCAAACTCAGCGTGGGAAAACTTCCTTGGCCTCATGAGGCCCCCGCTTCATGAAGGTGCCATCATGGACACATACTCCAGCCTCAGCCAACGTCTGATCCTCAGCCTGACTTCAGATGCAGGAGATTTTGATTCAGCCTCTGCCTAGTGGGCCTGCTCTGCCCTTGGTTCCAATCCTCACTTTAGCTTGTGTTCCTAGACTTCCGTCCTCACACTCCTGGCCCACAAACCCTCCCTTCTGGGAATTCTGGGGCCACAATGATGCACTCCGCCTGCCTCCCAGGAGAAAAACTTTGTCTATGGTGCTGCCCAGAAACCCCAAATGAGGATCAAACTGCTTGGCCCTCGGCAACACCCCAATTGCATAGGCTACCTTAAACACTGATGCTCTGTCGCAAATAGCCTGAGCCCAGACCTTCCAACAGACACCGACACAGCTGGCTGCACACCCAGCACATTGGACCCGCCACTGCCTTAGGCCACCATCCATTCCCAACCTGGGTTTTCAGTCATCAGAACCTAGACCTTGTCTCCAATCCCTGCACAGGGGGGAACCTAATGCACAAGTCAGAACCCCTCCTTCCCCATGGCAAGAAACCTTGCTGCTGGCAGTGAGTCAAACCTTCAGTGTAGGAGAAAACGGCATGGCCCATGAGGCCACGCCCATGTGTGAGGGCCGCCTTGGGCACAAACACACATTGTGACCCTCAGCGTGAGTACCTTATTCAAGTAACGCCTCTCAGGGATTGGACCAAGAGCCCGCATATGTGGCTTGCCATGCCCATAGGCACGCAGGACTAACTAGATGGTGTGTATTCCAGTTGAGGGAACCCACTGCTGTGCTCTAGAGTCCCTCTCCTGGGGGGTCCCCTGTGGCAGAAAACAGTACTCTTCCCTTCCCACAGAATGAACCCAAACACTTGGGAGCTTGGACAATCCCCCGAGAGGAAGGCTCTTCCTCGGCCCCTGAAGCAACCCCTACCCTGAACGGCCACTGTGAACGCAACACCCAGAGACAAAAGCCTGAGCGACTGCCTCCCACTTGCCCTCCTTTGATATCCAGAGGATCTCCCCTCTCGGACTGGAGATCAGGCCTGCCATTACCTTGGCCCCTACCTGAGCCAAGTTTGCTTTTTCAGACATCTGTCCCCACAGCCCTGGCAAACACAGCCTCTAGGCTGGGTCCTCTGAAGCCATACCACTGGACCATGCCTGCTCTCTCCTGGGAAACTCTGTCCATTCCTTTGGCCACACACCTCCAGAATATGAGAAACCTCAAGGCCCCCGAGGACATACCATTACCGGGAGCCTCCCTGCACACACAGGGGCCTTCGGACACAAGCTGAGCTGCTACCTCCATGAAGGCATGCACACAGATGTCAACAGAGATAGAAGTTTGAGCCCGACAGGCCCTTAGGCCCTAATCTCAACTCTTGCTTTGTTTTCCAGGTGTCACTCCTCAGAGGCTTTGGTTCGAAGAACAGGATATGGGGCTTTCCTGAGGCACTGAACAGAACTTCTCTCGTCTCCACATGGGAAGCTTCCTTGTTGGAGCCGTGTCAAACACCTCAGGTTGGAGAATCCTGCAGAGTCCCTGAGCCACCTCCACATTCCAAGGTCTCCCAGGCCACCAAGCCACAGTAGGACTCATCTTCAGGAGAGTCCATTTCAACTCTCCCCTCTGGGTAGCTCACCCAGGAGCCCGCAGATTGAGCCTGCCTTGTCCTGACTAAAGAGTGGGAATATGAGGTGGCGTTCCCAGGCATCCATGCTTAGACACCTGCTCTCGAGTCTTTCCGTATGGGGCCTCCTGGAACCATCCAATAGCACTCGACTTTCGTGCAGAAGGAAACCTTGAGGTTTGGAGTAGTTCACAAATCCCATCGTAGGCAAACCTTCCTGGCCTCATGAGGCCCCCACACCATTCAGGAAGAGGCCATGCTGGACAAAAACTCTAGCCTGAGGCACGTCTCAGAGTTGAAATGACCTCAGTGCAGGAGATCTCGATTCAGCCTCTCAGAGTGGGCCTGCCGTGCCATCGGTCCCAAACCTCACGCTAGCTTGTGTTTTCAGACTTCCTTCCTCACACTCCTGGCAAACAAGCCCTCCGGACTAGGAACTCCAGAACCACAACCCAGCCCAGGGTCTGCCCAAGGGAAGAAAAACGTTTCCCTGTGGGGCTCTCTCCAGAAAACCCAGATGAGGGTCAACCTGCTCGGGCCTCGACCGGTACCCAAACTGGATAGGCTGCTCTGGGCACTCATGCTCTGTCTGACACAGCCTGAAGCCAGACGTCCAGACAGACAAGGAGACAGCTGGCCGCACACCCAGCACTTCGGACACGCCATGGTCTTATGCTGTCACCTCTTCCTAACCTTGGTTTTCAGATATCTGAACCTAGACATTATATCAATTCTCCACACAGCTGGGTATCGCAAGCACAACACAGAACTCCTCCTTCCCCGTGGCTGTAAAGCTTGCTCTTGGCATGGAGTCACACCTTCAGGGTGGGAGAAACCTTCCTGGTCCCTGATGCCACGCCCAAACTTGAGTGCTGCTTGGGCACAAATTCACACTCTGACCCTCAGCATGAGCCCCATGTCAAAGAAAGGCCTGTCAGGGCCTGGGCCAAGAGCCCGCATATGGGGCTTGCCAAGCCCCTATGCACCCAATCCTCACCAGTGTTTGAGTTTTCCAGTCGCCCCGCCCGTACCTGGGGCTCTGCTCTGGAATCCCTTTCTTGGAGAGACACGTGAGCCAGACAACACTTTTCCACCCTTCCCACAAAATGACCCCAAACTCTTGGGAGCTGGGACAAATCCCCAGAGAGGGATACTCGTCCACAGTCCCTGAGGCCACCCCTCCAATCCACGGCTATCTCGGACACAACATCCAGAGACAAAAGCCTGAAGGAACGCCTCCCACTCGCCCTTGTTTCAGAGGCCCAGGAGCTCCCTCTCGGGCTCTACATCCGGCCTGCCATACCCTAGGCGCCACTCATAAGCTGAGTTTGTGTTTTCAGACTTCTGTGCCCTCAGCCTGGACCCACACAACCGCCAGGCTAGGGCCTCTGGAGCCACAGCGAAAGATTGTGCCTGCCCTCTCCAAGGAAATTGTGCCCAATGCATTGACCACAACCCTACAGGTTAGGGAAAAGCTCCAAGGCCCCTGAGGCCATCAATAGTGTAGGCCACCCTGGACTAAGAGGGGCTCTCTGACACCAGCGGAGCAACTATCTCCACTTAGACTCTCAGACAGTGTCCCCAGAGACAGAAGGTTGAAATGGACAGGCCCCCAGGCCCTAATCTGAACCTTAGCTTTGGTTTCCATGTGTCTGTCCTCAGAGGTCTGTTTTCGTAGACCTGCACACGGGGCTTTTCTGAGGCACCAAACCAAACCTCTCTCGCCTCCACATGGGGAGCTTACTTACTGGGGATGTATCAAACCCTTCAGGTAGGAGAGTTCCGCAGGGCCACTGAACAACCAGCACATTCCAAGGTTTCCATGGACCCAAACGCACATTATGACGCATCCTCAGGAGAGGCCATTTCAACTCAGCCCCCTGGTTAGCGTGCCCCAGAGGCAGCAGATCAAACATATCTTGTGGCTAATGGCCAATGGGAATGCGAGGCATGCTGTACAGGGATCCATCCTTCGAACCGTGCTCTCCAGTCCTTCCGTATGGTATGTCCTGGAGCCATGCAACAGGACTCGAATGTCCCACAGAAGGAAACCTGGTGGTTTGGGGCAACCTCCAAACTCAGCGTGGGAAAACTTCCTTGGCCTCATGAGGCCCCCGCTTCATGAAGGTGCCATCATGGACACATACTCCAGCCTCAGCCAACGTCTGATCCTCAGCCTGACTTCAGATGCAGGAGATTTTGATTCAGCCTCTGCCTAGTGGGCCTGCTCTGCCCTTGGCTCCAATCCTCACTTTAGCTTGTGTTCCTAGACTTCCGTCCTCACACTCCTGGCCCACAAACCCTCCCAACTGGGAATTCTGGGGCCACAATGAAGCACTCCGTCTGCCTCCCAGGAGAAAAACTTTGTCTATGGTGCTGCCCAGAAACCCCAAATGAGGATCAAACTGCTTGGCCCTCGGCAACACCCCAATTGCATAGGCTACCTTAAACACTGATGCTCTGTCGCAAATAGCCTGAGCCCAGACCTTCCAACAGACACCGACACAGCTGGCTGCACACCCAGCACATTGGACCCGCCACTGCCTTAGGCCACCATCCATTCCCAACCTGGGTTTTCAGTCATCAGAACCTAGACCTTATCTCCAATCCCTGCACAGGGGGGAACCTGATGCACAAGTCAGAACCCCTCCTTCCCCATGGCAAGAAACCTTGCTGCTGGCAGTGAGTCAAACCTTCAGTGTAGGAGAAAACGGCATGGCCCATGAGGCCACGCCCATGTGTGAGGGCCGCCTTGGGCACAAACACACATTGTGACCCTCAGCGTGAGTACCTTATTCAAGTAACGCCTCTCAGTGATTGGACCAAGAGCCCGCATATGTGGCTTGCCATGCCCATAGGCACGCAGGACTAACTAGATGGTGTGTATTCCAGTTGAGGGAACCCACTGCTGTGCTCTAGAGTCCCTCTCCTGGGGGGTCCCCTGTGGCAGAAAACAGTACTCTTCCCTTCCCACAGAATGAACCCAAACACTTGGGAGCTTGGACAATCCCCTGTGAGGAAGGCTCTTCCTCGGCCCCTGAAGCAACCCCTACCCTGAACGGCCACTGTGAACGCAACACCCAGAGACAAAAGCCTGAGCGACTGCCTCCCACTTGCCCTCCTTTGATATCCAGAGGATCTCCCCTCTCGGACTGGAGATCAGGCCTGCCATTACCTTGGCCCCTACCTGAGCCAAGTTTGCTTTTTCAGACATCTGTCCCCACAGCCCTGGCAAACACAGCCTCTAGGCTGGGTCCTCTGGAGCCATACCACAGGACCATGCCTGCTCTCTCCTGGGAAACTCTGTCCATTCCTTTGGCCACACACCTCCAGAATATGAGAAACATCAAGGCCCCCGAGGACATACCATTACCGGGAGCCTCCCTGCACACACAGGGGCCTTCGGACACAAGCTGAGCTGCTACCTCCATGAAGGCATGCACACAGATGTCAACAGAGATAGAAGGTTGAGCCGGACAGGCCCTTAGGCGCTAATCTCAACTCTTGCTTTGTTTTCCAGGTGTCACTCCTCAGAGGCTTTGGTTCGAAGAACAGGATATGGGGCTTTCCTGAGGCACTGAACAGAACTTCTCTCGTCTCCACATGGGAAGCTTCCTTGTTGGAGCCGTGTCAAACACCTCAGGTTGGAGAATCCTGCAGAGTCCCTGAGCCACCTCCACATTCCAAGGTCTCCCAGGCCACCAAGCCACCGTAGGACTCATCTTCAGGAGAGTCCATTTCAACTCTCCCCTCTGGGTAGCTCACCCAGGAGCCCGCAGATTGAGCCTGCCTTGTCCTGACTAAAGAGTGGGAATATGAGGTGGCGTTCCCAGGCATCCATGCTTAGACACCTGCTCTCGAGTCTTTCCGTATGGGGCCTCCTGGAACCATCCAATAGCACTCGACTTTCGTGCAGAAGGAAACCTTGAGGTTTGGAGTAGTTCACAAATCCCATCGTAGGGAAACCTTCCTGGCCTCATGAGGCCCCCACACCATTCAGGAAGAGGCCATGCTGGACAAAAACTCTAGCCTGAGGCACGTCTCAGAGTTGAAATGACCTCAGTGCAGGAGATCTCGATTCAGCCTCTCAGAGTGGGCCTGCCGTGCCATCGGTCCCAAACCTCACGCTAGCTTGTGTTTTCAGACTTCCTTCCTCACACTCCTGGCAAACAAGCCCTCCGGACTAGGAACTCCAGAACCACAACCCAGCCCAGGGTCTGCCCAAGGGAAGAAAAACGTTTCCCTGTGGGGCTCTCTCCAGAAAACCCAGATGAGGATCAACCTGCTCGGGCCTCGACCGGTACCCGAACTGGATAGGCTGCTCTGGGCACTCATGCTCTGTCTGACACAGCCTGAAGCCAGACGTCCAGACAAGGAGACAGCTGGCCGCACACCCAGCACTTCGGACACGCCATTGTCTTATGCCATCACCTCTTCCTAAACTTGGTTTTCAGATATCTGAACCTAGACATTATATCAATTCTCCACACAGCTGGGTATCGCAAGCACAACACAGAACTCCTCCTTCCCCGTGGCTGTAAAGCTTGCTCTTGGCATGGAGTCACACCTTCAGGGTGGGAGAAACCTTCCTGGTCCCTGATGCCACGCCCAAACTTGAGTGCTGCTTGGGCACAAATTCACACTCTGACCCTCAGCATGAGCCCCATGTCAAAGAAAGGCCTGTCAGGGCCTGGGCCAAGAGCCCGCATATGGGGCTTGCCAAGCCCCTATGCACCCAATCCTCACCAGTGTTTGAGTTTTCCAGTCGCCCCGCCCGTACCTGGGGCTCTGCTCTGGAATCCCTTTCTTGGAGAGACACGTGAGCCAGACAACACTTTTCCACCCTTCCCACAAAATGACCCCAAACTCTTGGGAGCTGGGACAAATCCCCAGAGAGGGATACTCGTCCACAGTCCCTGAGGCCACCCCTCCAATCCACGGCTATCTCGGACACAACATCCAGAGACAAAAGCCTGAAGGAATGCCTCCCACTCGCCCTTGTTTCAGAGGCCCAGGAGCTCCCTCTCGGGCTGTACATCCGGCCTGCCATACCCTAGGCGCCACTCATAAGCTGAGTTTGTGTTTTCAGACTGCTGTGCCCTCAGCCTGGACCCACACAACCGCCAGGCTAGGGCCTCTGGAGCCACAGCGAAAGATTGTGCCTGCCCTCTCCAAGGAAATTGTGCCCAATTTCCCCAACCCTACAGGTTAGGGAAAAGCTCCAAGGCCCCTGAGGTCATCAATAGTGTAGGCCACCCTGGACTAAGAGGGGCTCTCTGACACCAGCGGAGCAACTATCTCCACTTAGACTCTCAGACAGTGTCCCCAGAGACAGAAGGTTGAAATGGACAGGCCCCCAGGCCCTAATCTGAACCTTAGCTTTGGTTTCCATGTGTCCGTCCTCAGAGGTCTGTTTTTGTAGACCAGCACACGGGGCTTTTCTGAGGCACCAAACCAAACCTCTCTCGCCTCCACATGGGGAGCTTACTTACTGGTGATGTATCAAACCCTTCAGGTAGGAGAGTTCCGCAGGGCCACTGAACAACCAGCACATTCCAAGGTTTCCATGGACTCAAACGCACATTATGACGCATCCTCAGGAGAGGCCATTTCAACTCAGCCCCCTGGTTAGCGTGCCCCAGAGGCAGCAGATCAAACATATCTTGTGGCTAATGGCCAATGGGAATGCGAGGCATGCTGTACAGGGATCCATGCTTCGAACCGTGCTCTCCAGTCCTTCCGTATGGTATGTCCTGGAGCCATGCAACAGGACTCGAATGTCCCACAGAAGGAAACCTGGTGGTTTTGGGCAACCTCCAAACTCAGCGTGGGAAAACTTCCTTGGCCTCATGAGGCCCCCGCTTCATGAAGGTGCCATCATGGACACATACTCCCGCCTCAGCCAACGTCTGATCCTCAGCCTGACTTCAGATGCAGGAGATTTTGATTCAGCCTCTGCCTAGTGGGCCTGCTCTGCCCTTGGCTCCAATCCTCACTTTAGCTTGTGTTCCTAGACTTCCGTCCTCACACTCCTGGCCCACAAACCCTCCCTTCTGGGAATTCTGGGGCCACAATGAAGCACTCCGCCTGCCTCCCAGGAGAAAAACTTTGTCTATGGTGCTGCCCAGAAACCCCAAATGAGGATCAAACTGCTTGGCCCTCGGCAACACCCCAATTGCATAGGCTACCTTAAACACTGATGCTCTGTCGCAAATAGCCTGAGCCCAGACCTTCCAACAGACACCGACACAGCTGGCTGCACACCCAGCACATTGGACCCGCCACTGCCTTAGGCCACCATCCATTCCCAACCTGGGTTTTCAGTCATCAGAACCTAGACCTTATCTCCAATCCCTGCACAGGGGGGAACCTGATGCACAAGTCAGAACCCCTCCTTCCCCATGGCAAGAAACCTTGCTGCTGGCAGTGAGTCAAACCTTCAGTGTAGGAGAAAACGGCATGGCCCATGAGGCCACGCCCATGTGTGAGGGCCGCCTTGGGCACAAACACACATTGTGACCCTCAGCGTGAGTACCTTATTCAAGTAACGCCTCTCAGGGATTGGACCAAGAGCCCGCATATGTGGCTTGCCATGCCCATAGGCACGCAGGACTAACTAGATGGTGTGTATTCCAGTTGAGGGAACCCACTGCTGTGCTCTAGAGTCCCTCTCCTGGGGGGTCCCCTGTGGCAGAAAACAGTACTCTTCCCTTCCCACAGAATGAACCCAAACTCTTGGGAGCTTGGACAATCCCCCGAGAGGAAGGCTCTTCCTCGGCCCCTGAAGCAACCCCTACCCTGAACGGCCACTGTGAACGCAACACCCAGAGACAAAAGCCTGAGCGACTGCCTCCCACTTGCCCTCCTTTGATATCCAGAGGATCTCCCCTCTCGGACTGGAGATCAGGCCTGCCATTACCTTGGCCCCTACCTGAGCCAAGTTTGCTTTTTCAGACATCTGTCCCCACAGCCCTGGCAAACACAGCCTCTAGGCTGGGTCCTCTGGAGCCATACCACAGGACCATGCCTGCTCTCTCCTGGGAAACTCTGTCCATTCCTTTGGCCACACACCTCCAGAATATGAGAAACCTCAAGGCCCCCGAGGACATACCATTACCGGGAGCCTCCCTGCACACACAGGGGCCTTCGGACACAAGCTGAGCTGCTACCTCCATGAAGGCATGCACACAGATGTCAACAGAGATAGAAGGTTGAGCCCGACAGGCCCTTAGGCCCTAATCTCAACTCTTGCTTTGTTTTCCAGGTGTCACTCCTCAGAGGCTTTGGTTCGAAGAACAGGATATGGGGCTTTCCTGAGGCACTGAACAGAACTTCTCTCGTCTCCACATGGGAAGCTTCCTTGTTGGAGCCGTGTCAAACACCTCAGGTTGGAGAATCCTGCAGAGTCCCTGAGCCACCTCCACATTCCAAGGTCTCCCAGGCCACCAAGCCACAGTAGGACTCATCTTCAGGAGAGTCCATTTCAACTCTCCCCTCTGGGTAGCTCACCCAGGAGCCCGCAGATTGAGCCTGCCTTGTCCTGACTAAAGAGTGGGAATATGAGGTGGCGTTCCCAGGCATCCATGCTTAGACACCTGCTCTCGAGTCTTTCCGTATGGGGCCTCCTGGAACCATCCAATAGCACTCGACTTTCGTGCAGAAGGAAACCTTGAGGTTTGGAGTAGTTCACAAATCCCATCGTAGGCAAACCTTCCTGGCCTCATGAGGCCCCCACACCATTCAGGAAGAGGCCATGCTGGACAAAAACTCTAGCCTGAGGCACGTCTCAGAGTTGAAATGACCTCAGTGCAGGAGATCTCGATTCAGCCTCTCAGAGTGGGCCTGCCGTGCCATCGGTCCCAAACCTCACGCTAGCTTGTGTTTTCAGACTTCCTTCCTCACACTCCTGGCAAACAAGCCCTCCGGACTAGGAACTCCAGAACCACAACCCAGCCCAGGGTCTGCCCAAGGGAAGAAAAACGTTTCCCTGTGGGGCTCTCTCCAGAAAACCCAGATGAGGATCAACCTGCTCGGGCCTCGACCGGTACCCGAACTGGATAGGCTGCTCTGGGCACTCATGCTCTGTCTGACACAGCCTGAAGCCAGACGTCCAGACAAGGAGACAGCTGGCCGCACACCCAGCACTTCGGACACGCCATTGTCTTATGCCATCACCTCTTCCTAAACTTGGTTTTCAGATATCTGAACCTAGACATTATATCAATTCTCCACACAGCTGGGTATCGCAAGCACAACACAGAACTCCTCCTTCCCCGTGGCTGTAAAGCTTGCTCTTGGCATGGAGTCACACCTTCAGGGTGGGAGAAACCTTCCTGGTCCCTGATGCCACGCCCAAACTTGAGTGCTGCTTGGGCACAAATTCACACTCTGACCCTCAGCATGAGCCCCATGTCAAAGAAAGGCCTGTCAGGGCCTGGGCCAAGAGCCCGCATATGGGGCTTGCCAAGCCCCTATGCACCCAATCCTCACCAGTGTTTGAGTTTTCCAGTCGCCCCGCCCGTACCTGGGGCTCTGCTCTGGAATCCCTTTCTTGGAGAGACACGTGAGCCAGACAACACTTTTCCACCCTTCCCACAAAATGACCCCAAACTCTTGGGAGCTGGGACAAATCCCCAGAGAGGGATACTCGTCCACAGTCCCTGAGGCCACCCCTCCAATCCACGGCTATCTCGGACACAACATCCAGAGACAAAAGCCTGAAGGAATGCCTCCCACTCGCCCTTGTTTCAGAGGCCCAGGAGCTCCCTCTCGGGCTGTACATCCGGCCTGCCATACCCTAGGCGCCACTCATAAGCTGAGTTTGTGTTTTCAGACTGCTGTGCCCTCAGCCTGGACCCACACAACCGCCAGGCTAGGGCCTCTGGAGCCACAGCGAAAGATTGTGCCTGCCCTCTCCAAGGAAATTGTGCCCAATTTCCCCAACCCTACAGGTTAGGGAAAAGCTCCAAGGCCCCTGAGGTCATCAATAGTGTAGGCCACCCTGGACTAAGAGGGGCTCTCTGACACCAGCGGAGCAACTATCTCCACTTAGACTCTCAGACAGTGTCCCCAGAGACAGAAGGTTGAAATGGACAGGCCCCCAGGCCCTAATCTGAACCTTAGCTTTGGTTTCCATGTGTCCGTCCTCAGAGGTCTGTTTTTGTAGACCAGCACACGGGGCTTTTCTGAGGCACCAAACCAAACCTCTCTCGCCTCCACATGGGGAGCTTACTTACTGGTGATGTATCAAACCCTTCAGGTAGGAGAGTTCCGCAGGGCCACTGAACAACCAGCACATTCCAAGGTTTCCATGGACTCAAACGCACATTATGACGCATCCTCAGGAGAGGCCATTTCAACTCAGCCCCCTGGTTAGCGTGCCCCAGAGGCAGCAGATCAAACATATCTTGTGGCTAATGGCCAATGGGAATGCGAGGCATGCTGTACAGGGATCCATGCTTCGAACCGTGCTCTCCAGTCCTTCCGTATGGTATGTCCTGGAGCCATGCAACAGGACTCGAATGTCCCACAGAAGGAAACCTGGTGGTTTTGGGCAACCTCCAAACTCAGCGTGGGAAAACTTCCTTGGCCTCATGAGGCCCCCGCTTCATGAAGGTGCCATCATGGACACATACTCCCGCCTCAGCCAACGTCTGATCCTCAGCCTGACTTCAGATGCAGGAGATTTTGATTCAGCCTCTGCCTAGTGGGCCTGCTCTGCCCTTGGCTCCAATCCTCACTTTAGCTTGTGTTCCTAGACTTCCGTCCTCACACTCCTGGCCCACAAACCCTCCCTTCTGGGAATTCTGGGGCCACAATGAAGCACTCCGCCTGCCTCCCAGGAGAAAAACTTTGTCTATGGTGCTGCCCAGAAACCCCAAATGAGGATCAAACTGCTTGGCCCTCGGCAACACCCCAATTGCATAGGCTACCTTAAACACTGATGCTCTGTCGCAAATAGCCTGAGCCCAGACCTTCCAACAGACACCGACACAGCTGGCTGCACACCCAGCACATTGGACCCGCCACTGCCTTAGGCCACCATCCATTCCCAACCTGGGTTTTCAGTCATCAGAACCTAGACCTTATCTCCAATCCCTGCACAGGGGGGAACCTGATGCACAAGTCAGAACCCCTCCTTCCCCATGGCAAGAAACCTTGCTGCTGGCAGTGAGTCAAACCTTCAGTGTAGGAGAAAACGGCATGGCCCATGAGGCCACGCCCATGTGTGAGGGCCGCCTTGGGCACAAACACACATTGTGACCCTCAGCGTGAGTACCTTATTCAAGTAACGCCTCTCAGGGATTGGACCAAGAGCCCGCATATGTGGCTTGCCATGCCCATAGGCACGCAGGACTAACTAGATGGTGTGTATTCCAGTTGAGGGAACCCACTGCTGTGCTCTAGAGTCCCTCTCCTGGGGGGTCCCCTGTGGCAGAAAACAGTACTCTTCCCTTCCCACAGAATGAACCCAAACTCTTGGGAGCTTGGACAATCCCCCGAGAGGAAGGCTCTTCCTCGGCCCCTGAAGCAACCCCTACCCTGAACGGCCACTGTGAACGCAACACCCAGAGACAAAAGCCTGAGCGACTGCCTCCCACTTGCCCTCCTTTGATATCCAGAGGATCTCCCCTCTCGGACTGGAGATCAGGCCTGCCATTACCTTGGCCCCTACCTGAGCCAAGTTTGCTTTTTCAGACATCTGTCCCCACAGCCCTGGCAAACACAGCCTCTAGGCTGGGTCCTCTGGAGCCATACCACAGGACCATGCCTGCTCTCTCCTGGGAAACTCTGTCCATTCCTTTGGCCACACACCTCCAGAATATGAGAAACCTCAAGGCCCCCGAGGACATACCATTACCGGGAGCCTCCCTGCACACACAGGGGCCTTCGGACACAAGCTGAGCTGCTACCTCCATGAAGGCATGCACACAGATGTCAACAGAGATAGAAGGTTGAGCCCGACAGGCCCTTAGGCCCTAATCTCAACTCTTGCTTTGTTTTCCAGGTGTCACTCCTCAGAGGCTTTGGTTCGAAGAACAGGATATGGGGCTTTCCTGAGGCACTGAACAGAACTTCTCTCGTCTCCACATGGGAAGCTTCCTTGTTGGAGCCGTGTCAAACACCTCAGGTTGGAGAATCCTGCAGAGTCCCTGAGCCACCTCCACATTCCAAGGTCTCCCAGGCCACCAAGCCACAGTAGGACTCATCTTCAGGAGAGTCCATTTCAACTCTCCCCTCTGGGTAGCTCACCCAGGAGCCCGCAGATTGAGCCTGCCTTGTCCTGACTAAAGAGTGGGAATATGAGGTGGCGTTCCCAGGCATCCATGCTTAGACACCTGCTCTCGAGTCTTTCCGTATGGGGCCTCCTGGAACCATCCAATAGCACTCGACTTTCGTGCAGAAGGAAACCTTGAGGTTTGGAGTAGTTCACAAATCCCATCGTAGGCAAACCTTCCTGGCCTCATGAGGCCCCCACACCATTCAGGAAGAGGCCATGCTGGACAAAAACTCTAGCCTGAGGCACGTCTCAGAGTTGAAATGACCTCAGTGCAGGAGATCTCGATTCAGCCTCTCAGAGTGGGCCTGCCGTGCCATCGGTCCCAAACCTCACGCTAGCTTGTGTTTTCAGACTTCCTTCCTCACACTCCTGGCAAACAAGCCCTCCGGACTAGGAACTCCAGAACCACAACCCAGCCCAGGGTCTGCCCAAGGGAAGAAAAACGTTTCCCTGTGGGGCTCTCTCCAGAAAACCCAGATGAGGATCAACCTGCTCGGGCCTCGACGGTACCCGAACTGGATAGGCTGCTCTGGGCACTCATGCTCTGTCTGACACAGCCTGAAGCCAGACGTCCAGACAGACAAGGAGACAGCTGGCCGCACACCCAGCACTTCGGACACGCCATGGTCTTATGCTGTCACCTCTTCCTAACCTTGGTTTTCTGATATCTGAACCTAGACATTATATCAATTCTCCACACAGCTGGGTATCGCAAGCACAACACAGAACTCCTCCTTCCCCGTGGCTGTAAAGCTTGCTCTTGGCATGGAGTCACACCTTCAGGGTGGGAGAAACCTTCCTGGTCCCTGATGCCACGCCCAAACGTAGGTGCTGCTTGGGCACAAATTCACACTCTGACCCTCAGCATGAGCCCCATGTCAAAGAAAGGCCTGTCAGGGCCTGGGCCAAGAGCCCGCATATGGGGCTTGCCAAGCCTCTATGCACCCAATCCTCACCAGTGTTTGAGTTTTCCAGTCGCCCCGCCCGTACCTGGGGCTCTGCTCTGGAATCCCTTTCTTGGAGAGACACGTGAGCCAGACAACACTTTTCCACCCTTCCCACAAAATGACCCCAAACTCTTGGGAGCTGGGACAAATCCCCAGAGAGGGATACTCGTCCACAGTCCCTGAGGCCACCCCTCCAATCCACGGCTATCTCGGACACAACATCCAGAGACAAAAGCCTGAAGGAACGCCTCCCACTCGCCCTTGTTTCAGAGGCCCAGGAGCTCCCTCTCGGGCTGTACATCCGGCCTGCCATACCCTAGGCGCCACTCATAAGCTGAGTTTGTGTTTTCAGACTGCTGTGCCCTCAGCCTGGACCCACACAACCGCCAGGCTAGGGCCTCTGGAGCCACAGCGAAAGATTGTGCCTGCCCTCTCCAAGGAAATTGTGCCCAATTTCCCCAACCCTACAGGTTAGGGAAAAGCTCCAAGGCCCCTGAGGCCATCAATAGTGTAGGCCACCCTGGACTAAGAGGGGCTCTCTGACACCAGCGGAGCAACTATCTCCACTTAGACTCTCAGACAGTGTCCCCAGAGACAGAAGGTTGAAATGGACAGGCCCCCAGGCCCTAATCTGAACCTTAGCTTTGGTTTCCATGTGTCCGTCCTCAGAGGTCTGTTTTTGTAGACCAGCACACGGGGCTTTTCTGAGGCACCAAACCAAACCTCTCTCGCCTCCACATGGGGAGCTTACTTACTGGTGATGTATCAAACCCTTCAGGTAGGAGAGTTCCGCAGGGCCACTGAACAACCAGCACATTCCAAGGTTTCCATGGACTCAAACGCACATTATGACGCATCCTCAGGAGAGGCCATTTCAACTCAGCCCCCTGGTTAGCGTGCCCCAGAGGCAGCAGATCAAACATATCTTGTGGCTAATGGCCAATGGGAATACGAGGCATGCTGTACAGGGATCCATCCTTCGAACCGTGCTCTCCAGTCCTTCCGTATGGTATGTCCTGGAGCCATGCAACAGGACTCGAATGTCCCACAGAAGGAAACCTGGTGGTTTGGGGCAACCTCCAAACTCAGCGTGGGAAAACTTCCTTGGCCTCATGAGGCCCCCGCTTCATGAAGGTGCCATCATGGACACATACTCCCGCCTCAGCCAACGTCTGATCCTCAGCCTGACTTCAGATGCAGGAGATTTTGATTCAGCCTCTGCCTAGTGGGCCTGCTCTGCCCTTGGCTCCAATCCTCACTTTAGCTTGTGTTCCTAGACTTCCGTCCTCACACTCCTGGCCCACAAACCCTCCCTTCTGGGAATTCTGGGGCCACAATGAAGCACTCCGCCTGCCTCCCAGGAGAAAAACTTTGTCTATGGTGCTGCCCAGAAACCCCAAATGAGGATCAAACTGCTTGGCCCTCGGCAACACCCCAATTGCATAGGCTACCTTAAACACTGATGCTCTGTCGCAAATAGCCTGAGCCCAGACCTTCCAACAGACACCAACACAGCTGGCTGCACACCCAGCACATTGGACCCGCCACTGCCTTAGGCCACCATCCATTCCCAACCTGGGTTTTCAGTCATCAGAACCTAGACCTTATCTCCAATCCCTGCACAGGGGGGAACCTGATGCACAAGTCAGAACCCCTCCTTCCCCATGGCAAGAAACCTTGCTGCTGGCAGTGAGTCAAACCTTCAGTGTAGGAGAAAACGGCATGGCCCATGAGGCCACGCCCATGTGTGAGGGCCGCCTTGGGCACAAACACACATTGTGACCCTCAGCGTGAGTACCTTATTCAAGTAACGCCTCTCAGTGATTGGACCAAGAGCCCGCATATGTGGCTTGCCATGCCCATAGGCACGCAGGACTAACTAGATGGTGTGTATTCCAGTTGAGGGAACCCACTGCTGTGCTCTAGAGTCCCTCTCCTGGGGGGTCCCCTGTGGCAGAAAACAGTACTCTTCCCTTCCCAGAATGAACCCAAACTCTTGGGAGCTTGGACAATCCCCCGAGAGGAAGGCTCTTCCTCGGCCCCTGAAGCAACCCCTACCCTGAACGGCCACTGTGAACGCAACACCCAGAGACAAAAGCCTGAGCGACTGCCTCCCACTTGCCCTCCTTTGATATCCAGAGGATCTCCCCTCTCGGACTGGAGATCAGGCCTGCCATTACCTTGGCCCCTACCTGAGCCAAGTTTGCTTTTTCAGACATCTGTCCCCACAGCCCTGGCAAACACAGCCTCTAGGCTGGGTCCTCTGGAGCCATACCACAGGACCATGCCTGCTCTCTC
This sequence comes from Mustela nivalis, assembly GCF_964662115.1. Lineage (NCBI taxonomy): Eukaryota > Metazoa > Chordata > Mammalia > Carnivora > Mustelidae > Mustela > Mustela nivalis. Next base: position 441,876 of record NW_028136249.1, on the reverse strand, counting down.
CTGGGAAACTCTGTCCATTCCTTTGGCCACACACCTCCAGAATATGAGAAACCTCAAGGCCCCCGAGGACATACCATTACCGGGAGCCTCCCTGCACACACAGGGGCCTTCGGACACAAGCTGAGCTGCTACCTCCATGAAGGCATGCACACAGATGTCAACAGAGATAGAAGGTTGAGCCCGACAGGCCCTTAGGCCCTAATCTCAACTCTTGCTTTGTTTTCCAGGTGTCACTCCTCAGAGGCTTTGGTTCGAAGAACAGGATATGGGGTTTTCCTGAGGCACTGAACAGAACTTCTCTCGTCTCCACATGGGAAGCTTCCTTGTTGGAGCCGTGTCAAACACCTCAGGTTGGAGAATCCTGCAGAGTCCCTGAGCCACCTCCACATTCCAAGGTCTCCCAGGCCACCAAGCCACAGTAGGACTCATCTTCAGGAGAGTCCATTTCAACTCTCCCCTCTGGGTAGCTCACCCAGGAGCCCGCAGATTGAGCCTGCCTTGTCCTGACTAAAGAGTGGGAATATGAGGTGGCGTTCCCAGGCATCCATGCTTAGACACCTGCTCTCGAGTCTTTCCGTATGGGGCCTCCTGGAACCATCCAATAGCACTCGACTTTCGTGCAGAAGGAAACCTTGAGGTTTGGAGTAGTTCACAAATCCCATCGTAGGCAAACCTTCCTGGCCTCATGAGGCCCCCACACCATTCAGGAAGAGGCCATGCTGGACAAAAACTCTAGCCTGAGGCACGTCTCAGTGTTGAAATGACCTCAGTGCAGGAGATCTCGATTCAGCCTCTCAGAGTGGGCCTGCCGTGCCATCGGTCCCAAACCTCACGCTAGCTTGTGTTTTCAGACTTCCTTCCTCACACTCCTGGCAAACAAGCCCTCCAGACTAGGAACTCCAGAACCACAACCCAGCCCAGGGTCTGCCCAAGGGAAGAAAAACGTTTCCCTGTGGGGCTCTCTCCAGAAAACCCAGATGAGGATCAACCTGCTCGGGCCTCGACGGTACCCGAACTGGATAGGCTGCTCTGGGCACTCATGCTCTGTCTGACACAGCCTGAAGCCAGACGTCCAGACAGACAAGGAGACAGCTGGCCGCACACCCAGCACTTCGGACACGCCATGGTCTTATGCCGTCACCTCTTCCTAACCTTGGTTTTCAGATATCTGAACCTAGACATTATATCAATTCTCCACACAGCTGGGTATCGCAAGCACAACACAGAACTCCTCCTTCCCCGTGGCTGTAAAGCTTGCTCTTGGCATGGAGTCACACCTTCAGGGTGGGAGAAACCTTCCTGGTCCCTGATGCCACGCCCAAACTTGAGTGCTGCTTGGGCACAAATTCACACTCTGACCCTCAGCATGAGCCCCATGTCAAAGAAAGGCCTGTCAGGGCCTGGGCCAAGAGCCCGCATATGGGGCTTGCCAAGCCCCTATGCACCCAATCCTCACCAGTGTTTGAGTTTTCCAGTCCCCCCGCCCGTACCTAGGGCTCTGCTCTGGAATCCCTTTCTTGGAGAGACACGTGAGCCAGACAACACTTTTCCACCCTTCCCACAAAATGACCCCAAACTCTTGGGAGCTGGGACAAATCCCCAGAGAGGGATACTCATCCACAGTCCCTGAGGCCACCCCTCCAATCCACGGCTATCTCGGACACAACATCCAGAGACAAAAGCCTGAAGGAACGCCTCCCACTCGCCCTTGTTTCAGAGGCCTAGGAGCTCCCTCTCGGGCTCTACATCCGGCCTGCCATACCCTAGGCGCCACTCATAAGCTGAGTTTGTGTTTTCAGACTTCTGTGCCCTCAGCCTGGACCCACACAACCGCCAGGCTAGGGCCTCTGGAGCCACAGCGAAAGATTGTGCCTGCCCTCTCCAAGGAAATTGTGCCCAATCCATTGACCACAACCCTACAGGTTAGGGAAAAGCTCCAAGGCCCCTGAGGCCATCAATAGTGTAGGCCACCCTGGACTAAGAGGGGCTCTCTGACACCAGCGGAGCAACTATCTCCACTTAGACTCTCAGACAGTGTCCCCAGAGACAGAAGGTTGAAATGGACAGGCCCCCAGGCCCTAATCTGAACCTTAGCTTTGGTTTCCATGTGTCCGTCCTCAGAGGTCTGTTTTCGTAGACCAGCACACGGGGCTTTTCTGAGGCTCCAAACCAAACCTCTCTCGTCTCCACATGGGGAGCTTACTTACTGGGGATGTATCAAACCCTTCAGGTAGGAGAGTTCCGCAGGGCCACTGAACAACCAGCACATTCCAAGGTTTCCATGGACCCAAACGCACATTATGACGCATCCTCAGGAGAGGCCATTTCAACTCAGCCCCCTGGTTAGCGTGCCCCAGAGGCAGCAGATCAAACATATCTTGTGGCTAATGGCCAATGGGAATGCGAGGCATGCTGTACAGGGATCCATCCTTCGAACCGTGCTCTCCAGTCCTTCCGTATGGTATGTCCTGGAGCCATGCAACAGGACTCGAATGTCCCACAGAAGGAAACCTGGTGGTTTGGGGCAACCTCCAAACTCAGCGTGGGAAAACTTCCTTGGCCTCATGAGGCCCCCGCTTCATGAAGGTGCCAACATGGACACATACTCCAGCCTCAGCCAACGTCTGATCCTCAGCCTGACTTCAGATGCAGGAGATTTTGATTCAGCCTCTGCCTAGTGGGCCTGCTCTGCCCTTGGCTCCAATCCTCACTTTAGCTTGTGTTCCTAGACTTCCGTAGTCACACTCCTGGCCCGCAAACCCTCCCTACTGGGAATTCTGGGGCCACAATGAAGCACTCCGCCTGCCTCCCAGGAGAAAAACTTTGTCTATGGTGCTGCCCAGAAACCCCAAATGAGGATCAAACTGCTTGGCCCTCGGCAACACCCCAATTGCATAGGCTACCTTAAACACTGATGCTCTGTCGCAAATAGCCTGAGCCCAGACCTTCCAACAGACACCGACACAGCTGGCTGCACACCCAGCACATTGGACCCGCCACTGCCTTAGGCCACCATCCATTCCCAACCTGGGTTTTCAGTCATCAGAACCTAGACCTTATCTCCAATCCCTGCACAGGGGGGAACCTGATGCACAAGTCAGAACCCCTCCTTCCCCATGGCAAGAAACCTTGCTGCTGGCAGTGAGTCAAACCTTCAGTGTAGGAGAAAACGGCATGGCCCATGAGGCCACGCCCATGTGTGAGGGCCGCCTTGGGCACAAACACACATTGTGACCCTCAGCGTGAGTACCTTATTCAAGTAACGCCTCTCAGGGATTGGACCAAGAGCCCGCATATGTGGCTTGCCATGCCCATAGGCACGCAGGACTAACTAGATGGTGTGTATTCCAGTTGAGGGAACCCACTGCTGTGCTCTAGAGTCCCTCTCCTGGGGGGTCCCCTGTGGCAGAAAACAGTACTCTTCCCTTCCCACAGAATGAACCCAAACACTTGGGAGCTTGGACAATCCCCCGAGAGGAAGGCTCTTCCTCGGCCCCTGAAGCAACCCCTACCCTGAACGGCCACTGTGAACGCAACACCCAGAGACAAAAGCCTGAGCGACTGCCTCCCACTTGCCCTCCTTTGATATCCAGAGGATCTCCCCTCTCGGACTGGAGATCAGGCCTGCCATTACCTTGGCCCCTACCTGAGCCAAGTTTGCTTTTTCAGACATCTGTCCCCACAGCCCTGGCAAACACAGCCTCTAGGCTGGGTCCTCTGGAGCCATACCACAGGACCATGCCTGCTCTCTCCTGGGAAACTCTGTCCATTCCTTTGGCCACACACCTCCAGAATATGAGAAACCTCAAGGCCCCCGAGGACATACCATTACCGGGAGCCTCCCTGCACACACAGGGGCCTTCGGACACAAGCTGAGCTGCTACCTCCATGAAGGCATGCACACAGATGTCAACAGAGATAGAAGGTTGAGCCGGACAGGCCCTTAGGCCCTAATCTCAACTCTTGCTTTGTTTTCCAGGTGTCACTCCTCAGAGGCTTTGGTTCGAAGAACAGGATATGGGGCTTTCCTGAGGCACTGAACAGAACTTCTCTCGTCTCCACATGGGAAGCTTCCTTGTTGGAGCCGTGTCAAACACCTCAGGTTGGAGAATCCTGCAGAGTCCCTGAGCCACCTCCACATTCCAAGGTCTCCCAGGCCACCAAGCCACAGTAGGACTCATCTTCAGGAGAGTCCATTTCAACTCTCCCCTCTGGGTAGCTCACCCAGGAGCCCGCAGATTGAGCCTGCCTTGTCCTGACTAAAGAGTGGGAATATGAGGTGGCGTTCCCAGGCATCCATGCTTAGACACCTGCTCTCGAGTCTTTCCGTATGGGGCCTCCTGGAACCATCCAATAGCACTCGACTTTCGTGCAGAAGGAAACCTTGAGGTTTGGAGTAGTTCACAAATCCCATCGTAGGCAAACCTTCCTGGCCTCATGAGGCCCCCACACCATTCAGGAAGAGGCCATGCTGGACAAAAACTCTAGCCTGAGGCACGTCTCAGAGTTGAAATGACCTCAGTGCAGGAGATCTCGATTCAGCCTCTCAGAGTGGGCCTGCCGTGCCATCGGTCCCAAACCTCACGCTAGCTTGTGTTTTCAGACTTCCTTCCTCACACTCCTGGCAAACAAGCCCTCCGGACTAGGAACTCCAGAACCACAACCCAGCCCAGGGTCTGCCCAAGGGAAGAAAAACGTTTCCCTGTGGGGCTCTCTCCAGAAAACCCAGATGAGGATCAACCTGCTCGGGCCTCGACGGTACCCGAACTGGATAGGCTGCTCTAGGCACTCATTCTCTGTCTGACACAGCCTGAAGCCAGACGTCCAGACAGACAAGGAGACAGCTGGCCGCACACCCAGCACTTCGGACACGCCATGGTCTTATGCCGTCACCTCTTCCTAACCTTGGTTTTCAGATATCTGAACCTAGACATTATATCAATTCTCCACACAGCTGGGTATCGCAAGCACAACACAGAACTCCTCCTTCCCCGTGGCTGTAAAGCTTGCTCTTGGCATGGAGTCACACCTTCAGGGTGGGAGAAACCTTCCTGGTCCCTGATGCCACGCCCAAACTTGAGTGCTGCTTGGGCACAAATTCACACTCTGACCCTCAGCATGAGCCCCATGTCAAAGAAAGGCCTGTCAGGGCCTGGGCCAAGAGCCCGCATATGGGGCTTGCCAAGCCCCTATGCACCCAATCCTCACCAGTGTTTGAGTTTTCCAGTAGCCCCGCCCGTACCTGGGGCTCTGCTCTGGAATCCCTTTCTTGGAGAGACACGTGAGCCAGACAACACGACTCCACCCTTCCCACAAAATGACCCCAAACTCTTGGGAGCTGGGAGAAATCCCCAGAGAGGGATACTCGTCCACAGTCCCTGAGGCCACCCCTCCAATCCACGGCTATCTCGGACACAACATCCAGAGACAAAAGCCTGAAGGAACGCCTCCCACTCGCCCTTGTTTCAGAGGCCCAGGAGCTCCCTCTCGGGCTGTACATCCGGCCTGCCATACCCTAGGCGCCACTCATAAGCTGAGTTTGTGTTTTCAGACTTCTGTGCCCTCAGCCTGGACCCACACAACCGCCAGGCTAGGGCCTCTGGAGCCACAGCGAAAGATTGTGCCTGCCCTCTCCAAGGAAATTGTGCCCAATGCATTGACCACAACCCTACAGGTTAGGGAAAAGCTCCAAGGCCCCTGAGGCCATCAATAGTGTAGGCCACCCTGGACTAAGAGGGGCTCTCTGACACCAGCGGAGCAACTATCTCCACTTAGACTCTCAGAGAGTGTCCCCAGAGACAGAAGGTTGAAATGGACAGGCCCCCAGGCCCTAATCTGAACCTTAGCTTTGGTTTCCATGTGTCCGTCCTCAGAGGTCTGTTTTCGTAGACCAGCACACGGGGCTTTTCTGAGGCTCCAAACCAAACCTCTCTCGTCTCCACATGGGGAGCTTACTTACTGGGGATGTATCAAACCCTTCAGGTAGGAGAGTTCCGCAGGGCCACTGAACAACCAGCACATTCCAAGGTTTCCATGGACCCAAACGCACATTATGACGCATCCTCAGGAGAGGCCATTTCAACTCAGCCCCCTGGTTAGCGTGCCCCAGAGGCAGCAGATCAAACATATCTTGTGGCTAATGGCCAATGGGAATGCGAGGCATGCTGTACAGGGATCCATCCTTCGAACCGTGCTCTCCAGTCCTTCCGTATGGTATGTCCTGGAGCCATGCAACAGGACTCGAATGTCCCACAGAAGGAAACCTGGTGGTTTGGGGCAACCTCCAAACTCAGCGTGGGAAAACTTCCTTGGCCTCATGAGGCCCCCGCTTCATGAAGGTGCCAACATGGACACATACTCCAGCCTCAGCCAACGTCTGATCCTCAGCCTGACTTCAGATGCAGGAGATTTTGATTCAGCCTCTGCCTAGTGGGCCTGCTCTGCCCTTGGCTCCAATCCTCACTTTAGCTTGTGTTCCTAGACTTCCGTCCTCACACTCCTGGCCCGCAAACCCTCCCTACTGGGAATTCTGGGGCCACAATGAAGCACTCCGCCTGCCTCCCAGGAGAAAAACTTTGTCTATGGTGCTGCCCAGAAACCCCAAATGAGGATCAAACTGCTTGGCCCTCGGCAACACCCCAATTGCATAGGCTACCTTAAACACTGATGCTCTGTCGCAAATAGCCTGAGCCCAGACCTTCCAACAGACACCGACACAGCTGGCTGCACACCCAGCACATTGGACCCGCCACTGCCTTAGGCCACCATCCATTCCCAACCTGGGTTTTCAGTCATCAGAACCTAGACCTTATCTCCAATCCCTGCACAGGGGGGAACCTGATGCACAAGTCAGAACCCCTCCTTCCCCATGGCAAGAAACCTTGCTGCTGGCAGTGAGTCAAACCTTCAGTGTAGGAGAAAACGGCATGGCCCATGAGGCCACGCCCATGTGTGAGGGCCGCCTTGGGCACAAACACACATTGTGACCCTCAGCGTGAGTACCTTATTCAAGTAACGCCTCTCAGGGATTGGACCAAGAGCCCGCATATGTGGCTTGCCATGCCCATAGGCACGCAGGACTAACTAGATGGTGTGTATTCCAGTTGAGGGAACCCACTGCTGTGCTCTAGAGTCCCTCTCCTGGGGGGTCCCCTGTGGCAGAAAACAGTACTCTTCCCTTCCCACAGAATGAACCCAAACACTTGGGAGCTTGGACAATCCCCCGAGAGGAAGGCTCTTCCTCGGCCCCTGAAGCAACCCCTACCCTGAACGGCCAATGTGAACGCAACACCCAGAGACAAAAGCCTGAGCGACTGCCTCCCACTTGCCCTCCTTTGATATCCAGAGGATCTCCCCTCTCGGACTGGAGATCAGGCCTGCCATTACCTTGGCCCCTACCTGAGCCAAGTTTGCTTTTTCAGACATCTGTCCCCACAGCCCTGGCAAACACAGCCTCTAGGCTGGGTCCTCTGGAGCCATACCACAGGACCATGCCTGCTCTCTCCTGGGAAACTCTGTCCATTCCTTTGGCCACACACCTCCAGAATATGAGAAACCTCAAGGCCCCCGAGGACATACCATTACCGGGAGCCTCCCTGCACACACAGGGGCCTTCGGACACAAGCTGAGCTGCTACCTCCATAAAGGAATGCACACAGATGTCAACAGAGATAGAAGGTTGAGCCCGACAGGCCCTTAGGCCCTAATCTCAACTCTTGCTTTGTTTTCCAGGTGTCACTCCTCAGAGGCTTTGGTTCGAAGAACAGGATATGGGGCTTTCCTCAGGCACTGAACAGAACTTCTCTTGTCTCCACATGGGAAGCTTCCTTGTTGGAGCCGTGTCAAACACCTCAGGTTGGAGAATCCTGCAGAGTCCCTGAGCCACCTCCACATTCCAAGGTCTCCCAGGCCACCAAGCCACAGTAGGACTCATCTTCAGGAGAGTCCATTTCAACTCTCCCCTCTGGGTAGCTCACCCAGGAGCCCGCAGATTGAGCCTGCCTTGTCCTGACTAAAGAGTGGGAATATGAGGTGGCGTTCCCAGGCATCCATGCTTAGACACCTGCTCTCGAGTCTTTCCGTATGGGGCCTCCTGGAACCATCCAATAGCACTCGACTTTCGTGCAGAAGGAAACCTTGAGGTTTGGAGTAGTTCACAAATCCCATCGTAGGCAAACCTTCCTGGCCTCATGAGGCCCCCACACCATTCAGGAAGAGGCCATGCTGGACAAAAACTCTAGCCTGAGGCACGTCTCAGAGTTGAAATGACCTCAGTGCAGGAGATCTCGATTCAGCCTCTCAGAGTGGGCCTGCCGTGCCATCGGTCCCAAACCTCACGCTAGCTTGTGTTTTCAGACTTCCTTCCTCACACTCCTGGCAAACAAGCCCTCCGGACTAGGAACTCCAGAACCACAACCCAGCCCAGGGTCTGCCCAAGGGAAGAAAAACGTTTCCCTGTGGGGCTCTCTCCAGAAAACCCAGATGAGGATCAACCTGCTCGGGCCTCGACGGTACCCGAACTGGATAGGCTGCTCTGGGCACTCATGCTCTGTCAGACACAGCCTGAAGCCAGACGTCCAGACAGACAAGGAGACAGCTGGCCGCACACCCAGCACTTCGGACACGCCATGGTCTTATGCCGTCACCTCTTCCTAACCTTGGTTTTCAGATATCTGAACCTAGACATTATATCAATTCTCCACACAGCTGGGTATCGCAAGCACAACACAGAACTCCTCCTTCCCCGTGGCTGTAAAGCTTGCTCTTGGCATGGAGTCACACCTTCAGGGTGGGAGAAACCTTCCTGGTCCCTGATGCCACGCCCAAACTTGAGTGCTGCTTGGGCACAAATTCACACTCTGACCCTCAGCATGAGCCCCATGTCAAAGAAAGGCCTGTCAGGGCCTGGGCCAAGAGCCCGCATATGGGGCTTGCCAAGCCCCTATGCACCCAATCCTCACCAGTGTTTGAGTTTTCCAGTCGCCCCGCCCGTACCTGGGGCTCTGCTCTGGAATCCCTTTCTTGGAGAGACACGTGAGCCAGACAACACTTTTCCACCCTTCCCACAAAATGACCCCAAACTCTTGGGAGCTGGGACAAATCCCCAGAGAGGGATACTCGTCCACAGTCCCTGAGGCCACCCCTCCAATCCACGGCTATCTCGGACACAACATCCAGAGACAAAAGGCTGAAGGAACGCCTCCCCCTCGCCCTTGTTTCAGAGGCCCAGGAGCTCCCTCTCGGGCTGTACATCCGGCCTGCCATACCCTAAGCGCCACTCATAAGCTGAGTTTGTGTTTTCAGACTTCTGTGCCCTCAGCCTGGACCCACACAACCGCCAGGCTAGGGCCTCTGGAGCCACAGCGAAAGATTGTGCCTGCCCTCTCCAAGGAAATTGTGCCCAATCCATTGACCACCACCCTACAGGTTAGGGAAAAGCTCCAAGGCCCCTGAGGCCATCAATAGTGTAGGCCACCCTGGACTAAGAGGGGCTCTCTGACACCAGCGGAGCAACTATCTCCACTTAGACTCTCAGAGAGTGTCCCCAGAGACAGAAGGTTGAAATGGACAGGCCCCCAGGCCCTAATCTGAACCTTAGCTTTGGTTTCCATGTGTCCGTCCTCAGAGGTCTGTTTTCGTAGACCAGCACACGGGGCTTTTCTGAGGCTCCAAACCAAACCTCTCTCGTCTCCACATGGGGAGCTTACTTACTGGGGATGTATCAAACCCTTCTGGTAGGAGAGTTCCGCAGGGCCACTGAACAACCAGCACATTCCAAGGTTTCCATGGACCCAAACGCACATTATGACGCATCCTCAGGAGAGGCCATTTCAACTCAGCCCCCTGGTTAGCGTGCCCCAGAGGCAGCAGATCAAACATATCTTGTGGCTAATGGCCAATGGGAATGCGAGGCATGCTGTACAGGGATCCATCCTTCGAACCGTGCTCTCCAGTCCTTCCGTATGGTATGTCCTGGAGCCATGCAACAGGACTCGAATGTCCCACAGAAGGAAACCTGGTGGTTTGGGGCAACCTCCAAACTCAGCGTGGGAAAACTTCCTTGGCCTCATGAGGCCCCCGCTTCATGAAGTTGCCAACATGGACACATACTCCAGCCTCAGCCAACGTCTGATCCTCAGCCTGACTTCAGATGCAGGAGATTTTGATTCAGCCTCTGCCTAGTGGGCCTGCTCTGCCCTTGGCTCCAATCCTCACTTTAGCTTGTGTTCCTAGACTTCCGTCCTCACACTCCTGGCCCGCAAACCCTCCCTACTGGGAATTCTGGGGCCACAATGAAGCACTCCGCCTGCCTCCCAGGAGAAAAACTTTGTCTATGGTGCTGCCCAGAAACCCCAAATGAGGATCAAACTGCTTGGCCCTCGGCAACACCCCAATTGCATAGGCTACCTTAAACACTGATGCTCTGTCGCAAATAGCCTGAGCCCAGACCTTCCAACAGACACCGACACAGCTGGCTGCACACCCAGCACATTGGACACGCCACTGCCTTAGGCCACCATCCATTCCCAACCTGGGTTTTCAGTCATCAGAACCTAGACCTTATCTCCAATCCCTGCACAGGGGGGAACCTGATGCACAAGTCAGAACCCCTCCTTCCCCATGGCAAGAAACCTTGCTGCTGGCAGTGAGTCAAACCTTCAGTGTAGGAGAAAACGGCATGGCCCATGAGGCCACGCCCATGTGTGAGGGCCGCCTTGGGCACAAACACACATTGTGACCCTCAGCGTGAGTACCTTATTCAAGTAACGCCTCTCAGTGATTGGACCAAGAGCCCGCATATGTGGCTTGCCATGCCCATAGGCACGCAGGACTAACTAGATGGTGTGTATTCCAGTTGAGGGAACCCACTGCTGTGCTCTAGAGTCCCTCTCCTGGGGGGTCCCCTGTGGCAGAAAACAGTACTCTTCCCTTCCCACAGAATGAACCCAAACACTTGGGAGCTTGGACAATCCCCCGAGAGGAAGGCTCTTCCTCGGCCCCTGAAACAACCCCTACCCTGAATGGCCACTGTGAACGCAACACCCAGAGACAAAAGCCTGAGCGACTGCCTCCCACTTGCCCTCCTTTGATATCCAGAGGATCTCCCCTCTCGGACTGGAGATCAGGCCTGCCATTACCTTGGCCCCTACCTGAGCCAAGTTTGCTTTTTCAGACATCTGTCCCCACAGCCCTGGCAAACACAGCCTCTAGGCTGGGTCCTCTGGAGCCATACCACAGGACCATGCCTGCTCTCTCCTGGGAAACTCTGTCCATTCCTTTGGCCACACACCTCCAGAATATGAGAAACATCAAGGCCCCCGAGGACATACCATTACCGGGAGCCTCCCTGCACACACAGGGGCCTTCGGACACAAGCTGAGCTGCTACCTCCATGAAGGCATGCACACAGATGTCAACAGAGATAGAAGGTTGAGCCGGACAGGCCCTTAGGCGCTAATCTCAACTTTGCTTTGTTTTCCAGGTGACACTCCTCAGAGGCTTTGGTTCGAAGAACAGGATATGGGGCTTTCCTGAGGCACTGAACAGAACTTCTCTCGTCTCCACATGGGAAGCTTCCTTGTTGGAGCCGTGTCAAACACCTCAGGTTGGAGAATCCTGCAGAGTCCCTGAGCCACCTCCACATTCCAAGGTCTCCCAGGCCACCAAGCCACCGTAGGACTCATCTTCAGGAGAGTCCATTTCAACTCTCCCCTCTGGGTAGCTCACCCAGGAGCCCGCAGATTGAGCCTGCCTTGTCCTGACTAAAGAGTGGGAATATGAGGTGGCGTTCCCAGGCATCCATGCTTAGACACCTGCTCTCGAGTCTTTCCGTATGGGGCCTCCTGGAACCATCCAATAGCACTCGACTTTCGTGCAGAAGGAAACCTTGAGGTTTGGAGTAGTTCACAAATCCCATCGTAGGCAAACCTTCCTGGCCTCATGAGGCCCCCACACCATTCAGGAAGAGGCCATGCTGGACAAAAACTCTAGCCTGAGGCACGTCTCAGAGTTGAAATGACCTCAGTGCAGGAGATCTCGATTCAGCCTCTCAGAGTGGGCCTGCCGTGCCATCGGTCCCAAACCTCACGCTAGCTTGTGTTTTCAGACTTCCTTCCTCACACTCCTGGCAAACAAGCCCTCCGGACTAGGAACTCCAGATCCACAACCCAGCCCAGGGTCTGCCCAAGGGAAGAAAAACGTTTCCCTGTGGGGCTCTCTCCAGAAAACCCAGATGAGGATCAACCTGCTCGGGCCTCGACCGGTACCCGAACTGGATAGGCTGCTCTGGGCACTCATGCTCTGTCTGACACAGCCTGAAGCCAGACGTCCAGACAGACAAGGAGACAGCTGGCCGCACACCCAGCACTTCGGACACGCCATGGTCTTATGCCGTCACCTCTTCCTAACCTTGGTTTTCAGATATCTGAACCTAGACATTATATCAATTCTCCACACAGCTGGGTATCGCAAGCACAACACAGAACTCCTCCTTCCCCGTGGCTGTAAAGCTTGCTCTTGGCATGGAGTCACACCTTCAGGGTGGGAGAAACCTTCCTGGTCCCTGATGCCACGCCCAAACTTGAGTGCTGCTTGGGCACAAATTTACACTCTGACCCTCAGCATGAGCCCCATGTCAAAGAAAGGCCTGTCAGGGCCTGGGCCAAGAGCCCGCATATGGGGCTTGCCAAGCCCCTATGCACCCAATCCTCACCAGTGTTTGAGTTTTCCAGTCGCCCCGCCCGTACCTGGGGCTCTGCTCTGGAATCCCTTTCTTGGAGAGACACGTGAGCCAGACAACACTTTTCCACCCTTCCCACAAAATGACCCCAAACTCTTGGGAGCTGGGACAAATCCCCAGAGAGGGATACTCGTCCACAGTCCCTGAGGCCACCCCTCCAATCCACGGCTATCTCGGACACAACATCCAGAGACAAAAGCCTGAAGGAACGCCTCCCACTCGCCCTTGTTTCAGAGGCCCAGGAGCTCCCTCTCGGGCTGTACATCCGGCCTGCCATACCCTAGGCGCCACTCATAAGCTGAGTTTGTGTTTTCAGACTTCTGTGCCCTCAGCCTGGACCCACACAACCGCCAGGCTAGGGCCTCTGGAGCCACAGCGAAAGATTGTGCCTGCCCTCTCCAAGGAAATTGTGCCCAATCCATTGACCACAACCCTACAGGTTAGGGAAAAGCTCCAAGGCCCCTGAGGCCATCAATAGTGTAGGCCACCCTGGACTAAGAGGGGCTCTCTGACACCAGCGGAGCAACTATCTCCACATAGACTCTCAGACAGTGTCCCCAGAGACAGAAGGTTGAAATGGACAGGCCCCCAGGCCCTAATCTGAACCTTAGCTTTGGTTTCCATGTGTCCGTCCTCAGAGGTCTGTTTTCGTAGACCAGCACACGGGGCTTTTCTGAGGCACCAAACCAAACCTCTCTCGCCTCCACATGGGGAGCTTACTTACTGGGGATGTATCAAACCCTTCAGGTAGGAGAGTTCCGCAGGGCCACTGAACAACCAGCACATTCCAAGGTTTCCATGGACCCAAACGCACATTATGACGCATCCTCAGGAGAGGCCATTTCAACTCAGCCCCCTGGTTAGCGTGCCCCAGAGGCAGCAGATCAAACATATCTTGTGGCTAATGGCCAATGGGAATGCGAGGCATGCTGTACAGGGATCCATCCTTCGAACCGTGCTCTCCAGTCCTTCCGTATGGTATGTCCTGGAGCCATGCAACAGGACTCGAATGTCCCACAGAAGGAAACCTGGTGGTTTGGGGCAACCTCCAAACTCAGCGTGGGAAAACTTCCTTGGCCTCATGAGGCCCCCGCTTCATGAAGGTGCCAACATGGACACATACTCCAGCCTCAGCCAACGTCTGATCCTCAGCCTGACTTCAGATGCAGGAGATTTTGATTCAGCCTCTGCCTAGTGGGCCTGCTCTGCCCTTGGCTCCAATCCTCACTTTAGCTTGTGTTCCTAGACTTCCGTCCTCACACTCCTGGCCCGCAAACCCTCCCTACTGGGAATTCTGGGGCCACAATGAAGCACTCCGCCTGCCTCCCAGGAGAAAAACTTTGTCTATGGTGCTGCCCAGAAACCCCAAATGAGGATCAAACTGCTTGGCCCTCGGCAACACCCCAATTGCATAGGCTACCTTAAACACTGATGCTCTGTCGCAAATAGCCTGAGCCCAGACCTTCCAACAGACACCGACACAGCTGGCTGCACACCCAGCACATTGGACACGCCACTGCCTTAGGCCACCATCCATTCCCAACCTGGGTTTTCAGTCATCAGAACCTAGACCTTATCTCCAATCCCTGCACAGGGGGGAACCTGATGCACAAGTCAGAACCCCTCCTTCCCCATGGCAAGAAACCTTGCTGCTGGCAGTGAGTCAAACCTTCAGTGTAGGAGAAAACGGCATGGCCCATGAGGCCACGCCCATGTGTGAGGGCCGCCTTGGGCACAAACACACATTGTGACCCTCAGCGTGAGTACCTTATTCAAGTAACGCCTCTCAGTGATTGGACCAAGAGCCCGCATATGTGGCTTGCCATGCCCATAGGCACGCAGGACTAACTAGATGGTGTGTATTCCAGTTGAGGGAACCCACTGCTGTGCTCTAGAGTCCCTCTCCTGGGGGGTCCCCTGTGGCAGAAAACAGTACTCTTCCCTTCCCACAGAATGAACCCAAACACTTGGGAGCTTGGACAATCCCCCGAGAGGAAGGCTCTTCCTCGGCCCCTGAAGCAACCCCTACCCTGAACGGCCACTGTGAACGCAACACCCAGAGACAAAAGCCTGAGCGACTGCCTCCCACTTGCCCTCCTTTGATATCCAGAGGATCTCCCCTCTCGGACTGGAGATCAGGCCTGCCATTACCTTGGCCCCTACCTGAGCCAAGTTTGCTTTTTCAGACATCTGTCCCCACAGCCCTGGCAAACACAGCCTCTAGGCTGGGTCCTCTGGAGCCATACCACAGGACCATGCCTGCTCTCTCCTGGGAAACTCTGTCCATTCCTTTGGCCACACACCTCCAGAATATGAGAAACATCAAGGCCCCCGAGGACATACCATTACCGGGAGCCTCCCTGCACACACAGGGGCCTTCGGACACAAGCTGAGCTGCTACCTCCATGAAGGCATGCACACAGATGTCAACAGAGATAGAAGGTTGAGCCGGACAGGCCCTTAGGCGCTAATCTCAACTTTGCTTTGTTTTCCAGGTGACACTCCTCAGAGGCTTTGGTTCGAAGAACAGGATATGGGGCTTTCCTGAGGCACTGAACAGAACTTCTCTCGTCTCCACATGGGAAGCTTCCTTGTTGGAGCCGTGTCAAACACCTCAGGTTGGAGAATCCTGCAGAGTCCCTGAGCCACCTCCACATTCCAAGGTCTCCCAGGCCACCAAGCCACCGTAGGACTCATCTTCAGGAGAGTCCATTTCAACTCTCCCCTCTGGGTAGCTCACCCAGGAGCCCGCAGATTGAGCCTGCCTTGTCCTGACTAAAGAGTGGGAATATGAGGTGGCGTTCCCAGGCATCCATGCTTAGACACCTGCTCTCGAGTCTTTCCGTATGGGGCCTCCTGGAACCATCCAATAGCACTCGACTTTCGTGCAGAAGGAAACCTTGAGGTTTGGAGTAGTTCACAAATCCCATCGTAGGCAAACCTTCCTGGCCTCATGAGGCCCCCACACCATTCAGGAAGAGGCCATGCTGGACAAAAACTCTAGCCTGAGGCACGTCTCAGAGTTGAAATGACCTCAGTGCAGGAGATCTCGATTCAGCCTCTCAGAGTGGGCCTGCCGTGCCATCGGTCCCAAACCTCACGCTAGCTTGTGTTTTCAGACTTCCTTCCTCACACTCCTGGCAAACAAGCCCTCCGGACTAGGAACTCCAGAACCACAACCCAGCCCAGGGTCTGCCCAAGGGAAGAAAAACGTTTCCCTGTGGGGCTCTCTCCAGAAAACCCAGATGAGGATCAACCTGCTCGGGCCTCGACCGGTACCCGAACTGGATAGGCTGCTCTGGGCACTCATGCTCTGTCTGACACAGCCTGAAGCCAGACGTCCAGACAGACAAGGAGACAGCTGGCCGCACACCCAGCACTTCGGACACGCCATGGTCTTATGCCGTCACCTCTTTCTAACCTTGGTTTTCAGATATCTGAACCTAGACATTATATCAATTCTCCACACAGCTGGGTATCGCAAGCACAACACAGAACTCCTCCTTCCCCGTGGCTGTAAAGCTTGCTCTTGGCATGGAGTCACACCTTCAGGGTGGGAGAAACCTTCCTGGTCCCTGATGCCACGCCCAAACTTGAGTGCTGCTTGGGCACAAATTTACACTCTGACCCTCAGCATGAGCCCCATGTCAAAGAAAGGCCTGTCAGGGCCTGGGCCAAGAGCCCGCATATGGGGCTTGCCAAGCCCCTATGCACCCAATCCTCACCAGTGTTTGAGTTTTCCAGTCGCCCCGCCCGTACCTGGGGCTCTGCTCTGGAATCCCTTTCTTGGAGAGACACGTGAGCCAGACAATACTTTTCCACCCTTCCCACAAAATGACCCCAAACTCTTGGGAGCTGGGACAAATCCCCAGAGAGGGATACTCGTCCACAGTCCCTGAGGCCACCCCTCCAATCCACGGCTATCTCGGACACAACATCCAGAGACAAAAGCCTGAAGGAACGCCTCCCACTCGCCCTTGTTTCAGAGGCCGAGGAGCTCCCTCTCGGGCTGTACATCCGGCCTGCCATACCCTAGGCGCCACTCATAAGCTGAGTTTGTGTTTTCAGACTTCTGTGCCCTCAGCCTGGACCCACACAACCGCCAGGCTAGGGCCTCTGGAGCCACAGCGAAAGATTGTGCCTGCCCTCTCCAAGGAAATTGTGCCCAATTTCCCCAACCCTACAGGTTAGGGAAAAGCTCCAAGGCCCCTGAGGCCATCAATAGTGTAGGCCACCCTGGACTAAGAGGGGCTCTTTGACACCAGCGGAGCAACTATCTCCACTTAGACTCTCAGACAGTGTCCCCAGAGACAGAAGGTTGAAATGGACAGGCCCCCAGGCCCTAATCTGAACCTTAGCTTTGGTTTCCATGTGTCCGTCCTCAGAGGTCTGTTTTCGTAGACCAGCACACGGGGCTTTTCTGAGGCACCAAACCAAACCTCTCTCGCCTCCACATGGGGAGCTTACTTACTGGTGATGTATCAAACCCTTCAGGTAGGAGAGTTCCGCAGGGCCACTGAACAACCAGCACATTCCAAGGTTTCCATGGACTCAAACGCACATTATGACGCATCCTCAGGAGAGGCCATTTCAACTCAGCCCCCTGGTTAGCGTGCCCCAGAGGCAGCAGATCAAACATATCTTGTGGCTAATGGCCAATGGGAATGCGAGGCATGCTGTACAGGGATCCATCCTTCGAACCGTGCTCTCCAGTCCTTCCGTATGGTATGTCCTGGAGCCATGCAACAGGACTCGAATGTCCCACAGAAGGAAACCTGGTGGTTTGGGGCAACCTCCAAACTCAGCGTGGGAAAACTTCCTTGGCCTCATGAGGCCCCCGCTTCATGAAGGTGCCATCATGGACACATACTCCCGCCTCAGCCAACGTCTGATCCTCAGCCTGACTTCAGATGCAGGAGATTTTGATTCAGCCTCTGCCTAGTGGGCCTGCTCTGCCCTTGGCTCCAATCCTCACTTTAGCTTGTGTTCCTAGACTTCCGTCCTCACACTCCTGGCCCACAAACCCTCCCTTCTGGGAATTCTGGGGCCACAATGAAGCACTCCGCCTGCCTCCCAGGAGAAAAACTTTGTCTATGGTGCTGCCCAGAAACCCCAAATGAGGATCAAACTGCTTGGCCCTCGGCAACACCCCAATTGCATAGGCTACCTTAAACAGTGATGCTCTGTCGCAAATAGCCTGAGCCCAGACCTTCCAACAGACACCGACACAGCTGGCTGCACACCCAGCACATTGGACACGCCACTGCCTTAGGCCACCATCCATTCCCAACCTGGGTTTTCAGTCATCAGAACCTAGACCTTATCTCCAATCCCTGCACAGGGGGGAACCTGATGCACAAGTCAGAACCCCTCCTTCCCCATGGCAAGAAACCTTGCTGCTGGCAGTGAGTCAAACCTTCAGTGTAGGAGAAAACGGCATGGCCCATGAGGCCACGCCCATGTGTGAGGGCCGCCTTGGGCACAAACACACATTGTGACCCTCAGCGTGAGTACCTTATTCAAGTAACGCCTCTCAGGGATTGGACCAAGAGCCCGCATATGTGGCTTGCCATGCCCATAGGCACGCAGGACTAACTAGATGGTGTGTATTCCAGTTGAGGGAACCCACTGCTGTGCTCTAGAGTCCCTCTCCTGGGGGGTCCCCTGTGGCAGAAAACAGTACTCTTCCCTTCCCACAGAATGAACCCAAACACTTGAGAGCTTGGACAATCCCCCGAGAGGAAGGCTCTTCCTCGGCCCCTGAAGCAACCCCTACCCTGAACGGCCACTGTGAACGCAACACCCAGAGACAAAAGCCTGAGCGACTGCCTCCCACTTGCCCTCCTTTGATATCCAGAGGATCTCCCCTCTCGGACTGGAGATCAGGCCTGCCATTACCTTGGCCCCTACCTGAGCCAAGTTTGCTTTTTCAGACATCTGTCCCCACAGCCCTGGCAAACACAGCCTCTAGGCTGGGTCCTCTGGAGCCATACCACAGGACCATGCCTGCTCTCTCCTGGGAAACTCTGTCCATTCCTTTGGCCACACACCTCCAGAATATGAGAAACCTCAAGGCCCCCGAGGACATACCATTACCGGGAGCCTCCCTGCACACACAGGGGCCTTCGGACACAAGCTGAGCTGCTACCTCCATGAAGGCATGCACACAGATGTCAACAGAGATAGAAGGTTGAGCCGGACAGGCCCTTAGGCCCTAATCTCAACTCTTGCTTTGTTTTCCAGGTGTCACTCCTCAGAGGCTTTGGTTCGAAGAACAGGATATGGGGCTTTCCTGAGGCACTGAACAGAACTTCTCTCGTCTCCACATGGGAAGCTTCCTTGTTGGAGCCGTGTCAAACACCTCAGGTTGGAGAATCCTGCAGAGTCCCTGAGCCACCTCCACATTCCAAGGTCTCCCAGGCCACCAAGCCACAGTAGGACTCATCTTCAGGAGAGTCCATTTCAACTCTCCCCTCTGGGTAGCTCACCCAGGAGCCCGCAGATTGAGCCTGCCTTGTCCTGACTAAAGAGTGGGAATATGAGGTGGCGTTCCCAGGCATCCATGCTTAGACACCTGCTCTCGAGTCTTTCCGTATGGGGCCTCCTGGAACCATCCAATAGCACTCGACTTTCGTGCAGAAGGAAACCTTGAGGTTTGGAGTAGTTCACAAATCCCATCGTAGGCAAACCTTCCTGGCCTCATGAGGCCCCCACACCATTCAGGAAGAGGCCATGCTGGACAAAAACTCTAGCCTGAGGCACGTCTCAGAGTTGAAATGACCTCAGTGCAGGAGATCTCGATTCAGCCTCTCAGAGTGGGCCTGCCGTGCCATCGGTCCCAAACCTCACGCTAGCTTGTGTTTTCAGACTTCCTTCCTCACACTCCTGGCAAACAAGCCCTCCGGACTAGGAACTCCAGAACCACAACCCAGCCCAGGGTCTGCCCAAGGGAAGAAAAACGTTTCCCTGTGGGGCTCTCTCCAGAAAACCCAGATGAGGATCAACCTGCTCGGGCCTCGACGGTACCCGAACTGGATAGGCTGCTCTGGGCACTCATGCTCTGTCTGACACAGCCTGAAGCCAGACGTCCAGACAGACAAGGAGACAGCTGGCCGCACACCCAGCACTTCGGACACGCCATGGTCTTATGCCGTCACCTCTTCCTAACCTTGGTTTTCAGATATCTGAACCTAGACATTATATCAATTCTCCACACAGCTGGGTATCGCAAGCACAACACAGAACTCCTCCTTCCCCGTGGCTGTAAAGCTTGCTCTTGGCATGGAGTCACACCTTCAGGGTGGGAGAAACCTTCCTGGTCCCTGATGCCACGCCCAAACTTGAGTGCTGCTTGGGCACAAATTCACACTCTGACCCTCAGCATGAGCCCCATGTCAAAGAAAGGCCTGTCAGGGCCTGGGCCAAGAGCCCGCATATGGGGCTTGCCAAGCCCCTATGCACCCAATCCTCACCAGTGTTTGAGTTTTCCAGTCGCCCCGCCCGTACCTGGGGCTCTGCTCTGGAATCCCTTTCTTGGAGAGACACGTGAGCCAGACAACACTTTTCCACCCTTCCCACAAAATGACCCCAAACTCTTGGGAGCTGGGACAAATCCCCAGAGAGGGATACTCGTCCACAGTCCCTGAGGCCACCCCTCCAATCCACGGCTATCTCGGACACAACATCCAGAGACAAAAGCCTGAAGGAACGCCTCCCACTCGCCCTTGTTTCAGAGGCCCAGGAGCTCCCTCTCGGGCTGTACATCCGGCCTGCCATACCCTAAGCGCCACTCATAAGCTGAGTTTGTGTTTTCAGACTTCTGTGCCCTCAGCCTGGACCCACACAACCGCCAGGCTAGGGCCTCTGGAGCCACAGCGAAAGATTGTGCCTGCCCTCTCCAAGGAAATTGTGCCCAATCCATTGACCACCACCCTACAGGTTAGGGAAAAGCTCCAAGGCCCCTGAGGCCATCAATAGTGTAGGCCACCCTGGACTAAGAGGGGCTCTCTGACACCAGCGGAGCAACTATCTCCACTTAGACTCTCAGACAGTGTCCCCAGAGACAGAAGGTTGAAATGGACAGGCCCCCAGGCCCTAATCTGAACCTTAGCTTTGGTTTCCATGTGTCCGTCCTCAGAGGTCTGTTTTCGTAGACCAGCACACGGGGCTTTTCTGAGGCTCCAAACCAAACCTCTCTCGTCTCCACATGGGGAGCTTACTTACTGGGGATGTATCAAACCCTTCAGGTAGGAGAGTTCCGCAGGGCCACTGAACAACCAGCACATTCCAAGGTTTCCATGGACCCAAACGCACATTATGACGCATCCTCAGGAGAGGCCATTTCAACTCAGCCCCCTGGTTAGCGTGCCCCAGAGGCAGCAGATCAAACATATCTTGTGGCTAATGGCCAATGGGAATGCGAGGCATGCTGTACAGGGATCCATCCTTCGAACCGTGCTCTCCAGTCCTTCCGTATGGTATGTCCTGGAGCCATGCAACAGGACTCGAATGTCCCACAGAAGGAAACCTGGTGGTTTGGGGCAACCTCCAAACTCAGCGTGGGAAAACTTCCTTGGCCTCATGAGGCCCCCGCTTCATGAAGGTGCCATCATGGACACATACTCCCGCCTCAGCCAACGTCTGATCCTCAGCCTGACTTCAGATGCAGGAGATTTTGATTCAGCCTCTGCCTAGTGGGCCTGCTCTGCCCTTGGCTCCAATCCTCACTTTAGCTTGTGTTCCTAGACTTCCGTCCTCACACTCCTGGCCCGCAAACCCTCCCTTCTGGGAATTCTGGGGCCACAATGATGCACTCCGCCTGCCTCTCAGGAGAAAAACTTTGTCTATGGTGCTGCCCAGAAACCCCAAATGAGGATCAAACTGCTTGGCCCTCGGCAACACCCCAATTGCATAGGCTACCTTAAACACTGATGCTCTGTCGCAAATAGCCTGAGCCCAGACCTTCCAACAGACACCGACACAGCTGGCTGCACACCCAGCACATTGGACCCGCCACTGCCTTAGGCCACCATCCATTCCCAACCTGGGTTTTCAGTCATCAGAACCTAGACCTTATCTCCAATCCCTGCACAGGGGGGAACCTGATGCACAAGTCAGAACCCCTCCTTCCCCATGGCAAGAAACCTTGCTGCTGGCAGTGAGTCAAACCTTCAGTGTAGGAGAAAACGGCATGGCCCATGAGGCCACGCCCATGTGTGAGGGCCGCCTTGGGCACAAACACACATTGTGACCCTCAGCGTGAGTACCTTATTCAAGTAACGCCTCTCAGGGATTGGACCAAGAGCCCGCATATGTGGCTTGCCATGCCCATAGGCACGCAGGACTAACTAGATGGTGTGTATTCCAGTTGAGGGAACCCACTGCTGTGCTCTAGAGTCCCTCTCCTGGGGGGTCCCCTGTGGCAGAAAACAGTACTCTTCCCTTCCCACAGAATGAACCCAAACACTTGGGAGCTTGGACAATCCCCCGAGAGGAAGGCTCTTCCTCGGCCCCGGAAGCAACCCCTACCCTGAACGGCCACTGTGAACGCAACACCCAGAGACAAAAGCCTGAGCGACTGCCTCCCACTTGCCCTCCTTTGATATCCAGAGGATCTCCCCTCTCGGACTGGAGATCAGGCCTGCCATTACCTTGGCCCCTACCTGAGCCAAGTTTGCTTTTTCAGACATCTGTCCCCACAGCCCCGGCAAACACAGCCTCTAGGCTGGGTCCTCTGGAGCCATACCACAGGACCATGCCTGCTCTCTCCTGGGAAACTCTGTCCATTCCTTTGGCCACACACCTCCAGAATATGAGAAACCTCAAGGCCCCCGAGGACATACCATTACCGGGAGCCTCCCTGCACACACAGGGGCCTTCGGACACAAGCTGAGCTGCTACCTCCATGAAGGCATGCACACAGATGTCAACAGAGATAGAAGGTTGAGCCCGACAGGCCCTTAGGCCCTAATCTCAACTCTTGCTTTGTTTTCCAGGTGTCACTCCTCAGAGGCTTTGGTTCGAAGAACAGGATATGGGGCTTTCCTGAGGCACTGAACAGAACTTCTCTCGTCTCCACATGGGAAGCTTCCTTGTTGGAGCCGTGTCAAACACCTCAGGTTGGAGAATCCTGCAGAGTCCCTGAGCCACCTCCACATTCCAAGGTCTCCCAGGCCACCAAGCCACAGTAGGACTCATCTTCAGGAGAGTCCATTTCAACTCTCCCCTCTGGGTAGCTCACCCAGGAGCCCGCAGATTGAGCCTGCCTTGTCCTGACTAAAGAGTGGGAATATGAGGTGGCGTTCCCAGGCATCCATGCTTAGACACCTGCTCTCGAGTCTTTCCGTATGGGGCCTCCTGGAACCATCCAATAGCACTCGACTTTCGTGCAGAAGGAAACCTTGAGGTTTGGAGTAGTTCACAAATCCCATCGTAGGCAAACCTTCCTGGCCTCATGAGGCCCCCACACCATTCAGGAAGAGGCCATGCTGGACAAAAACTCTAGCCTGAGGCACGTCTCAGAGTTGAAATGACCTCAGTGCAGGAGATCTCGATTCAGCCTCTCAGAGTGGGCCTGCCGTGCCATCGGTCCCAAACCTCACGCTAGCTTGTGTTTTCAGACTTCCTTCCTCACACTCCTGGCAAACAAGCCCTCCGGACTAGGAACTCCAGAACCACAACCCAGCCCAGGGTCTGCCCAAGGGAAGAAAAACGTTTCCCTGTGGGGCTCTCTCCAGAAAACCCAGATGAGGATCAACCTGCTCGGGCCTCGACGGTACCCGAACTGGATAGGCTGCTCTGGGCACTCATGCTCTGTCTGACACAGCCTGAAGCCAGACGTCCAGACAGACAAGGAGACAGCTGGCCGCACACCCAGCACTTCGGACACGCCATGGTCTTATGCCGTCACCTCTTCCTAACCTTGGTTTTCAGATATCTGAACCTAGACATTATATCAATTCTCCACACAGCTGGGTATCGCAAGCACAACACAGAACTCCTCCTTCCCCGTGGCTGTAAAGCTTGCTCTTGGCATGGAGTCACACCTTCAGGGTGGGAGAAACCTTCCTGGTCCCTGATGCCACGCCCAAACGTAGGTGCTGCTTGGGCACAAATTCACACTCTGACCCTCAGCATGAGCCCCATGTCAAAGAAAGGCCTGTCAGGGCCTGGGCCAAGAGCCCGCATATGGGGCTTGCCAAGCCCCTATGCACCCAATCCTCACCAGTGTTTGAGTTTTCCAGTCGCCCCGCCCGTACCTGGGGCTCTGCTCTGGAATCCCTTTCTTGGAGAGACACGTGAGCCAGACAACACTTTTCCACCCTTCCCACAAAATGACCCCAAACTCTTGGGAGCTGGGACAAATCCCCAGAGAGGGATACTCGTCCACAGTCCCTGAGGCCACCCCTCCAATCCACGGCTATCTCGGACACAACATCCAGAGACAAAAGCCTGAAGGAACGCCTCCCACTCGCCCTTGTTTCAGAGGCCCAGGAGCTCCCTCTCGGGCTGTACATCCGGCCTGCCATACCCTAAGCGCCACTCATAAGCTGAGTTTGTGTTTTCAGACTTCTGTGCCCTCAGCCTGGACCCACACAACCGCCAGGCTAGGGCCTCTGGAGCCACAGCGAAAGATTGTGCCTGCCCTCTCCAAGGAAATTGTGCCCAATCCATTGACCACCACCCTACAGGTTAGGGAAAAGCTCCAAGGCCCCTGAGGCCATCAATAGTGTAGGCCACCCTGGACTAAGAGGGGCTCTCTGACACCAGCGGAGCAACTATCTCCACTTAGACTCTCAGACAGTGTCCCCAGAGACAGAAGGTTGAAATGGACAGGCCCCCAGGCCCTAATCTGAACCTTAGCTTTGGTTTCCATGTGTCCGTCCTCAGAGGTCTGTTTTCGTAGACCAGCACACGGGGCTTTTCTGAGGCTCCAAACCAAACCTCTCTCGTCTCCACATGGGGAGCTTACTTACTGGGGATGTATCAAACCCTTCAGGTAGGAGAGTTCCGCAGGGCCACTGAACAACCAGCACATTCCAAGGTTTCCATGGACCCAAACGCACATTATGACGCATCCTCAGGAGAGGCCATTTCAACTCAGCCCCCTGGTTAGCGTGCCCCAGAGGCAGCAGATCAAACATATCTTGTGGCTAATGGCCAATGGGAATGCGAGGCATGCTGTACAGGGATCCATCCTTCGAACCGTGCTCTCCAGTCCTTCCGTATGGTATGTCCTGGAGCCATGCAACAGGACTCGAATGTCCCACAGAAGGAAACCTGGTGGTTTGGGGCAACCTCCAAACTCAGCGTGGGAAAATTTCCTTGGCCTCATGAGGCCCCCGCTTCATGAAGGTGCCATCATGGACACATACTCCAGCCTCAGCCAACGTCTGATCCTCAGCCTGACTTCAGATGCAGGAGATTTTGATTCAGCCTCTGCCTAGTGGGCCTGCTCTGCCCTTGGCTCCAATCCTCACTTTAGCTTGTGTTCCTAGACTTCCGTCCTCACACTCCTGGCCCGCAAACACTCCCTTCTGGGAATTCTGGGGCCACAATGATGCACTCCGCCTGCCTCCCAGGAGAAAAACTTTGTCTATGGTGCTGCCCAGAAACCCCAAATGAGGATCAAACTGCTTGGCCCTCGGCAACACCCCAATTGCATAGGCTACCTTAAACACTGATGCTCTGTCGCAAATAGCCTGAGCCCAGACCTTCCAACAGACACCGACACAGCTGGCTGCACACCCAGCACATTGGACCCGCCACTGCCTTAGGCCACCATCCATTCCCAACCTGGGTTTTCAGTCATCAGAACCTAGACCTTATCTCCAATCCCTGCACAGGGGGGAACCTGATGCACAAGTCAGAACCCCTCCTTCCCCATGGCAAGAAACCTTGCTGCTGGCAGTGAGTCAAACCTTCAGTGTAGGAGAAAACGGCATGGCCCATGAGGCCACGCCCATGTGTGAGGGCCGCCTTGGGCACAAACACACATTGTGACCCTCAGCGTGAGTACCTTATTCAAGTAACGCCTCTCAGGGATTGGACCAAGAGCCCGCATATGTGGCTTGCCATGCCCATAGGCACGCAGGACTAACTAGATGGTGTGTATTCCAGTTGAGGGAACCCACTGCTGTGCTCTAGAGTCCCTCTCCTGGGGGGTCCCCTGTGGCAGAAAACAGTACTCTTCCCTTCCCACAGAATGAACCCAAACACTTGGGAGCTTGGACAATCCCCCGAGAGGAAGGCTCTTCCTCGGCCCCGGAAGCAACCCCTACCCTGAACGGCCACTGTGAACGCAACACCCAGAGACAAAAGCCTGAGCGACTGCCTCCCACTTGCCCTCCTTTGATATCCAGAGGATCTCCCCTCTCGGACTGGAGATCAGGCCTGCCATTACCTTGGCCCCTACCTGAGCCAAGTTTGCTTTTTCAGACATCTGTCCCCACAGCCCCGGCAAACACAGCCTCTAGGCTGGGTCCTCTGGTGCCATACCACAGGACCATGCCTGCTCTCTCCTGGGAAACTCTGTCCATTCCTTTGGCCACACACCTCCAGAATATGAGAAACCTCAAGGCCCCCGAGGACATACCATTACCGGGAGCCTCCCTGCACACACAGGGGCCTTCGGACACAAGCTGAGCTGCTACCTCCATGAAGGCATGCACACAGATGTCAACAGAGATAGAAGGTTGAGCCCGACAGGCCCTTAGGCCCTAATCTCAACTCTTGCTTTGTTTTCCAGGTGTCACTCCTCAGAGGCTTTGGTTCGAAGAACAGGATATGGGGCTTTCCTGAGGCACTGAACAGAACTTCTCTCGTCTCCACATGGGAAGCTTCCTTGTTGGAGCCGTGTCAAACACCTCAGGTTGGAGAATCCTGCAGAGTCCCTGAGCCACCTCCACATTCCAAGGTCTCCCAGGCCACCAAGCCACAGTAGGACTCATCTTCAGGAGAGTCCATTTCAACTCTCCCCTCTGGGTAGCTCACCCAGGAGCCCGCAGATTGAGCCTGCCTTGTCCTGACTAAAGAGTGGGAATATGAGGTGGCGTTCCCAGGCATCCATGCTTAGACACCTGCTCTCGAGTCTTTCCGTATGGGGCCTCCTGGAACCATCCAATAGCACTCGACTTTCGTGCAGAAGGAAACCTTGAGGTTTGGAGTAGTTCACAAATCCCATCGTAGGCAAACCTTCCTGGCCTCATGAGGCCCCCACACCATTCAGGAAGAGGCCATGCTGGACAAAAACTCTAGCCTGAGGCACGTCTCAGAGTTGAAATGACCTCAGTGCAGGAGATCTCGATTCAGCCTCTCAGAGTGGGCCTGCCGTGCCATCGGTCCCAAACCTCACGCTAGCTTGTGTTTTCAGACTTCCTTCCTCACACTCCTGGCAAACAAGCCCTCCGGACTAGGAACTCCAGAACCACAACCCAGCCCAGGGTCTGCCCAAGGGAAGAAAAACGTTTCCCTGTGGGGCTCTCTCCAGAAAACCCAGATGAGGATCAACCTGCTCGGGCCTCCACGGTACCCGAACTGGATAGGCTGCTCTGGGCACTCATGCTCTGTCTGACACAGCCTGAAGCCAGACGTCCAGACAGACAAGGAGACAGCTGGCCGCACACCCAGCACTTCGGACACGCCATGGTCTTATGCCGTCACCTCTTCCTAACCTTGGTTTTCAGATATCTGAACCTAGACATTATATCAATTCTCCACACAGCTGGGTATCGCAAGCACAACACAGAACTCCTCCTTCCCCGTGGCTGTAAAGCTTGCTCTTGGCATGGAGTCACACCTTCAGGGTGGGAGAAACCTTCCTGGTCCCTGATGCCACGCCCAAACGTAGGTGCTGCTTGGGCACAAATTCACACTCTGACCCTCAGCATGAGCCCCATGTCAAAGAAAGGCCTGTCAGGGCCTGGGCCAAGAGCCCGCATATGGGGCTTGCCAAGCCCCTATGCACCCAATCCTCACCAGTGTTTGAGTTTTCCAGTCGCCCCGCCCGTACCTGGGGCTCTGCTCTGGAATCCCTTTCTTGGAGAGACACGTGAGCCAGACAACACTTTTCCACCCTTCCCACAAAATGACCCCAAACTCTTGGGAGCTGGGACAAATCCCCAGAGAGGGATACTCGTCCACAGTCCCTGAGGCCACCCCTCCAATCCACGGCTATCTCGGACACAACATCCAGAGACAAAAGCCTGAAGGAACGCCTCCCACTCGCCCTTGTTTCAGAGGCCCAGGAGCTCCCTCTCGGGCTGTACATCCGGCCTGCCATACCCTAAGCGCCACTCATAAGCTGAGTTTGTGTTTTCAGACTTCTGTGCCCTCAGCCTGGACCCACACAACCGCCAGGCTAGGGCCTCTGGAGCCACAGCGAAAGATTGTGCCTGCCCTCTCCAAGGAAATTGTGCCCAATCCATTGACCACCACCCTACAGGTTAGGGAAAAGCTCCAAGGCCCCTGAGGCCATCAATAGTGTAGGCCACCCTGGACTAAGAGGGGCTCTCTGACACCAGCGGAGCAACTATCTCCACTTAGACTCTCAGACAGTGTCTCCAGAGACAGAAGGTTGAAATGGACAGGCCCCCAGGCCCTAATCTGAACCTTACCTTTGGTTTCCATGTGTCCGTCCTCAGAGGTCTGTTTTCGTAGACCAGCACACGGGGCTTTTCTGAGGCTCCAAACCAAACCTCTCTCGTCTCCACATGGGGAGCTTACTTACTGGGGATGTATCAAACCCTTCAGGTAGGAGAGTTCCGCAGGGCCACTGAACAACCAGCACATTCCAAGGTTTCCATGGACCCAAACGCACATTATGACGCATCCTCAGGAGAGGCCATTTCAACTCAGCCCCCTGGTTAGCGTGCCCCAGAGGCAGCAGATCAAACATATCTTGTGGCTAATGGCCAATGGGAATGCGAGGCATGCTGTACAGGGATCCATCCTTCGAACCGTGCTCTCCAGTCCTTCCGTATGGTATATCCTGGAGCCATGCAACAGGACTCGAATGTCCCACAGAAGGAAACCTGGTGGTTTGGGGCAACCTCCAAACTCAGCGTGGGAAAACTTCCTTGGCCTCATGAGGCCCCCGCTTCATGAAGGTGCCATCATGGACACATACTCCAGCCTCAGCCAACGTCTGATCCTCAGCCTGACTTCAGATGCAGGAGATTTTGATTCAGCCTCTGCCTAGTGGGCCTGCTCTGCCCTTGGCTCCAATCCTCACTTTAGCTTGTGTTCCTAGACTTCCGTCCTCACACTCCTGGCCCGCAAACCCTCCCTTCTGGGAATTCTGGGGCCACAATGATGCACTCCGCCTGCCTCCCAGGAGAATAACTTTGTCTATGGTGCTGCCCAGAAACCCCAAATGAGGATCAAACTGCTTGGCCCTCGGCAACACCCCAATTGCATAGGCTACCTTAAACACTGATGCTCTGTCGCAAATAGCCTGAGCCCAGACCTTCCAACAGACACCGACACAGCTGGCTGCACACCCAGCACATTGGACCCGCCACTGCCTTAGGCCACCATCCATTCCCAACCTGGGTTTTCAGTCATCAGAACCTAGACCTTATCTCCAATCCCTGCACAGGGGGGAACCTGATGCACAAGTCAGAACCCCTCCTTCCCCATGGCAAGAAACCTTGCTGCTGGCAGTGAGTCAAACCTTCAGTGTAGGAGAAAACGGCATGGCCCATGAGGCCACGCCCATGTGTGAGGGCCGCCTTGGGCACAAACACACATTGTGACCCTCAGCGTGAGTACCTTATTCAAGTAACGCCTCTCAGTGATTGGACCAAGAGCCCGCATATGTGGCTTGCCATGCCCATAGGCACGCAGGACTAACTAGATGGTGTGTATTCCAGTTGAGGGAACCCACTGCTGTGCTCTAGAGTCCCTCTCCTGGGGGGTCCCCTGTGGCAGAAAACAGTACTCTTCCCTTCCCACAGAATGAACCCAAACACTTGGGAGCTTGGACAATCCCCCGAGAGGAAGGCTCTTCCTCGGCCCCGGAAGCAACCCCTACCCTGAACGGCCACTGTGAACGCAACACCCAGAGACAAAAGCCTGAGCGACTGCCTCCCACTTGCCCTCCTTTGATATCCAGAGGATCTCCCCTCTCGGACTGGAGATCAGGCCTGCCATTACCTTGGCCCCTACCTGAGCCAAGTTTGCTTTTTCAGACATCTGTCCCCACAGCCCCGGCAAACACAGCCTCTAGGCTGGGTCCTCTGGAGCCATACCACAGGACCATGCCTGCTCTCTCCTGGGAAACTCTGTCCATTCCTTTGGCCACACACCTCCAGAATATGAGAAACCTCAAGGCCCCCTAGGACATACCATTACCGGGAGCCTCCCTGCACACACAGGGGCCTTCGGACACAAGCTGAGCTGCTACCTCCATGAAGGCATGCACACAGATGTCAACAGAGATAGAAGGTTGAGCCCGACAGGCCCTTAGGCCCTAATCTCAACTCTTGCTTTGTTTTCCAGGTGTCACTCCTCAGAGGCTTTGGTTCGAAGAACAGGATATGGGGCTTTCCTGAGGCACTGAACAGAACTTCTCTCGTCTCCACATGGGAAGCTTCCTTGTTGGAGCCGTGTCAAACACCTCAGGTTGGAGAATCCTGCAGAGTCCCTGAGCCACCTCCACATTCCAAGGTCTCCCAGGCCACCAAGCCACAGTAGGACTCATCTTCAGGAGAGTCCATTTCAACTCTCCCCTCTGGGTAGCTCACCCAGGAGCCCGCAGATTGAGCCTGCCTTGTCCTGACTAAAGAGTGGGAATATGAGGTGGCGTTCCCAGGCATCCATGCTTAGACACCTGCTCTCGAGTCTTTCCGTATGGGGCCTCCTGGAACCATCCAATAGCACTCGACTTTCGTGCAGAAGGAAACCTTGAGGTTTGGAGTAGTTCACAAATCCCATCGTAGGCAAACCTTCCTGGCCTCATGAGGCCCCCACACCATTCAGGAAGAGGCCATGCTGGACAAAAACTCTAGCCTGAGGCACGTCTCAGAGTTGAAATGACCTCAGTGCAGGAGATCTCGATTCAGCCTCTCAGAGTGGGCCTGCCGTGCCATCGGTCCCAAACCTCACGCTAGCTTGTGTTTTCAGACTTCCTTCCTCACACTCCTGGCAAACAAGCCCTCCGGACTAGGAACTCCAGAACCACAACCCAGCCCAGGGTCTGCCCAAGGGAAGAAAAACGTTTCCCTGTGGGGCTCTCTCCAGAAAACCCAGATGAGGATCAACCTGCTCGGGCCTCCACGGTACCCGAACTGGATAGGCTGCTCTGGGCACTCATGCTCTGTCTGACACAGCCTGAAGCCAGACGTCCAGACAGACAAGGAGACAGCTGGCCGCACACCCAGCACTTCGGACACGCCATGGTCTTATGCCGTCACCTCTTCCTAACCTTGGTTTTCAGATATCTGAACCTAGACATTATATCAATTCTCCACACAGCTGGGTATCGCAAGCACAACACAGAACTCCTCCTTCCCCGTGGCTGTAAAGCTTGCTCTTGGCATGGAGTCACACCTTCAGGGTGGGAGAAACCTTCCTGGTCCCTGATGCCACGCCCAAACGTAGGTGCTGCTTGGGCACAAATTCACACTCTGACCCTCAGCATGAGCCCCATGTCAAAGAAAGGCCTGTCAGGGCCTGGGCCAAGAGCCCGCATATGGGGCTTGCCAAGCCCCTATGCACCCAATCCTCACCAGTGTTTGAGTTTTCCAGTCGCCCCGCCCGTACCTGGGGCTCTGCTCTGGAATCCCTTTCTTGGAGAGACACGTGAGCCAGACAACACTTTTCCACCCTTCCCACAAAATGACCCCAAACTCTTGGGAGCTGGGACAAATCCCCAGAGAGGGATACTCGTCCACAGTCCCTGAGGCCACCCCTCCAATCCACGGCTATCTCGGACACAACATCCAGAGACAAAAGCCTGAAGGAACGCCTCCCACTCGCCCTTGTTTCAGAGGCCCAGGAGCTCCCTCTCGGGCTGTACATCCGGCCTGCCATACCCTAAGCGCCACTCATAAGCTGAGTTTGTGTTTTCAGACTTCTGTGCCCTCAGCCTGGACCCACACAACCGCCAGGCTAGGGCCTCTGGAGCCACAGCGAAAGATTGTG
Organism: Mustela nivalis; assembly: GCF_964662115.1. Lineage (NCBI taxonomy): Eukaryota > Metazoa > Chordata > Mammalia > Carnivora > Mustelidae > Mustela > Mustela nivalis. The sequence goes on along the minus strand of NW_028136249.1, from coordinate 409,994 downwards.
CCTGCCCTCTCCAAGGAAATTGTGCCCAATCCATTGACCACCACCCTACAGGTTAGGGAAAAGCTCCAAGGCCCCTGAAGCCATCAATAGTGTAGGCCACCCTGGACTAAGAGGGGCTCTCTGACACCAGCGGAGCAACTATCTCCACTTAGACTCTCAGACAGTGTCTCCAGAGACAGAAGGTTGAAATGGACAGGCCCCCAGGCCCTAATCTGAACCTTAGCTTTGGTTTCCATGTGTCCGTCCTCAGAGGTCTGTTTTAGTAGACCAGCACACGGGGCTTTTCTGAGGCTCCAAACCAAACCTCTCTCGTCTCCACATGGGGAGCTTACTTACTGGGGATGTATCAAACCCTTCAGGTAGGAGAGTTCCGCAGGGCCACTGAACAACCAGCACATTCCAAGGTTTCCATGGACCCAAACGCACATTATGACGCATCCTCAGGAGAGGCCATTTCAACTCAGCCCCCTGGTTAGCGTGCCCCAGAGGCAGCAGATCAAACATATCTTGTGGCTAATGGCCAATGGGAATGCGAGGCATGCTGTACAGGGATCCATCCTTCGAACCGTGCTCTCCAGTCCTTCCGTATGGTATATCCTGGAGCCATGCAACAGGACTCGAATGTCCCACAGAAGGAAACCTGGTGGTTTGGGGCAACCTCCAAACTCAGCGTGGGAAAACTTCCTTGGCCTCATGAGGCCCCCGCTTCATGAAGGTGCCATCATGGACACATACTCCAGCCTCAGCCAACGTCTGATCCTCAGCCTGACTTCAGATGCAGGAGATTTTGATTCAGCCTCTGCCTAGTGGGCCTGCTCTGCCCTTGGCTCCAATCCTCACTTTAGCTTGTGTTCCTAGACTTCCGTCCTCACACTCCTGGCCCGCAAACCCTCCCTTCTGGGAATTCTGGGGCCACAATGATGCACTCCGCCTGCCTCCCAGGAGAAAAACTTTGTCTATGGTGCTGCCCAGAAACCCCAAATGAGGATCAAACTGCTTGGCCCTCGGCAACACCCCAATTGCATAGGCTACCTTAAACACTGATGCTCTGTCGCAAATAGCCTGAGCCCAGACCTTCCAACAGACACCGACACAGCTGGCTGCACACCCAGCACATTGGACCCGCCACTGCCTTAGGCCACCATCCATTCCCAACCTGGGTTTTCAGTCATCAGAACCTAGACCTTATCTCCAATCCCTGCACAGGGGGGAACCTGATGCACAAGTCAGAACCCCTCCTTCCCCATGGCAAGAAACCTTGCTGCTGGCAGTGAGTCAAACCTTCAGTGTAGGAGAAAACGGCATGGCCCATGAGGCCACGCCCATGTGTGAGGGCCGCCTTGGGCACAAACACACATTGTGACCCTCAGCGTGAGTACCTTATTCAAGTAACGCCTCTCAGGGATTGGACCAAGAGCCCGCATATGTGGCTTGCCATGCCCATAGGCACGCAGGACTAACTAGATGGTGTGTATTCCAGTTGAGGGAACCCACTGCTGTGCTCTAGAGTCCCTCTCCTGGGGGGTCCCCTGTGGCAGAAAACAGTACTCTTCCCTTCCCACAGAATGAACCCAAACACTTGGGAGCTTGGACAATCCCCCGAGAGGAAGGCTCTTCCTCGGCCCCGGAAGCAACCCCTACCCTGAACGGCCACTGTGAACGCAACACCCAGAGACAAAAGCCTGAGCGACTGCCTCCCACTTGCCCTCCTTTGATATCCAGAGGATCTCCCCTCTCGGACTGGAGATCAGGCCTGCCATTACCTTGGCCCCTACCTGAGCCAAGTTTGCTTTTTCAGACATCTGTCCCCACAGCCCCGGCAAACACAGCCTCTAGGCTGGGTCCTCTGGAGCCATACCACAGGACCATGCCTGCTCTCTCCTGGGAAACTCTGTCCATTCCTTTGGCCACACACCTCCAGAATATGAGAAACCTCAAGGCCCCCGAGGACATACCATTACCGGGAGCCTCCCTGCACACACAGGGGCCTTCGGACACAAGCTGAGCTGCTACCTCCATGAAGGCATGCACACAGATGTCAACAGAGATAGAAGGTTGAGCCCGACAGGCCCTTAGGCCCTAATCTCAACTCTTGCTTTGTTTTCCAGGTGTCACTCCTCAGAGGCTTTGGTTCGAAGAACAGGATATGGGGCTTTCCTGAGGCACTGAACAGAACTTCTCTCGTCTCCACATGGGAAGCTTCCTTGTTGGAGCCGTGTCAAACACCTCAGGTTGGAGAATCCTGCAGAGTCCCTGAGCCACCTCCACATTCCAAGGTCTCCCAGGCCACCAAGCCACAGTAGGACTCATCTTCAGGAGAGTCCATTTCAACTCTCCCCTCTGGGTAGCTCACCCAGGAGCCCGCAGATTGAGCCTGCCTTGTCCTGACTAAAGAGTGGGAATATGAGGTGGCGTTCCCAGGCATCCATGCTTAGACACCTGCTCTCGAGTCTTTCCGTATGGGGCCTCCTGGAACCATCCAATAGCACTCGACTTTCGTGCAGAAGGAAACCTTGAGGTTTGGAGTAGTTCACAAATCCCATCGTAGGCAAACCTTCCTGGCCTCATGAGGCCCCCACACCATTCAGGAAGAGGCCATGCTGGACAAAAACTCTAGCCTGAGGCACGTCTCAGAGTTGAAATGACCTCAGTGCAGGAGATCTCGATTCAGCCTCTCAGAGTGGGCCTGCCGTGCCATCGGTCCCAAACCTCACGCTAGCTTGTGTTTTCAGACTTCCTTCCTCACACTCCTGGCAAACAAGCCCTCCGGACTAGGAACTCCAGAACCACAACCCAGCCCAGGGTCTGCCCAAGGGAAGAAAAACGTTTCCCTGTGGGGCTCTCTCCAGAAAACCCAGATGAGGATCAACCTGCTCGGGCCTCGACCGGTACCCGAACTGGATAGGCTGCTCTGGGCACTCATGCTCTGTCTGACACAGCCTGAAGCCAGACGTCCAGACAGACAAGGAGACAGCTGGCCGCACACCCAGCACTTTGGACACGCCATGGTCTTATGCCGTCACCTCTTCCTAACCTTGGTTTTCAGATATCTGAACCTAGACATTATATCAATTCTCCACACAGCTGGGTATCGCAAGCACAACACAGAACTCCTCCTTCCCCGTGGCTGTAAAGCTTGCTCTTGGCATGGAGTCACACCTTCAGGGTGGGAGAAACCTTCCTGGTCCCTGATGCCACGCCCAAACTTGAGTGCTGCTTGGGCACAAATTCACACTCTGACCCTCAGCATGAGCCCCATGTCAAAGAAAGGCCTGTCAGGGCCTGGGCCAAGAGCCCGCATATGGGGCTTGCCAAGCCCCTATGCACCCAATCCTCACCAGTGTTTGAGTTTTCCAGTCGCCCCGCCCGTACCTGGGGCTCTGCTCTGGAATCCCTTTCTTGGAGAGACACGTGAGCCAGACAACACTTTTCCACCCTTCCCACAAAATGACCCCAAACTCTTGGGAGCTGGGACAAATCCCCAGAGAGGGATACTCGTCCACAGTCCCTGAGGCCACCCCTCCAATCCACGGCTATCTCGGACACAACATCCAGAGACAAAAGCCTGAAGGAACGCCTCCCACTCGCCCTTGTTTCAGAGGCCCAGGAGCTCCCTCTCGGGCTGTACATCCGGCCTGCCATACCCTAGGCGCCACTCATAAGCTGAGTTTGTGTTTTCAGACTTCTGTGCCCTCAGCCTGGACCCACACAACCGCCAGGCTAGGGCCTCTGGAGCCACAGCGAAAGATTGTGCCTGCCCTCTCCAAGGAAATTGTGCCCAATTTCCCCAACCCTACAGGTTAGGGAAAAGCTCCAAGGCCCCTGAGGCCATCAATAGTGTAGGCCACCCTGGACTAAGAGGGGCTCTCTGACACCAGCGGAGCAACTATCTCCACTTAGACTCTCAGACAGTGTCCCCAGAGACAGAAGGTTGAAATGGACAGGCCCCCAGGCCCTAATCTGAACCTTAGCTTTGGTTTCCATGTGTCCGTCCTCAGAGGTCTGTTTTCGTAGACCAGCACACGGGGCTTTTCTGAGGCACCAAACCAAACCTCTCTCGCCTCCACATGGGGAGCTTACTTACTGGGGATGTATCAAACCCTTCAGGTAGGAGAGTTCCGCAGGGCCACTGAACAACCAGCACATTCCAAGGTTTCCATGGACCCAAACGCACATTATGACGCATCCTCAGGAGAGGCCATTTCAAATCAGCCCCCTGGTTAGCGTGCCCCAGAGGCAGCAGATCAAACATATCTTGTGGCTAATGGCCAATGGGAATGCGAGGCATGCTGTACAGGGATCCATCCTTCGAACCGTGCTCTCCAGTCCTTCCGTATGGTATGTCCTGGAGCCATGCAACAGGACTCGAATGTCCCACAGAAGGAAACCTGGTGGTTTGGGGCAACCTCCAAACTCAGCGTGGGAAAACTTCCTTGGCCTCATGAGGCCCCCGCTTCATGAAGGTGCCATCATGGACACATACTCCAGCCTCAGCCAACGTCTGATCCTCAGCCTGACTTCAGATGCAGGAGATTTTGATTCAGCCTCTGCCTAGTGGGCCTGCTCTGCCCTTGGCTCCAATCCTCACTTTAGCTTGTGTTCCTAGACTTCCGTCCTCACACTCCTGGACCACAAACCCTCCCTACTGGGAATTCTGGGGACACAATGAAGCACTCCGCCTGCCTCCCAGGAGAAAAACTTTGTCTATGGTGCTGCCCAGAAACCCCAAATGAGGATCAAACTGCTTGGCCCTCGGCAACACCCCAATTGCATAGGCTACCTTAAACACTGATGCTCTGTCGCAAATAGCCTGAGCCCAGACCTTCCAACAGACACCGACACAGCTGGCTGAACACCCAGCACATTGGACCCGCCACTGCCTTAGGCCACCATCCATTCCCAACCTGGGTTTTCAGTCATCAGAACCTAGACTTTATCTCCAATCCCTGCACAGGGGGGAACCTGATGCACAAGTCAGAACCCCTCCTTCCCCATGGCAAGAAACCTTGCTGCTGGCAGTGAGTCAAACCTTCAGTGTAGGAGAAAACGGCATGGCCCATGAGGCCACGCCCATGTATGAGGGCCGCCTTGGGCACAAACACACATTGTGACCCTCAGCGTGAGTACCTTATTCAAGTAACGCCTCTCAGTGATTGGACCAAGAGCCCGCATATGTGGCTTGCCATGCCCATAGGCACGCAGGACTAACTAGATGGTGTGTATTCCAGTTGAGGGAACCCACTGCTGTGCTCTAGAGTCCCTCTCCTGGGGGGTCCCCTGTGGCAGAAAACAGTACTCTTCCCTTCCCACAGAATGAACCCAAACACTTGGGAGCTTGGACAATCCCCCGAGAGGAAGGCTCTTCCTCCGCCCCGGAAGCAACCCCTACCCTGAACGGCCACTGTGAACGCAACACCCAGAGACAAAAGCCTGAGCGACTGCCTCCCACTTGCCCTCCTTTGATATCCAGAGGATCTCCCCTCTCGGACTGGAGATCAGGCCTGCCATTACCTTGGCCCCTACCTGAGCCAAGTTTGCTTTTTCAGACATCTGTCCCCACAGCCCTGGCAAACACAGCCTCTAGGCTGGGTCCTCTGGAGCCATACCACAGGACCATGCCTGCTCTCTCCTGGGAAACTCTGTCCATTCCTTTGGCCACACACCTCCAGAATATGAGAAACCTCAAGGCCCCCGAGGACATACCATTACCGGGAGCCTCCCTGCACACACAGGGGCCTTCGGACACAAGCTGAGCTGCTACCTCCATGAAGGCATGCACACAGATGTCAACAGAGATAGAAGGTTGAGCCCGACAGGCCCTTAGGCCCTAATCTCAACTCTTGCTTTGTTTTCCAGGTGTCACTCCTCAGAGGCTTTGGTTCGAAGAACAGGATATGGGGCTTTCCTGAGGCACTGAACAGAACTTCTCTCGTCTCCACATGGGAAGCTTCCTTGTTGGAGCCGTGTCAAACACCTCAGGTTGGAGAATCCTGCAGAGTCCCTGAGCCACCTCCACATTCCAAGGTCTCCCAGGCCACCAAGCCACAGTAGGACTCATCTTCAGGAGAGTCCATTTCAACTCTCCCCTCTGGGTAGCTCACCCAGGAGCCCGCAGATTGAGCCTGCCTTGTCCTGACTAAAGAGTGGGAATATGAGGTGGCGTTCCCAGGCATCCATGCTTAGACACCTGCTCTCGAGTCTTTCCGTATGGGGCCTCCTGGAACCATCCAATAGCACTCGACTTTCGTGCAGAAGGAAACCTTGAGGTTTGGAGTAGTTCACAAATCCCATCGTAGGCAAACCTTCCTGGCCTCATGAGGCCCCCACACCATTCAGGAAGAGGCCATGCTGGACAAAAACTCTAGCCTGAGGCACGTCTCAGAGTTGAAATGACCTCAGTGCAGGAGATCTCGATTCAGCCTCTCAGAGTGGGCCTGCCGTGCCATCGGTCCCAAACCTCACGCTAGCTTGTGTTTTCAGACTTCCTTCCTCACACTCCTGGCAAACAAGCCCTCCGGACTAGGAAATCCAGAACCACAACCCAGCCCAGGGTCTGCCCAAGGGAAGAAAAACGTTTCCCTGTGGGGCTCTCTCCAGAAAACCCAGATGAGGATCAACCTGCTCGGGCCTCGACGGTACCCGAACTGGATAGGCTGCTCTGGGCACTCATGCTCTGTCTGACACAGCCTGAAGCCAGACGTCCAGACAGACAAGGAGACAGCTGGCCGCACACCCAGCACTTTGGACACGCCATGGTCTTATGCCATCACCTCTTCCTAACCTTGGTTTTCAGATATCTGAACCTAGACATTATATCAATTCTCCACACAGCTGGGTATCGCAAGCACAACACAGAACTCCTCCTTCCCCGTGGCTGTAAAGCTTGCTCTTGGCATGGAGTCACACCTTCAGGGTGGGAGAAACCTTCCTGGTCCCTGATGCCACGCCCAAACGTAGGTGCTGCTTGGGCACAAATTCACACTCTGACCCTCAGCATGAGCCCCATGTCAAAGAAAGGCCTGTCAGGGCCTGGGCCAAGAGCCCGCATATGGGGCTTGCCAAGCCCCTATGCACCCAATCCTCACCAGTGTTTGAGTTTTCCAGTCGCCCCGCCCGTACCTGGGGCTCTGTTCTGGAATCCCTTTCTTGGAGAGACACGTGAGCCAGACAACACTTTTCCACCCTTCCCACAAAATGACCCCAAACTCTTGGGAGCTGGGACAAATCCCCAGAGAGGGATACTCGTCCACAGTCCCTGAGGCCACCCCTCCAATCCACGGCTATCTCGGACACAACATCCAGAGACAAAAGCCTGAAGGAACGCCTCCCACTCGCCCTTGTTTCAGAGGCCCAGGAGCTCCATCTCGGGCTGTACATCCGGCCTGCCATACCCTAGGCGCCACTCATAAGCTGAGTTTGTGTTTTCAGACTTCTGTGCCCTCAGCCTGGACCCACACAACCGCCAGGCTAGGGCCTCTGGAGCCACAGCGAAAGATTGTGCCTGCCCTCTCCAAGGAAATTGTGCCCAATTTCCCCAACCCTACAGGTTAGGGAAAAGCTCCAAGGCCCCTGAGGCCATCAATAGTGTAGGCCACCCTGGACTAAGAGGGGCTCTCTGACACCAGCGGAGCAACTATCTCCACTTAGACTCTCAGACAGTGTCCCCAGAGACAGAAGGTTGAAATGGACAGGCCCCCAGGCCCTAATCTGAACCTTAGCTTTGGTTTCCATGTGTCCGTCCTCAGAGGTCTGTTTTCGTAGACCAGCACACGGGGCTTTTCTGAGGCACCAAACCAAACCTCTCTCGCCTCCACATGGGGAGCTTACTTACTGGGGATGTATCAAACCCTTCAGGTAGGAGAGTTCCGCAGGGCCACTGAACAACCAGCACATTCCAAGGTTTCCATGGACTCAAACGCACATTATGACGCATCCTCAGGAGAGGCCATTTCAACTCAGCCCCCTGGTTAGCGTGCCCCAGAGGCAGCAGATCAAACATATCTTGTGGCTAATGGCCAATGGGAATGCGAGGCATGCTGTACAGGGATCCATCCTTCGAACCGTGCTCTCCAGTCCTTCCGTATGGTATGTCCTGGAGCCATGCAACAGGACTCGAATGTCCCACAGAAGGAAACCTGGTGGTTTGGGGAAACCTCCAAACTCAGCGTGGGAAAACTTCCTTGGCCTCATGAGGCCCCCGCTTCATGAAGGTGCCATCATGGACACATACTCCCGCCTCAGCCAACGTCTGATCCTCAGCCTGACTTCAGATGCAGGAGATTTTGATTCAGCCTCTGCCTAGTGGGCCTGCTCTGCCCTTGGCTCCAATCCTCACTTTAGCTTGTGTTCCTAGACTTCCGTCCTCACACTCCTGGCCCACAAACCCTCACTTCTGGGTATTCTGGGGCCACAATGAAGCACTCCGCCTGCCTCCCAGGAGAAAAACTTTGTCTATGGTGTTGCCCAGAAACCCCAAATGAGGATCAAACTGCTTGGCCCTCGGCAACACCCCAATTGCATAGGCTACCTTAAACACTGATGCTCTGTCGCAAATAGCCTGAGCCCAGACCTTCCAACAGACACCGACACAGCTGGCTGCACACCCAGCACATTGGACCCGCCACTGCCTTAGGCCACCATCCATTCCCAACCTGGGTTTTCAGTCATCAGAACCTAGACCTTATCTCCAATCCCTGCACAGGGCGGAACCTGATGCACAAGTCAGAACCCCTCCTTCCCCATGGCAAGAAACCTTGCTGCTGGCAGTGAGTCAAACCTTCAGTGTAGGAGAAAACGGCATGGCCCATGAGGCCACGCCCATGTGTGAGGGCCGCCTTGGGCACAAACACACATTGTGACCCTCAGCGTGAGTACCTTATTCAAGTAACGCCTCTCAGGGATTGGACCAAGAGCCCATATATGTGGCTTGCCATGCCCATAGGCACGCAGGACTAACTAGATGGTGTGTATTCCAGTTGAGGGAACCCACTGCTGTGCTCTAGAGTCCCTCTCCTGGGGGGTCCCCTGTGGCAGAAAACAGTACTCTTCCCTTCCCACAGAATGAACCCAAACACTTGGGAGCTTGGACAATCCCCCGAGAGGAAGGCTCTTCCTCGGCCCCGGAAGCAACCCCTACCCTGAACGGCCACTGTGAACGCAACACCCAGAGACAAAAGCCTGAGCGACTGCCTCCCACTTGCCCTCCTTTGATATCCAGAGGATCTCCCCTCTCGGACTGGAGATCAGGCCTGCCATTACCTTGGCCCCTACCTGAGCCAAGTTTGCTTTTTCAGACATCTGTCCCCACAGCCCTGGAAAACACAGCCTCTAGGCTGGGTCCTCTGGAGCCATACCACAGGACCATGCCTGCTCTCTCCTGGGAAACTCTGTCCATTCCTTTGGCCACACACCTCCAGAATATGAGAAACCTCAAGGCCCCCGAGGACATACCATTACCGGGAGCCTCCCTGCACACACAGGGGCCTTCGGACACAAGCTGAGCTGCTACCTCCATGAAGGCATGCACACAGATGTCAACAGAGATAGAAGGTTGAGCCCGACAGGCCCTTAGGCCCTAATCTCAACTCTTGCTTTGTTTTCCAGGTGTCACTCCTCAGAGGCTTTGGTTCGAAGAACAGGATATGGGGCTTTCCTGAGGCACTGAACAGAACTTCTCTCGTCTCCACATGGGAAGCTTCCTTGTTGGAACCGTGTCAAACACCTCAGGTTGGAGAATCCTGCAGAGTCCCTGAGCCACCTCCACATTCCAAGGTCTCCCAGGCCACCAAGCCACAGTAGGACTCATCTTCAGGAGAGTCCATTTCAACTCTCCCCTCTGGGTAGCTCACCCAGGAGCCCGCAGATTGAGCCTGCCTTGTCCTGACTAAAGAGTGGGAATATGAGGTGGCGTTCCCAGGCATCCATGCTTAGACACCTGCTCTCGAGTCTTTCCGTATGGGGCCTCCTGGAACCATCCAATAGCACTCGACTTTCGTGCAGAAGGAAACCTTGAGGTTTGGAGTAGTTCACAAATCCCATCGTAGGCAAACCTTCCTGGCCTCATGAGGCCCCCACACCATTCAGGAAGAGGCCATGCTGGACAAAAACTCTAGCCTGAGGCACGTCTCAGAGTTGAAATGACCTCAGTGCAGGAGATCTCGATTCAGCCTCTCAGAGTGGGCCTGCCGTGCCATCGGTCCCAAACCTCACGCTAGCTTGTGTTTTCAGACTTCCTTCCTCACACTCCTGGCAAACAAGCCCTCCGGACTAGGAACTCCAGAACCACAACCCAGCCCAGGGTCTGCCCAAGGGAAGAAAAACGTTTCCCTGTGGGGCTCTCTCCAGAAAACCCAGATGAGGATCAACCTGCTCGGGCCTCGACGGTACCCGAACTGGATAGGCTGCTCTGGGCACTCATGCTCTGTCTGACACAGCCTGAAGCCAGACGTCCAGACAGACAAGGAGACAGCTGGCCGCACACCCAGCACTTCGGACACGCCATGGTCTTATGCTGTCACCTCTTCCTAACCTTGGTTTTCAGATATCTGAACCTAGACATTATATCAATTCTCCACACAGCTGGGTATCGCGAGCACAACACAGAACTCCTCCTTCCCCGTGGCTGTAAAGCTTGCTCTTGGCATGGAGTCACACCTTCAGGGTGGGAGAAACCTTCCTGGTCCCTGATGCCACGCCCAAACGTAGGTGCTGCTTGGGCAAAAATTCACACTCTGACCCTCAGCATGAGCCCCATGTCAAAGAAAGGCCTGTCAGGGCCTGGGCCAAGAGCCCGCATATGGGGCTTGCCAAGCCCCTATGCACCCAATCCTCACCAGTGTTTGAGTTTTCCAGTCGCCCCGCCCGTACCTGGGGCTCTGCTTTGGAATCCCTTTCTTGGAGAGACACGTGAGCCAGACAACACTTTTCCACCCTTCCCACAAAATGACCCCAAACTCTTGGGAGCTGGGACAAATCCCCAGAGAGGGATACTCGTCCACAGTCCCTGAGGCCACCCCTCCAATCCACGGCTATCTCGGAGACAACATCCAGAGACAAAAGCCTGAAGGAACGCCTCCCACTCGCCCTTGTTTCAGAGGCCCAGGAGCTCCCTCTCGGGCTGTACATCCGGCCTGCCATACCCTAGGCGCCACTCATAAGCTGAGTTTGTGTTTTCAGACTTCTGTGCCCTCAGCCTGGACCCACACAACCGCCAGGCTAGGGCCTCTGGAGCCACTGCGAAAGATTGTGCCTGCCCTCTCCAAGGAAATTGTGCCCAATGCATTGACCACAACCCTACAGGTTAGGGAAAAGCTCCAAGGCCCCTGAGGCCATCAATAGTGTAGGCCACCCTGGACTAAGAGGGGCTCTCTGACACCAGCGGAGCAACTATCTCCACTTAGACTCTCAGAGAGTGTCCCCAGAGACAGAAGGTTGAAATGGACAGGCCCCCAGGCCCTAATCTGAACCTTAGCTTTGGTTTCCATGTGTCCGTCCTCAGAGGTCTGTTTTCGTAGACCAGCACACGGGGCTTTTCTGAGGCTCCAAACCAAACCTCTCTCGTCTCCACATGGGGAGCTTACTTACTGGGGATGTATCAAACCCTTCTGGTAGGAGAGTTCCGCAGGGCCACTGAACAACCAGCACATTCCAAGGTTTCCATGGACCCAAACGCACATTATGACGCATCCTCAGGAGAGGCCATTTCAACTCAGCCCCCTGGTTAGCGTGCCCCAGAGGCAGCAGATCAAACATATCTTGTGGCTAATGGCCAATGGGAATGCGAGGCATGCTGTACAGGGATCCATCCTTCGAACCGTGCTCTCCAGTCCTTCCGTATGGTATGTCCTGGAGCCATGCAACAGGACTCGAATGTCCCACAGAAGGAAACCTGGTGGTTTGGGGAAACCTCCAAACTCAGCGTGGGAAAACTTCCTTGGCCTCATGAGGCCCCCGCTTCATGAAGGTGCCAACATGGACACATACTCCAGCCTCAGCCAACGTCTGATCCTCAGCCTGACTTCAGATGCAGGAGATTTTGATTCAGCCTCTGCCTAGTGGGCCTGCTCTGCCCTTGGCTCCAATCCTCACTTTAGCTTGTGTTCCTAGACTTCCGTCGTCACACTCCTGGCCCGCAAACCCTCCCTACTGGGAATTCTGGGGCCACAATGAAGCACTCCGCCTGCCTCCCAGGAGAAAAACTTTGTCTATGGTGCTGCCCAGAAACCCCAAATGAGGATCAAACTGCTTGGCCCTCGGCAACACCCCAATTGCATAGGCTACCTTAAACACTGATGCTCTGTCGCAAATAGCCTGAGCCCAGACCTTCCAACAGACACCGACACAGCTGGCTGCACACCCAGCACATTGGACCCGCCACTGCCTTAGGCCACCATCCATTCCCAACCTGGGTTTTCAGTCATCAGAACCTAGACCTTATCTCCAATCCCTGCACAGGGGGGAACCTGATGCACAAGTCAGAACCCCTCCTTCCCCATGGCAAGAAACCTTGCTGCTGGCAGTGAGTCAAACCTTCAGTGTAGGAGAAAACGGCATGGCCCATGAGGCCACGCCCATGTGTGAGGGCCGCCTTGGGCACAAACACACATTGTGACCCTCAGCGTGAGTACCTTATTCAAGTAACGCCTCTCAGGGATTGGACCAAGAGCCCGCATATGTGGCTTGCCATGCCCATAGGCACGCAGGACTAACTAGATGGTGTGTATTCCAGTTGAGGGAACCCACTGCTGTGCTCTAGAGTCCCTCTCCTGGGGGGTCCCCTGTGGCAGAAAACAGTACTCTTCCCTTCCCACAGAATGAACCCAAACACTTGGGAGCTTGGACAATCCCCCGAGAGGAAGGCTCTTCCTCGGCCCCGGAAGCAACCCCTACCCTGAACGGCCACTGTGAACGCAACACCCAGAGACAAAAGCCTGAGCGACTGCCTCCCACTTGCCCTCCTTTGATATCCAGAGGATCTCCCCTCTCGGACTGGAGATCAGGCCTGCCATTACCTTGGCCCCTACCTGAGCCAAGTTTGCTTTTTCAGACATCTGTCCCCACAGCCCCGGCAAACACAGCCTCTAGGCTGGGTCCTCTGGAGCCATACCACAGGACCATGCCTGCTCTCTCCTGGGAAACTCTGTCCATTCCTTTGGCCACACACCTCCAGAATATGAGAAACCTCAAGGCCCCCGAGGACATACCATTACCGGGAGCCTCCCTGCACACACAGGGGCCTTCGGACACAAGCTGAGCTGCTACCTCCATGAAGGCATGCACACAGATGTCAACAGAGATAGAAGGTTGAGCCCGACAGGCCCTTAGGCCCTAATCTCAACTCTTGCTTTGTTTTCCAGGTGTCACTCCTCAGAGGCTTTGGTTCGAAGAACAGGATATGGGGCTTTCCTGAGGCACTGAACAGAACTTCTCTCGTCTCCACATGGGAAGCTTCCTTGTTGGAGCCGTGTCAAACACCTCAGGTTGGAGAATCCTGCAGAGTCCCTGAGCCACCTCCACATTCCAAGGTCTCCCAGGCCACCAAGCCACAGTAGGACTCATCTTCAGGAGAGTCCATTTCAACTCTCCCCTCTGGGTAGCTCACCCAGGAGCCCGCAGATTGAGCCTGCCTTGTCCTGACTAAAGAGTGGGAATATGAGGTGGCGTTCCCAGGCATCCATGCTTAGACACCTGCTCTCGAGTCTTTCCGTATGGGGCCTCCTGGAACCATCCAATAGCACTCGACTTTCGTGCAGAAGGAAACCTTGAGGTTTGGAGTAGTTCACAAATCCCATCGTAGGCAAACCTTCCTGGCCTCATGAGGCCCCCACACCATTCAGGAAGAGGCCATGCTGGACAAAAACTCTAGCCTGAGGCACGTCTCAGAGTTGAAATGACCTCAGTGCAGGAGATCTCGATTCAGCCTCTCAGAGTGGGCCTGCCGTGCCATCGGTCCCAAACCTCACGCTAGCTTGTGTTTTCAGACTTCCTTCCTCACACTCCTGGCAAACAAGCCCTCCGGACTAGGAACTCCAGAACCACAACCCAGCCCAGGGTCTGCCCAAGGGAAGAAAAACGTTTCCCTGTGGGGCTCTCTCCAGAAAACCCAGATGAGGATCAACCTGCTCGGGCCTCGACGGTACCCGAACTGGATAGGCTGCTCTAGGCACTCATGCTCTGTCTGACACAGCCTGAAGCCAGACGTCCAGACAGACAAGGAGACAGCTGGCCGCACACCCAGCACTTCGGACACGCCATGGTCTTATGCCGTCACCTCTTCCTAACCTTGGTTTTCAGATATCTGAACCTAGACATTATATCAATTCTCCACACAGCTGGGTATCGCAAGCACAACACAGAACTCCTCCTTCCCCGTGGCTGTAAAGCTTGCTCTTGTCATGGAGTCACACCTTCAGGGTGGGAGAAACCTTCCTGGTCCCTGATGCCACGCCCAAACTTGAGTGCTGCTTGGGCACAAATTCACACTCTGACCCTCAGCATGAGCCCCATGTCAAAGAAAGGCCTGTCAGGGCCTGGGCCAAGAGCCCGCATATGGGGCTTGCCAAGCCCCTATGCACCCAATCCTCACCAGTGTTTGAGTTTTCCAGTCGCCCCGCCCGTACCTGGGGCTCTGCTCTGGAATCCCTTTCTTGGAGAGACACGTGAGCCAGACAACACTTTTCCACCCTTCCCACAAAATGACCCCAAACTCTTGGGAGCTGGGACAAATCCCCAGAGAGGGATACTCGTCCACAGTCCCTGAGGCCACCCCTCCAATCCACGGCTATCTCGGACACAACATCCAGAGACAAAAGCCTGAAGGAACGCCTCCCACTCGCCCTTGTTTCAGAGGCCCAGGAGCTCCCTCTCGGGCTGTACATCCGGCCTGCCATACCCTAGGCGCCACTCATAAGCTGAGTTTGTGTTTTCAGACTTCTGTGCCCTCAGCCTGGACCCACACAACCGCCAGGCTAGGGCCTCTGGAGCCACAGCGAAATATTGTGCCTGCCCTCTCCAAGGAAATTGTGCCCAATCCATTGACCACCACGCTACAGGTTAGGGAAAAGCTCCAAGGCCCCTGAGGCCATCAATAGTGTAGGCCACCCTGGACTAAGAGGGGCTCTCTGACACCAGCGGAGCAACTATCTCCACTTAGACTCTCAGAGAGTGTCCCCAGAGACAGAAGGTTGAAATGGACAGGCCCCCAGGCCCTAATCTGAACCTTAGCTTTGGTTTCCATGTGTCCGTCCTCAGAGGTCTGTTTTCGTAGACCAGCACACGGGGCTTTTCTGAGGCTCCAAACCAAACCTCTCTCGTCTCCACATGGGGAGCTTACTTACTGGGGATGTATCAAACCCTTCAGGTAGGAGAGTTCCGCAGGGCCACTGAACAACCAGCACATTCCAAGGTTTCCATGGACCCAAACGCACATTATGACGCATCCTCAGGAGAGGCCATTTCAACTCAGCCCCCTGGTTAGCGTGCCCCAGAGGCAGCAGATCAAACATATCTTGTGGCTAATGGCCAATGGGAATGCGAGGCATGCTGTACAGGGATCCATCCTTCGAACCGTGCTCTCCAGTCCTTCCGTATGGTATGTCCTGGAGCCATGCAACAGGACTCGAATGTCCCACAGAAGGAAACCTGGTGGTTTGGGGCAACCTCCAAACTCAGCGTGGGAAAACTTCCTTGGCCTCATGAGGCCCCCGCTTCATGAAGGTGCCAACATGGACACATACTCCAGCCTCAGCCAACGTCTGATCCTCAGCCTGACTTCAGATGCAGGAGATTTTGATTCAGCCTCTGCCTAGTGGGCCTGCTCTGCCCTTGGCTCCAATCCTCACTTTAGCTTGTGTTCCTAGACTTCCGTCGTCACACTCCTGGCCCGCAAACCCTCCCTACTGGGAATTCTGGGGCCACAATGAAGCACTCCGCCTGCCTCCCAGGAGAAAAACTTTGTCTATGGTGCTGCCCAGAAACCCCAAATGAGGATCAAACTGCTTGGCCCTCGGCAACACCCCAATTGCATAGGCTACCTTAAACACTGATGCTCTGTCGCAAATAGCCTGAGCCCAGACCTTCCAACAGACACCGACACAGCTGGCTGCACACCCAGCACATTGGACCCGCCACTGCCTTAGGCCACCATCCATTCCCAACCTGGGTTTTCAGTCATCAGAACCTAGACCTTATCTCCAATCCCTGCACAGGGGGGAACCTGATGCACAAGTCAGAACCCCTACTTCCCCATGGCAAGAAACCTTGCTGCTGGCAGTGAGTCAAACCTTCAGTGTAGGAGAAAACGGCATGGCCCATGAGGCCACGCCCATGTGTGAGGGCCGCCTTGGGCACAAACACACATTGTGACCCTCAGCGTGAGTACCTTATTCAAGTAACGCCTCTCAGTGATTGGACCAAGAGCCCGCATATGTGGCTTGCCATTCCCATAGGCACGCAGGACTAACTAGATGGTGTGTATTCCAGTTGAGGGAACCCACTGCTGTGCTCTAGAGTCCCTCTCCTGGGGGGTCCCCTGTGGCAGAAAACAGTACTCTTCCCTTCCCACAGAATGAACCCAAACACTTGGGAGCTTGGACAATCCCCCGAGAGGAAGGCTCTTCCTCGGCCCCTGAAGCAACCCCTACCCTGAACGGCCACTGTGAACGCAACACCCAGAGACAAAAGCCTGAGCGACTGCCTCCCACTTGCCCTCCTTTGATATCCAGAGGATCTCCCCTCTCGGACTGGAGATCAGGCCTGCCATTACCTTGGCCCCTACCTGAGCCAAGTTTGCTTTTTCAGACATCTGTCCCCACAGCCCTGGCAAACACAGCCTCTAGGCTGGGTCCTCTGGAGCCATACCACAGGACCATGCCTGCTCTCTCCTGGGAAACTCTGTCCATTCCTTTGGCCACACACCTCCAGAATATGAGAAACCTCAAGGCCCCCGAGGACATACCATTACCGGGAGCCTCCCTGCACACACAGGGGCCTTCGGACACAAGCTGAGCTGCTACCTCCATGAAGGCATGCACACAGATGTCAACAGAGATAGAAGGTTGAGCCCGACAGGCCCTTAGGCCCTAATCTCAACTCTTGCTTTGTTTTCCAGGTGTCACTCCTCAGAGGCTTTGGTTCGAAGAACAGGATATGGGGCTTTCCTGAGGCACTGAACAGAACTTCTCTCGTCTCCACATGGGAAGCTTCCTTGTTGGAGCCGTGTCAAACACCTCAGGTTGGAGAATCCTGCAGAGTCCCTGAGCCACCTCCACATTCCAAGGTCTCCCAGGCCACCAAGCCACAGTAGGACTCATCTTCAGGAGAGTCCATTTCAACTCTCCCCTCTGGGTAGCTCACCCAGGAGCCCGCAGATTGAGCCTGCCTTGTCCTGACTAAAGAGTGGGAATATGAGGTGGCGTTCCCAGGCATCCATGCTTAGACACCTGCTCTCGAGTCTTTCCGTATGGGGCCTCCTGGAACCATCCAATAGCACTCGACTTTCGTGCAGAAGGAAACCTTGAGGTTTGGAGTAGTTCACAAATCCCATCGTAGGCAAACCTTCCTGGCCTCATGAGGCCCCCACACCATTCAGGAAGAGGCCATGCTGGACAAAAACTCTAGCCTGAGGCACGTCTCAGAGTTGAAATGACCTCAGTGCAGGAGATCTCGATTCAGCCTCTCAGAGTGGGCCTGCCGTGCCATCGGTCCCAAACCTCACGCTAGCTTGTGTTTTCAGACTTCCTTCCTCACACTCCTGGCAAACAAGCCCTCCGGACTAGGAACTCCAGAACCACAACCCAGCCCAGGGTCTGCCCAAGGGAAGAAAAACGTTTCCCTGTGGGGCTCTCTCCAGAAAACCCAGATGAGGATCAACCTGCTCGGGCCTCGACGGTACCCGAACTGGATAGGCTGCTCTAGGCACTCATGCTCTGTCTGACACAGCCTGAAGCCAGACGTCCAGACAGACAAGGAGACAGCTGGCCGCACACCCAGCACTTCGGACACGCCATGGTCTTATGCCGTCACCTCTTCCTAACCTTGGTTTTCAGATATCTGAACCTAGACATTATATCAATTCTCCACACAGCTGGGTATCGCAAGCACAACACAGAACTCCTCCTTCCCCGTGGCTGTAAAGCTTGCTCTTGGCATGGAGTCACACCTTCAGGGTGGGAGAAACCTTCCTGGTCCCTGATGCCACGCCCAAACTTGAGTGCTGCTTGGGCACAAATTCACACTCTGACCCTCAGCATGAGCCCCATGTCAAAGAAAGGCCTGTCAGGGCCTGGGCCAAGAGCCCGCATATGGGGCTTGCCAAGCCCCTATGCACCCAATCCTCACCAGTGTTTGAGTTTTCCAGTCGCCCCGCCCGTACCTGGGGCTCTGCTCTGGAATCCCTTTCTTGGAGAGACACGTGAGCCAGACAACACTTTTCCACCCTTCCCACAAAATGACCCCAAACTCTTGGGAGCTGGGACAAATCCCCAGAGAGGGATACTCGTCCACAGTCCCTGAGGCCACCCCTCCAATCCACGGCTATCTCGGACACAACATCCAGAGACAAAAGCCTGAAGGAACGCCTCCCACTCGCCCTTGTTTCAGAGGCCCAGGAGCTCCCTCTCGGGCTGTACATCCGGCCTGCCATACCCTAGGCGCCACTCATAAGCTGAGTTTGTGTTTTCAGACTTCTGTGCCCTCAGCCTGGACCCACACAACCGTCAGGCTAGGGCCTCTGGAGCCACAGCGAAATATTGTGCCTGCCCTCTCCAAGGAAATTGTGCCCAATCCATTGACCACCACGCTACAGGTTAGGGAAAAGCTCCAAGGCCCCTGAGGCCATCAATAGTGTAGGCCACCCTGGACTAAGAGGGGCTCTCTGACACCAGCGGAGCAACTATCTCCACTTAGACTCTCAGAGAGTGTCCCCAGAGACAGAAGGTTGAAATGGACAGGCCCCCAGGCCCTAATCTGAACCTTAGCTTTGGTTTCCATGTGTCCGTCCTCAGAGGTCTGTTTTCGTAGACCAGCACACGGGGCTTTTCTGAGGCTCCAAACCAAACCTCTCTCGTCTCCACATGGGGAGCTTACTTACTGGGGATGTATCAAACCCTTCAGGTAGGAGAGTTCCGCAGGGCCACTGAACAACCAGCACATTCCAAGGTTTCCATGGACCCAAACGCACATTATGACGCATCCTCAGGAGAGGCCATTTCAACTCAGCCCCCTGGTTAGCGTGCCCCAGAGGCAGCAGATCAAACATATCTTGTGGCTAATGGCCAATGGGAATGCGAGGCATGCTGTACAGGGATCCATCCTTCGAACCGTGCTCGCCAGTCCTTCCGTATGGTATGTCCTGGAGCCATGCAACAGGACTCGAATGTCCCACAGAAGGAAACCTGGTGGTTTGGGGCAACCTCCAAACTCAGCGTGGGAAAACTTCCTTGGCCTCATGAGGCCCCCGCTTCATGAAGGTGCCAACATGGACACATACTCCAGCCTCAGCCAACGTCTGATCCTCAGCCTGACTTCAGATGCAGGAGATTTTGATTCAGCCTCTGCCTAGTGGGCCTGCTCTGCCCTTGGCTCCAATCCTCACTTTAGCTTGTGTTCCTAGACTTCCGTCGTCACACTCCTGGCCCGCAAACCCTCCCTACTGGGAATTCTGGGGCCACAATGAAGCACTCCGCCTGCCTCCCAGGAGAAAAACTTTGTCTATGGTGCTGCCCAGAAACCCCAAATGAGGATCAAACTGCTTGGCCCTCGGCAACACCCCAATTGCATAGGCTACCTTAAACACTGATGCTCTGTCGCAAATAGCCTGAGCCCAGACCTTCCAACAGACACCGACACAGCTGGCTGCACACCCAGCACATTGGACCCGCCACTGCCTTAGGCCACCATCCATTCCCAACCTGGGTTTTCAGTCATCAGAACCTAGACCTTATCTCCAATCCCTGCACAGGGGGGAACCTGATGCACAAGTCAGAACGCCTCCTTCCCCATGGCAAGAAACCTTGCTGCTGGCAGTGAGTCAAACCTTCAGTGTAGGAGAAAACGGCATGGCCCATGAGGCCACGCCCATGTGTGAGGGCCGCCTTGGGCACAAACACACATTGTGACCCTCAGCGTGAGTACCTTATTCAAGTAACGCCTCTCAGTGATTGGACCAAGAGCCCGCATATGTGGCTTGCCATTCCCATAGGCACGCAGGACTAACTAGATGGTGTGTATTCCAGTTGAGGGAACCCACTGCTGTGCTCTAGAGTCCCTCTCCTGGGGGGTCCCTTGTGGCAGAAAACAGTACTCTTCCCTTCCCACAGAATGAACCCAAACACTTGGGAGCTTGGACAATCCCCCGAGAGGAAGGCTCTTCCTCGGCCCCTGATGCAACCCCTACCCTGAACGGCCACTGTGAACGCAACACCCAGAGACAAAAGCCTGAGCGACTGCCTCCCACTTGCCCTCCTTTGATATCCAGAGGATCTCCCCTCTCGGACTGGAGATCAGGCCTGCCATTACCTTGGCCCCTACCTGAGCCAAGTTTGCTTTTTCAGACATCAGTCCCCACAGCCCTGGCAAACACAGCCTCTAGGCTGGGTCCTCTGGAGCCATACCACAGGACCATGCCTGCTCTCTCCTGGGAAACTCTGTCCATTCCTTTGACCACACACCTCCAGAATATGAGAAACCTCAAGGCCCCCGAGGACATACCATTACCGGGAGCCTCCCTGCACACACAGGGGCCTTCGGACACAAGCTGAGCTGCTACCTCCATGAAGGCATGCACACAGATGTCAACAGAGATAGAAGGTTGAGCCCGACAGGCCCTTAGGCCCTAATCTCAACTCTTGCTTTGTTTTCCAGGTGTCACTCCTCAGAGGCTTTGGTTCGAAGAACAGGATATGGGGCTTTCCTGAGGCACTGAACAGAACTTCTCTCGTCTCCACATGGGAAGCTTCCTTGTTGGAGCCGTGTCAAACACCTCAGGTTGGAGAATCCTGCAGAGTCCCTGAGCCACCTCCACATTCCAAGGTCTCCCAGGCCACCAAGCCACAGTAGGACTCATCTTCAGGAGAGTCCATTTCAACTCTCCCCTCTGGGTAGCTCACCCAGGAGCCCGCAGATTGAGCCTGCCTTGTCCTGACTAAAGAGTGGGAATATGAGGTGGCGTTCCCAGGCATCCATGCTTAGACACCTGCTCTCGAGTCTTTCCGTATGGGGCCTCCTGGAACCATCCAATAGCACTCGACTTTCGTGCAGAAGGAAACCTTGAGGTTTGGAGTAGTTCACAAATCCCATCGTAGGCAAACCTTCCTGGCCTCATGAGGCCCCCACACCATTCAGGAAGAGGCCATGCTGGACAAAAACTCTAGCCTGAGGCACGTCTCAGAGTTGAAATGACCTCAGTGCAGGAGATCTCGATTCAGCCTCTCAGAGTGGGCCTGCCGTGCCATCGGTCCCAAACCTCACGCTAGCTTGTGTTTTCAGACTTCCTTCCTCACACTCCTGGCAAACAAGCCCTCCGGACTAGGAACTCCAGAACCACAACCCAGCCCAGGGTCTGCCCAAGGGAAGAAAAACGTTTCCCTGTGGGGCTCTCTCCAGAAAACCCAGATGAGGATCAACCTGCTCGGGCCTCGACGGTACCCGAACTGGATAGGCTGCTCTAGGCACTCATGCTCTGTCTGACACAGCCTGAAGCCAGACGTCCAGACAGACAAGGAGACAGCTGGCCGCACACCCAGCACTTCGGACACGCCATGGTCTTATGCCGTCACCTCTTCCTAACCTTGGTTTTCAGATATCTGAACCTAGACATTATATCAATTCTCCACACAGCTGGGTATCGCAAGCACAACACAGAACTCCTCCTTCCCCGTGGCTGTAAAGCTTGCTCTTGGCATGGAGTCACACCTTCAGGGTGGGAGAAACCTTCCTGGTCCCTGATGCCACGCCCAAACTTGAGTGCTGCTTGGGCACAAATTCACACTCTGACCCTCAGCATGAGCCCCATGTCAAAGAAAGGCCTGTCAGGGCCTGGGCCAAGAGCCCGCATATGGGGCTTGCCAAGCCCCTATGCACCCAATCCTCACCAGTGTTTGAGTTTTCCAGTCGCCCCGCCCGTACCTGGGGCTCTGCTCTGGAATCCCTTTCTTGGAGAGACACGTGAGCCAGACAACACTTTTCCACCCTTCCCACAAAATGACCCCAAACTCTTGGGAGCTGGGACAAATCCCCAGAGAGGGATACTCGTCCACAGTCCCTGAGGCCACCCCTCCAATCCACGGCTATCTCGGACACAACATCCAGAGACAAAAGCCTGAAGGAACGCCTCCCACTCGCCCTTGTTTCAGAGGCCCAGGAGCTCCATCTCGGGCTGTACATCCGGCCTGCCATACCCTAGGCGCCACTCATAAGCTGAGTTTGTGTTTTCAGACTTCTGTGCCCTCAGCCTGGACCCACACAACCGCCAGGCTAGGGCCTCTGGAGCCACAGCGAAAGATTGTGCCTGCCCTCTCCAAGGAAATTGTGCCCAATTTCCCCAACCCTACAGGTTAGGGAAAAGCTCCAAGGCCCCTGAGGCCATCAATAGTGTAGGCCACCCTGGACTAAGAGGGGCTCTCTGACACCAGCGGAGCAACTATCTCCACTTAGACTCTCAGACAGTGTCCCCAGAGACAGAAGGTTGAAATGGACAGGCCCCCAGGCCCTAATCTGAACCTTAGCTTTGGTTTCCATGTGTCCGTCCTCAGAGGTCTGTTTTCGTAGACCAGCACACGGGGCTTTTCTGAGGCACCAAACCAAACCTCTCTCGCCTCCACATGGGGAGCTTACTTACTGGGGATGTATCAAACCCTTCAGGTAGGAGAGTTCCGCAGGGCCACTGAACAACCAGCACATTCCAAGGTTTCCATGGACTCAAACGCACATTATGACGCATCCTCAGGAGAGGCCATTTCAACTCAGCCCCCTGGTTAGCGTGCCCCAGAGGCAGCAGATCAAACATATCTTGTGGCTAATGGCCAATGGGAATGCGAGGCATGCTGTACAGGGATCCATCCTTCGAACCGTGCTCTCCAGTCCTTCCGTATGGTATGTCCTGGAGCCATGCAACAGGACTCGAATGTCCCACAGAAGGAAACCTGGTGGTTTGGGGAAACCTCCAAACTCAGCGTGGGAAAACTTCCTTGGCCTCATGAGGCCCCCGCTTCATGAAGGTGCCATCATGGACACATACTCCCGCCTCAGCCAACGTCTGATCCTCAGCCTGACTTCAGATGCAGGAGATTTTGATTCAGCCTCTGCCTAGTGGGCCTGCTCTGCCCTTGGCTCCAATCCTCACTTTAGCTTGTGTTCCTAGACTTCCGTCCTCACACTCCTGGCCCACAAACCCTCACTTCTGGGTATTCTGGGGCCACAATGAAGCACTCCGCCTGCCTCCCAGGAGAAAAACTTTGTCTATGGTGTTGCCCAGAAACCCCAAATGAGGATCAAACTGCTTGGCCCTCGGCAACACCCCAATTGCATAGGCTACCTTAAACACTGATGCTCTGTCGCAAATAGCCTGAGCCCAGACCTTCCAACAGACACCGACACAGCTGGCTGCACACCCAGCACATTGGACCCGCCACTGCCTTAGGCCACCATCCATTCCCAACCTGGGTTTTCAGTCATCAGAACCTAGACCTTATCTCCAATCCCTGCACAGGGCGGAACCTGATGCACAAGTCAGAACCCCTCCTTCCCCATGGCAAGAAACCTTGCTGCTGGCAGTGAGTCAAACCTTCAGTGTAGGAGAAAACGGCATGGCCCATGAGGCCACGCCCATGTGTGAGGGCCGCCTTGGGCACAAACACACATTGTGACCCTCAGCGTGAGTACCTTATTCAAGTAACGCCTCTCAGGGATTGGACCAAGAGCCCGCATATGTGGCTTGCCATGCCCATAGGCACGCAGGACTAACTAGATGGTGTGTATTCCAGTTGAGGGAACCCACTGCTGTGCTCTAGAGTCCCTCTCCTGGGGGGTCCCCTGTGGCAGAAAACAGTACTCTTCCCTTCCCACAGAATGAACCCAAACACTTGGGAGCTTGGACAATCCCCCGAGAGGAAGGCTCTTCCTCGGCCCCGGAAGCAACCCCTACCCTGAACGGCCACTGTGAACGCAACACCCAGAGACAAAAGCCTGAGCGACTGCCTCCCACTTGCCCTCCTTTGATATCCAGAGGATCTCCCCTCTCGGACTGGAGATCAGGCCTGCCATTACCTTGGCCCCTACCTGAGCCAAGTTTGCTTTTTCAGACATCTGTCCCCACAGCCCTGGAAAACACAGCCTCTAGGCTGGGTCCTCTGGAGCCATACCACAGGACCATGCCTGCTCTCTCCTGGGAAACTCTGTCCATTCCTTTGGCCACACACCTCCAGAATATGAGAAACCTCAAGGCCCCCGAGGACATACCATTACCGGGAGCCTCCCTGCACACACAGGGGCCTTCGGACACAAGCTGAGCTGCTACCTCCATGAAGGCATGCACACAGATGTCAACAGAGATAGAAGGTTGAGCCCGACAGGCCCTTAGGCCCTAATCTCAACTCTTGCTTTGTTTTCCAGGTGTCACTCCTCAGAGGCTTTGGTTCGAAGAACAGGATATGGGGCTTTCCTGAGGCACTGAACAGAACTTCTCTCGTCTCCACATGGGAAGCTTCCTTGTTGGAACCGTGTCAAACACCTCAGGTTGGAGAATCCTGCAGAGTCCCTGAGCCACCTCCACATTCCAAGGTCTCCCAGGCCACCAAGCCACAGTAGGACTCATCTTCAGGAGAGTCCATTTCAACTCTCCCCTCTGGGTAGCTCACCCAGGAGCCCGCAGATTGAGCCTGCCTTGTCCTGACTAAAGAGTGGGAATATGAGGTGGCGTTCCCAGGCATCCATGCTTAGACACCTGCTCTCGAGTCTTTCCGTATGGGGCCTCCTGGAACCATCCAATAGCACTCGACTTTCGTGCAGAAGGAAACCTTGAGGTTTGGAGTAGTTCACAAATCCCATCGTAGGCAAACCTTCCTGGCCTCATGAGGCCCCCACACCATTCAGGAAGAGGCCATGCTGGACAAAAACTCTAGCCTGAGGCACGTCTCAGAGTTGAAATGACCTCAGTGCAGGAGATCTCGATTCAGCCTCTCAGAGTGGGCCTGCCGTGCCATCGGTCCCAAACCTCACGCTAGCTTGTGTTTTCAGACTTCCTTCCTCACACTCCTGGCAAACAAGCCCTCCGGACTAGGAACTCCAGAACCACAACCCAGCCCAGGGTCTGCCCAAGGGAAGAAAAACGTTTCCCTGTGGGGCTCTCTCCAGAAAACCCAGATGAGGATCAACCTGCTCGGGCCTCGACGGTACCCGAACTGGATAGGCTGCTCTGGGCACTCATGCTCTGTCTGACACAGCCTGAAGCCAGACGTCCAGACAGACAAGGAGACAGCTGGCCGCACACCCAGCACTTCGGACACGCCATGGTCTTATGCTGTCACCTCTTCCTAACCTTGGTTTTCAGATATCTGAACCTAGACATTATATCAATTCTCCACACAGCTGGGTATCGCGAGCACAACACAGAACTCCTCCTTCCCCGTGGCTGTAAAGCTTGCTCTTGGCATGGAGTCACACCTTCAGGGTGGGAGAAACCTTCCTGGTCCCTGATGCCACGCCCAAACGTAGGTGCTGCTTGGGCAAAAATTCACACTCTGACCCTCAGCATGAGCCCCATGTCAAAGAAAGGCCTGTCAGGGCCTGGGCCAAGAGCCCGCATATGGGGCTTGCCAAGCCCCTATGCACCCAATCCTCACCAGTGTTTGAGTTTTCCAGTCGCCCCGCCCGTACCTGGGGCTCTGCTTTGGAATCCCTTTCTTGGAGAGACACGTGAGCCAGACAACACTTTTCCACCCTTCCCACAAAATGACCCCAAACTCTTGGGAGCTGGGACAAATCCCCAGAGAGGGATACTCGTCCACAGTCCCTGAGGCCACCCCTCCAATCCACGGCTATCTCGGAGACAACATCCAGAGACAAAAGCCTGAAGGAACGCCTCCCACTCGCCCTTGTTTCAGAGGCCCAGGAGCTCCCTCTCGGGCTGTACATCCGGCCTGCCATACCCTAGGCGCCACTCATAAGCTGAGTTTGTGTTTTCAGACTTCTGTGCCCTCAGCCTGGACCCACACAACCGCCAGGCTAGGGCCTCTGGAGCCACTGCGAAAGATTGTGCCTGCCCTCTCCAAGGAAATTGTGCCCAATGCATTGACCACAACCCTACAGGTTAGGGAAAAGCTCCAAGGCCCCTGAGGCCATCAATAGTGTAGGCCACCCTGGACTAAGAGGGGCTCTCTGACACCAGCGGAGCAACTATCTCCACTTAGACTCTCAGAGAGTGTCCCCAGAGACAGAAGGTTGAAATGGACAGGCCCCCAGGCCCTAATCTGAACCTTAGCTTTGGTTTCCATGTGTCCGTCCTCAGAGGTCTGTTTTCGTAGACCAGCACACGGGGCTTTTCTGAGGCTCCAAACCAAACCTCTCTCGTCTCCACATGGGGAGCTTACTTACTGGGGATGTATCAAACCCTTCTGGTAGGAGAGTTCCGCAGGGCCACTGAACAACCAGCACATTCCAAGGTTTCCATGGACCCAAACGCACATTATGACGCATCCTCAGGAGAGGCCATTTCAACTCAGCCCCCTGGTTAGCGTGCCCCAGAGGCAGCAGATCAAACATATCTTGTGGCTAATGGCCAATGGGAATGCGAGGCATGCTGTACAGGGATCCATCCTTCGAACCGTGCTCTCCAGTCCTTCCGTATGGTATGTCCTGGAGCCATGCAACAGGACTCGAATGTCCCACAGAAGGAAACCTGGTGGTTTGGGGAAACCTCCAAACTCAGCGTGGGAAAACTTCCTTGGCCTCATGAGGCCCCCGCTTCATGAAGGTGCCAACATGGACACATACTCCAGCCTCAGCCAACGTCTGATCCTCAGCCTGACTTCAGATGCAGGAGATTTTGATTCAGCCTCTGCCTAGTGGGCCTGCTCTGCCCTTGGCTCCAATCCTCACTTTAGCTTGTGTTCCTAGACTTCCGTCGTCACACTCCTGGCCCGCAAACCCTCCCTACTGGGAATTCTGGGGCCACAATGAAGCACTCCGCCTGCCTCCCAGGAGAAAAACTTTGTCTATGGTGCTGCCCAGAAACCCCAAATGAGGATCAAACTGCTTGGCCCTCGGCAACACCCCAATTGCATAGGCTACCTTAAACACTGATGCTCTGTCGCAAATAGCCTGAGCCCAGACCTTCCAACAGACACCGACACAGCTGGCTGCACACCCAGCACATTGGACCCGCCACTGCCTTAGGCCACCATCCATTCCCAACCTGGGTTTTCAGTCATCAGAACCTAGACCTTATCTCCAATCCCTGCACAGGGGGGAACCTGATGCACAAGTCAGAACCCCTCCTTCCCCATGGCAAGAAACCTTGCTGCTGGCAGTGAGTCAAACCTTCAGTGTAGGAGAAAACGGCATGGCCCATGAGGCCACGCCCATGTGTGAGGGCCGCCTTGGGCACAAACACACATTGTGACCCTCAGCGTGAGTACCTTATTCAAGTAACGCCTCTCAGGGATTGGACCAAGAGCCCGCATATGTGGCTTGCCATGCCCATAGGCACGCAGGACTAACTAGATGGTGTGTATTCCAGTTGAGGGAACCCACTGCTGTGCTCTAGAGTCCCTCTCCTGGGGGGTCCCCTGTGGCAGAAAACAGTACTCTTCCCTTCCCACAGAATGAACCCAAACACTTGGGAGCTTGGACAATCCCCCGAGAGGAAGGCTCTTCCTCGGCCCCGGAAGCAACCCCTACCCTGAACGGCCACTGTGAACGCAACACCCAGAGACAAAAGCCTGAGCGACTGCCTCCCACTTGCCCTCCTTTGATATCCAGAGGATCTCCCCTCTCGGACTGGAGATCAGGCCTGCCATTACCTTGGCCCCTACCTGAGCCAAGTTTGCTTTTTCAGACATCTGTCCCCACAGCCCCGGCAAACACAGCCTCTAGGCTGGGTCCTCTGGAGCCATACCACAGGACCATGCCTGCTCTCTCCTGGGAAACTCTGTCCATTCCTTTGGCCACACACCTCCAGAATATGAGAAACCTCAAGGCCCCCGAGGACATACCATTACCGGGAGCCTCCCTGCACACACAGGGGCCTTCGGACACAAGCTGAGCTGCTACCTCCATGAAGGCATGCACACAGATGTCAACAGAGATAGAAGGTTGAGCCCGACAGGCCCTTAGGCCCTAATCTCAACTCTTGCTTTGTTTTCCAGGTGTCACTCCTCAGAGGCTTTGGTTCGAAGAACAGGATATGGGGCTTTCCTGAGGCACTGAACAGAACTTCTCTCGTCTCCACATGGGAAGCTTCCTTGTTGGAGCCGTGTCAAACACCTCAGGTTGGAGAATCCTGCAGAGTCCCTGAGCCACCTCCACATTCCAAGGTCTCCCAGGCCACCAAGCCACAGTAGGACTCATCTTCAGGAGAGTCCATTTCAACTCTCCCCTCTGGGTAGCTCACCCAGGAGCCCGCAGATTGAGCCTGCCTTGTCCTGACTAAAGAGTGGGAATATGAGGTGGCGTTCCCAGGCATCCATGCTTAGACACCTGCTCTCGAGTCTTTCCGTATGGGGCCTCCTGGAACCATCCAATAGCACTCGACTTTCGTGCAGAAGGAAACCTTGAGGTTTGGAGTAGTTCACAAATCCCATCGTAGGCAAACCTTCCTGGCCTCATGAGGCCCCCACACCATTCAGGAAGAGGCCATGCTGGACAAAAACTCTAGCCTGAGGCACGTCTCAGAGTTGAAATGACCTCAGTGCAGGAGATCTCGATTCAGCCTCTCAGAGTGGGCCTGCCGTGCCATCGGTCCCAAACCTCACGCTAGCTTGTGTTTTCAGACTTCCTTCCTCACACTCCTGGCAAACAAGCCCTCCGGACTAGGAACTCCAGAACCACAACCCAGCCCAGGGTCTGCCCAAGGGAAGAAAAACGTTTCCCTGTGGGGCTCTCTCCAGAAAACCCAGATGAGGATCAACCTGCTCGGGCCTCGACGGTACCCGAACTGGATAGGCTGCTCTAGGCACTCATGCTCTGTCTGACACAGCCTGAAGCCAGACGTCCAGACAGACAAGGAGACAGCTGGCCGCACACCCAGCACTTCGGACACGCCATGGTCTTATGCCGTCACCTCTTCCTAACCTTGGTTTTCAGATATCTGAACCTAGACA
Source organism: Mustela nivalis (assembly GCF_964662115.1). Taxonomy (NCBI): domain Eukaryota; kingdom Metazoa; phylum Chordata; class Mammalia; order Carnivora; family Mustelidae; genus Mustela; species Mustela nivalis. The sequence goes on along the minus strand of NW_028136249.1, from coordinate 380,682 downwards.
TTATATCAATTCTCCACACAGCTGGGTATCGCAAGCACAACACAGAACTCCTCCTTCCCCGTGGCTGTAAAGCTTGCTCTTGGCATGGAGTCACACCTTCAGGGTGGGAGAAACCTTCCTGGTCCCTGATGCCACGCCCAAACTTGAGTGCTGCTTGGGCACAAATTCACACTCTGACCCTCAGCATGAGCCCCATGTCAAAGAAAGGCCTGTCAGGGCCTGGGCCAAGAGCCCGCATATGGGGCTTGCCAAGCCCCTATGCACCCAATCCTCACCAGTGTTTGAGTTTTCCAGTCGCCCCGCCCGTACCTGGGGCTCTGCTCTGGAATCCCTTTCTTGGAGAGACACGTGAGCCAGACAACACTTTTCCACCCTTCCCACAAAATGACCCCAAACTCTTGGGAGCTGGGACAAATCCCCAGAGAGGGATACTCGTCCACAGTCCCTGAGGCCACCCCTCCAATCCACGGCTATCTCGGACACAACATCCAGAGACAAAAGCCTGAAGGAACGCCTCCCACTCGCCCTTGTTTCAGAGGCCCAGGAGCTCCCTCTCGGGCTGTACATCCGGCCTGCCATACCCTAGGCGCCACTCATAAGCTGAGTTTGTGTTTTCAGACTTCTGTGCCCTCAGCCTGGACCCACACAACCGTCAGGCTAGGGCCTCTGGAGCCACAGCGAAATATTGTGCCTGCCCTCTCCAAGGAAATTGTGCCCAATCCATTGACCACCACGCTACAGGTTAGGGAAAAGCTCCAAGGCCCCTGAGGCCATCAATAGTGTAGGCCACCCTGGACTAAGAGGGGCTCTCTGACACCAGCGGAGCAACTATCTCCACTTAGACTCTCAGAGAGTGTCCCCAGAGACAGAAGGTTGAAATGGACAGGCCCCCAGGCCCTAATCTGAACCTTAGCTTTGGTTTCCATGTGTCCGTCCTCAGAGGTCTGTTTTCGTAGACCAGCACACGGGGCTTTTCTGAGGCTCCAAACCAAACCTCTCTCGTCTCCACATGGGGAGCTTACTTACTGGGGATGTATCAAACCCTTCAGGTAGGAGAGTTCCGCAGGGCCACTGAACAACCAGCACATTCCAAGGTTTCCATGGACCCAAACGCACATTATGACGCATCCTCAGGAGAGGCCATTTCAACTCAGCCCCCTGGTTAGCGTGCCCCAGAGGCAGCAGATCAAACATATCTTGTGGCTAATGGCCAATGGGAATGCGAGGCATGCTGTACAGGGATCCATCCTTCGAACCGTGCTCGCCAGTCCTTCCGTATGGTATGTCCTGGAGCCATGCAACAGGACTCGAATGTCCCACAGAAGGAAACCTGGTGGTTTGGGGCAACCTCCAAACTCAGCGTGGGAAAACTTCCTTGGCCTCATGAGGCCCCCGCTTCATGAAGGTGCCAACATGGACACATACTCCAGCCTCAGCCAACGTCTGATCCTCAGCCTGACTTCAGATGCAGGAGATTTTGATTCAGCCTCTGCCTAGTGGGCCTGCTCTGCCCTTGGCTCCAATCCTCACTTTAGCTTGTGTTCCTAGACTTCCGTCGTCACACTCCTGGCCCGCAAACCCTCCCTACTGGGAATTCTGGGGCCACAATGAAGCACTCCGCCTGCCTCCCAGGAGAAAAACTTTGTCTATGGTGCTGCCCAGAAACCCCAAATGAGGATCAAACTGCTTGGCCCTCGGCAACACCCCAATTGCATAGGCTACCTTAAACACTGATGCTCTGTCGCAAATAGCCTGAGCCCAGACCTTCCAACAGACACCGACACAGCTGGCTGCACACCCAGCACATTGGACCCGCCACTGCCTTAGGCCACCATCCATTCCCAACCTGGGTTTTCAGTCATCAGAACCTAGACCTTATCTCCAATCCCTGCACAGGGGGGAACCTGATGCACAAGTCAGAACCCCTCCTTCCCCATGGCAAGAAACCTTGCTGCTGGCAGTGAGTCAAACCTTCAGTGTAGGAGAAAACGGCATGGCCCATGAGGCCACGCCCATGTGTGAGGGCCGCCTTGGGCACAAACACACATTGTGACCCTCAGCGTGAGTACTTTATTCAAGTAACGCCTCTCAGGGATTGGACCAAGAGCCCGCATATGTGGCTTGCCATGCCCATAGGCACGCAGGACTAACTAGATGGTGTGTATTCCAGTTGAGGGAACCCACTGCTGTGCTCTAGAGTCCCTCTCCTGGGGGGTCCCCTGTGGCAGAAAACAGTACTCTTCCCTTCCCACAGAATGAACCCAAACACTTGGGAGCTTGGACAATCCCCCGAGAGGAAGGCTCTTCCTCGGCCCCTGAAGCAACCCCTACCCTGAACGGCCACTGTGAACGCAACACCCAGAGACAAAAGCCTGAGCGACTGCCTCCCACTTGCCCTCCTTTGATATCCAGAGGATCTCCCCTCTCGGACTGGAGATCAGGCCTGCCATTACCTTGGCCCCTACCTGAGCCAAGTTTGCTTTTTCAGACATCTGTCCCCACAGCCCTGGCAAACACAGCCTCTAGGCTGGGTCCTCTGGAGCCATACCACAGGACCATGCCTGCTCTCTCCTGGGAAACTCTGTCCATTCCTTTGGCCACACACCTCCAGAATATGAGAAACCTCAAGGCCCCCGAGGACATACCATTACCGGGAGCCTCCCCTGCACACACAGGGGCCTTCGGACACAAGCTGAGCTGCTACCTCCATGAAGGCATGCACACAGATGTCAACAGAGATAGAAGGTTGAGCCCGACAGGCCCTTAGGCCCTAATCTCAACTCTTGCTTTGTTTTCCAGGTGTCACTCCTCAGAGGCTTTGGTTCGAAGAACAGGATATGGGGCTTTCCTGAGGCACTGAACAGAACTTCTCTCGTCTCCACATGGGAAGCTTCCTTGTTGGAGCCGTGTCAAACACCTCAGGTTGGAGAATCCTGCAGAGTCCCTGAGCCACCTCCACATTCCAAGGTCTCCCAGGCCACCAAGCCACAGTAGGACTCATCTTCAGGAGAGTCCATTTCAACTCTCCCCTCTGGGTAGCTCACCCAGGAGCCCGCAGATTGAGCCTGCCTTGTCCTGACTAAAGAGTGGGAATATGAGGTGGCGTTCCCAGGCATCCATGCTTAGACACCTGCTCTCGAGTCTTTCCGTATGGGGCCTCCTGGAACCATCCAATAGCACTCGACTTTCGTGCAGAAGGAAACCTTGAGGTTTGGAGTAGTTCACAAATCCCATCGTAGGCGAACCTTCCTGGCCTCATGAGGCCCCCACACCATTCAGGAAGAGGCCATGCTGGACAAAAACTCTTGCCTGAGGCACGTCTTAGAGTTGAAATGACCTCAGTGCAGGAGATCTCGATTCAGCATCTCAGAGTGGGCCTGCCGTGCCATCGGTCCCAAACCTCACGCTAGCTTGTGTTTTCAGACTTCCTTCCTCACACTCCTGGCAAACAAGCCCTCCGGACTAGGAACTCCAGAACCACAACCCAGCCCAGGGTCTGCCCAAGGGAAGAAAAACGTTTCCCTGTGGGGCTCTCTCCAGAAAACCCAGATGAGGATCAACCTGCTCGGGCCTCGACGGTACCCGAACTGGATAGGCTGCTCTGGGCACTCATGCTCTGTCTGACACAGCCTGAAGCCAGACGTCCAGACAGACAAGGAGACAGCTGGCCGCACACCCAGCACTTCGGACACGCCATGGTCTTATGCCGTCACCTCTTCCTAACCTTGGTTTTCAGATATCTGAACCTAGACATTATATCAATTCTCCACACAGCTGGGTATCGCAAGCACAACACAGAACTCCTCCTTCCCCGTGGCTGTAAAGCTTGCTCTTGGCATGGAGTCACACCTTCAGGGTGGGAGAAACCTTCCTGGTCCCTGATGCCACGCCCAAACTTGAGTGCTGCTTGGGCACAAATTCACACTCTGACCCTCAGCATGAGCCCCATGTCAAAGAAAGGCCTGTCAGGGCCTGGGCCAAGAGCCCGCATATGGGGCTTGCCAAGCCCCTATGCACCCAATCCTCACCAGTGTTTGAGTTTTCCAGTCGCCCCGCCCGTACCTGGGGCTCTGCTCTGGAATCCCTTTCTTGGAGAGACACGTGAGCCAGACAACACTTTTCCACCCTTCCGACAAAATGACCCCAAACTCTTGGGAGCTGGGACAAATCCCCAGAGAGGGATACTCGTCCACAGTCCCTGAGGCCACCCCTCCAATCCACGGCTATCTCGGACACAACATCCAGAGACAAAAGCCTGAAGGAACGCCTCCCACTCGCCCTTGTTTCAGAGGCCCAGGAGCTCCCTCTCGGGCTGTACATCCGGCCTGCCATACCCTAGGCGCCACTCATAAGCTGAGTTTGTGTTTTCAGACTTCTGTGCCCTCAGCCTGGACCCACACAACCGTCAGGCTAGGGCCTCTGGAGCCACAGCGAAATATTGTGCCTGCCCTCTCCAAGGAAATTGTGCCCAATCCATTGACCACCACGCTACAGGTTAGGGAAAAGCTCCAAGGCCCCTGAGGCCATCAATAGTGTAGGCCACCCTGGACTAAGAGGGGCTCTCTGACACCAGCGGAGCAACTATCTCCACTTAGACTCTCAGAGAGTGTCCCCAGAGACAGAAGGTTGAAATGGACAGGCCCCCAGGCCCTAATCTGAACCTTAGCTTTGGTTTCCATGTGTCCGTCCTCAGAGGTCTGTTTTCGTAGACCAGCACACGGGGCTTTTCTGAGGCTCCAAACCAAACCTCTCTCGTCTCCACATGGGGAGCTTACTTACTGGGGATGTATCAAACCCTTCAGGTAGGAGAGTTCCGCAGGGCCACTGAACAACCAGCACATTCCAAGGTTTCCATGGACCCAAACGCACATTATGACGCATCCTCAGGAGAGGCCATTTCAACTCAGCCCCCTGGTTAGCGTGCCCCAGAGGCAGCAGATCAAACATATCTTGTGGCTAATGGCCAATGGGAATGCGAGGCATGCTGTACAGGGATCCATCCTTCGAACCGTGCTCTCCAGTCCTTCCGTATGGTATGTCCTGGAGCCATGCAACAGGACTCGAATGTCCCACAGAAGGAAACCTGGTGGTTTGGGGCAACCTCCAAACTCAGCGTGGGAAAACTTCCTTGGCCTCATGAGGCCCCCGCTTCATGAAGTTGCCAACATGGACACATACTCCAGCCTCAGCCAACGTCTGATCCTCAGCCTGACTTCAGATGCAGGAGATTTTGATTCAGCCTCTGCCTAGTGGGCCTGCTCTGCCCTTGGCTCCAATCCTCACTTTAGCTTGTGTTCCTAGACGTCCGTCCTCACACTCCTGGCCCGCAAACCCTCCCTACTGGGAATTCTGGGGCCACAATGAAGCACTCCGCCTGCCTCCCAGGAGAAAAACTTTGTCTATGGTGCTGCCCAGAAACCCCAAATGAGGATCAAACTGCTTGGCCCTCGGCAACACCCCAATTGCATAGGCTACCTTAAACACTGATGCTCTGTCGCAAATAGCCTGAGCCCAGACCTTCCAACAGACACCGACACAGCTGGCTGCACACCCAGCACATTGGACCCGCCACTGCCTTAGGCCACCATCCATTCCCAACCTGGGTTTTCAGTCATCAGAACCTAGACCTTATCTCCAATCCCTGCACAGGGGGGAACCTGATGCACAAGTCAGAACCCCTCCTTCCCCATGGCAAGAAACCTTGCTGCTGGCAGTGAGTCAAACCTTCAGTGTAGGAGAAAACGGCATGGCCCATGAGGCCACGCCCATGTGTGAGGGCCGCCTTGGGCACAAACACACATTGTGACCCTCAGCGTGAGTACCGTATTCAAGTAACGCCTCTCAGTGATTGGACCAAGAGCCCGCATATGTGGCTTGCCATGCCCATAGGCACGCAGGACTAACTAGATGGTGTGTATTCCAGTTGAGGGAACCCACTGCTGTGCTCTAGAGTCCCTCTCCTGGGGGGTCCCCTGTGGCAGAAAACAGTACTCTTCCCTTCCCACAGAATGAACCCAAACACTTGGGAGCTTGGACAATCCCCTGAGAGGAAGGCTCTTCCTCGGCCCCGGAAGCAACCCCTACCCTGAACGGCCACTGTGAACGCAACACCCAGAGACAAAAGCCTGAGCGACTGCCTCCCACTTGCCCTCCTTTGATATCCAGAGGATCTCCCCTCTCGGACTGGAGATCAGGCCTGCCATTACCTTGGCCCCTACCTGAGCCAAGTTTGCTTTTTCAGACATCTGTCCCCACAGCCCTGGCAAACACAGCCTCTAGGCTGGGTCCTCTGGAGCCATACCACAGGACCATGCCTGCTCTCTCCTGGGAAACTCTGTCCATTCCTTTGGCCACACACCTCCAGAATATGAGAAACCTCAAGGCCCCCGAGGACATACCATTACCGGGAGCCTCCCTGCACACACAGGGGCCTTCGGACACAAGCTGAGCTGCTACCTCCATGAAGGCATGCACACAGATGTCAACAGAGATAGAAGGTTGAGCCCGACAGGCCCTTAGGCCCTAATCTCAACTCTTGCTTTGTTTTCCAGGTGTCACTCCTCAGAGGCTTTGGTTCGAAGAACAGGATATGGGGCTTTCCTGAGGCACTGAACAGAACTTCTCTCGTCTCCACATGGGAAGCTTCCTTGTTGGAGCCGTGTCAAACACCTCAGGTTGGAGAATTCTGCAGAGTCCCTGAGCCACCTCCACATTCCAAGGTCTCCCAAGCCACCAAGCCACAGTAGGACTCATCTTCAGGAGAGTCCATTTCAACTCTCCCCTCTGGGTAGCTCACCCAGGAGCCCGCAGATTGAGCCTGCCTTGTCCTGACTAAAGAGTGGGAATATGAGGTGGCGTTCCCAGGCATCCATGCTTAGACACCTGCTCTCGAGTCTTTCCGTATGGGGCCTCCTGGAACCATCCAATAGCACTCGACTTTCGTGCAGAAGGAAACCTTGAGGTTTGGAGTAGTTCACAAATCCCATCGTAGGCAAACCTTCCTGGCCTCATGAGGCCCCCACACCATTTAGGAAGAGGCCATGCTGGACAAAAACTCTAGCCTGAGGCACGTCTCAGAGTTGAAATGACCTCAGTGCAGGAGATCTCGATTCAGCCTCTCAGAGTGGGCCTGCCGTGCCATCGGTCCCAAACCTCACGCTAGCTTGTGTTTTCAGACTTCCTTCCTCACACTCCTGGCAAACAAGCCCTCCGGACTAGGAACTCCAGAACCACAACCCAGCCCAGGGTCTGCCCAAGGGAAGAAAAACGTTTCCCTGTGGGGCTCTCTCCAGAAAACCCAGATGAGGATCAACCTGCTCGGGCCTCGACCGGTACCCGAACTGGATAGGCTGCTCTGGGCACTCATGCTCTGTCTGACACAGCCTGAAGCCAGACGTCCAGACAGACAAGGAGACAGCTGGCCGCACACCCAGCACTTTGGACACGCCATGGTCTTATGCCGTCTCCTCTTCCTAACCTTGGTTTTCAGATATCTGAACCTAGACATTATATCAATTCTCCACACAGCTGGGTATCGCAAGCACAACACAGAACTCCTCCTTCCCCGTGGCTGTAAAGCTTGCTCTTGGCATGGAGTCACACCTTCAGGGTGGGAGAAACCTTCCTGGTCCCTGATGCCACGCCCAAACTTGAGTGCTGCTTGGGCACAAATTCACACTCTGACCCTCAGCATGAGCCCCATGTCAAAGAAAGGCCTGTCAGGGCCTGGGCCAAGAGCCCGCATATGGGGCTTGCCAAGCCCCTATGCACCCAATCCTCACCAGTGTTTGAGTTTTCCAGTCGCCCCGCCCGTACCTGGGGCTCTGCTCTGGAATCCCTTTCTTGGAGAGACACGTGAGCCAGACAACACTTTTCCACCCTTCCCACAAAATGACCCCAAACTCTTGGGAGCTGGGACAAATCCCCAGAGAGGGATACTCGTCCACAGTCCCTGAGGCCACCCCTCCAATCCACGGCTATCTCGGACACAACATCCAGATATAAAAGCCTGAAGGAACGCCTCCCACTCGCCCTTGTTTCAGAGGCCCAGGAGCTCCCTCTCGGGCTGTACATCCGGCCTGCCATACCCTAGGCGCCACTCATAAGCTGAGTTTGTGTTTTCAGACTTCTGTGCCCTCAGCCTGGACCCACACAACCGCCAGGCTACGGCCTCTGGAGCCACAGCGAAAGATTGTGCCTGCCCTCTCCAAGGAAATTGTGCCCAATGCATTGACCACAACCCTACAGGTTAGGGAAAAGCTCCAAGGCCCCTGAGGCCATCAATAGTGTAGGCCACCCTGGACTAAGAGGGGCTCTCTGACACCAGCGGAGCAACTATCTCCACTTAGACTCTCAGAGAGTGTCCCCAGAGACAGAAGGTTGAAATGGACAGGCCCCCAGGCCCTAATCTGAACCTTAGCTTTGGTTTCCATGTGTCCGTCCTCAGAGGTCTGTTTTCGTAGACCTGCACACGGGGCTTTTCTGAGGCACCAAACCAAACCTCTCTCGCCTCCACATGGGGAGCTTACTTACTGGGGATGTATCAAACCCTTCAGGTAGGAGAGTTCCGCAGGGCCACTGAACAACCAGCACATTCCAAGGTTTCCATGGACCCAAACGCACATTATGACGCATCCTAAGGAGAGGCTATTTCAACTCAGCCCCCTGGTTAGCGTGCCCCAGAGGCAGCAGATCAAACATATCTTGTGGCTAATGGCCAATGGGAATGTGAGGCATGCTGTACAGGGATCCATCCTTCGAACCGTGCTCTCCAGTCCTTCCGTATGGTATGTCCTGGAGCCATGCAACAGGACTCGAATGTCCCACAGAAGGAAACCTGGTGGTTTGGGGCAACCTCCAAACTCAGCGTGGGAAAACTTCCTTGGCCTCATGAGGCCCCCGCTTCATGAAGGTGCCATCATGGACACATACTCCAGCCTCAGCCAACGTCTGATCCTCAGCCTGACTTCAGATGCAGGAGATTTTGATTCAGCCTCTGCCTAGTGGGCCTGCTCTGCCCTTGGCTCCAATCCTCACTTTAGCTTGTGTTCCTAGACTTCCGTCCTCACACTCCTGGCCCGCAAACCCTCCCTACTGGGAATTCTGGGGCCACAATGAAGCACTCCGCCTGCCTCCCAGGAGAAAAACTTTGTCTATGGTGCTGCCCAGAAACCCCAAATGAGGATCAAACTGCTTGGCCCTCGGCAACACCCCAATTGCATAGGCTACCTTAAACACTGATGCTCTGTCGCAAATAGCCTGAGCCCAGACCTTCCAACAGACACCGACACAGCTGGCTGCACACCCAGCACATTGGACCCGCCACTGCCTTAGGCCACCATCCATTCCCAACCTGGGTTTTCAGTCATCAGAACCTAGACCTTATCTCCAATCCCTGCACAGGGGGGAACCTGATGCACAAGTCAGAACCCCTCCTTCCCCATGGCAAGAAACCTTGCTGCTGGCAGTGAGTCAAACCTTCAGTGTAGGAGAAAACGGCATGGCCCATGAGGCCACGCCCATGTGTGAGGGCCGCCTTGGGCACAAACACACATTGTGACCCTCAGCGTGAGTACCTTATTCAAGTAACGCCTCTCAGGGATTGGACCAAGAGCCCGCATATGTGGCTTGCCATGCCCATAGGCACGCAGGACTAACTAGATGGTGTGTATTCCAGTTGAGGGAACCCACTGCTGTGCTCTAGAGTCCCTCTCCTGGGGGGTCCCCTGTGGCAGAAAACAGTACTCTTCCCTTCCCACAGAATGAACCCAAACACTTGGGAGCTTGGATAATCCCCCGAGAGGAAGGCTCTTCCTCGGCCCCTGAAGCAACCCCTACCCTGAACGGCCACTGTGAACGCAACACCCAGAGACAAAAGCCTGAGCGACTGCCTCCCACTTGCCCTCCTTTGATATCCAGAGGATCTCCCCTCTCGGACTGGAGATCAGGCCTGCCATTACCTTGGCCCCTACCTGAGCCAAGTTTGCTTTTTCAGACATCTGTCCCCACAGCCCTGGCAAACACAGCCTCTAGGCTGGGTCCTCTGGAGCCATACCACAGGACCATGCCTGCTCTCTCCTGGGAAACTCTGTCCATTCCTTTGGCCACACACCTCCAGAATATGAGAAACCTCAAGGCCCCCGAGGACATACCATTACCGGGAGCCTCCCTGCACACACAGGGGCCTTCGGACACAAGCTGAGCTGCTACCTCCATGAAGGCATGCACACAGATGTCAACAGAGATAGAAGGTTGAGCCGGACAGGCCCTTAGGCCCTAATCTCAACTCTTGCTTTGTTTTCCAGGTGTCACTCCTCAGAGGCGTTGGTTCGAAGAACAGGATATGGGGCTTTCCTGAGGCACTGAACAGAACTTCTCTCGTCTCCACATGGGAAGCTTCCTTGTTGGAGCCGTGTCAAACACCTCAGGTTGGAGAATCCTGCAGAGTCCCTGAGCCACCTCCACATTCCAAGGTCTCCCAGGCCACCAAGCCACCGTAGGACTCATCTTCAGGAGAGTCCATTTCAACTCTCCCCTCTGGGTAGCTCACCCAGGAGCCCGCAGATTGAGCCTGCCTTGTCCTGACTAAAGAGTGGGAATATGAGGTGGCGTTCCCAGGCATCCATGCTTAGACACCTGCTCTCGAGTCTTTCCGTATGGGGCCTCCTGGAACCATCCAATAGCACTCGACTTTCGTGCAGAAGGAAACCTTGAGGTTTGGAGTAGTTCACAAATCCCATCGTAGGCAAACCTTCCTGGCCTCATGAGGCCCCCACACCATTCAGGAAGAGGCCATGCTGGACAAAAACTCTAGCCTGAGGCACGTCTCAGAGTTGAAATGACCTCAGTGCAGGAGATCTCGATTCAGCCTCTCAGAGTGGGCCTGCCGTGCCATCGGTCCCAAACCTCACGCTAGCTTGTGTTTTCAGACTTCCTTCCTCACACTCCTGGCAAACAAGCCCTCCGGACTAGGAACTCCAGAACCACAACCCAGCCCAGGGTCTGCCCAAGGGAAGAAAAACGTTTCCCTGTGGGGCTCTCTCCAGAAAACCCAGATGAGGATCAACCTGCTCGGGCCTCGACCGGTACCCGAACTGGATAGGCTGCTCTGGGCACTCATGCTCTGTCTGACACAGCCTGAAGCCAGACGTCCAGACAGACAAGGAGACAGCTGGCCGCACACCCAGCACTTTGGACACGCCATGGTCTTATGCCGTCATCTCTTCCTAACTTTGGTTTTCAGATATCTGAACCTAGACATTATATCAATTCTCCACACAGCTGGGTATCGCAAGCACAACACAGAACTCCTCCTTCCCCGTGGCTGTAAAGCTTGCTCTTGGCATGGAGTCACACCTTCAGGGTGGGAGAAACCTTCCTGGTCCCTGATGCCACGCCCAAACTTGAGTGCTGCTTGGGCACAAATTCACACTCTGACCCTCAGCATGAGCCCCATGTCAAAGAAAGGCCTGTCAGGGCCTGGGCCAAGAGCCCGCATATGGGGCTTGCAAAGCCCCTATGCACCCAATCCTCACCAGTGTTTGAGTTTTCCAGTCGCCCCGCCCGTACCTGGGGCTCTGCTCTGGAATCCCTTTCTTGGAGAGACACGTGAGCCAGACAACACGACTCCACCCTTCCCACAAAATGACCCCAAACTCTTGGGAGCTGGGACAAATCCCCAGAGAGGGATACTCGTCCACAGTCCCTGAGGCCACCCCTCCAATCCACGGCTATCTCGGACACAACATCCAGAGACAAAAGCCTGAAGGAACGCCTCCCACTCGCCCTTGTTTCAGAGGCCCAGGAGCTCCCTCTCGGGCTGTACATCCGGCCTGCCATACCCTAAGCGCCACTCATAAGCTGAGTTTGTGTTTTCAGACTTCTGTGCCCTCAGCCTGGACCCACACAACCGCCAGGCTAGGGCCTCTGGAGCCACAGCGAAAGATTGTGCCTGCCCTCTCCAAGGAAATTGTGCCCAATCCATTGACCACAACCCTACAGGTTAGGGAAAAGCTCCAAGGCCCCTGAGGCCATCAATAGTGTAGGCCACCCTGGACTAAGAGGGGCTCTCTGACACCAGCGGAGCAACTATCTCCACTTAGACTCTCAGACAGTGTCCCCAGAGACAGAAGGTTGAAATGGACAGGCCCCCAGGCCCTAATCTGAACCTTAGCTTTGGTTTCCATGTGTCCGTCCTCAGAGGTCTGTTTTCGTAGACCAGCACACGGGGCTTTTCTGAGGCACCAAACCAAACCTCTCTCGCCTCCACATGGGGAGCTTACTTACTGGGGATGTATCAAACCCTTCAGGTAGGAGAGTTCCGCAGGGCCACTGAACAACCAGCACATTCCAAGGTTTCCATGGACCCAAACGCACATTATGACGCATCCTCAGGAGAGGCCATTTCAACTCAGCCCCCTGGTTAGCGTGCCCCAGAGGCAGCAGATCAAACATATCTTGTGGCTAATGGCCAATGGGAATGCGAGGCATGCTGTACAGGGATCCATCCTTCGAACCGTGCTCTCCAGTCCTTCCGTATGGTATGTCCTGGAGCCATGCAACAGGACTCGAATGTCCCACAGAAGGAAACCTGGTGGTTTGGGGCAACCTCCAAACTCAGCGTGGGAAAACTTCCTTGGCCTCATGAGGCCCCCGCTTCATGAAGGTGCCATCATGGACACATACTCCAGCCTCAGCCAACGTCTGATCCTCAGCCTGACTTCAGATGCAGGAGATTTTGATTCAGCCTCTGCCTAGTGGGCCTGCTCTGCCCTTGGCTCCAATCCTCACTTTAGCTTGTGTTCCTAGACTTCCGTCCTCACACTCCTGGACCACAAACCCTCCCTTCTGGGAATTCTGGGGCCACAATGAAGCACTCCGCCTGCCTCCCAGGAGAAAAACTTTGTCTATGGTGCTGCCCAGAAACCCCAAATGAGGATCAAACTGCTTGGCCCTCGGCAACACCCCAATTGCATAGGCTACCTTAAACACTGATGCTCTGTCGCAAATAGCCTGAGCCCAGACCTTCCAACAGACACCGACACAGCTGGCTGCACACCCAGCACATTGGACCCGCCACTGCCTTAGGCCACCATCCATTCCCAACCTGGGTTTTCAGTCATCAGAACCTAGACCTTATCTCCAATCCCTGCACAGGGGGGAACCTGATGCACAAGTCAGAACCCCTCCTTCCCCATGGCAAGAAACCTTCCTGCTGGCAGTGAGTCAAACCTTCAGTGTAGGAGAAAACGGCATGGCCCATGAGGCCACGCCCATGTGTGAGGGCCGCCTTGGGCACAAACACACATTGTGACCCTCAGCGTGAGTACCTTATTCAAGTAACGCCTCTCAGTGATTGGACCAAGAGCCCGCATATGTGGCTTGCCATGCCCATAGGCACGCAGGACTAACTAGATGGTGTGTATTCCAGTTGAGGGAACCCACTGCTGTGCTCTAGAGTCCCTCTCCTGGGGGGTCCCCTGTGGCAGAAAACAGTACTCTTCCCTCCCCACAGAATGAACCCAAACTCTTGGGAGCTTGGACAATCCCCCGAGAGGAAGGCTCTTCCTCGGCCCCTGAAGCAACCCCTACCCTGAACGGCCACTGTGAACGCAACACCCAGAGACAAAAGCCTGAGCGACTGCCTCCCATATGCCCTCCTTTGATATCCAGAGGATCTCCCCTCTCGGACTGGAGATCAGGCCTGCCATTACCTTGGCCCCTACCTGAGCCAAGTTTGCTTTTTCAGACATCTGTCCCCACAGCCCTGGCAAACACAGCCTCTAGGCTGGGTCCTCTGGAGCCATACCACAGGACCATGCCTGCTCTCTCCTGGGAAACTCTGTCCATTCCTTTGGCCACACACCTCCAGAATATGAGAAACCTCAAGGCCCCCGAGGACATACCATTACCGGGAGCCTCCCTGCACACACAGGGGCCTTCGGACACAAGCTGAGCTGCTACCTCCATGAAGGCATGCACACCGATGTCAACAGAGATAGAAGGTTGAGCCCGACAGGCCCTTAGGCCCTAATCTCAACTCTTGCTTTGTTTTCCAGGTGTCACTCCTCAGAGGCTTTGGTTCGAAGAACAGGATATGGGGCTTTCCTGAGGCACTGAACAGAACTTCTCTCGTCTCCACATGGGAAGCTTCCTTGTTGGAGCCGTGTCAAACACCTCAGGTTGGAGAATCCTGCAGAGTCCCTGAGCCACCTCCACATTCCAAGGTCTCCCAGGCCACCAAGCCACCGTAGGACTCATCTTCAGGAGAGTCCATTTCAACTCTCCCCTCTGGGTAGCTCACCCAGGAGCCCGCAGATTGAGCCTGCCTTGTCCTGACTAAAGAGTGGGAATATGAGGTGGCGTTCCCAGGCATCCATGCTTAGACACCTGCTCTCGAGTCTTTCCGTATGGGGCCTCCTGGAACCATCCAATAGCACTCGACTTTCGTGCAGAAGGAAACCTTGAGGTTTGGAGTAGTTCACAAATCCCATCGTAGGCAAACCTTCCTGGCCTCATGAGGCCCCCACACCATTCAGGAAGAGGCCATGCTGGACAAAAACTCTAGCCTGAGGCACGTCTCAGAGTTGAAATGACCTCAGTGCAGGAGATCTCGATTCAGCCTCTCAGAGTGGGCCTGCCGTGCCATCGGTCCCAAACCTCACGCTAGCTTGTGTTTTCAGACTTCCTTCCTCACACTCCTGGCAAACAAGCCCTCCGGACTAGGAACTCCAGAACCACAACCCAGCCCAGGGTCTGCCCAAGGGAAGAAAAACGTTTCCCTGTGGGGCTCTCTCCAGAAAACCCAGATGAGGATCAACCTGCTCGGGCCTCGACCGGTACCCGAACTGGATAGGCTGCTCTGGGCACTCATGCTCTGTCTGACACAGCCTGAAGCCAGACGTCCAGACAGACAAGGAGACAGCTGGCCGCACACCCAGCACTTTGGACACGCCATGGTCTTATGCCGTCACCTCTTCCTAACCTTGGTTTTCAGATATCTGAACCTAGACATTATATCAATTCTCCACACAGCTGGGTATCGCAAGCACAACACAGAACTCCTCCTTCCCCGTGGCTGTAAAGCTTGCTCTTGGCATGGAGTCACACCTTCAGGGTGGGAGAAACCTTCCTGGTCCCTGATGCCACGCCCAAACTTGAGTGCTGCTTGGGCACAAATTCACACTCTGACCCTCAGCATGAGCCCCATGTCAAAGAAAGGCCTGTCAGGGCCTGGGCCAAGAGCCCGCATATGGGGCTTGCCAAGCCCCTATGCACCCAATCCTCACCAGTGTTTGAGTTTTCCAGTCGCCCCGCCCGTACCTGGGGCTCTGCTCTGGAATCCCTTTCTTGGAGAGACACGTGAGCCAGACAACACTTTTCCACCCTTCCCACAAAATGACCCCAAACTCTTGGGAGCTGGGACAAATCCCCAGAGAGGGATACTCGTCCACAGTCCCTGAGGCCACCCCTCCAATCCACGGCTATCTCGGACACAACATCCAGAGACAAAAGCCTGAAGGAACGCCTCCCACTCGCCCTTGTTTCAGAGGCCGAGGAGCTCCCTCTCGGGCTGTACATCCGGCCTGCCATACCCTAGGCGCCACTCATAAGCTGAGTTTGTGTTTTCAGACTTCTGTGCCCTCAGCCTGGACCCACACAACCGCCAGGCTAGGGCCTCTGGAGCCACAGCGAAAGATTGTGCCTGCCCTCTCCAAGGAAATTGTGCCCAATTTCCCCAACCCTACAGGTTAGGGAAAAGCTCCAAGGCCCCTGAGGCCATCAATAGTGTAGGCCACCCTGGACTAAGAGGGGCTCTCTGACACCAGCGGAGCAACTATCTCCACTTAGACTCTCAGACAGTGTCCCCAGAGACAGAAGGTTGAAATGGACAGGCCCCCAGGCCCTAATCTGAACCTTAGCTTTGGTTTCCATGTGTCCGTCCTCAGAGGTCTGTTTTCGTAGACCAGCACACGGGGCTTTTCTGAGGCACCAAACCAAACCTCTCTCGCCTCCACATGGGGAGCTTACTTACTGGGGATGTATCAAACCCTTCAGGTAGGAGAGTTCCGCAGGGCCACTGAACAACCAGCACATTCCAAGGTTTCCATGGACTCAAACGCACATTATGACGCATCCTCAGAGAGGCCATTTCAACTCAGCCCCCTGGTTAGCGTGCCCCAGAGGCAGCAGATCAAACATATCTTGTGGCTAATGGCCAATGGGAATGCGAGGCATGCTGTACAGGGATCCATCCTTCGAACCGTGCTCTCCAGTCCTTCCGTATGGTATGTCCTGGAGCCATGCAACAGGACTCGAATGTCCCACAGAAGGAAACCTGGTGGTTTGGGGCAACCTCCAAACTCAGCGTGGGAAAACTTCCTTGGCCTCATGAGGCCCCCGCTTCATGAAGGTGCCATCATGGACACATACTCCCGCCTCAGCCAACGTCTGATCCTCAGCCTGACTTCAGATGCAGGAGATTTTGATTCAGCCTCTGCCTAGTGGGCCTGCTCTGCCCTTGGCTCCAATCCTCACTTTAGCTTGTGTTCCTAGACTTCCGTCCTCACACTCCTGGCCCACAAACCCTCCCTTCTGGGAATTCTGGGGCCACAATGAAGCACTCCGCCTGCCTCCCAGGAGAAAAACTTTGTCTATGGTGCTGCCCAGAAACCCCAAATGAGGATCAAACTGCTTGGCCCTCGGCAACACCCCAATTGCATAGGCTACCTTAAACACTGATGCTCTGTCGCAAATAGCCTGAGCCCAGACCTTCCAACAGACACCGACACAGCTGGCTGCACACCCAGCACATTGGACCCGCCACTGCCTTAGGCCACCATCCATTCCCAACCTGGGTTTTCAGTCATCAGAACCTAGACCTTATCTCCAATCCCTGCACAGGGGGGAACCTGATGCACAAGTCAGAACCCCTCCTTCCCCATGGCAAGAAACCTTGCTGCTGGCAGTGAGTCAAACCTTCAGTGTAGGAGAAAACGGCATGGCCCATGAGGCCACGCCCATGTGTGAGGGCCGCCTTGGGCACAAACACACATTGTGACCCTCAGCGTGAGTACCTTATTCAAGTAACGCCTCTCAGTGATTGGACCAAGAGCCCGCATATGTGGCTTGCCATGCCCATAGGCACGCAGGACTAACTAGATGGTGTGTATTCCAGTTGAGGGAACCCACTGCTGTGCTCTAGAGTCCCTCTCCTGGGGGGTCCCCTGTGGCAGAAAACAGTACTCTTCCCTTCCCACAGAATGAACCCAAACTCTTGGGAGCTTGGACAATCCACCGAGAGGAAGGCTCTTCCTCGGCCCCTGAAGCAACCCCTACCCTGAACGGCCACTGTGAACGCAACACCCAGAGACAAAAGCCTGAGCGACTGCCTCCCACTTGCCCTCCTTTGATATCCAGAGGATCTCCCCTCTCGGACTGGAGATCAGGCCTGCCATTACCTTGGCCCCTACCTGAGCCAAGTTTGCTTTTTCAGACATCTGTCCCCACAGCCCTGGCAAACACAGCCTCTAGGCTGGGTCCTCTGGAGCCATACCACAGGACCATGCCTGCTCTCTCCTGGGAAACTCTGTCCATTCCTTTGGCCACACACCTCCAGAATATGAGAAACCTCAAGGCCCCCGAGGACATACCATTACCGGGAGCCTCCCTGCACACACAGGGGCCTTCGGACACAAGCTGAGCTGCTACCTCCATGAAGGCATGCACACAGATGTCAACAGAGATAGAAGGTTGAGCCCGACAGGCCCTTAGGCCCTAATCTCAACTCTTGCTTTGTTTTCCAGGTGTCACTCCTCAGAGGCTTTGGTTCGAAGAACAGGATATGGGGCTTTCCTGAGGCACTGAACAGAACTTCTCTCGTCTCCACATGGGAAGCTTCCTTGTTGGAGCCGTGTCAAACACCTCAGGTTGGAGAATCCTGCAGAGTCCCTGAGCCACCTCCACATTCCAAGGTCTCCCAGGCCACCTAGCCACAGTAGGACTCATCTTCAGGAGAGTCCATTTCAACTCTCCCCTCTGGGTAGCTCACCCAGGAGCCCACAGATTGAGCCTGCCTTGTCCTGACTAAAGAGTGGGAATATGAGGTGGCGTTCCCAGGCATCCATGCTTAGACACCTGCTCTCGAGTCTTTCCGTATGGGGCCTCCTGGAACCATCCAATAGCACTCGACTTTCGTGCAGAAGGAAACCTTGAGGTTTGGAGTAGTTCACAAATCCCATCGTAGGCAAACCTTCCTGGCCTCATGAGGCCCCCACACCATTCAGGAAGAGGCCATGCTGGACAAAAACTCTAGCCTGAGGCACGTCTCAGAGTTGAAATGACCTCAGTGCAGGAGATCTCGATTCAGCCTCTCAGAGTGGGCCTGCCGTGCCATCGGTCCCAAACCTCACGCTAGCTTGTGTTTTCAGACTTCCTTCCTCACACTCCTGGCAAACAAGCCCTCCGGACTAGGAACTCCAGAACCACAACCCAGCCCAGGGTCTGCCCAAGGGAAGAAAAACGTTTCCCTGTGGGGCTCTCTCCAGAAAACCCAGATGAGGATCAACCTGCTCGGGCCTCGACGGTACCCGAACTGGATAGGCTGCTCTGGGCACTCATGCTCTGTCTGACACAGCCTGAAGCCAGACGTCCAGACAGACAAGGAGACAGCTGGCCGCACACCCAGCACTTCGGACACGCCATGGTCTTATGCCGTCACCTCTTCCTAACCTTGGTTTTCAGATATCTGAACCTAGACATTATATCAATTCTCCACACAGCTGGGTATCGCAAGCACAACACAGAACTCCTCCTTCCCCGTGGCTGTAAAGCTTGCTCTTGGCATGGAGTCACACCTTCAGGGTGGGAGAAACCTTCCTGGTCCCTGATGCCACGCCCAAACTTGAGTGCTGCTTGGGCACAAATTCACACTCTGACCCTCAGCATGAGCCCCATGTCAAAGAAAGGCCTGTCAGGGCCTGGGCCAAGAGCCCGCATATGGGGCTTGCCAAGCCCCTATGCACCCAATCCTCACCAGTGTTTGAGTTTTCCAGTCGCCCCGCCCGTACCTGGGGCTCTGCTCTGGAATCCCTTTCTTGGAGAGACACGTGAGCCAGACAACACTTTTCCACCCTTCCCACAAAATGACCCCAAACTCTTGGGAGCTGGGACAAATCCCCAGAGAGGGATACTCATCCACAGTCCCTGAGGCCACCCCTCCAATCCACGGCTATCTCGGACACAACATCCAGAGACAAAAGCCTGAAGGAACGCCTCCCACTCGCCCTTGTTTCAGAGGCCCAGGAGCTCCCTCTCGGGCTGTACATCCGGCCTGCCATACCCTAGGCGCCACTCATAAGCTGAGTTTGTGTTTTCAGACTTCTGTGCCCTCAGCCTGGACCCACACAATCGCCAGGCTAGGGCCTCTGGAGCCACTGCGAAAGATTGTGCCTGCCCTCTCCAAGGAAATTGTGCCCAATGCATTGACCACAACCCTACAGGTTAGGGAAAAGCTCCAAGGCCCCTGAGGCCATCAATAGTGTAGGCCACCCTGGACTAAGAGGGGCTCTCTGACACCAGCGGAGCAACTATCTCCACTTAGTCTCTCAGAGAGTGTCCCAAGAGACAGAAGGTTGAAATGGACAGGCCCCCAGGCCCTAATCTGAACCTTAGCTCTGGTTTCCATGTGTCCGTCCTCAGAGGTCTGTTTTCGTAGACCAGCACACGGGGCTTTTCTGAGGCACCAAACCAAACCTCTCTCGCCTCCACATGGGGAGCTTACTTACTGGGGATGTATCAAACCCTTCAGGTAGGAGAGTTCCGCAGGGCCACTGAACAACCAGCACATTCCAAGGTTTCCATGGACCCAAACGCACATTATGACGCATCCTCAGGAGAGGCCATTTCAACTCAGCCCCCTGGTTAGCGTGCCCCAGAGGCAGCAGATCAAACATATCTTGTGGCTAATGGCCAATGGGAATGCGAGGCATGCTGTACAGGGATCCATCCTTCGAACCGTGCTCTCCAGTCCTTCTGTATGGTATGTCCTGGAGCCATGCAACAGGACTCGAATGTCCCACAGAAGGAAACCTGGTGGTTTGGGGCAACCTCCAATCTCAGCGTGGGAAAACTTCCTTGGCCTCATGAGGCCCCCGCTTCATGAAGGTGCCATCATGGACACATACTCCAGCCTCAGCCAACGTCTGATCCTCAGCCTGACTTCAGATGCAGGAGATTTTGATTCAGCCTCTGCCTAGTGGGCCTGCTCTGCCCTTGGCTCCAATCCTCACTTTAGCTTGTGTTCCTAGACTTCCGTCCTCACACTCCTGGCCCACAAACCCTCCCTTCTGGGAATTCTGGGGCCACAATGAAGCACTCCGCCTGCCTCCCAGGAGAAAAACTTTGTCTATGGTGCTGCCCAGAAACCCCAAATGAGGATCAAACTGCTTGGCCCTCGGCAACACCCCAATTGCATAGGCTACCTTAAACACTGATGCTCTGTCGCAAATAGCCTGAGCCCAGACCTTCCAACAGACACCGACACAGCTGGCTGCACACCCAGCACATTGGACCCGCCACTGCCTTAGGCCACCATCCATTCCCAACCTGGGTTTTCAGTCATCAGAACCTAGACCTTATCTCCAATCCCTGCACAGGGGGGAACCTGATGCACAAGTCAGAACCCCTCCTTCCCCATGGCAAGAAACCTTGCTGCTGGCAGTGAGTCAAACCTTCAGTGTAGGAGAAAACGGCATGGCCCATGAGGCCACGCCCATGTGTGAGGGCCGCCTTGGGCACAAACACACATTGTGACCCTCAGCGTGAGTACCTTATTCAAGTAACGCCTCTCAGTGATTGGACCAAGAGCCCGCATATGTGGCTTGCAATGCCCATAGGCACGCAGGACTAACAAGATGGTGTGTATTCCAGTTGAGGGAACCCACTGCTGTGCTCTAGAGTCCCTCTCCTGGGGGGTCCCCTGTGGCAGAAAACAGTACTCTTCCCTTCCCACAGAATGAACCCAAACACTTGGGAGCTTGGACAATCCCCCGAGAGGAAGGCTCTTCCTCGGCCCCGGAAGCAACCCCTACCCTGAACGGCCACTGTGAACGCAACACCCAGAGACAAAAGCCTGAGCGACTGCCTCCCACTTGCCCTCCTTTGATATCCAGAGGATCTCCCCTCTAGGACTGGAGATCAGGCCTGCCATTACCTTGGCCCCTACCTGAGCCAAGTTTGCTTTTTCAGATATCAGTCCCCACAGCCCTGGCAAACACAGCCTCTAGGCTGGGTCCTCTGGAGCCATACCACAGGACCATGCCTGCTCTCTCCTGGGAAACTCTGTCCATTCCTTTGGCCACACACCTCCAGAATATGAGAAACCTCAAGGCCCCCGAGGACATACCATTACCGGGAGCCTCCCTGCACACACAGGGGCCTTCGGACACAAGCTGAGCTGCTACCTCCATGAAGGCATGCACACAGATGTCAACAGAGATAGAAGGTTGAGCCGGACAGGCCCTTAGGCCCTAATCTCAACTCTTGCTTTGTTTTCCAGGTGTCACTCCTCAGAGGCTTTGGTTCGAAGAACAGGATATGGGGCTTTCCTCAGGCACTGAAGAGAACTTCTCTCGTCTCCACATGGGAAGCTTCCTTGTTGGAGCCGTGTCAAACACCTCAGGTTGGAGAATCCTGCAGAGTCCCTGAGCCACCTCCACATTCCAAGGTCTCCCAGGCCACCAAGCCACAGTAGGACTCATCTTCAGGAGAGTCCATTTCAACTCTCCCCTCTGGGTAGCTCACCCAGGAGCCCGCAGATTGAGCCTGCCTTGTCCTCACTAAAGAGTGGGAATATGAGGTGGCGTTCCCAGGCATCCATGCTTAGACACCTGCTCTCGAGTCTTTCCGTATGGGGCCTCCTGGAACCATCCAATAGCACTCGACTTTCGTGCAGAAGGAAACCTTGAGGTTTGGAGTAGTTCACAAATCCCATCGTAGGCAAACCTTCCTGGCCTCATGAGGCCCCCACACCATTCAGGAAGAGGCCATGCTGGACAAAAACTCTAGCCTGAGGCACGTCTCAGAGTTGAAATGACCTCAGTGCAGGAGATCTCGATTCAGCCTCTCAGAGTGGGCCTGCCGTGCCATCGGTCCCAAACCTCACGCTAGCTTGTGTTTTCAGACTTCCTTCCTCACACTCCTGGCAAACAAGCCCGCCGGACTAGGAACTCCAGAACCACAACCCAGCCCAGGGTCTGCCCAAGGGAAGAAAAACGTTTCCCTGTGGGGCTCTCTCCAGAAAACCCAGATGAGGATCAACCTGCTCGGGCCTCGACGGTACCCGAACTGGATAGGCTGCTCTGGGCACTCATGCTCTGTCTGACACAGCCTGAAGCCAGACGTCCAGACAGACAAGGAGACAGCTGGCCGCACACCCAGCACTTCGGACACGCCATTGTCTTATGCCATCACCTCTTCCTAAACTTGGTTTTCAGATATCTGAACCTAGACATTATATGAATTCTCCACACAGCTGGGTATCGCAAGCACAACACAGAACTCCTCCTTCCCCGTGGCTGTAAAGCTTGCTTGGCATGGAGTCACACCTTCAGGGTGGGAGAAACCTTCCTGGTCCCTGATGCCACGCCCAAACTTGAGTGCTGCTTGGGCACAAATTCACACTCTGACCCTCAGCATGAGCCCCATGTCAAAGAAAGGCCTGTCAGGGCCTGGGCCAAGAGCCCGCATATGGGGCTTGCCAAGCCCCTATGCACCCAATCCTCACCAGTGTTTGAGTTTTCCAGTCGCCCCGCCCGTACCTGGGGCTCTGCTCTGGAATCCCTTTCTTGGAGAGACACGTGAGCCAGACAACACTTTTCCACCCTTCCCACAAAATGACCCCAAACTCTTGGGAGCTGGGACAAATCCCCAGAGAGGGATACTCATCCACAGTCCCTGAGGCCACCCCTCCAATCCACGGCTATCTCGGACACAACATCCAGAGACAAAAGCCTGAAGGAACGCCTCCCACTCGCCCTTGTTTCAGAGGCCCAGGAGCTCCCTCTCGGGCTGTACATCCGGCCTGCCATACCCTAGGCGCCACTCATAAGCTGAGTTTGTGTTTTCAGACTTCTGTGCCCTCAGCCTGGACCCACACAATCGCCAGGCTAGGGCCTCTGGAGCCACTGCGAAAGATTGTGCCTGCCCTCTCCAAGGAAATTGTGCCCAATGCATTGACCACAACCCTACAGGTTAGGGAAAAGCTCCAAGGCCCCTGAGGCCATCAATAGTGTAGGCCACCCTGGACTAAGAGGGGCTCTCTGACACCAGCGGAGCAACTATCTCCACTTAGACTCTCAGAGAGTGTCCCCAGAGACAGAAGGTTGAAATGGACAGGCCCCCAGGCCCTAATCTGAACCTTAGCTCTGGTTTCCATGTGTCCGTCCTCAGAGGTCTGTTTTCGTAGACCAGCACACGGGGCTTTTCTGAGGCACCAAACCAAACCTCTCTCGCCTCCACATGGGGAGCTTACTTACTGGGGATGTATCAAACCCTTCAGGTAGGAGAGTTCCGCAGGGCCACTGAACAACCAGCACATTCCAAGGTTTCCATGGACCCAAACGCACATTATGACGCATCCTCAGGAGAGGCCATTTCAACTCAGCCCCCTGGTTAGCGTGCCCCAGAGGCAGCAGATCAAACATATCTTGTGGCTAATGGCCAATGGGAATGCGAGGCATGCTGTACAGGGATCCATCCTTCGCACCGTGCTCTCCAGGCCTTCTGTATGGTATGTCCTGGAGCCATGCAACAGGACTCGAATGTCCCACAGAAGGAAACCTGGTGGTTTGGGGCAACCTCCAATCTCAGCGTGGGAAAACTTCCTTGGCCTCATGAGGCCCCCGCTTCATGAAGGTGCCATCATGGACACATACTCCAGCCTCAGCCAACGTCTGATCCTCAGCCTGACTTCAGATGCAGGAGATTTTGATTCAGCCTCTGCCTAGTGGGCCTGCTCTGCCCTTGGCTCCAATCCTCACTTTAGCTTGTGTTCCTAGACTTCCGTCCTCACACTCCTGGCCCACAAACCCTCCCTTCTGGGAATTCTGGGGCCACAATGAAGCACTCCGCCTGCCTCCCAGGAGAAAAACTTTGTCTATGGTGCTGCCCAGAAACCCCAAATGAGGATCAAACTGCTTGGCCCTCGGCAACACCCCAATTGCATAGGCTACCTTAAACACTGATGCTCTGTCGCAAATAGCCTGAGCCCAGACCTTCCAACAGACACCGACACAGCTGGCTGCACACCCAGCACATTGGACCCGCCACTGCCTTAGGCCACCATCCATTCCCAACCTGGGTTTTCAGTCATCAGAACCTAGACCTTATCTCCAATCCCTGCACAGGGGGGAACCTGATGCACAAGTCAGAACCCCTCCTTCCCCATGGCAAGAAACCTTGCTGCTGGCAGTGAGTCAAACCTTCAGTGTAGGAGAAAACGGCATGGCCCATGAGGCCACGCCCATGTGTGAGGGCCGCCTTGGGCACAAACACACATTGTGACCCTCAGCGTGAGTACCTTATTCAAGTAACGCCTCTCAGTGATTGGACCAAGAGCCCGCATATGTGGCTTGCCATGCCCATAGGCACGCAGGACTAACAAGATGGTGTGTATTCCAGTTGAGGGAACCCACTGCTGTGCTCTAGAGTCCCTCTCCTGGGGGGTCCCCTGTGGCAGAAAACAGTACTCTTCCCTTCCCACAGAATGAACCCAAACACTTGGGAGCTTGGACAATCCCCCGAGAGGAAGGCTCTTCCTCGGCCCCTGAAGCAACCCCTACCCTGAACGGCCACTGTGAACGCAACACCCAGAGACAAAAGCCTGAGCGACTGCCTCCCACTTGCCCTCCTTTGATATCCAGAGGATCTCCCCTCTCGGACTGGAGATCAGGCCTGCCATTACCTTGGCCCCTACCTGAGCCAAGTTTGCTTTTTCAGATATCAGTCCCCACAGCCCTGGCAAACACAGCCTCTAGGCTGGGTCCTCTGGAGCCATACCACAGGACCATGCCTGCTCTCTCCTGGGAAACTCTGTCCATTCCTTTGGCCACACACCTCCAGAATATGAGAAACCTCAAGGCCCCCGAGGACATACCATTACCGGGAGCCTCCCTGCACACACAGGGGCCTTCGGACACAAGCTGAGCTGCTACCTCCATGAAGGCATGCACACAGATGTCAACAGAGATAGAAGGTTGAGCCGGACAGGCCCTTAGGCCCTAAACTCAACTCTTGCTTTGTTTTCCAGGTGTCACTCCTCAGAGGCTTTGGTTCGAAGAACAGGATATGGGGCTTTCCTCAGGCACTGAAGAGAACTTCTCTCGTCTCCACATGGGAAGCTTCCTTGTTGGAGCCGTGTCAAACACCTCAGGTTGGAGAATCCTGCAGAGTCCCTGAGCCACCTCCACATTCCAAGGTCTCCCAGGCCACCAAGCCACAGTAGGACTCATCTTCAGGAGAGTCCATTTCAACTCTCCCCTCTGGGTAGCTCACCCAGGAGCCCGCAGATTGAGCCTGCCTTGTCCTCACTAAAGAGTGGGAATATGAGGTGGCGTTCCCAGGCATCCATGCTTAGACACCTGCTCTCGAGTCTTTCCGTATGGGGCCTCCTGGAACCATCCAATAGCACTCGACTTTCGTGCAGAAGGAAACCTTGAGGTTTGGAGTAGTTCACAAATCCCATCGTAGGCAAACCTTCCTGGCCTCATGAGGCCCCCACACCATTCAGGAAGAGGCCATGCTGGACAAAAACTCTAGCCTGAGGCACGTCTCAGAGTTGAAATGACCTCAGTGCAGGAGATCTCGATTCAGCCTCTCAGAGTGGGCCTGCCGTGCCATCGGTCCCAAACCTCACGCTAGCTTGTGTTTTCAGACTTCCTTCCTCACACTCCTGGCAAACAAGCCCTCCGGACTAGGAACTCCAGAACCACAACCCAGCCCAGGGTCTGCCCAAGGGAAGAAAAACGTTTCCCTGTGGGGCTCTCTCCAGAAAACCCAGATGAGGATCAACCTGCTCGGGCCTCGACGGTACCCGAACTGGATAGGCTGCTCTGGGCACTCATGCTCTGTCTGACACAGCCTGAAGCCAGAAGTCCAGACAGACAAGGAGACAGCTGGCCGCACACCCAGCACTTCGGACACGCCATTGTCTTATGCCATCACCTCTTCCTAAACTTGGTTTTCAGATATCTGAACCTAGACATTATATGAATTCTCCACACAGCTGGGTATCGCAAGCACAACACAGAACTCCTCCTTCCCCGTGGCTGTAAAGCTTGCTTGGCATGGAGTCACACCTTCAGGGTGGGAGAAACCTTCCTGGTCCCTGATGCCACGCCCAAACTTGAGTGCTGCTTGGGCACAAATTCACACTCTGACCCTCAGCATGAGCCCCATGTCAAAGAAAGGCCTGTCAGGGCCTGGGCCAAGAGCCCGCATCTGGGGCTTGCCAAGCCCCTATGCACCCAATCCTCACCAGTGTTTGAGTTTTCCAGTCGCCCCGCCCGTACCTGGGGCTCTGCTCTGGAATCCCTTTCTTGGAGAGACACGTGAGCCAGACAACACTTTTCCACCCTTCCCACAAAATGACCCCAAACTCTTGGGAGCTGGGACAAATCCCCAGAGAGGGATACTCGTCCACAGTCCCTGAGGCCACCCCTCCAATCCAAGGCTATCTCGGACACAACATCCAGAGACAAAAGCCTGAAGGAACGCCTCCCACTCGCCCTTGTTTCAGAGGCCCAGGAGCTCCCTCTCGGGCTGTACATCCGGCCTGCCATACCCTAGGCGCCACTCATAAGCTGAGTTTGTGTTTTCAGACTTCTGTGCCCTCAGCCTGGACCCACACAACCGCCAGGCTAGGGCCTCTGGAGCCACAGCGAAAGATTGTGCCTGCCCTCTCCAAGGAAATTGTGCCCAATCCATTGACCACAACCCTACAGGTTAGGGAAAAGCTCCAAGGCCCCTGAGGCCATCAATAGTGTAGGCCACCCTGGACTAAGAGGGGCTCTCTGACACCAGCGGAGCAACTATCTCCACTTAGACTCTCAGACAGTGTCTCCAGAGACAGAAGGTTGAAATGGACAGGCCCCCAGGCCCTAATCTGAACCTTAGCTCTGGTTTCCATGTGTCCGTCCTCAGAGGTCTGTTTTCGTACACCAGCACACGGGGCTTTTCTGAGGCACCAAACCAAACCTCTCTCGCCTCCACATGGGGAGCTTACTTACTGGGGATGTATCAAACCCTTCAGGTAGGAGAGTTCCGCAGGGCCACTGAACAACCAGCACATTCCAAGGTTTCCATGGACCCAAACGCACATTATGACGCATCCTCAGGAGAGGCCATTTCAACTCAGCCCCCTGGTTAGCGTGCCCCAGAGGCAGCAGATCAAACATATCTTGTGGCTAATGGCCAATGGGAATGCGAGGCATGCTGTACAGGGATCCATCCTTCGAACCGTGCTCTCCAGTCCTTCCGTATGGTATGTCCTGGAGCCATGCAACAGGACTCGAATGTCCCACAGAAGGAAACCTGGTGGTTTGGGGCAACCTCCAATCTCAGCGTGGGAAAACTTCCTTGGCCTCATGAGGCCCCCGCTTCATGAAGGTGCCATCATGGACACATACTCCAGCCTCAGCCAACGTCTGATCCTCAGCCTGACTTCAGATGCAGGAGATTTTGATTCAGCCTCTGCCTAGTGGGCCTGCTCTGCCCTTGGCTCCAATCCTCACTTTAGCTTGTGTTCCTAGACTTCCGTCCTCACACTCCTGGACCACAAACCCTCCCTTCTGGGAATTCTGGGGCCACAATGAAGCACTCCGCCTGCCTCCCAGGAGGAAAACTTTGTCTATGGTGCTGTCCAGAAACCCCAAATGAGGATCAAACTGCTTGGCCCTCGGCAACACCCCAATTGCATAGGCTACCTTAAACACTGATGCTCTGTCGCAAATAGCCTGAGCCCAGACCTTCCAACAGACACCGACACAGCTGGCTGCACACCCAGCACATTGGACCCGCCACTGCCTTAGGCCACCATCCATTCCCAACCTGGGTTTTCAGTCATCAGAACCTAGACCTTATCTCCAATCCCTGCACAGGGGGGAACCTGATGCACAAGTCAGAACCCCTCCTTCCCCATGGCAAGAAACCTTCCTGCTGGCAGTGAGTCAAACCTTCAGTGTAGGAGAAAACGGCATGGCCCATGAGGCCACGCCCATGTGTGAGGGCCGCCTTGGGCACAAACACACATTGTGACCCTCAGCGTGAGTACCTTATTCAAGTAACGCCTCTCAGTGATTGGACCAAGAGCCCGCATATGTGGCTTGCCATGCCCATAGGCACGCAGGACTAACTAGATGGTGTGTATTCCAGTTGAGGGAACCCACTGCTCTTCTCTAGAGTCCCTCTCCTGGGGGGTCCCCTGTGGCAGAAAACAGTACTCTTCCCTTCCCACAGAATGAACCCAAACACTTGGGAGCTTGGACAATCCCCCGAGAGGAAGGCTCTTCCTCGGCCCCTGAAGCAACCCCTACCCTGAACGGCCACTGTGAACGCAACACCCAGAGACAAAAGCCTGAGCGACTGCCTCCCACTTGCCCTCCTTTGATATCCAGAGGATCTCCCCTCTCGGACTGGAGATCAGGCCTGCCATTACCTTGGCCCCTACCTGAGCCAAGTTTGCTTTTTCAGACATCAGTCCCCACAGCCCTGGCAAACACAGCCTCTAGGCTGGGTCCTCTGGAGCCATACCACAGGACCATGCCTGCTCTCTCCTGGGAAACTCTGTCCATTCCTTTGGCCACACACCTCCAGAATATGAGAAACCTCAAGGCCCCCGAGGACATACCATTACCGGGAGCCTCCCTGCACACACAGGGGCCTTCGGACACAAGCTGAGCTGCTACCTCCATGAAGGCATGCACACAGATGTCAACAGAGATAGAAGGTTGAGCCGGACAGGCCCTTAGGCCCTAATCTCAACTCTTGCTTTGTTTTCCAGGTGTCACTCCTCAGAGGCTTTGGTTCGAAGAACAGGATATGGGGCTTTCCTGAGGCACTGAACAGAACTTCTCTCGTCTCCACATGGGAAGCTTCCTTTTTGGAGCCGTGTCAAACACCTCAGGTTGGAGAATCCTGCAGAGTCCCTGAGCCACCTCCACATTCCAAGGTCTCCCAGGCCACCAAGCCACAGTAGGACTCATCTTCAGGAGAGTCCATTTCAACTCTCCCCTCTGGGTAGCTCACCCAGGAGCCCGCAGATTGAGCCTGCCTTGTCCTCACTAAAGAGTGGGAATATGAGGTGGCGTTCCCAGGCATCCATGCTTAGACACCTGCTCTCGAGTCTTTCCGTATGGGGCCTCCTGGAACCATCCAATAGCACTCGACTTTCGTGCAGAAGGAAACCTTGAGGTTTGGAGTAGTTCACAAATCCCATCGTAGGCAAACCTTCCTGGCCTCATGAGGCCCCCACACCATTCAGGAAGAGGCCATGCTGGACAAAAACTCTAGCCTGAGGCACGTCTCAGAGTTGAAATGACCTCAGTGCAGGAGATCTCGATTCAGCCTCTCAGAGTGGGCCTGCCGTGCCATCGGTCCCAAACCTCACGCTAGCTTGTGTTTTCAGACTTCCTTCCTCACACTCCTGGCAAACAAGCCCTCCGGACTAGGAACTCCAGAACCACAACCCAGCCCAGGGTCTGCCCAAGGGAAGAAAAACGTTTCCCTGTGGGGCTCTCTCCAGAAAACCCAGATGAGGATCAACCTGCTCGGGCCTCGACGGTACCCGAACTGGATAGGCTGCTCTGGGCACTCATGCTCTGTCTGACACAGCCTGAAGCCAGACGTCCAGACAGACAAGGAGACAGCTGGCCGCACACCCAGCACTTCGGACACGCCATTGTCTTATGCCATCACCTCTTCCTAAACTTGGTTTTCAGATATCTGAACCTAGACATTATATCAATTCTCCACACAGCTGGGTATCGCAAGCACAACACAGAACTCCTCCTTCCCCGTGGCTGTAAAGCTTGCTTGGCATGGAGTCACACCTTCAGGGTGGGAGAAACCTTCCTGGTCCCTGATGCCACGCCCAAACTTGAGTGCTGCTTGGGCACAAATTCACACTCTGACCCTCAGCATGAGCCCCATGTCAAAGAAAGGCCTGTCAGGGCCTGGGCCAAGAGCCCGCATCTGGGGCTTGCCAAGCCCCTATGCACCCAATCCTCACCAGTGTTTGAGTTTTCCAGTCGCCCCGCCCGTACCTGGGGCTCTGCTCTGGAATCCCTTTCTTGGAGAGACACGTGAGCCAGACAACACTTTTCCACCCTTCCCACAAAATGACCCCAAACTCTTGGGAGCTGGGACAAATCCCCAGAGAGGGATACTCGTCCACAGTCCCTGAGGCCACCCCTCCAATCCAAGGCTATCTCGGACACAACATCCAGAGACAAAAGCCTGAAGGAACGCCTCCCACTCGCCCTTGTTTCAGAGGCCCAGGAGCTCCCTCTCGGGCTGTACATCCGGCCTGCCATACCCTAGGCGCCACTCATAAGCTGAGTTTGTGTTTTCAGACTTCTGTGCCCTCAGCCTGGACCCACACAACCGCCAGGCTAGGGCCTCTGGAGCCACAGCGAAAGATTGTGCCTGCCCTCTCCAAGGAAATTGTGCCCAATCCATTGACCACAACCCTACAGGTTAGGGAAAAGCTCCAAGGCCCCTGAGGCCATCAATAGTGTAGGCCACCCTGGACTAAGAGGGGCTCTCTGACACCAGCGGAGCAACTATCTCCACTTAGACTCTCAGACAGTGTCCCCAGAGACAGAAGGTTGAAATGGACAGGCCCCCAGGCCCTAATCTGAACCTTAGCTCTGGTTTCCATGTGTCCGTCCTCAGAGGTCTGTTTTCGTACACCAGCACACGGGGCTTTTCTGAGGCACCAAACCAAACCTCTCTCGCCTCCACATGGGGAGCTTACTTACTGGGGATGTATCAAACCCTTCAGGTAGGAGAGTTCCGCAGGGCCACTGAACAACCAGCACATTCCAAGGTTTCCATGGACCCAAACGCACATTATGACGCATCCTCAGGAGAGGCCATTTCAACTCAGCCCCCTGGTTAGCGTGCCCCAGAGGCAGCAGATCAAACATATCTTGTGGCTAATGGCCAATGGGAATGCGAGGCATGCTGTACAGGGATCCATCCTTCGAACCGTGCTCTCCAGTCCTTCCGTATGGTATGTCCTGGAGCCATGCAACAGGACTCGAATGTCCCACAGAAGGAAACCTGGTGGTTTGGGGCAACCTCCAATCTCAGCGTGGGAAAACTTCCTTGGCCTCATGAGGCCCCCGCTTCATGAAGGTGCCATCATGGACACATACTCCAGCCTCAGCCAACGTCTGATCCTCAGCCTGACTTCAGATGCAGGAGATTTTGATTCAGCCTCTGCCTAGTGGGCCTGCTCTGCCCTTGGCTCCAATCCTCACTTTAGCTTGTGTTCCTAGACTTCCGTCCTCACACTCCTGGACCACAAACCCTCCCTTCTGGGAATTCTGGGGCCACAATGAAGCACTCCGCCTGCCTCCCAGGAGGAAAACTTTGTCTATGGTGCTGTCCAGAAACCCCAAATGAGGATCAAACTGCTTGGCCCTCGGCAACACCCCAATTGCATAGGCTACCTTAAACACTGATGCTCTGTCGCAAATAGCCTGAGCCCAGACCTTCCAACAGACACCGACACAGCTGGCTGCACACCCAGCACATTGGACCCGCCACTGCCTTAGGCCACCATCCATTCCCAACCTGGGTTTTCAGTCATCAGAACCTAGACCTTATCTCCAATCCCTGCACAGGGGGGAACCTGATGCACAAGTCAGAACCCCTCCTTCCCCATGGCAAGAAACCTTCCTGCTGGCAGTGAGTCAAACCTTCAGTGTAGGAGAAAACGGCATGGCCCATGAGGCCACGCCCATGTGTGAGGGCCGCCTTGGGCACAAACACACATTGTGACCCTCAGCGTGAGTACCTTATTCAAGTAACGCCTCTCAGTGATTGGACCAAGAGCCCGCATATGTGGCTTGCCATGCCCATAGGCACGCAGGACTAACTAGATGGTGTGTATTCCAGTTGAGGGAACCCACTGCTCTTCTCTAGAGTCCCTCTCCTGGGGGGTCCCCTGTGGCAGAAAACAGTACTCTTCCCTTCCCACAGAATGAACCCAAACACTTGGGAGCTTGGACAATCCCCCGAGAGGAAGGCTCTTCCTCGGCCCCTGAAGCAACCCCTACCCTGAACGGCCACTGTGAACGCAACACCCAGAGACAAAAGCCTGAGCGACTGCCTCCCACTTGCCCTCCTTTGATATCCAGAGGATCTCCCCTCTCGGACTGGAGATCAGGCCTGCCATTACCTTGGCCCCTACCTGAGCCAAGTTTGCTTTTTCAGACATCAGTCCCCACAGCCCTGGCAAACACAGCCTCTAGGCTGGGTCCTCTGGAGCCATACCACAGGACCATGCCTGCTCTCTCCTGGGAAACTCTGTCCATTCCTTTGGCCACACACCTCCAGAATATGAGAAACCTCAAGGCCCCCGAGGACATACCATTACCGGGAGCCTCCCTGCACACACAGGGGCCTTCGGACACAAGCTGAGCTGCTACCTCCATGAAGGCATGCACACAGATGTCAACAGAGATAGAAGGTTGAGCCGGACAGGCCCTTAGGCCCTAATCTCAACTCTTGCTTTGTTTTCCAGGTGTCACTCCTCAGAGGCTTTGGTTCGAAGAACAGGATATGGGGCTTTCCTGAGGCACTGAACAGAACTTCTCTCGTCTCCACATGGGAAGCTTCCTTTTTGGAGCCGTGTCAAACACCTCAGGTTGGAGAATCCTGCAGAGTCCCTGAGCCACCTCCACATTCCAAGGTCTCCCAGGCCACCAAGCCACAGTAGGACTCATCTTCAGGAGAGTCCATTTCAACTCTCCCCTCTGGGTAGCTCACCCAGGAGCCCGCAGATTGAGCCTGCCTTGTCCTCACTAAAGAGTGGGAATATGAGGTGGCGTTCCCAGGCATCCATGCTTAGACACCTGCTCTCGAGTCTTTCCGTATGGGGCCTCCTGGAACCATCCAATAGCACTCGACTTTCGTGCAGAAGGAAACCTTGAGGTTTGGAGTAGTTCACAAATCCCATCGTAGGCAAACCTTCCTGGCCTCATGAGGCCCCCACACCATTCAGGAAGAGGCCATGCTGGACAAAAACTCTAGCCTGAGGCACGTCTCAGAGTTGAAATGACCTCAGTGCAGGAGATCTCGATTCAGCCTCTCAGAGTGGGCCTGCCGTGCCATCGGTCCCAAACCTCACGCTAGCTTGTGTTTTCAGACTTCCTTCCTCACACTCCTGGCAAACAAGCCCTCCGGACTAGGAACTCCAGAACCACAACCCAGCCCAGGGTCTGCCCAAGGGAAGAAAAACGTTTCCCTGTGGGGCTCTCTCCAGAAAACCCAGATGAGGATCAACCTGCTCGGGCCTCGACGGTACCCGAACTGGATAGGCTGCTCTGGGCACTCATGCTCTGTCTGACACAGCCTGAAGCCAGACGTCCAGACAGACAAGGAGACAGCTGGCCGCACACCCAGCACTTCGGACACGCCATTGTCTTATGCCATCACCTCTTCCTAAACTTGGTTTTCAGATATCTGAACCTAGACATTATATCAATTCTCCACACAGCTGGGTATCGCAAGCACAACACAGAACTCCTCCTTCCCCGTGGCTGTAAAGCTTGCTTGGCATGGAGTCACACCTTCAGGGTGGGAGAAACCTTCCTGGTCCCTGATGCCACGCCCAAACTTGAGTGCTGCTTGGGCACAAATTCACACTCTGACCCTCAGCATGAGCCCCATGTCAAAGAAAGGCCTGTCAGGGCCTGGGCCAAGAGCCCGCATCTGGGGCTTGCCAAGCCCCTATGCACCCAATCCTCACCAGTGTTTGAGTTTTCCAGTCGCCCCGCCCGTACCTGGGGCTCTGCTCTGGAATCCCTTTCTTGGAGAGACACGTGAGCCAGACAACACTTTTCCACCCTTCCCACAAAATGACCCCAAACTCTTGGGAGCTGGGACAAATCCCCAGAGAGGGATACTCGTCCACAGTCCCTGAGGCCACCCCTCCAATCCACGGCTATCTCGGACACAACATCCAGAGACAAAAGCCTGAAGGAACGCCTCCCACTCGCCCTTGTTTCAGAGGCCCAGGAGCTCCCTCTCGGGCTGTACATCCGGCCTGCCATACCCTAGGCGCCACTCATAAGCTGAGTTTGTGTTTTCAGACTTCTGTGCCCTCAGCCTGGACCCACACAACCGCCAGGCTACGGCCTCTGGAGCCACAGCGAAAGATTGTGCCTGCCCTCTCCAAGGAAATTGTGCCCAATCCATTGACCACAACCCTACAGGTTAGGGAAAAGCTCCAAGGCCCCTGAGGCCATCAATAGTGTAGGCCACCCTGGACTAAGAGGGGCTCTCTGACACCAGCGGAGCAACTATCTCCACTTAGACTCTCAGACAGTGTCCCCAGAGACAGAAGGTTGAAATGGACAGGCCCCCAGGCCCTAATCTGAACCTTAGCTCTGGTTTCCATGTGTCCGTCCTCAGAGGTCTGTTTTCGTACACCAGCACACGGGGCTTTTCTGAGGCACCAAACCAAACCTCTCTCGCCTCCACATGGGGAGCTTACTTACTGGGGATGTATCAAACCCTTCAGGTAGGAGAGTTCCGCAGGGCCACTGAACAACCAGCACATTCCAAGGTTTCCATGGACCCAAACGCACATTATGACGCATCCTCAGGAGAGGCCATTTCAACTCAGCCCCCTGGTTAGCGTGCCCCAGAGGCAGCAGATCAAACATATCTTGTGGCTAATGGCCAATGGGAATGCGAGGCATGCTGTACAGGGATCCATCCTTCGAACCGTGCTCTCCAGTCCTTCCGTATGGTATGTCCTGGAGCCATGCAACAGGACTCGAATGTCCCACAGAAGGAAACCTGGTGGTTTGGGGCAACCTCCAATCTCAGCGTGGGAAAACTTCCTTGGCCTCATGAGTCCCCCGCTTCATGAAGGTGCCATCATGGACACATACTCCAGCCTCAGCCAACGTCTGATCCTCAGCCTGACTTCAGATGCAGGAGATTTTGATTCAGCCTCTGCCTAGTGGGCCTGCTCTGCCCTTGGCTCCAATCCTCACTTTAGCTTGTGTTCCTAGACTTCCGTCCTCACACTCCTGGCCCACAAACCCTCCCTTCTGGGAATTCTGGGGCCACAATGAAGCACTCCGCCTGCCTCCCAGGAGAAAACTTTGTCTATGGTGCTGCCCAGAAACCCCAAATGAGGATCAAACTGCTTGGCCCTCGGCAACACCCCAATTGCATAGGCTACCTTAAACACTGATGCTCTGTCGCAAATAGCCTGAGCCCAGACCTTCCAACAGACACCGACACAGCTGGCTGCACACCCAGCACATTGGACCCGCCACTGCCTTAGGCCACCATCCATTCCCAACCTGGGTTTTCAGTCATCAGAACCTAGACCTTATCTCCAATCCCTGCACAGGGGGGAACCTGATGCACAAGTCAGAACCCCTCCTTCCCCATGGCAAGAAACCTTGCTGCTGGCAGTGAGTCAAACCTTCAGTGTAGGAGAAAACGGCATGGCCCATGAGGCCACGCCCATGTGTGAGGGCCGCCTTGGGCACAAACACACATTGTGACCCTCAGCGTGAGTACCTTATTCAAGTAACGCCTCTCAGTGATTGGACCAAGAGCCCGCATATGTGGCTTGCCATGCCCATAGGCACGCAGGACTAACTAGATGGTGTGTATTCCAGTTGAGGGAACCCACTGCTGTGCTCTAGAGTCCCTCTCCTGGGGGGTCCCCTGTGGCAGAAAACAGTACTCTTCCCTTCCCACAGAATGAACCCAAACACTTGGGAGCTTGGACAATCCCCCGAGAGGAAGGCTCTTCCTCGGCCCCTGAAGCAACCCCTACCCTGAACGGCCACTGTGAACGCAACACCCAGAGACAAAAGCCTGAGCGACTGCCTCCCACTTGCCCTCCTTTGATATCCAGAGGATCTCCCCTCTCGGACTGGAGATCAGGCCTTCCATTACCTTGGCCCCTACCTGAGCCAAGTTTGCTTTTTCAGACATCTGTCCCCACAGCCCTGGCAAACACAGCCTCTAGGCTGGGTCCTCTGGAGCCATACCACAGAACCATGCCTGCTCTCTCCTGGGAAACTCTGTCCATTCCTTTGGCCACACACCTCCAGAATATGAGAAACCTCAAGGCCCCCGAGGACATACCATTACCGGGAGCCTCCCTGCACACACAGGGGCCTTCGGACACAAGCTGAGCTGCTACCTCCATGAAGGCATGCACACAGATGTCAACAGAGATAGAAGGTTGAGCCGGACAGGCCCTTAGGCCCTAATCTCAACTCTTGCTTTGTTTTCCAGGTGTCACTCCTCAGAGGCTTTGGTTCGAAGAACAGGATATGGGGCTTTCCTGAGGCACTGAAGAGAACTTCTCTCGTCTCCACATGGGAAGCTTCCTTGTTGGAGCCGTGTCAAACACCTCAGGTTGGAGAATCCTGCAGAGTCCCTGAGCCACCTCCACATTCCAAGGTCTCCCAGGCCACCAAGCCACAGTAGGACTCATCTTCAGGAGAGTCCATTTCAACTCTCCCCTCTGGGTAGCTCACCCAGGAGCCCGCAGATTGAGCCTGCCTTGTCCTCACTAAAGAGTGGGAATATGAGGTGGCGTTCCCAGGCATCCATGCTTAGACACCTGCTCTCGAGTCTTTCCGTATGGGGCCTCCTGGAACCATCCAATAGCACTCGACTTTCGTGCAGAAGGAAACCTTGAGGTTTGGAGTAGTTCACAAATCCCATCGTAGGCAAACCTTCCTGGCCTCATGAGGCCCCCACACCATTCAGGAAGAGGCCATGCTGGACAAAAACTCTAGCCTGAGGCACGTCTCAGAGTTGAAATGACCTCAGTGCAGGAGATCTCGATTCAGCCTCTCAGAGTGGGCCTGCCGTGCCATCGGTCCCAAACCTCACGCTAGCTTGTGTTTTCAGACTTCCTTCCTCACACTCCTGGCAAACAAGCCCTCCGGACTAGGAACTCCAGAACCACAACCCAGCCCAGGGTCTGCCCAAGGGAAGAAAAACGTTTCCCTGTGGGGCTCTCTCCAGAAAACCCAGATGAGGATCAACCTGCTCGGGCCTCGACGGTACCCGAACTGGATAGGCTGCTCTGGGCACTCATGCTCTGTCTGACACAGCCTGAAGCCAGACGTCCAGACAGACAAGGAGACAGCTGGCCGCACACCCAGCACTTCGGACACGCCATTGTCTTATGCCATCACCTCTTCCTAAACTTGGTTTTCAGATATCTGAACCTAGACATTATATCAATTCTCCACACAGCTGGGTATCGCAAGCACAACACAGAACTCCTCCTTCCCCGTGGCTGTAAAGCTTGCTTGGCATGGAGTCACACCTTCAGGGTGGGAGAAACCTTCCTGGTCCCTGATGCCACGCCCAAACTTGAGTGCTGCTTGGGCACAAATTCACACTCTGACCCTCAGCATGAGCCCCATGTCAAAGAAAGGCCTGTCAGGGCCTGGGCCAAGAGCCCGCATCTGGGGCTTGCCAAGCCCCTATGCACCCAATCCTCACCAGTGTTTGAGTTTTCCAGTCGCCCCGCCCGTACCTGGGGCTCTGCTCTGGAATCCCTTTCTTGGAGAGACACGTGAGCCAGACAACACTTTTCCACCCTTCCCACAAAATGACCCCAAACTCTTGGGAGCTGGGACAAATCCCCAGAGAGGGATACTCGTCCACAGTCCCTGAGGCCACCCCTCCAATCCACGGCTATCTCAGACACAACATCCAGAGACAAAAGCCTGAAGGAACGCCTCCCACTCGCCCTTGTTTCAGAGGCCCAGGAGCTCCCTCTCGGGCTGTACATCCGGCCTGCCATACCCTAGGCGCCACTCATAAGCTGAGTTTGTGTTTTCAGACTTCTGTGCCCTCAGCCTGGACCCACACAACCGCCAGGCTACGGCCTCTGGAGCCACAGCGAAAGATTGTGCCTGCCCTCTCCAAGGAAATTGTGCCCAATCCATTGACCACAACCCTACAGGTTAGGGAAAAGCTCCAAGGCCCCTGAGGCCATCAATAGTGTAGGCCACCCTGGACTAAGAGGGGCTCTCTGACACCAGCGGAGCAACTATCTCCACTTAGACTCTCAGACAGTGTCCCCAGAGACAGAAGGTTGAAATGGACAGGCCCCCAGGCCCTAATCTGAACCTTAGCTCTGGTTTTCATGTGTCCGTCCTCAGAGGTCTGTTTTCGTAGACCAGCACAAGGGGCTTTTCTGAGGCACCAAACCAAACCTCTCTCGCCTCCACATGGGGAGCTTACTTACTGGGGATGTATCAAACCCTTCAGGTAGGAGAGTTCCGCAGGGCCACTGAACAACCAGCACATTCCAAGGTTTCCATGGACCCAAACGCACATTATGACGCATCCTCAGGAGAGGCCATTTCAACTCAGCCCCCTGGTTAGCGTGCCCCAGAGGCAGCAGATCAAACATATCTTGTGGCTAATGGCCAATGGGAATGCGAGGCATGCTGTACAGGGATCCATCCTTCGAACCGTGCTCTCCAGTCCTTCCGTATGGTATGTCCTGGAGCCATGCAACAGGACTCGAATGTCCCACAGAAGGAAACCTGGTGGTTTGGGGCAACCTCCAATCTCAGCGTGGGAAAACTTCCTTGGCCTCATGAGGCCCCCGCTTCATGAAGGTGCCATCATGGACACATACTCCAGCCTCAGCCAACGTCTGATCCTCAGCCTGACTTCAGATGCAGGAGATTTTGATTCAGCCTCTGCCTAGTGGGCCTGCTCTGCCCTTGGCTCCAATCCTCACTTTAGCTTGTGTTCCTAGACTTCCGTCCTCACACTCCTGGCCCACAAACCCTCCCTTCTGGGAATTCTGGGGCCACAATGAAGCACTCCGCCTGCCTCCCAGGAGAAAACTTTGTCTATGGTGCTGCCCAGAAACCCCAAATGAGGATCAAACTGCTTGGCCCTCGGCAACACCCCAATTGCATAGGCTACCTTAAACACTGATGCTCTGTCGCAAATAGCCTGAGCCCAGACCTTCCAACAGACACCGACACAGCTGGCTGCACACCCAGCACATTGGACCCGCCACTGCCTTAGGCCACCATCCATTCCCAACCTGGGTTTTCAGTCATCAGAACCTAGACCTTATCTCCAATCCCTGCACAGGGGGGAACCTGATGCACAAGTCAGAACCCCTCCTTCCCCATGGCAAGAAACCTTGCTGCTGGCAGTGAGTCAAACCTTCAGTGTAGGAGAAAACGGCATGGCCCATGAGGCCACGCCCATGTGTGAGGGCCGCCTTGGGCACAAACACACATTGTGACCCTCAGCGTGAGTACCTTATTCAAGTAACGCCTCTCAGTGATTGGACCAAGAGCCCGCATATGTGGCTTGCCATGCCCATAGGCACGCAGGACTAACTAGATGGTGTGTATTCCAGTTGAGGGAACCCACTGCTGTGCTCTAGAGTCCCTCTCCTGGGGGGTCCCCTGTGGCAGAAAACAGTACTCTTCCCTTCCCACAGAATGAACCCAAACTCTTGGGAGCTTGGACAATCCCCCGAGAGGAAGGCTCTTCCTCGGCCCCTGAAGCAACCCCTACCCTGAACGGCCACTGTGAACGCAACACCCAGAGACAAAAGCCTGAGCGACTGCCTCCCACTTGCCCTCCTTTGATATCCAGAGGATCTCCCCTCTCGGACTGGAGATCAGGCCTGCCATTACCTTGGCCCCTACCTGAGCCAAGTTTGCTTTTTCAGACATCTGTCCCCACAGCCCTGGCAAACACAGCCTCTAGGCTGGGTCCTCTGGAGCCATACCACAGAACCATGCCTGCTCTCTCCTGGGAAACTCTGTCCATTCCTTTGGCCACACACCTCCAGAATATGAGAAACCTCAAGGCCCCCGAGGACATACCATTACCGGGAGCCTCCCTGCACACACAGGGGCCTTCGGACACAAGCTGAGCTGCTACCTCCATGAAGGCATGCACACAGATGTCAACAGAGATAGAAGGTTGAGCCGGACAGGCCCTTAGGCCCTAATCTCAACTCTTGCTTTGTTTTCCAGGTGTCACTCCTCAGAGGCTTTGGTTCGAAGAACAGGATATGGGGCTTTCCTGAGGCACTGAAGAGAACTTCTCTCGTCTCCACATGGGAAGCTTCCTTGTTGGAGCCGTGTCAAACACCTCAGGTTGGAGAATCCTGCAGAGTCCCTGAGCCACCTCCACATTCCAAGGTCTCCCAGGCCACCAAGCCACAGTAGGACTCATCTTCAGGAGAGTCCATTTCAACTCTCCCCTCTGGGTAGCTCACCCAGGAGCCCGCAGATTGAGCCTGCCTTGTCCTCACTAAAGAGTGGGAATATGAGGTGGCGTTCCCAGGCATCCATGCTTAGACACCTGCTCTCGAGTCTTTCCGTATGGGGCCTCCT
The DNA here is from genome assembly GCF_964662115.1 of Mustela nivalis. Taxonomy (NCBI): domain Eukaryota; kingdom Metazoa; phylum Chordata; class Mammalia; order Carnivora; family Mustelidae; genus Mustela; species Mustela nivalis. Next base: position 340,015 of record NW_028136249.1, on the reverse strand, counting down.
GGAACCATCCAATAGCACTCGACTTTCGTGCAGAAGGAAACCTTGAGGTTTGGAGTAGTTCACAAATCCCATCGTAGGCAAACCTTCCTGGCCTCATGAGGCCCCCACACCATTCAGGAAGAGGCCATGCTGGACAAAAACTCTAGCCTGAGGCACGTCTCAGAGTTGAAATGACCTCAGTGCAGGAGATCTCGATTCAGCCTCTCAGAGTGGGCCTGCCGTGCCATCGGTCCCAAACCTCACGCTAGCTTGTGTTTTCAGACTTCCTTCCTCACACTCCTGGCAAACAAGCCCTCCGGACTAGGAACTCCAGAACCACAACCCAGCCCAGGGTCTGCCCAAGGGAAGAAAAACGTTTCCCTGTGGGGCTCTCTCCAGAAAACCCAGATGAGGATCAACCTGCTCGGGCCTCGACGGTACCCGAACTGGATAGGCTGCTCTGGGCACTCATGCTCTGTCTGACACAGCCTGAAGCCAGACGTCCAGACAGACAAGGAGACAGCTGGCCGCACACCCAGCACTTCGGACACGCCATTGTCTTATGCCATCACCTCTTCCTAAACTTGGTTTTCAGATATCTGAACCTAGACATTATATCAATTCTCCACACAGCTGGGTATCGCAAGCACAACACAGAACTCCTCCTTCCCCGTGGCTGTAAAGCTTGCTTGGCATGGAGTCACACCTTCAGGGTGGGAGAAACCTTCCTGGTCCCTGATGCCACGCCCAAACTTGAGTGCTGCTTGGGCACAAATTCACACTCTGACCCTCAGCATGAGCCCCATGTCAAAGAAAGGCCTGTCAGGGCCTGGGCCAAGAGCCCGCATCTGGGGCTTGCCAAGCCCCTATGCACCCAATCCTCACCAGTGTTTGAGTTTTCCAGTCGCCCCGCCCGTACCTGGGGCTCTGCTCTGGAATCCCTTTCTTGGAGAGACACGTGAGCCAGACAACACTTTTCCACCCTTCCCACAAAATGACCCCAAACTCTTGGGAGCTGGGACAAATCCCCAGAGAGGGATACTCGTCCACAGTCCCTGAGGCCACCCCTCCAATCCACGGCTATCTCGGACACAACATCCAGAGACAAAAGCCTGAAGGAACGCCTCCCACTCGCCCTTGTTTCAGAGGCCCAGGAGCTCCCTCTCGGGCTGTACATCCGGCCTGCCATACCCTAGGCGCCACTCATAAGCTGAGTTTGTGTTTTCAGACTTCTGTGCCCTCAGCCTGGACCCACACAACCGCCAGGCTAGGGCCTCTGGAGCCACAGCGAAAGATTGTGCCTGCCCTCTCCAAGGAAATTGTGCCCAATCCATTGACCACAACCCTACAGGTTAGGGAAAAGCTCCAAGGCCCCTGAGGCCATCAATAGTGTAGGCCACCCTGGACTAAGAGGGGCTCTCTGACACCAGCGGAGCAACTATCTCCACTTAGACTCTCAGTGTCCCCAGAGACAGAAGGTTGAAATGGACAGGCCCCCAGGCCCTAATCTGAACCTTAGCTCTGGTTTCCATGTGTCCGTCCTCAGAGGTCTGTTTTCGTAGACCAGCACACGGGGCTTTTCTGAGGCACCAAACCAAACCTCTCTCGCCTCCACATGGGGAGCTTACTTACTGGGGATGTATCAAACCCTTCAGGTAGGAGAGTTCCGCAGGGCCACTGAACAACCAGCACATTCCAAGGTTTCCATGGACCCAAACGCACATTATGACGCATCCTCAGGAGAGGCCATTTCAACTCAGCCCCCTGGTTAGCGTGCCCCAGAGGCAGCAGATCAAACATATCTTGTGGCTAATGGCCAATGGGAATGCGAGGCATGCTGTACAGGGATCCATCCTTCGAACCGTGCTCTCCAGTCCTTCCGTATGGTATGTCCTGGAGCCATGCAACAGGACTCGAATGTCCCACAGAAGGAAACCTGGTGGTTTGGGGCAACCTCCAATCTCAGCGTGGGAAAACTTCCTTGGCCTCATGAGGCCCCCGCTTCATGAAGGTGCCATCATGGACACATACTCCAGCCTCAGCCAACGTCTGATCCTCAGCCTGACTTCAGATGCAGGAGATTTTGATTCAGCCTCTGCCTAGTGGGCCTGCTCTGCCCTTGGCTCCAATCCTCACTTTAGCTTGTGTTCCTAGACTTCCGTCCTCACACTCCTGGCCCACAAACCCTCCCTTCTGGGAATTCTGGGGCCACAATGAAGCACTCCGCCTGCCTCCCAGGAGAAAAACTTTGTCTATGGTGCTGCCCAGAAACCCCAAATGAGGATCAAACTGCTTGGCCCTCGGCAACACCCCAATTGCATAGGCTACCTTAAACACTGATGCTCTGTCGCAAATAGCCTGAGCCCAGACCTTCCAACAGACACCGACACAGCTGGCTGCACACCCAGCACATTGGACCCGCCACTGCCTTAGGCCACCATCCATTCCCAACCTGGGTTTTCAGTCATCAGAACCTAGACCTTATCTCCAATCCCTGCACAGGGGGGAACCTGATGCACAAGTCAGAACCCCTCCTTCCCCATGGCAAGAAACCTTGCTGCTGGCAGTGAGTCAAACCTTCAGTGTAGGAGAAAACGGCATGGCCCATGAGGCCACGCCCATGTGTGAGGGCCGCCTTGGGCACAAACACACATTGTGACCCTCAGCGTGAGTACCTTATTCATGTAACGCCTCTCAGTGATTGGACCAAGAGCCCGCATATGTGGCTTGCCATGCCCATAGGCACGCAGGACTAACTAGATGGTGTGTATTCCAGTTGAGGGAACCCACTGCTGTGCTCTAGAGTCCCTCTCCTGGGGGGTCCCCTGTGGCAGAAAACAGTACTCTTCCCTTCCCACAGAATGAACCCAAACACTTGGGAGCTTGGACAATCCCCCGAGAGGAAGGCTCTTCCTCGGCCCCTGAAGCAACCCCTACCCTGAACGGCCACTGTGAACGCAACACCCAGAGACAAAAGCCTGAGCGACTGCCTCCCACTTGCCCTCCTTTGATATCCAGAGGATCTCCCCTCTCGGACTGGAGATCAGGCCTGCCATTACCTTGGCCCCTACCTGAGCCAAGTTTGCTTTTTCAGACATCAGTCCCCACAGCCCTGGCAAACACAGCCTCTAGGCTGGGTCCTCTGGAGCCATACCACAGGACCATGCCTGCTCTCTCCTGGGAAACTCTGTCCATTCCTTTGGCCACACACCTCCAGAATATGAGAAACCTCAAGGCCCCCGAGGACATACCATTACCGGGAGCCTCCCTGCACACACAGGGGCCTTCGGACACAAGCTGAGCTGCTACCTCCATGAAGGCATGCACACAGATGTCAACAGAGATAGAAGGTTGAGCCGGACAGGCCCTTAGGCCCTAATCTCAACTCTTGCTTTGTTTTCCAGGTGTCACTCCTCAGAGGCTTTGGTTCGAAGAACAGGATATGGGGCTTTCCTGAGGCACTGAAGAGAACTTCTCTCGTCTCCACATGGGAAGCTTCCTTTTTGGAGCCGTGTCAAACACCTCAGGTTGGAGAATCCTGCAGAGTCCCTGAGCCACCTCCACATTCCAAGGTCTCCCAGGCCACCAAGCCACAGTAGGACTCATCTTCAGGAGAGTCCATTTCAACTCTCCCCTCTGGGTAGCTCACCCAGGAGCCCGCAGATTGAGCCTGCCTTGTCCTGACTAAAGAGAGGGAATATGAGGTGGCGTTCCCAGGCATCCATGCTTAGACACCTGCTCTCGAGTCTTTCCGTATGGGGCCTCCTGGAACCATCCAATAGCACTCGACTTTCGTGCAGAAGGAAACCTTGAGGTTTGGAGTAGTTCACAAATCCCATCGTAGGCAAACCTTCCTGGCCTCATGAGGCCCCCACACCATTCAGGAAGAGGCCATGCTGGACAAAAACTCTAGCCTGAGGCACGTCTCAGAGTTGAAATGACCTCAGTGCAGGAGATCTCGATTCAGCCTCTCAGAGTGGGCCTGCCGTGCCATCGGTCCCAAACCTCACGCTAGCTTGTGTTTTCAGACTTCCTTCCTCACACTCCTGGCAAACAAGCCCTCCGGACTAGGAACTCCAGAACCACAACCCAGCCCAGGGTCTGCCCAAGGGAAGAAAAACGTTTCCCTGTGGGGCTCTCTCCAGAAAACCCAGATGAGGATCAACCTGCTCGGGCCTCGACGGTACCCGAACTGGATAGGCTGCTCTGGGCACTCATGCTCTGTCTGACACAGCCTGAAGCCAGACGTCCAGACAGACAAGGAGACAGCTGGCCGCACACCCAGCACTTCGGACACGCCATTGTCTTATGCCATCACCTCTTCCTAAACTTGGTTTTCAGATATCTGAACCTAGACATTATATCAATTCTCCACACAGCTGGGTATCGCAAGCACAACACAGAACTCCTCCTTCCCCGTGGCTGTAAAGCTTGCTTGGCATGGAGTCACACCTTCAGGGTGGGAGAAACCTTCCTGGTCCCTGATGCCACGCCCAAACTTGAGTGCTGCTTGGGCACAAATTCACACTCTGACCCTCAGCATGAGCCCCATGTCAAAGAAAGGCCTGTCAGGGCCTGGGCCAAGAGCCCGCATCTGGGGCTTGCCAAGCCCCTATGCACCCAATCCTCACCAGTGTTTGAGTTTTCCAGTCGCCCCGCCCGTACCTGGGGCTCTGCTCTGGAATCCCTTTCTTGGAGAGACACGTGAGCCAGACAACACTTTTCCACCCTTCCCACAAAATGACCCCAAACTCTTGGGAGCTGGGACAAATCCCCAGAGAGGGATACTCGTCCACAGTCCCTGAGGCCACCCCTCCAATCCACGGCTATCTCGGACACAACATCCAGAGACAAAAGCCTGAAGGAACGCCTCCCACTCGCCCTTGTTTCAGAGGCCCAGGAGCTCCCTCTCGGGCTGTACATCCGGCCTGCCATACCCTAGGCGCCACTCATAAGCTGAGTTTGTGTTTTCAGACTTCTGTGCCCTCAGCCTGGACCCACACAACCGCCAGGCTAGGGCCTCTGGAGCCACAGCGAAAGATTGTGCCTGCCCTCTCCAAGGAAATTGTGCCCAATCCATTGACCACAACCCTACAGGTTAGGGAAAAGCTCCAAGGCCCCTGAGGCCATCAATAGTGTAGGCCACCCTGGACTAAGAGGGGCTCTCTGACACCAGCGGAGCAACTATCTCCACTTAGACTCTCAGACAGTGTCCCCAGAGACAGAAGGTTGAAATGGACAGGCCCCCAGGCCCTAATCTGAACCTTAGCTCTGGTTTCCATGTGTCCGTCCTCAGAGGTCTGTTTTCGTAGACCAGCACACGGGGCTTTTCTGAGGCACCAAACCAAACCTCTCTCGCCTCCACATGGGGAGCTTACTTACTGGGGATGTAACAAACCCTTCAGGTAGGAGAGTTCCGCAGGGCCACTGAACAACCAGCACATTCCAAGGTTTCCATGGACCCAAACGCACATTATGACGCATCCTCAGGAGAGGCCATTTCAACTCAGCCCCCTGGTTAGCGTGCCCCAGAGGCAGCAGATCAAACATATCTTGTGGCTAATGGCCAATGGGAATGCGAGGCATGCTGTACAGGGATCCATCCTTCGAACCGTGCTCTCCAGTCCTTCCGTATGGTATGTCCTGGAGCCATGCAACAGGACTCGAATGTCCCACAGAAGGAAACCTGGTGGTTTGGGGCAACCTCCAATCTCAGCGTGGGAAAACTTCCTTGGCCTCATGAGGCCCCCGCTTCATGAAGGTGCCATCATGGACACATACTCCAGCCTCAGCCAACGTCTGATCCTCAGCCTGACTTCAGATGCAGGAGATTTTGATTCAGCCTCTGCCTAGTGGGCCTGCTCTGCCCTTGGCTCCAATCCTCACTTTAGCTTGTGTTCCTAGACTTCCGTCCTCACACTCCTGGCCCACAAACCCTCCCTTCTGGGAATTCTGGGGCCACAATGAAGCACTCCGCCTGCCTCCCAGGAGAAAAACTTTGTCTATGGTGCTGCCCAGAAACCCCAAATGAGGATCAAACTGCTTGGCCCTCGGCAACACCCCAATTGCATAGGCTACCTTAAACACTGATGCTCTGTCGCAAATAGCCTGAGCCCAGACCTTCCAACAGACACCGACACAGCTGGCTGCACACCCAGCACATTGGACCCGCCACTGCCTTAGGCCACCATCCATTCCCAACCTGGGTTTTCAGTCATCAGAACCTAGACCTTATCTCCAATCCCTGCACAGGGGGGAACCTGATGTACAAGTCAGAACCCCTCCTTCCCCATGGCAAGAAACCTTGCTGCTGGCAGTGAGTCAAACCTTCAGTGTAGGAGAAAACGGCATGGCCCATGAGGCCACGCCCATGTGTGAGGGCCGCCTTGGGCACAAACACACATTGTGACCCTCAGCGTGAGTACCTTATTCAAGTAACGCCTCTCAGTGATTGGACCAAGAGCCCGCATATGTGGCTTGCCATGCCCATAGGCACGCAGGACTAACAAGATGGTGTGTATTCCAGTTGAGGGAACCCACTGCTGTGCTCTAGAGTCCCTCTCCTGGGGGGTCCCCTGTGGCAGAAAACAGTACTCTTCCCTTCCCACAGAATGAACCCAAACACTTGGGAGCTTGGACAATCCCCCGAGAGGAAGGCTCTTCCTCGGCCCCTGAAGCAACCCCTACCCTGAACGGCCACTGTGAACGCAACACCCAGAGACAAAAGCCTGAGCGACTGCCTCCCACTTGCCCTCCTTTGATATCCAGAGGATCTCCCCTCTCGGACTGGAGATCAGGCCTGCCATTACCTTGGCCCCTACCTGAGCCAAGTTTGCTTTTTCAGACATCAGTCCCCACAGCCCTGGCAAACACAGCCTCTAGGCTGGGTCCTCTGGAGCCATACCACAGGACCATGCCTGCTCTCTCCTGGGAAACTCTGTCCATTCCTTTGGCCACACACCTCCAGAATATGAGAAACCTCAAGGCCCCCGAGGACATACCATTACCGGGAGCCTCCCTGCACACACAGGGGCCTTCGGACACAAGCTGAGCTGCTACCACCATGAAGGCATGCACACAGATGTCAACAGAGATAGAAGGTTGAGCCGGACAGGCCCTTAGGCCCTAATCTCAACTCTTGCTTTGTTTTCCATGTGTCACTCCTCAGAGGCTTTGGTTCGAAGAACAGGATATGGGGCTTTCCTGAGGCACTGAACAGAACTTCTCTCGTCTCCACATGGGAAGCTTCCTTGTTGGAGCCATGTCAAACACCTCAGGTTGGAGAATCCTGCAGAGTCCCTGAGCCACCTCCACATTCCAAGGTCTCCCAGGCCACCAAGCCACAGTAGGACTCATCTTCAGGAGAGTCCATTTCAACTCTCCCCTCTGGGTAGCTCACCAGGAGCCCGCAGTTTGAGCCTGCCTTGTCCTGACTAAAGAGTGGGAATATGAGGTGGCGTTCCCAGGCATCCATGCTTAGACACCTGCTCTCGAGTCTTTCCGTATGGGGCCTCCTGGAACCATCCAATAGCACTCGACTTTCGTGCAGAAGGAAACCTTGAGGTTTGGAGTAGTTCACAAATCCCATCGTAGGCAAACCTTCCTGGCCTCATGAGGCCCCCACACCATTCAGGAAGAGGCCATGCTGGACAAAAACTCTAGCCTGAGGCACGTCTCAGAGTTGAAATGACCTCAGTGCAGGAGATCTCGATTCAGCCTCTCAGAGTGGGCCTGCCGTGCCATCGGTCCCAAACCTCACGCTAGCTTGTGTTTTCAGACTTCCTTCCTCACACTCCTGGCAAAAAAGCCCTCCGGACTAGGAACTCCAGAACCACAACCCAGCCCAGGGTCTGCCCAAGGGAAGAAAAACGTTTCCCTGTGGGGCTCTCTCCAGAAAACCCAGATGAGGATCAACATGCTCGGGCCTCGACGGTACCCGAACTGGATAGGCTGCTCTGGGCACTCATGCTCTGTCTGACACAGCCTGAAGCCAGACGTCCAGACAGACAAGGAGACAGCTGGCCGCACACCCAGCACTTCGGACACGCCATTGTCTTATGCCGTCACCTCTTCCTAACCTTGGTTTTCAGATATCTGAACCTAGACATTATATCAATTCTCCACACAGCTGGGTATCGCAAGCACAACACAGAACTCCTCCTTCCCCGTGGCTGTAAAGCTTGCTCTTGGCATGGAGTCACACCTTCAGGGTGGGAGAAACCTTCCTGGTCCCTGATGCCACGCCCAAACTTGAGTGCTGCTTGGGCACAAATTCACACTCTGACCCTCAGCATGAGCCCCATGTCAAAGAAAGGCCTGTCAGGGCCTGGGCCAAGAGCCCGCATATGGGGCTTGCCAAGCCCCTATGCACCCAATCCTCACCAGTGTTTGAGTTTTCCAGTCGCCCCGCCCGTACCTGGGGCTCTGCTCTGGAATCCCTTTCTTGGAGAGACACATGAGCCAGACAACACGACTCCACCCTTCCCACAAAATGACCCCAAACTCTTGGGAGCTGGGACAAATCCCCAGAGAGCGATACTCGTCCACAGTCCCTGAGGCCACCCCTCCAATCCACGGCTATCTCGGACACAACATCCAGAGACTAAAGCCTGAAGGAACGCCTCCCACTCGCCCTTGTTTCAGAGGCCCAGGAGCTCCCTCTCGGGCTGTACATCCGGCCTGCCATACCCTAGGCGCCACTCATAAGCTGAGTTTGTGTTTTCAGACTTCTGTGCCCTCAGCCTGGACCCACACAACCGCCAGGCTAGGGCCTCTGGAGCCACAGCGAAAGATTGTGCCTGCCCTCTCCAAGGAAATTGTGCCCAATCCATTGACCACAACCCTACAGGTTAGGGAAAAGCTCCAAGGCCCCTGAGGCCATCAATAATGTAGGCCACCCTGGACTAAGAGGGGCTCTCTGACACCAGCGGAGCAACTATCTCCACTTAGACTCTCAGACAGTGTCCCCAGAGACAGTAGGTTGAAATGGACAGGCCCCCAGGCCCTAATCTGAACCTTAGCTCTGGTTTCCATGTGTCCGTCCTCAGAGGTCTGTTTTCGTAGACCAGCACACGGGGCTTTTCTGAGGCACCAAACCAAACCTCTCTCGCCTCCACATGGGGAGCTTACTTACTGGGGATGTATCAAACCCTTCAGGTAGGAGAGTTCCGCAGGGCCACTGAACAACCAGCACATTCCAAGGTTTCCATGGACCCAAACGCACATTATGACGCATCCTCAGGAGAGGCCATTTCAACTCAGCCCCCTGGTTAGCGTGCCCCAGAGGCAGCAGATCAAACATATCTTGTGGCTAATGGCCAATGGGAATGCGAGGCATGCTGTACAGGGATCCATCCTTCGAACCGTGCTCTCCAGTCCTTCCGTATGGTATGTCCTGGAGCCATGCAACAGGACTCGAATGTCCCACAGAAGGAAACCTGGTGGTTTGGGGCAACCTCCAATCTCAGCGTGGGAAAACTTCCTTGGCCTCATGAGGCCCCCGCTTCATGAAGGTGCCATCATGGACACATACTCCAGCCTCAGCCAACGTCTGATCCTCAGCCTGACTTCAGATGCAGGAGATTTTGATTCAGCCTCTGCCTAGTGGGCCTGCTCTGCCCTTGGCTCCAATCCTCACTTTAGCTTGTGTTCCTAGACTTCCGTCCTCACACTCCTGGCCCACAAACCCTCCCTTCTGGGAATTCTGGGGCCACAATGAAGCACTCCGCCTGCCTCCCAGGAGAAAAACTTTGTCTATGGTGCTGCCCAGAAACCCCAAATGAGGATCAAACTGCTTGGCCCTCGGCAACACCCCAATTGCATAGGCTACCTTAAACACTGATGCTCTGTCGCAAATAGCCTGAGCCCAGACCTTCCAACAGACACCGACACAGCTGGCTGCACACCCAGCACATTGGACCCGCCACTGCCTTAGGCCACCATCCATTCCCAACCTGGGTTTTCAGTCATCAGAACCTAGACCTTATCTCCAATCCCTGCACAGGGGGGAACCTGATGTACAAGTCAGAACCCCTCCTTCCCCATGGCAAGAAACCTTGCTGCTGGCAGTGAGTCAAACCTTCAGTGTAGGAGAAAACGGCATGGCCCATGAGGCCACGCCCATGTGTGAGGGCCGCCTTGGGCACAAACACACATTGTGACCCTCAGCGTGAGTACCTTATTCAAGTAACGCCTCTCAGTGATTGGACCAAGAGCCCGCATATGTGGCTTGCCATGCCCATAGGCACGCAGGACTAACAAGATGGTGTGTATTCCAGTTGAGGGAACCCACTGCTGTGCTCTAGAGTCCCTCTCCTGGGGGGTCCCCTGTGGCAGAAAACAGTACTCTTCCCTTCCCACAGAATGAACCCAAACACTTGGGAGCTTGGACAATCCCCCGAGAGGAAGGCTCTTCCTCGGCCCCTGAAGCAACCCCTACCCTGAACGGCCACTGTGAACGCAACACCCAGAGACAAAAGCCTGAGCGACTGCCTCCCACTTGCCCTCCTTTGATATCCAGAGGATCTCCCCTCTCGGACTGGAGATCAGGCCTGCCATTACCTTGGCCCCTACCTGAGCCAAGTTTGCTTTTTCAGACATCAGTCCCCACAGCCCTGGCAAACACAGCCTCTAGGCTGGGTCCTCTGGAGCCATACCACAGGACCATGCCTGCTCTCTCCTGGGAAACTCTGTCCATTCCTTTGGCCACACACCTCCAGAATATGAGAAACCTCAAGGCCCCCGAGGACATACCATTACCGGGAGCCTCCCTGCACACACAGGGGCCTTCGGACACAAGCTGAGCTGCTACCACCATGAAGGCATGCACACAGATGTCAACAGAGATAGAAGGTTGAGCCGGACAGGCCCTTAGGCCCTAATCTCAACTCTTGCTTTGTTTTCCATGTGTCACTCCTCAGAGGCTTTGGTTCGAAGAACAGGATATGGGGCTTTCCTGAGGCACTGAACAGAACTTCTCTCGTCTCCACATGGGAAGCTTCCTTGTTGGAGCCATGTCAAACACCTCAGGTTGGAGAATCCTGCAGAGTCCCTGAGCCACCTCCACATTCCAAGGTCTCCCAGGCCACCAAGCCACAGTAGGACTCATCTTCAGGAGAGTCCATTTCAACTCTCCCCTCTGGGTAGCTCACCAGGAGCCCGCAGTTTGAGCCTGCCTTGTCCTGACTAAAGAGTGGGAATATGAGGTGGCGTTCCCAGGCATCCATGCTTAGACACCTGCTCTCGAGTCTTTCCGTATGGGGCCTCCTGGAACCATCCAATAGCACTCGACTTTCGTGCAGAAGGAAACCTTGAGGTTTGGAGTAGTTCACAAATCCCATCGTAGGCAAACCTTCCTGGCCTCATGAGGCCCCCACACCATTCAGGAAGAGGCCATGCTGGACAAAAACTCTAGCCTGAGGCACGTCTCAGAGTTGAAATGACCTCAGTGCAGGAGATCTCGATTCAGCCTCTCAGAGTGGGCCTGCCGTGCCATCGGTCCCAAACCTCACGCTAGCTTGTGTTTTCAGACTTCCTTCCTCACACTCCTGGCAAAAAAGCCCTCCGGACTAGGAACTCCAGAACCACAACCCAGCCCAGGGTCTGCCCAAGGGAAGAAAAACGTTTCCCTGTGGGGCTCTCTCCAGAAAACCCAGATGAGGATCAACATGCTCGGGCCTCGACGGTACCCGAACTGGATAGGCTGCTCTGGGCACTCATGCTCTGTCTGACACAGCCTGAAGCCAGACGTCCAGACAGACAAGGAGACAGCTGGCCGCACACCCAGCACTTCGGACACGCCATTGTCTTATGCCGTCACCTCTTCCTAACCTTGGTTTTCAGATATCTGAACCTAGACATTATATCAATTCTCCACACAGCTGGGTATCGCAAGCACAACACAGAACTCCTCCTTCCCCGTGGCTGTAAAGCTTGCTCTTGGCATGGAGTCACACCTTCAGGGTGGGAGAAACCTTCCTGGTCCCTGATGCCACGCCCAAACTTGAGTGCTGCTTGGGCACAAATTCACACTCTGACCCTCAGCATGAGCCCCATGTCAAAGAAAGGCCTGTCAGGGCCTGGGCCAAGAGCCCGCATATGGGGCTTGCCAAGCCCCTATGCACCCAATCCTCACCAGTGTTTGAGTTTTCCAGTCGCCCCGCCCGTACCTGGGGCTCTGCTCTGGAATCCCTTTCTTGGAGAGACACATGAGCCAGACAACACGACTCCACCCTTCCCACAAAATGACCCCAAACTCTTGGGAGCTGGGACAAATCCCCAGAGAGCGATACTCGTCCACAGTCCCTGAGGCCACCCCTCCAATCCACGGCTATCTCGGACACAACATCCAGAGACTAAAGCCTGAAGGAACGCCTCCCACTCGCCCTTGTTTCAGAGGCCCAGGAGCTCCCTCTCGGGCTGTACATCCGGCCTGCCATACCCTAGGCGCCACTCATAAGCTGAGTTTGTGTTTTCAGACTTCTGTGCCCTCAGCCTGGACCCACACAACCGCCAGGCTAGGGCCTCTGGAGCCACAGCGAAAGATTGTGCCTGCCCTCTCCAAGGAAATTGTGCCCAATCCATTGACCACAACCCTACAGGTTAGGGAAAAGCTCCAAGGCCCCTGAGGCCATCAATAATGTAGGCCACCCTGGACTAAGAGGGGCTCTCTGACACCAGCGGAGCAACTATCTCCACTTAGACTCTCAGACAGTGTCCCCAGAGACAGTAGGTTGAAATGGACAGGCCCCCAGGCCCTAATCTGAACCTTAGCTCTGGTTTCCATGTGTCCGTCCTCAGAGGTCTGTTTTCGTAGACCAGCACACGGGGCTTTTCTGAGGCACCAAACCAAACCTCTCTCGCCTCCACATGGGGAGCTTACTTACTGGGGATGTATCAAACCCTTCAGGTAGGAGAGTTCCGCAGGGCCACTGAACAACCAGCACATTCCAAGGTTTCCATGGACCCAAACGCACATTATGACGCATCCTCAGGAGAGGCCATTTCAACTCAGCCCCCTGGTTAGCGTGCCCCAGAGGCAGCAGATCAAACATATCTTGTGGCTAATGGCCAATGGGAATGCGAGGCATGCTGTACAGGGATCCATCCTTCGAACCGTGCTCTCCAGTCCTTCCGTATGGTATGTCCTGGAGCCATGCAACAGGACTCGAATGTCCCACAGAAGGAAACCTGGTGGTTTGGGGCAACCTCCAATCTCAGCGTGGGAAAACTTCCTTGGCCTCATGAGGCCCCCGCTTCATGAAGGTGCCATCATGGACACATACTCCAGCCTCAGCCAACGTCTGATCCTCAGCCTGACTTCAGATGCAGGAGATTTTGATTCAGCCTCTGCCTAGTGGGCCTGCTCTGCCCTTGGCTCCAATCCTCACTTTAGCTTGTGTTCCTAGACTTCCGTCCTCACACTCCTGGCCCACAAACCCTCCCTTCTGGGAATTCTGGGGCCACAATGAAGCACTCCGCCTGCCTCCCAGGAGAAAAACTTTGTCTATGGTGCTGCCCAGAAACCCCAAATGAGGATCAAACTGCTTGGCCCTCGGCAACACCCCAATTGCATAGGCTACCTTAAACACTGATGCTCTGTCGCAAATAGCCTGAGCCCAGACCTTCCAACAGACACCGACACAGCTGGCTGCACACCCAGCACATTGGACCCGCCACTGCCTTAGGCCACCATCCATTCCCAACCTGGGTTTTCAGTCATCAGAACCTAGACCTTATCTCCAATCCCTGCACAGGGGGGAACCTGATGTACAAGTCAGAACCCCTCCTTCCCCATGGCAAGAAACCTTGCTGCTGTCAGTGAGTCAAACCTTCAGTGTAGGAGAAAACGGCATGGCCCATGAGGCCACGCCCATGTGTGAGGGCCGCCTTGGGCACAAACACACATTGTGACCCTCAGCGTGAGTACCTTATTCAAGTAACGCCTCTCAGTGATTGGACCAAGAGCCCGCATATGTGGCTTGCCATGCCCATAGGCACGCAGGACTAACAAGATGGTGTGTATTCCAGTTGAGGGAACCCACTGCTGTGCTCTAGAGTCCCTCTCCTGGGGGGTCCCCTGTGGCAGAAAACAGTACTCTTCCCTTCCCACAGAATGAACCCAAACACTTGGGAGCTTGGACAATCCCCCGAGAGGAAGGCTCTTCCTCGGCCCCTGAAGCAACCCCTACCCTGAACGGCCACTGTGAACGCAACACCCAGAGACAAAAGCCTGAGCGACTGCCTCCCACTTGCCCTCCTTTGATATCCAGAGGATCTCCCCTCTCGGACTGGAGATCAGGCCTGCCATTACCTTGGCCCCTACCTGAGCCAAGTTTGCTTTTTCAGACATCAGTCCCCACAGCCCTGGCAAACACAGCCTCTAGGCTGGGTCCTCTGGAGCCATACCACAGGACCATGCCTGCTCTCTCCTGGGAAACTCTGTCCATCATTTGGCCACACACCTCCAGAATATGAGAAACCTCAAGGCCCCCTAGGACATACCATTACCGGGAGCCTCCCTGCACACACAGGGGCCTTCGGACACAAGTGGAGCTGCTACCTCCATGAAGGCATGCACACCGATGTCAACAGAGATAGAAGGTTGAGCCCGACAGGCCCTTAGGCCCTAATCTCAACTCTTGCTTTGTTTTCCAGGTGTCACTCCTCAGAGGCTTTGGTTCGAAGAACAGGATATGGGGCTTTCCTGAGGCACTGAACAGAACTTCTCTCGTCTCCACATGGGAAGCTTCCTTGTTGGAGCCGTGTCAAACACCTCAGGTTGGAGAATCCTGCAGAGTCCCTGAGCCACCTCCACATTCCACGGTCTCCCAGGCCACCAAGCCACAGTAGGACTCATCTTCACGAGAGTCCATTTCAACTCTCCCCTCTGGGTTGCTCACCCAGGAGCCCGCAGATTGAGCCTGCCTTGTCCTGACTAAAGAGTGGGAATATGAGGTGGCGTTCCCAGGCATCCATGCTTAGACACCTGCTCTCGAGTCTTTCCGTATGGGGCCTCCTGGAACCATCCAATAGCACTCGACTTTCGTGCAGAAGGAAACCTTGAGGTTTGGAGTAGTTCACAAATCCCAAAGTAGGCAAACCTTCCTGGCCTCATGAGGCCCCCACACCATTCAGGAAGAGGCCATGCTGGACAAAAACTCTAGCCTGAGGCACGTCTCAGAGTTGAAATGACCTCAGTGCAGGAGATCTCGATTCAGCCTCTCAGAGTGGGCCTGCCGTGCCATCGGTCCCAAACCTCACGCTAGCTTGTGTTTTCAGACTTCCTTCCTCACACTCCTGGCAAACAAGCCCTCCGGACTAGGAACTCCAGAACCACAACCCAGCCCAGGGTCTGCCCAAGGGAAGAAAAACGTTTCCCTGTGGGGCTCTCTCCAGAAAACCCAGATGAGGATCAACCTGCTCGGGCCTCGACGGTACCCGAACTGGATAGGCTGCTCTGGGCACTCATGCTCTGTCAGACACAGCCTGAAGCCAGACGTCCAGACAGACAAGGAGACAGCTGGCCGCACACCCAGCACTTCGGACACGCCATGGTCTTATGCCGTCACCTCTTCCTAACCTTGGTTTTCAGATATCTGAACCTAGACATTATATCAATTCTCCACACAGCTGGGTATCGCAAGCACAACACAGAACTCCTCCTTCCCCGTGGCTGTAAAGCTTGCTCTTGGCATGGAGTCACACCTTCAGGGTGGGAGAAACCTTCCTGGTCCCTGATGCCACGCCCAAACTTGAGTGCTGCTTGGGCACAAATTCACACTCTGACCCTCAGCATGAGCCCCATGTCAAAGAAAGGCCTGTCAGGGCCTGGGCCAAGAGCCCGCATATGGGGCTTGCCAAGCCCCTATGCACCCAATCCTCACCAGTGTTTGAGTTTTCCAGTCGCCCCGCCCGTACCTGGGGCTCTGCTCTGGAATCCCTTTCTTGGAGAGACACATGAGCCAGACAACACGACTCCACCCTTCCCACAAAATGACCCCAAACTCTTGGGAGCTGGGACAAATCCCCAGAGAGGGATACTCGTCCACAGTCCCTGAGGCCACCCCTCCAATCCACGGCTATCTCGGACACAACATCCAGAGACAAAAGCCTGAAGGAACGCCTCCCACTCGCCCTTGTTTCAGAGGCCCAGGAGCTCCCTCTCGGGCTGTACATCCGGCCTGCCATACCCTAGGCGCCACTCATAAGCTGAGTTTGTGTTTTCAGACTTCTGTGCCCTCAGCCTGGACCCACACAACCGCCAGGCTAGGGCCTCTGGAGCCACAGCGAAAGATTGTGCCTGCCCTCTCCAAGGAAATTGTGCCCAATCCATTGACCACAACCCTACAGGTTAGGGAAAAGCTCCAAGGCCCCTGAGGCCATCAATAGTGTAGGCCACCCTGGACTAAGAGGGGCTCTCTGACACCAGCGGAGCAACTATCTCCACTTAGACTCTCAGACAGTGTCCCCAGAGACAGAAGGTTGAAATGGACAGGCCCCCAGGCCCTAATCTGAACCTTAGCTCTGGTTTCCATGTGTCCGTCCTCAGAGGTCTGTTTTCGTACACCAGCACACGGGGCTTTTCTGAGGCACCAAACCAAACCTCTCTCGCCTCCACATGGGGAGCTTACTTACTGGGGATGTATCAAACCCTTCAGGTAGGAGAGTTCCGCAGGGCCACTGAACAACCAGCACATTCCAAGGTTTCCATGGACCCAAACGCACATTATGACGCATCCTCAGGAGAGGCCATTTCAACTCAGCCCCCTGGTTAGCGTGCCCCAGAGGCAGCAGATCAAACATATCTTGTGGCTAATGGCCAATGGGAATGCGAGGCATGCTGTACAGGGATCCATCCTTCGAACCGTGCTCTCCAGTCCTTCCGTATGGTATGTCCTGGAGCCATGCAACAGGACTCGAATGTCCCACAGAAGGAAACCTGGTGGTTTGGGGCAACCTCCAAACTCAGCGTGGGAAAACTTCCTTGGCCTCATGAGGCCCCCGCTTCATGAAGGTGCCATCATGGACACATACTCCAGCCTCAGCCAACGTCTGATCCTCAGCCTGACTTCAGATGCAGGAGATTTTGATTCAGCCTCTGCCTAGTGGGCCTGCTCTGCCCTTGGCTCCAATCCTCACTTTAGCTTGTGTTCCTAGACTTCCGTCCTCACACTCCTGGCCCACAAACCCTCCCTTCTGGGAATTCTGGGGCCACAATGAAGCACTCCGCCTGCCTCCCAGGAGAAAACTTTGTCTATGGTGCTGCCCAGAAACCCCAAATGAGGATCAAACTGCTTGGCCCTCGGCAACACCCCAATTGCATAGGCTACCTTAAACACTGATGCTCTGTCGCAAATAGCCTGAGCCCAGACCTTCCAACAGACACCGACACAGCTGGCTGCACACCCAGCACATTGGACCCGCCACTGCCTTAGGCCACCATCCATTCCCAACCTGGGTTTTCAGTCATCAGAACCTAGACCTTATCTCCAATCCCTGCACAGGGGGGAACCTGATGCACAAGTCAGAACCCCTCCTTCCCCATGGCAAGAAACCTTGCTGCTGGCAGTGAGTCAAACCTTCAGTGTAGGAGAAAACGGCATGGCCCATGAGGCCACGCCCATGTGTGAGGGCCGCCTTGGGCACAAACACACATTGTGACCCTCAGCGTGAGTACCTTATTCAAGTAACGCCTCTCAGTGATTGGACCAAGAGCCCGCATATGTGGCTTGCCATGCCCATAGGCACGCAGGACTAACTAGATGGTGTGTATTCCAGTTGAGGGAACCCACTGCTGTGCTCTAGAGTCCCTCTCCTGGGGGGTCCCCTGTGGCAGAAAACAGTACTCTTCCCTTCCCACAGAATGAACCCAAACACTTGGGAGCTTGGACAATCCCCCGAGAGGAAGGCTCTTCCTCGGCCCCGGAAGCAACCCCTACCCTGAACGGCCACTGTGAACGCAACACCCAGAGACAAAAGCCTGAGCGACTGCCTCCCACTTGCCCTCCTTTGATATCCAGAGGATCTCCCCTCTCGGACTGGAGATCAGGCCTGCCATTACCTTGGCCCCTACCTGAGCCAAGTTTGCTTTTTCAGACATCTGTCTCCACAGCCCTGGCAAACACAGCCTCTAGGCTGGGTCCTCTGGAGCCATACCACAGGACCATGCCTGCTCTCTCCTGGGAAACTCTGTCCATTCCTTTGGCCACACACCTCCAGAATATGAGAAACCTCAAGGCCCCCGAGGACATACCATTACCGGGAGCCTCCCTGCACACACAGGGGCCTTCGGACACAAGCGGAGCTGCTACCTCCATGAAGGCATGCACACAGATGTCAACAGAGATAGAAGGTTGAGCCGGACAGGCCCTTAGGTCCTAATCTCAACTCTTGCTTTGTTTTCCAGGTGTCACTCCTCAGAGGCTTTGGTTCAAAGAACAGGATATGGGGCTTTCCTGAGGCACTGAACAGAACTTCTCTCGTCTCCACATGGGAAGCTTCCTTGTTGGAGCCGTGTCAAACACCTCAGGTTGGAGAATCCTGCAGAGTCCCTGAGCCACCTCCACATTCCAAGGTCTCCCAGGCCACCAAGCCACAGTAGGACTCATCTTCAGGAGAGTCCATTTCAACTCTCCCCTCTGGGTAGCTCACCCAGGAGCCCGCAGATTGAGCCTGCCTTGTCCTGACTAAAGAGTGGGAATATGAGGTGGCGTTCCCAGGCATCCATGCTTAGACACCTGCTCTCGAGTCTTTCCGTATGGGGCCTCCTGGAACCATCCAATAGCACTCGACTTTCGTGCAGAAGGAAACCTTGAGTTATGGAGTAGTTCACAAATCCCATCGTAGGCAAACCTTCCTGGCCTCATGAGGCCCCCACACCATTCAGGAAGAGGCCATGCTGGACAAAAACTCTAGCCTGAGGCACGTCTCAGAGTTGAAATGACCTCAGTGCAGGAGATCTCGATTCAGCCTCTCAGAGTGGGCCTGCCGTGCCATCGGTCCCAAACCTCACGCTAGCTTGTGTTTTCAGACTTCCTTCCTCACACTCCTGGCAAACAAGCCCTCCGGACTAGGAACTCCAGAACCATAACCCAGCCCAGGGTCTGCCCAAGGGAAGAAAAACGTTTCCCTGTGGGGCTCTCTCCAGAAAACCCAGATGAGGATCAACCTGCTCGGGCCTCGACGGTACCCGAACTGGATAGGCTGCTCTGGGCACTCATGCTCTGTCTGACACAGCCTGAAGGCCGACGTCCAGACAGACAAGGAGACAGCTGGCCGCACACCCAGCACTTCGGACACGCCATGGTCTTATGCCATCACCTCTTCCTAAACTTGGTTTTCAGATATCTGAACCTAGACATTATATCAATTCTCCACACAGCTGGGTATCGCAAACACAACACAGAACTCCTCCTTCCCCGTGGCTGTAAAGCTTGCTTGGCATGGAGTCACACCTTCAGGGTGGGAGAAACCTTCCTGGTCCCTGATGCCACGCCCAAACTTGAGTGCTGCTTGGGCACAAATTCACACTCTGACCCTCAGCATGAGCCCCATGTCAAAGAAAGGCCTGTCAGGGCCTGGGCCAAGAGCCCGCATATGGGGCTTGCCAAGCCCCTATGCACCCAATCCTCACCAGTGTTTGAGTTTTCCAGTCGCCCCGCCCGTACCTGGGGCTCTGCTCTGGAATCCCTTTCTTGGAGAGACACGTGAGCCAGACAACACTTTTCCACCCTTCCCACAAAATGACCCCAAACTCTTGGGAGCTGGGACAAATCCCCAGAGAGGGATACTCGTCCACAGTCCCCGAGGCCACCCCTCCAATCCACGGCTATCTCGGACACAACATCCAGAGACAAAAGCCTGAAGGAACGCCTCCCACTCGCCCTTGTTTCAGAGGCCCAGGAGCTCCCTCTCGGGCTGTACCATCGGCCTGCCATACCCTAGGCGCCACTCATAAGCTGAGTTTGTGTTTTCAGACTTCTGTGCCCTCAGCCTGGACCCACACAACCGCCAGGCTAGGGCCTCTGGAGCCACAGCGAAAGATTGTGCCTGCCCTCTCCAAGGAAATTGTGCCCAATCCATTGACCACAACCCTACAGGTTAGGGAAAAGCTCCAAGGCCCCTGAGGCCATCAATAGTGTAGGCCACCCTGGACTAAGAGGGGCTCTCTGACACCAGCGGAGCAACTATCTCCACTTAGACTCTCAGACAGTGTCCCCAGAGACAGAAGGTTGAAATGGACAGGCCCCCAGGCCCTAATCTGAACCTTAGCTCTGGTTTCCATGTGTCCGTCCTCAGAGGTCTGTTTTCGTAGACCAGCACACGGGGCTTTTCTGAGGCACCAAACCAAACCTCTCTCGCCTCCACATGGGGAGCTTACTTACTGGGGATGTATCAAACCCTTCAGGTAGGAGAGTTCCGCAGGGCCACTGAACAACCAGCACATTCCAAGGTTTCCATGGACCCAAACGCACATTATGACGCATCCTCAGGAGAGGCCATTTCAACTCAGCCCCCTGGTTAGCGTGCCCCAGAGGCAGCAGATCAAACATATCTTGTGGCTAATGGCCAATGGGAATGCGAGGCATGCTGTACAGGGATCCACCCTTCGAACCGTGCTCTCCAGTCCTTCCGTATGGTATGTCCTGGAGCCATGCAACAGGACTCGAATGTCCCACAGAAGGAAACCTGGTGGTTTGGGGCAACCTCCAATCTCAGCGTGGGAAAACTTCCTTGGCCTCATGAGGCCCCCGCTTCATGAAGGTGCCATCATGGACACATACTCCAGCCTCAGCCAACGTCTGATCCTCAGCCTGACTTCAGATGCAGGAGATTTTGATTCAGCCTCTGCCTAGTGGGCCTGCTCTGCCCTTGGCTCCAATCCTCACTTTAGCTTGTGTTCCTAGACTTCCGTCCTCACACTCCTGGCCCACAAACCCTCCCTTCTGGGAATTCTGGGGCCACAATGAAGCACTCCGCCTGCCTCCCAGGAGAAAAACTTTGTCTATGGTGCTGCCCAGAAACCCCAAATGAGGATCAAACTGCTTGGCCCTCGGCAACACCCCAATTGCATAGGCTACCTTAAACACTGATGCTCTGTCGCAAATAGCCTGAGCCCAGACCTTCCAACAGACACCGACACAGCTGGCTGCACACCCAGCACATTGGACCCGCCACTGCCTTAGGCCACCATCCATTCCCAACCTGGGTTTTCAGTCATCAGAACCTAGACCTTATCTCCAATCCCTGCACAGGGGGGAACCTGATGCACAAGTCAGAACCCCTCCTTCCCCATGGCAAGAAACCTTGCTGCTGGCAGTGAGTCAAACCTTCAGTGTAGGAGAAAACGGCATGGCCCATGAGGCCACGCCCATGTGTGAGGGCCGCCTTGGGCACAAACACACATTGTGACCCTCAGCGTGAGTACCTTATTCAAGTAACGCCTCTCAGTGATTGGACCAAGAGCCCGCATATGTGGCTTGCCATGCCCATAGGCACGCAGGACTAACTAGATGGTGTGTATTCCAGTTGAGGGAACCCACTGCTGTGCTCTAGAGTCCCTCTCCTGGGGGGTCCCCTGTGGCAGAAAACAGTACTCTTCCCTTCCCACAGAATGAACCCAAACACTTGGGAGCTTGGACAATCCCCCGAGAGGAAGGCTCTTCCTCGGCCCCGGAAGCAACCCCTACCCTGAACGGCCACTGTGAACGCAACACCCAGAGACAAAAGCCTGAGCGACTGCCTCCCACTTGCCCTCCTTTGATATCCAGAGGATCTCCCCTCTCGGACTGGAGATCAGGCCTGCCATTACCTTGGCCCCTACCTGAGCCAAGTTTGCTTTTTCAGACATCTGTCTCCACAGCCCTGGCAAACACAGCCTCTAGGCTGGGTCCTCTGGAGCCATACCACAGGACCATGCCTGCTCTCTCCTGGGAAACTCTGTCCATTCCTTTGGCCACACACCTCCAGAATATGAGAAACCTCAAGGCCCCCGAGGACATACCATTACCGGGAGCCTCCCTGCACACACAGGGGCCTTCGGACACAAGCGGAGCTGCTACCTCCATGAAGGCATGCACACAGATGTCAACAGAGATAGAAGGTTGAGCCGGACAGGCCCTTAGGTCCTAATCTCAACTCTTGCTTTGTTTTCCAGGTGTCACTCCTCAGAGGCTTTGGTTCAAAGAACAGGATATGGGGCTTTCCTGAGGCACTGAACAGAACTTCTCTCGTCTCCACATGGGAAGCTTCCTTGTTGGAGCCGTGTCAAACACCTCAGGTTGGAGAATCCTGCAGAGTCCCTGAGCCACCTCCACATTCCAAGGTCTCCCAGGCCACCAAGCCACAGTAGGACTCATCTTCAGGAGAGTCCATTTCAACTCTCCCCTCTGGGTAGCTCACCCAGGAGCCCGCAGATTGAGCCTGCCTTGTCCTGACTAAAGAGTGGGAATATGAGGTGGCGTTCCCAGGCATCCATGCTTAGACACCTGCTCTCGAGTCTTTCCGTATGGGGCCTCCTGGAACCATCCAATAGCACTCGACTTTCGTGCAGAAGGAAACCTTGAGTTATGGAGTAGTTCACAAATCCCATCGTAGGCAAACCTTCCTGGCCTCATGAGGCCCCCACACCATTCAGGAAGAGGCCATGCTGGACAAAAACTCTAGCCTGAGGCACGTCTCAGAGTTGAAATGACCTCAGTGCAGGAGATCTCGATTCAGCCTCTCAGAGTGGGCCTGCCGTGCCATCGGTCCCAAACCTCACGCTAGCTTGTGTTTTCAGACTTCCTTCCTCACACTCCTGGCAAACAAGCCCTCCGGACTAGGAACTCCAGAACCATAACCCAGCCCAGGGTCTGCCCAAGGGAAGAAAAACGTTTCCCTGTGGGGCTCTCTCCAGAAAACCCAGATGAGGATCAACCTGCTCGGGCCTCGACGGTACCCGAACTGGATAGGCTGCTCTGGGCACTCATGCTCTGTCTGACACAGCCTGAAGGCCGACGTCCAGACAGACAAGGAGACAGCTGGCCGCACACCCAGCACTTCGGACACGCCATGGTCTTATGCCATCACCTCTTCCTAAACTTGGTTTTCAGATATCTGAACCTAGACATTATATCAATTCTCCACACAGCTGGGTATCGCAAACACAACACAGAACTCCTCCTTCCCCGTGGCTGTAAAGCTTGCTTGGCATGGAGTCACACCTTCAGGGTGGGAGAAACCTTCCTGGTCCCTGATGCCACGCCCAAACTTGAGTGCTGCTTGGGCACAAATTCACACTCTGACCCTCAGCATGAGCCCCATGTCAAAGAAAGGCCTGTCAGGGCCTGGGCCAAGAGCCCGCATATGGGGCTTGCCAAGCCCCTATGCACCCAATCCTCACCAGTGTTTGAGTTTTCCAGTCGCCCCGCCCGTACCTGGGGCTCTGCTCTGGAATCCCTTTCTTGGAGAGACACGTGAGCCAGACAACACTTTTCCACCCTTCCCACAAAATGACCCCAAACTCTTGGGAGCTGGGACAAATCCCCAGAGAGGGATACTCGTCCACAGTCCCCGAGGCCACCCCTCCAATCCACGGCTATCTCGGACACAACATCCAGAGACAAAAGCCTGAAGGAACGCCTCCCACTCGCCCTTGTTTCAGAGGCCCAGGAGCTCCCTCTCGGGCTGTACCATCGGCCTGCCATACCCTAGGCGCCACTCATAAGCTGAGTTTGTGTTTTCAGACTTCTGTGCCCTCAGCCTGGACCCACACAACCGCCAGGCTAGGGCCTCTGGAGCCACAGCGAAAGATTGTGCCTGCCCTCTCCAAGGAAATTGTGCCCAATCCATTGACCACAACCCTACAGGTTAGGGAAAAGCTCCAAGGCCCCTGAGGCCATCAATAGTGTAGGCCACCCTGGACTAAGAGGGGCTCTCTGACACCAGCGGAGCAACTATCTCCACTTAGACTCTCAGACAGTGTCCCCAGAGACAGAAGGTTGAAATGGACAGGCCCCCAGGCCCTAATCTGAACCTTAGCTCTGGTTTCCATGTGTCCGTCCTCAGAGGTCTGTTTTCGTAGACCAGCACACGGGGCTTTTCTGAGGCACCAAACCAAACCTCTCTCGCCTCCACATGGGGAGCTTACTTACTGGGGATGTATCAAACCCTTCAGGTAGGAGAGTTCCGCAGGGCCACTGAACAACCAGCACATTCCAAGGTTTCCATGGACCCAAACGCACATTATGACGCATCCTCAGGAGAGGCCATTTCAACTCAGCCCCCTGGTTAGCGTGCCCCAGAGGCAGCAGATCAAACATATCTTGTGGCTAATGGCCAATGGGAATGCGAGGCATGCTGTACAGGGATCCACCCTTCGAACCGTGCTCTCCAGTCCTTCCGTATGGTATGTCCTGGAGCCATGCAACAGGACTCGAATGTCCCACAGAAGGAAACCTGGTGGTTTGGGGCAACCTCCAATCTCAGCGTGGGAAAACTTCCTTGGCCTCATGAGGCCCCCGCTTCATGAAGGTGCCATCATGGACACATACTCCAGCCTCAGCCAACGTCTGATCCTCAGCCTGACTTCAGATGCAGGAGATTTTGATTCAGCCTCTGCCTAGTGGGCCTGCTCTGCCCTTGGCTCCAATCCTCACTTTAGCTTGTGTTCCTAGACTTCCGTCCTCACACTCCTGGCCCACAAACCCTCCCTTCTGGGAATTCTGGGGCCACAATGAAGCACTCCGCCTGCCTCCCAGGAGAAAAACTTTGTCTATGGTGCTGCCCAGAAACCCCAAATGAGGATCAAACTGCTTGGCCCTCGGCAACACCCCAATTGCATAGGCTACCTTAAACACTGATGCTCTGTCGCAAATAGCCTGAGCCCAGACCTTCCAACAGACACCGACACAGCTGGCTGCACACCCAGCACATTGGACCCGCCACTGCCTTAGGCCACCATCCATTCCCAACCTGGGTTTTCAGTCATCAGAACCTAGACCTTATCTCCAATCCCTGCACAGGGGGGAACCTGATGCACAAGTCAGAACCCCTCCTTCCCCATGGCAAGAAACCTTGCTGCTGGCAGTGAGTCAAACCTTCAGTGTAGGAGAAAACGGCATGGCCCATGAGGCCACGCCCATGTGTGAGGGCCGCCTTGGGCACAAACACACATTGTGACCCTCAGCGTGAGTACCTTATTCAAGTAACGCCTCTCAGTGATTGGACCAAGAGCCCGCATATGTGGCTTGCCATGCCCATAGGCACGCAGGACTAACTAGATGGTGTGTATTCCAGTTGAGGGAACCCACTGCTGTGCTCTAGAGTCCCTCTCCTGGGGGGTCCCCTGTGGCAGAAAACAGTACTCTTCCCTTCCCACAGAATGAACCCAAACACTTGGGAGCTTGGACAATCCCCCGAGAGGAAGGCTCTTCCTCGGCCCCTGAAGCAACCCCTACCCTGAACGGCCACTGTGAACGCAACACCCAGAGACAAAAGCCTGAGCGACTGCCTCCCACTTGCCCTCCTTTGATATCCAGAGGATCTCCCCTCTCGGACTGGAGATCAGGCCTGCCATTACCTTGGCCCCTACCTGAGCCAAGTTTGCTTTTTCAGACATCTGTCTCCACAGCCCTGGCAAACACAGCCTCTAGGCTGGGTCCTCTGGAGCCATACCACAGGACCATGCCTGCTCTCTCCTGGGAAACTCTGTCCATTCCTTTGGCCACACACCTCCAGAATATGAGAAACCTCAAGGCCCCCGAGGACATACCATTACCGGGAGCCTCCCTGCACACACAGGGGCCTTCGGACACAAGCGGAGCTGCTACCACCATGAAGGCATGCACACAGATGTCAACAGAGATAGAAGGTTGAGCCGGACAGGCCCTTAGGTCCTAATCTCAACTCTTGCTTTGTTTTCCAGGTGTCACTCCTCAGAGGCTTTGGTTCGAAGAACAGGATATGGGGCTTTCCTGAGGCACTGAACAGAACTTCTCTCGTCTCCACATGGGAAGCTTCCTTGTTGGAGCCGTGTCAAACACCTCAGGTTGGAGAATCCTGCAGAGTCCCTGAGCCACCTCCACATTCCAAGGTCTCCCAGGCCACCAAGCCACAGTAGGACTCATCTTCAGGAGAGTCCATTTCAACTCTCCCCTCTGGGTAGCTCACCCAGGAGCCCGCAGATTGAGCCTGCCTTGTCCTGACTAAAGAGTGGGAATATGAGGTGGCGTTCCCAGGCATCCATGCTTAGACACCTGCTCTCGAGTCTTTCCGTATGGGGCCTCCTGGAACCATCCAATAGCACTCGACTTTCGTGCAGAAGGAAACCTTGAGGTATGGAGTATTTCACAAATCCCATCGTAGGCAAACCTTCCTGGCCTCATGAGGCCCCCACACCATTCAGGAAGAGGCCATGCTGGACAAAAACTCTAGCCTGAGGCATGTCTCAGAGTTGAAATGACCTCAGTGCAGGAGATCTCGATTCAGCCTCTCAGAGTGGGCCTGCCGTGCCATCGGTCCCAAACCTCACGCTAGCTTGTGTTTTCAGACTTCCTTCCTCACACTCCTGGCAAACAAGCCCTCCGGACTAGGAACTCCAGAACCATAACCCAGCCCAGGGTCTGCCCAAGGGAAGAAAAACGTTTCCCTGTGGGGCTCTCTCCAGAAAACCCAGATGAGGATCAACCTGCTCGGGCCTCGACGGTACCCGAACTGGATAGGCTGCTCTGGGCACTCATGCTCTGTCTGACACAGCCTGAAGGCCGACGTCCAGACAGACAAGGAGACAGCTGGCCGCACACCCAGCACTTCGGACACGCCATGGTCTTATGCCATCACCTCTTCCTAAACTTGGTTTTCAGATATCTGAACCTAGACATTATATCAATTCTCCACACAGCTGGGTATCGCAAACACAACACAGAACTCCTCCTTCCCCGTGGCTGTAAAGCTTGCTTGGCATGGAGTCACACCTTCAGGGTGGGAGAAACCTTCCTGGTCCCTGATGCCACGCCCAAACTTGAGTGCTGCTTGGGCACAAATTCACACTCTGACCCTCAGCATGAGCCCCATGTCAAAGAAAGGCCTGTCAGGGCCTGGGCCAAGAGCCCGCATATGGGGCTTCCAAGCCCCTATGCACCCAATCCTCACCAGTGTTTGTGTTTTCCAGTCGCCCCGCCCGTACCTGGGGCTCTGCTCTGGAATCCCTTTCTTGGAGAGACACGTGAGCCAGACAACACTTTTCCACCCTTCCCACAAAATGACCCCAAACTCTTGGGAGCTGGGACAAATCCCCAGAGAGGGATACTCGTCCACAGTCCCTGAGGCCACCCCTCCAATCCACGGCTATCTCGGACACAACATCCAGAGACAAAAGGCTGAAGGAACGCCTCCCCCTCGCCCTTGTTTCAGAGGCCCAGGAGCTCCCTCTCGGGCTGTACATCCGGCCTGCCATACCCTAGGCGCCACTCATAAGCTGAGTTTGTGTTTTCAGACTTCTGTGCCCTCAGCCTGGACCCACACAACCGCCAGGCTAGGGCCTCTGGAGCCACAGCGAAAGATTGTGCCTGCCCTCTCCAAG
This sequence comes from Mustela nivalis, assembly GCF_964662115.1. Taxonomy (NCBI): domain Eukaryota; kingdom Metazoa; phylum Chordata; class Mammalia; order Carnivora; family Mustelidae; genus Mustela; species Mustela nivalis. The sequence continues at coordinate 312,474 of NW_028136249.1, read as the reverse complement.
GAAATTGTGCCCAATCCATTGACCACAACCCTACAGGTTAGGGAAAAGCTCCAAGGCCCCTGAGGCCATCAATAGTGTAGGCCACCCTGGACTAAGAGGGGCTCTCTGACACCAGCGGAGCAACTATCTCCACTTAGACTCTCAGACAGTGTCCCCAGAGACAGAAGGTTGAAATGGACAGGACCCCAGGCCCTAATCTGAACCTTAGCTCTGGTTTCCATGTGTCCGTCCTCAGAGGTCTGTTTTCGTAGACCAGCACACGGGGCTTTTCTGAGGCACCAAACCAAACCTCTCTCGCCTCCACATGGGGAGCTTACTTACTGGGGATGTATCAAACCCTTCAGGTAGGAGAGTTCCGCAGGGCCACTGAACAACCAGCACATTCCAAGGTTTCCATGGACCCAAACGCACATTATGACGCATCCTCAGGAGAGGCCATTTCAACTCAGCCCCCTGGTTAGCGTGCCCCAGAGGCAGCAGATCAAACATATCTTGTGGCTAATGGCCAATGGGAATGCGAGGCATGCTGTACAGGGATCCATCCTTCGAACCGTGCTCTCCAGTCCTTCCGTATGGTATGTCCTGGAGCCATGCAACAGGACTCGAATGTCCCACAGAAGGAAACCTGGTGGTTTGGGGCAACCTCCAATCTCAGCGTGGGAAAACTTCCTTGGCCTCATGAGGCCCCCGCTTCATGAAGGTGCCATCATGGACACATACTCCAGCCTCAGCCAACGTCTGATCCTCAGCCTGACTTCAGATGCAGGAGATTTTGATTCAGCCTCTGCCTAGTGGGCCTGCTCTGCCCTTGGCTCCAATCCTCACTTTAGCTTGTGTTCCTAGACTTCCGTCCTCACACTCCTGGCCCACAAACCCTCCCTACTGGGAATTCTGGGGCCACAATGAAGCACTCCGCCTGCCTGCCAGGAGAAAAACTTTGTCTATGGTGCTGCCCAGAAACCCCAAATGAGGATCAAACTGCTTGGCCCTCGGCAACACCCCAATTGCATAGGCTACCTTAACCACTGATGCTCTGTCGCAAACAGCCTGAGCCCAGACCTTCCAACAGACACCGACACAGCTGGCTGCACACCCAGCACATTGGACCCGCCACTGCCTTAGGCCACCATCCATTCCCAACCTGGGTTTTCAGTCATCAGAACCTAGACCTTATCTCCAATCCCTGCACAGGGGGGAACCTGATGCACAAGTCAGAACCCCTCCTTCCCCATGGCAAGAAACCTTGCTGCTGGCAGTGAGTCAAACCTTCAGTGTAGGAGTAAACGGCATGGCCCATGAGGCCACGCCCATGTGTGAGGGCCGCCTTGGGCACAAACACACATTGTGACCCTCAGCGTGAGTACCTTATTCAAGTAACGCCTCTCAGTGATTGGACCAAGAGCCCGCATATGTGGCTTGCCATACCCATAGGCACGCAGGACTAACTAGATGGTGTGTATTCCAGTTGAGGGAACCCACTGCTGTGCTCTAGAGTCCCTCTCCTGGGGGGTCCCCTGTGGCAGAAAACAGTACTCTTCCCTTCCCACAGAATGAACCCAAACACTTGGGAGCTTGGACAATCCCCCGAGAGGAAGGCTCTTCCTCGGCCCCTGAAGCAACCCCTACCCTGAACGGCCACTGTGAACGCAACACCCAGAGACAAAAGCCTGAGCGACTGCCTCCCACTTGCCCTCCTTTGATATCCAGAGGATCTCCCCTCTCGGACTGGAGATCAGGCCTGCCATTACCTTGGCCCCTACCTGAGCCAAGTTTGCTTTTTCAGACATCTGTCCCCACAGCCCTGGCAAACACAGCCTCTAGGCTGGGTCCTCTGGAGCCATACCACAGGACCATGCCTGCTCTCTCCTGGGAAACTCTGTCCATTCCTTTGGCCACACACCTCCAGAATATGAGAAACCTCAAGGCCCCCGAGCACATACCATTACCGGGAGCCTCCCTGCACACACAGGGGCCTTCGGACACAAGCGGAGCTGCTACCTCCATGAAGGCATGCACACCGATGTCAACAGAGATAGAAGGTTGAGCCCGACAGGCCCTTAGGCCCTAATCTCAACTCTTGCTTTGTTTTCCAGGTGTCACTCCTCAGAGGCTTTGGTTCGAAGAACAGGTTATGGGGCTTTCCTGAGGCACTGAAGAGAACTTCTCTCGTCTCCATATGGGAAGCTTCCTTGTTGGAGCCGTGTCAAACACCTCAGGTTGGAGAATCCTGCAGAGTCCCTGAGCCACCTCCACATTCCAAGGTCTCCCAGGCCACCAAGCCACAGTAGGACTCATCTTCAGGAGAGTCCATTTCAACTCTCCCCTCTGGGTAGCTCACCCAGGAGCCCGCAGATTGAGCCTGCCTTGTCCTGACTAAAGAGTGGGAATATGAGGTGGCATTCCCAGGCATCCATGCTTAGACACCTGCTCTCGAGTCTTTCCGTATGGGGCCTCCTGGAACCATCCAATAGCACTCGACTTTCGTGCAGAAGGAAACCTTGAGGTTTGGAGTAGTTCACAAATCCCATCGTAGGCAAACCTTCCTGGCCTCATGAGGCCCCCACACCATTCAGGAAGAGGCCATGCTGGACAAAAACTCTAGCCTGAGGCACGTCTCAGAGTTGAAATGACCTCAGTGCAGGAGATCTCGATTCAGCCTCTCAGAGTGGGCCTGCCGTGCCATCGGTCCCAAACCTCACGCTAGCTTGTGTTTTCAGACTTCCTTCCTCACACTCCTGGCAAACAAGCCCTCCGGACTAGGAACTCCAGTACCACAACCCAGCCCAGGGTCTGCCCAAGGGAAGAAAGACGTTTCCCTGTGGGGCTCTCTCCAGAAAACCCAGATGAGGATCAACCTGCTCGGGCCTCGACGGTACCCGAACTGGATAGGCTGCTCTGGGCACTCATGCTCTGTCAGACACAGCCTGAAGCCAGACGTCCAGACAGACAAGGAGACAGCTGGCCGCACACCCAGCACTTCGGACACGCCATGGTCTTATGCCATCACCTCTTCCTAACCTTGGTTTTCAGATATCTGAACCTAGACATTATATCAATTCTCCACACAGCTGGGTATCGCAAGCACAACACAGAACTCCTCCTTCCCCGTGGCTGTAAAGCTTGCTCTTGGCATGGAGTCACACCTTCAGGGTGGGAGAAACCTTCCTGGTCCCTGATGCCACGCCCAAACTTGAGTGCTGCTTGGGCACAAATTCACACTCTGACCCTCAGCATGAGCCCCATGTCAAAGAAAGGCCTGTCAGGGCCTGGGCCAAGAGCCCGCATATGGGGCTTGCCAAGCCCCTATGCACCCAATCCTCACCAGTGTTTGAGTTTTCCAGTCGCCCCGCCCGTACCTGGGGCTCTGCTCTGGAATCCCTTTCTTGGAGAGACACATGAGCCAGACAACACGACTCCACCCTTCCCACAAAATGACCCCAAACTCTTGGGAGCTGGGACAAATCCCCAGAGAGCGATACTCGTCCACAGTCCCTGAGGCCACCCCTCCAATCCACGGCTATCTCGGACACAACATCCAGAGACTAAAGCCTGAAGGAACGCCTCCCACTCGCCCTTGTTTCAGAGGCCCAGGAGCTCCCTCTCGGGCTGTACATCCGGCCTGCCATACCCTAGGCGCCACTCATAAGCTGAGTTTGTGTTTTCAGACTTCTGTGCCCTCAGCCTGGACCCACACAACCGCCAGGCTAGGGCCTCTGGAGCCACAGCGAAAGATTGTGCCTGCCCTCTCCAAGGAAATTGTGCCCAATCCATTGACCACAACCCTACAGGTTAGGGAAAAGCTCCAAGGCCCCTGAGGCCATCAATAGTGTAGGCCACCCTGGACTAAGAGGGGCTCTCTGACACCAGCGGAGCAACTATCTCCACTTAGACTCTCAGACAGTGTCCCCAGAGACAGAAGGTTGAAATGGACAGGCCCCCAGGCCCTAATCTGAACCTTAGCTCTGGTTTCCATGTGTCCGTCCTCAGAGGTCTGTTTTCGTAGACCAGCACACGGGGCTTTTCTGAGGCACCAAACCAAACCTCTCTCGCCTCCACATGGGGAGCATACTTACTGGGGATGTATCAAACCCTTCAGGTATGAGAGTTCCGCAGGGCCACTGAACAACCAGCACATTCCAAGGTTTCCATGGACCCAAACGCACATTATGACGCATCCTCAGGAGAGGCCATTTCAACTCAGCCCCCTGGTTAGCGTGCCCCAGAGGCAGCAGATCAAACATATCTTGTGGCTAATGGCCAATGGGAATGCGAGGCATGCTGTACAGGGATCCATCCTTCGAACCGTGCTCTCCAGTCCTTCCGTATGGTATGTCCTGGAGCCATGCAACAGGACTCGAATGTCCCACAGAAGGAAACCTGGTGGTTTGGGGCAACCTCCAAACTCAGCGTGGGAAAACTTCCTTGGCCTCATGAGGCCCCCGCTTCATGAAGGTGCCATCATGGACACATACTCCAGCCTCAGCCAACGTCTGATCCTCAGCCTGACTTCAGATGCAGGAGATTTTGATTCAGCCTCTGCCTAGTGGGCCTGCTCTGCCCTTGGCTCCAATCCTCACTTTAGCTTGTGTTCCTAGACTTCCGTCCTCACACTCCTGGCCCACAAACCCTCCCTTCTGGGAATTCTGGGGCCACAATGAAGCACTCCGCCTGCCACCCAGGAGAAAAACTTTGTCTATGGTGCTGCCCAGAAACCCCAAATGAGGATCAAACTGCTTGGCCCTCGGCAACACCCCAATTGCATAGGCTACCTTAAACACTGATGCTCTGTCGCAAATAGCCTGAGCCCAGACCTTCCAACAGACACCGACACAGCTGGCTGCACACCCAGCACATTGGACCCGCCTCTGCCCTAGACCACCATCCATTCCCAACCTGGGTTTTCAGTCATCAGAACCTAGACCTTATCTCCAATCCCTGCACAGGGCGGAACCTGATGCACAAGTCAGAACCCCTCCTTCCCGATGGCAAGAAACCTTGCTGCTGGCAGTGAGTCAAACCTTCAGTGTAGGAGAAAACGGCATGGCCCATGAGGCCACGCCCATGTGTGAGGGCCGCCTTGGGCACAAACACACATTGTGACCCTCAGCGTGAGTACCTTATTCAAGTAACGCCTCTCAGTGATTGGACCAAGAGCCCGCATATGTGGCTTGCCATGCCCATAGGCACGCAGGACTAACTAGATGGTGTGTATTCCAGTTGAGGGAACCCACTGCTGTGCTCTAGAGTCCCTCTCCTGGGGGGTCCCCTGTGGCAGAAAACAGTACTCTTCCCTTCCCACAGAATGAACCCAAACACTTGGGAGTTTGGACAATCCCCCGAGTGGAAGGCTCTTCCTCGGCCCCTGAAGCAACCCCTACCCTGAACGGCCACTGTGAACGCAACACCCAGAGACAAAAGCCTGAGCGACTGCCTCCCACTTGCCCTCCTTTGATATCCAGAGGATCTCCCCTCTCGGACTGGAGATCAGGCCTGCCATTACCTTGGCCCCTACCTGAGCCAAGTTTGCTTTTTCAGACATCTGTCCCCACAGCCCTGGCAAACACAGCCTCTAGGCTGGGTCCTCTGGAGCCATACCAAAGGACCATGCCTGCTCTCTCCTGGGAAACTCTGTCCATTCCTTTGGCCACACACCTCCAGAATATGAGAAACCTCAAGGCCCCCGAGGACATACCATTACCGGGAGCCTCCCTGCACACACAGGGGCCTTCAGACACAAGCGGAGCTGCTACCTCCATGAAGGCATGCACACCGATGTCAACAGAGATAGAAGGTTGAGCCCGACAGGCCCTTAGGCCCTAATCTCAACTCTTGCTTTGTTTTCCAGGTGTCACTCCTCAGAGGCTTTGGTTCGAAGAACAGGATATGGGGCTTTCCTGAGGCACTGAACAGAACTTCTCTCGTCTCCACATGGGAAGCTTCCTTGTTGGAGCCGTGTCAAACACCTCAGGTTGGAGAATCCTGCAGAGTCCCTGAGCCACCTCCACATTCCAAGGTCTCCCAGGCCACCAAGCCACAGTAGGACTCATCTTCAGGAGAGTCCATTTCAACTCTCCCCTCTGGGTAGCTCACCCAGGAGCCCGCAGATTGAGCCTGCCTTGTCGTGACTAAAGAGTGGGAATATGAGGTGGCGTTCCCAGGCATCCATGCTTAGACACCTGCTCTCGAGTCTTTCCGTATGGGGCCTCCTGGAACCATCCAATAGCACTCGACTTTCGTGCAGAAGGAAACCTTGAGGTTTGGAGTAGTTCACAAATCCCATCGTAGGCAAACCTTCCTGGCCTCATGAGGCCCCCACACCATTCAGGAAGAGGCCATGCTGGACAAAAACTCTAGCCTGAGGCACGTCTCAGAGTTGAAATGACCTCAGTGCAGGAGATCTCGATTCAGCCTCTCAGAGTGGGCCTGCCGTGCCATCGGTCCCAAACCTCACGCTAGCTTGTGTTTTCAGACTTCCTTCCTCACACTCCTGGCAAACAAGCCCTCCGGACTAGGAACTCCAGAACCACAACCAAGCCCAGGGTCTGCCCAAGGGAAGAAAAACGTTTCCCTGTGGGGCTCTCTCCAGAAAACCCAGATGAGGATCAACCTGCTCCGGCCTCGACGGTACCCGAACTGGATAGGCTGCTCTGGGCACTCATGCTCTGTCTGACACAGCCTGAAGCCAGACGTCCAGACAGACAAGGAGACAGCTGGCCGCACACCCAGCACTTCGGACACGCCATGGTCTTATGCCGCCACCTCTTCCTAACCTTGGTTTTCAGATATCTGAACCTAGACATTAGATCAATTCTCCACACAGCTGGGTATCGCAAGCACAACACAGAACTCCTCCTTCCCCGTGGCTGTAAAGCTTGCTCTTGGCATGGAGTCACACCTTCAGGGTGGGAGAAACCTTCCTGGTCCCTGATGCCACGCCCAAACTTGAGTGCTGCTTGGGCACAAATTCACACTCTGACCCTCAGCATGAGCCCCATGTCAAAGAAAGGCCTGTCAGGGCCTGGGCCAAGAGCCCGCATATGGGGCTTGCCAAGCCCCTATGCACCCAATCCTCACCAGTGTTTGAGTTTTCCAGTCGCCCCGCCCGTACCTGGGGCTCTGCTCTGGAATCCCTTTCTTGGAGAGACACATGAGCCAGACAACACGACTCCACCCTTCCCACAAAATGACCCCAAACTCTTGGGAGCTGGGACAAATCCCCAGAGAGCGATACTCGTCCACAGTCCCTGAGGCCACCCCTCCAATCCACGGCTATCTCGGACACAACATCCAGAGACTAAAGCCTGAAGGAACGCCTCCCACTCGCCCTTGTTTCAGAGGCCCAGGAGCTCCCTCTCGGGCTGTACATCCGGCCTGCCATACCCTAGGCGCCACTCATAAGCTGAGTTTGTGTTTTCAGACTTCTGTGCCCTCAGCCTGGACCCACACAACCGCCAGGCTAGGGCCTCTGGAGCCACAGCAAAAGATTGTACCTGCCCTCTCCAAGGAAATTGTGCCCAATCCATTGACCACAACCCTACAGGTTAGGGAAAAGCTCCAAGGCCCCTGAGGCCATCAATAGTGTAGGCCACCCTGGACTAAGAGGGGCTCTCTGACACCAGCGGAGCAACTATCTCCACTTAGACTCTCAGACAGTGTCCCCAGAGACAGAAGGTTGAAATGGACAGGCCCCCAGGCCCTAATCTGAACCTTAGCTCTGGTTTCCATGTGTCCGTCCTCAGAGGTCTGTTTTCGTAGACCAGCACACGGGGCTTTTCTGAGGCACCAAACCAAACCTCTCTCGCCTCCACATGGGGAGCATACTTACTGGGGATGTATCAAACCCTTCAGGTAGGAGAGTTCCGCAGGGCCACTGAACAACCAGCACATTCCAAGGTTTCCATGGACCCAAACGCACATTATGACGCATCCTCAGGAGAGGCCATTTCAACTCAGCCCCCTGGTTAGCGTGCCCCAGAGGCAGCAGATCAAACATATCTTGTGGCTAATGGCCAATGGGAATGCGAGGCATGCTGTACAGGGATCCATCCTTCGAACCGTGCTCTCCAGTCCTTCCGTATGGTATGTCCTGGAGCCATGCAACAGGACTCGAATGTCCCACAGAAGGAAACCTGGTGGTTTGGGGCAACCTCCAAACTCAGCGTGGGAAAACTTCCTTGGCCTCATGAGGCCCCCGCTTCATGAAGGTGCCATCATGGACACATACTCCAGCCTCAGCCAACGTCTGATCCTCAGCCTGACTTCAGATGCAGGAGATTTTGATTCAGCCTCTGCCTAGTGGGCCTGCTCTGCCCTTGGCTCCAATCCTCACTTTAGCTGTGTTCCTAGACTTTTTCCTCACACTCCTGGCCCACAAACCCTCCCTTCTGGGAATTCTGGGGCCACAATGAAGCACTCCGCCTGCCACCCAGGAGAAAAACTTTGTCTATGGTGCTGCCCAGAAACCCCAAATGAGGATCAAACTGCTTGGCCCTCGGCAACACCCCAATTGCATAGGCTACCTTAAACACTGATGCTCTGTCGCAAATAGCCTGAGCCCAGACCTTCCAACAGACACCGACACAGCTGGCTGCACACCCAGCACATTGGACCCGCCTCTGCCCTAGGCCACCATCCATTCCCAACCTGGGTTTTCAGTCATCAGAACCTAGACCTTATCTCCAATCCCTGCACAGGGCGGAACCTGATGCACAAGTCAGAACCCCTCCTTCCCGATGGCAAGAAACCTTTCTGCTGGCAGTGAGTCAAACCTTCAGTGTAGGAGAAAACGGCATGGCCCATGAGGCCACGCCCATGTGTGAGGGCCGCCTTGGGCACAAACACACATTGTGACCCTCAGCGTGAGTACCTTATTCAAGTAACGCCTCTCAGTGATTGGACCAAGAGCCCACATATGTGGCTTGCCATGCCCATAGGCACGCAGGACTAACTAGATGGTGTGTATTCCAGTTGAGGGAACCCACTGCTGTGCTCTAGAGTCCCTCTCCTGGGGGTCCCCTGTGGCAGAAAACAGTACTCTTCCCTTCCCACAGAATGAACCCAAACACTTGGGAGTTTGGACAATCCCCCGAGTGGAAGGCTCTTCCTCGGCCCCTGAAGCAACCCCTACCCTGAACGGCCACTGTGAACGCAACACCCAGAGACAAAAGCCTGAGCGACTGCCTCCCACTTGCCCTCCTTTGATATCCAGAGGATCTCCCCTCTCGGACTGGAGATTAGGCCTGCCATTACCTTGGCCCCTACCTGAGCCAAGTTTGCTTTTTCAGACATCTGCCCCACAGCCCTGGCAAACACAGCCTCTAGGCTGGGTCCTCTGGAGCCATACCACAGGACCATGCCTGCTCTCTCCTGGGAAACTCTGTCCATTCCTTTGGCCACACACCTCCAGAATATGAGAAACCTCAAGGCCCCCGAGGACATACCATTACCGGGAGCCTCCCTGCACACACAGGGGCCTTCGGACACAAGCGGAGCTGCTACCTCCATGAAGGCATGCACACCGATGTCAACAGAGATAGAAGGTTGAGCCCGACAGGCCCTAGGCCCTAATCTCAACTCTTGCTTTGTTTTCCAGGTGTCACTCCTCAGAGGCTTTGGTTCGAAGAACAGGATATGGGGCTTTCCTGAGGCACTGAACAGAACTTCTCTCGTCTCCACATGGGAAGCTTCCTTGTTGGAGCCGTGTCAAACACCTCAGGTTGGAGAATCCTGCAGAGTCCCTGAGCCACCTCCACATTCCAAGGTCTCCCAGGCCACCAAGCCACAGTAGGACTCATCTTCAGGAGAGTCCATTTCAACTCTCCCCTCTGGGTAGCTCACCCAGGAGCCCGCAGATTGAGCCTGCCTTGTCCTGACTAAAGAGTGGGAATATGAGGTGGCGTTCCCAGGCATCCATGCTTAGACACCTGCTCTCGAGTCTTTCCGTATGGGGCCTCCTGGAACCATCCAATAGCACTCGACTTTCGTGCAGAAGGAAACCTTGAGGTTTGGAGTAGTTCACAAATCCCATCGTAGGCAAACCTTCCTGGCCTCATGAGGCCCCCACACCATTCAGGAAGAGGCCATGCTGGACAAAAACTCTAGCCTGAGGCACGTCTCAGAGTTGAAATGACCTCAGTGCAGAAGATCTCGATTCAGCCTCTCAGAGTGGGCCTGCCGTGCCATCGGTCCCAAACCTCACGCTAGCTTGTGTTTTCAGACTTCCTTCCTCACACTCCTGGCAAACAAGCCCTCCGGACTAGGAACTCCAGAACCACAACCCAGCCCAGGGTCTGCCCAAGGGAAGAAAAACGTTTCCCTGTGGGGCTCTCTCCAGAAAACCCAGATGAGGATCAACCTGCTCGGGCCTCGACGGTACCCGAACTGGATAGGCTGCTCTGGGCACTCATGCTCTGTCTGACACAGCCTGAAGCCAGACGTCCAGACAGACAAGGAGACAGCTGGCCGCACACCCAGCACTTCGGACACGCCATGGTCTTATGCCGCCACCTCTTCCTAACCTTGGTTTTCAGATATCTGAACCTAGACATTAGATCAATTCTCCACACAGCTGGGTATCGCAAGCACAACACAGAACTCCTCCTTCCCCGTGGCTGTAAAGCTTGCTCTTGGCATGGAGTCACACCTTCAGGGTGGGAGAAACCTTCCTGGTCCCTGAAACCACGCCCAAACTTGAGTGCTGCTTGGGCACAAATTCACACTCTGACCCTCAGCATGAGCCCCATGTCAAAGAAAGGCCTGTCAGGGCCTGGGCCAAGAGCCCGCATATGGGGCTTGCCAAGCCCCTATGCACCCAATCCTCACCAGTGTTTGAGTTTTCCAGTCGCCCCGCCCGTACCTGGGGCTCTGCTCTGGAATCCCTTTCTTGGAGAGACACATGAGCCAGACAACACGACTCCACCCTTCCCACAAAATGACCCCAAACTCTTGGGAGCTGGGACAAATCCCCAGAGAGGGATACTCGTCCACAGTCCCTGAGGCCACCCCTCCAATCCACGGCAATCTCGGACACAACATCCAGAGACAAAAGCCTGAAGGAACGCCTCCCCCTCGCCCTTGTTTCAGAGGCCCAGGAGCTCCCTCTCGGGCTGTACATCCGGCCTGCCATACCCTAGGCGCCACTCATAAGCTGAGTTTGTGTTTTCAGACTTCTGTGCCCTCAGCCTGGACCCACACAACCGCCAGGCTAGGGCCTCTGGAGCCACAGCGAAAGATTGTGCCTGCCCTCTCCAAGGAAATTGTGCCCAATCCATTGACCACAACCCTACAGGTTAGGGAAAAGCTCCAAGGCCCCTGAGGCCATCAATAGTGTAGGCCACCCTGGACTAAGAGGGGCTCTCTGACACCAGCGGAGCCACTATCTCCACTTAGACTCTCAGACAGTGTCCCCAGAGACAGAAGGTTGAAATGGACAGGCCCCCAGGCCCTAATCTGAACCTTAGCTCTGGTTTCCATGTGTCCGTCCTCAGAGGTCTGTTTTCGTAGACCAGCACACGGGGCTTTTCTGAGGCACCAAACCAAACCTCTCTCGCCTCCACATGGGGAGCTTACTTACTGGGGATGTATCAAACCCTTCAGGTAGGAGAGTTCTGCAGGGCCAATGAACAACCAGCACATTCCAAGGTTTCCATGGACCCAAACGCACATTATGACGCATTCTCAGGAGAGGCCATTTCAACTCAGCCCCCTGGTTAGCGTGCCCCAGAGGCAGCAGATCAAACATATCTTGTGGCTAATGGCCAATGGGAATGCGAGGCATGCTGTACAGGGATCCATCCTTCCAACCGTGCTCTCCAGTCCTTCCGTATGGTATGTTCTGGAGCCATGCAACAGGACTCGAATGTCCCACAGAAGGAAACCTGGTGGTTTGGGGCAACCTCCAAACTCAGCGTGGGAAAACTTCCTTGGCCTCATGAGGCCCCCGCTTCATGAAGGTGCCATCATGGACACATACTCCAGCCTCAGCCAACGTCTGATCCTCAGCCTGACTTCAGATGCAGGAGATTTTGATTCAGCCTCTGCCTAGTGGGCCTGCTCTGCCCTTGGCTCCAATCCTCACTTTAGCTTGTGTTCCTAGACTTCCGTCCTCACACTCCTGGCCCACAAACCCTCCCTTCTGGGAATTCTGGGGCCACAATGAAGCACTCCGCCTGCCTCCCAGGAGAAAAACTTTGTCTATGGTGCTGCCCAGAAACCCCAAATGAGGATCAAACTGCTTGGCCCTCGGCAACACCCCAATTGCATAGGCTACCTTAAACACTGATGCTCTGTCGCAAATAGCCTGAGCCCAGACCTTCCAACAGACACCGACACAGCTGGCTGCACACCCAGCACATTGGACCCGCCACTGCCTTAGGCCACCATCCATTCCCAACCTGGGTTTTCAGTCATCAGAACCTAGACCTTATCTCCAATCCCTGCACAGGGCGGAACCTGATGCACAAGTCAGAACCCCTCCTTCCCCATGGCAAGAAACCTTGCTGCTGGCAGTGAGTCAAACCTTCAGTGTAGGAGAAAACGGCATGGCCCATGAGGCCACGCCCATGTGTGAGGGCCGCCTTGGGCACAAACACACATTGTGACCCTCAGCGTGAGTACCTTATTCAAGTAACGCCTCTCAGTGATTGGACCAAGAGCCCGCATATGTGGCTTGCCATGCCCATAGGCACGCAGGACTAACTAGATGGTGTGTATTCCAGTTGAAGGAACCCACTGCTGTGCTCTAGAGACCCTCTCCTGGGGGGTCCCCTGTGGCAGAAAACAGTACTCTTCCCTTCCCACAGAATGAACCCAAACACTTGGGAGTTTGGACAATCCCCCGAGTGGAAGGCTCTTCCTCGGCCCCTGAAGCAACCCCTACCCTGAACGGCCACTGTGAACGCAACACCCAGAGACAAAAGCCTGAGTGACTGCCTCCCACTTGCCCTCCTTTGATATCCAGAGGATCTCCCCTCTCGGACCGGAGATCAGGCCTGCCATTACCTTGGCCCCTACCTGAGCCAAGTTTGCTTTTTCAGACATCTGTCCCCACAGCCCTGGCAAACACAGCCTCTAGGCTGGGTCCTCTGGAGCCATACCACAGGACCATGCCTGCTCTCTCCTGGGAAACTCTGTCCATTCCTTTGGCCACACACCTCCAGAATATGAGAAACCTCAAGGCCCCCGAGGACATACCATTACCGGGAGCCTCCCTGCACACACAGGGGCCTTCGGACACAAGCGGAGCTGCTACCTCCATGAAGGCATGCACACCGATGTCAACAGAGATAGAAGGTTGAGCCCGACAGGCCCTTAGGCCCTAATCTCAACTCTTGCTTTGTTTTCCAGGTGTCACTCCTCAGAGGCTTTGGTTCGAAGAACAGGATATGGGGCTTTCCTGAGGCACTGAACAGAACTTCTCTCGTCTCCACATGGGAAGCTTCCTTGTTGGAGCCGTGTCAAACACCTCAGGTTGGAGAATCCTGCAGAGTCCCTGAGCCACCTCCACATTCCAAGGTCTCCCAGGCCACCAAGCCACAGTAGGACTCATCTTCAGGAGAGTCCATTTCAACTCTCCCCTCTGGGTAGCTCACCCAGGAGCCCGCAGATTGAGCCTGCCTTGTCCTGACTAAAGAGTGGGAATATGAGGTGGCGTTCCCAGGCATCCATGCTTAGACACCTGCTCTCGAGTCTTTCCGTATGGGGCCTCCTGGAACCATCCAATAGCACTCGACTTTCGTGCAGAAGGAAACCTTGAGGTTTGGAGTAGTTCACAAATCCCATCGTAGGCAAACCTTCCTGGCCTCATGAGGCCCCCACACCATTCAGGAAGAGGCCATGCTGGACAAAAACTCTAGCCTGAGGCACGTCTCAGAGTTGAAATGACCTCAGTGCAGGAGATCTCGATTCAGCCTCTCAGAGTGGGCCTGCCGTGCCATCGGTCCCAAACCTCACGCTAGCTTGTGTTTTCAGACTTCCTTCCTCACACTCCTGGCAAACAAGCCCTCCGGACTAGGAACTCCAGAACCACAACCCAGCCCAGGGTCTGCCCAAGGGAAGAAAAACGTTTCCCTGTGGGGCTCTCTCCAGAAAACCCAGATGAGGATCAACCTGCTCGGGCCTCGACGGTACCCGAACTGGATAGGCTGCTCTGGGCACTCATGCTCTGTCTGACACAGCCTGAAGCCAGACGTCCAGACAGACAAGGAGACAGCTGGCCGCACACCCAGCACTTCGGACACGCCATGGTCTTATGCCGCCACCTCTTCCTAACCTTGGTTTTCAGATATCTGAACCTAGACATTAGATCAATTCTCCACACAGCTGGGTATCGCAAGCACAACACAGAACTCCTCCTTCCCCGTGGCTGTAAAGCTTGCTCTTGGCATGGAGTCACACCTTCAGGGTGGGAGAAACCTTCCTGGTCCCTGATGCCACGCCCAAACTTGAGTGCTGCTTGGGCACAAATTCACACTCTGACCCTCAGCATGAGCCCCATGTCAAAGAAAGGCCTGTCAGGGCCTGGGCCAAAGGCCCGCATATGGGGCTTGCCAAGCCCCTATGCACCCAATCCTCACCAGTGTTTGAGTTTTCCAGTCGCCCCGCCCGTACCTGGGGCTCTGCTCTGGAATCCCTTTCTTGGAGAGACACATGAGCCAGACAACACGACTCCACCCTTCCCACAAAATGACCCCAAACTCTTGGGAGCTGGGACAAATCCCCAGAGAGGGATACTCGTCCACAGTTCCTGAGGCCACCCCTCCAATCCACGGCTATCTCGGACACAACATCCAGAGACAAAAGCCTGAAGGAACGCCTCCCACTCGCCCTTGTTTCAGAGGCCCAGGAGCTCCCTCTCGGGCTGTACATCCGGCCTGCCATACCCTAGGCGCCACTCATAAGCTGAGTTTGTGTTTTCAGACTTCTGTGCCCTCAGCCTGGACCCACACAACCGCCAGGCTAGGGCCTCTGGAGCCACAGCGAAAGATTGTGCCTGCCCTCTCCAAGGAAATTGTGCCCAATCCATTGACCGCAACCCTACAGGTTAGGGAAAAGCTCCAAGGCCCCTGAGGCCATCAATAGTGTAGGCCACCCTGGACTAAGAGGGGCTCTCTGACACCAGCGGAGCAACTATCTCCACTTAGACTCTCAGACAGTGTCCCCAGAGACAGAAGGTTGAAATGGACAGGCCCCCAGGCCCTAATCTGAACCTTAGCTCTGGTTTCCATGTGTCCGTCCTCAGAGGTCTGTTTTCGTAGACCAGCACACGGGGCTTTTCTGAGGCACCAAACCAAACCTCTCTCGCCTCCACATGGGGAGCTTACTTACTGGGGATGTATCAAACCCTTCAGGTAGGAGAGTTCCGCAGGGCCACTGAACAACCAGCACATTCCAAGGTTTCCATGGACCCAAACGCACATTATGACGCATCCTCAGGAGAGGCCATTTCAACTCAGCCCCCTGGTTAGCGTGCCCCAGAGGCAGCAGATCAAACATATCTTGTGGCTAATGGCCAATGGGAATGCGAGGCATGCTGTACAGGGATCCATCCTTCGAACCGTGCTCTCCAGTCCTTCCGTATGGTATGTCCTGGAGCCATGCAACAGGACTCGAATGTCCCACAGAAGGAAACCTGGTGGTTTGGGGCAACCTCCAAACTCAGCGTGGGAAAACTTCCTTGGCCTCATGAGGCCACCGCTTCATGAAGGTGCCATCATGGACACATACTCCAGCCTCAGCCAACGTCTGATCCTCAGCCTGACTTCAGATGCAGGAGATTTTGATTCAGCCTCTGCCTAGTGGGCCTGCTCTGCCCTTGGCTCCAATCCTCACTTTAGCTTGTGTTCCTAGACTTCCGTCCTCACACTCCTGGCCCACAAACCCTCCCTTCTGGGAATTCTGGGGCCACAATGAAGCACTCCGCCTGCCTCCCAGGAGAAAAACTTTGTCTATGGTGCTGCCCAGAAACCCCAAATGAGGATCAAACTGCTTGGCCCTCGGCAACACCCCAATTGCATAGGCTACCTTAACCACTGATGCTCTGTCGCAAATAGCCTGAGCCCAGACCTTCCAACAGACACCGACACAGCTGGCTGCACACCCAGCACATTGGACCCGCCACTGCCTTAGGCCACCATCCATTCCCAACCTGGGTTTTCAGTCATCAGAACCTAGACCTTATCTCCAATCCCTGCACAGGGCGGAACCTGATGCACAAGTCAGAACCCCTCCGTCCCCATGGCAAGAAACCTTGCTGCTGGCAGTGAGTCAAACCTTCAGTGTAGGAGAAAACGGCATGGCCCATGAGGCCACGCCCATGTGTGAGGGCCGCCTTGGGCACAAACACACATTGTGACCCTCAGCGTGAGTACCTTATTCAAGTAACGCCTCTCAGTGATTGGACCAAGAGCCCGCATATGTGGCTTGCCATGCCCATAGGCACGCAGGACTAACTAGATGGTGTGTATTCCAGTTGAGGGAACCCACTGCTGTGCTCTAGAGTCCCTCTCCTGGGGGGTCCCCTGTGGCAGAAAACAGTACTCTTCCCTTCCCACAGAATGAACCCAAACACTTGGGAGCTTGGACAATCCCCCGAGAGGAAGGCTCTTCCTCGGCCCCTGAAGCAACCCCTACCCTGAACGGCCACTGTGAACGCAACACCCAGAGACAAAAGCCTGAGCGACTGCCTCCCACTTGCCCTCCTTTGATATCCAGAGGATCTCCCCTCTCGGACTGGAGATCAGGCCTGCCATTACCTTGGCCCCTACCTGAGCCAAGTTTGCTTTTTCAGACATCTGTCCCCACAGCCCTGGCAAACACAGCCTCTAGGCTGGGTCCTCTGGAGCCATACCACAGGACCATGCCTGCTCTCTCCTGGGAAACTCTGTCCATTCCTTTGGCCACACACCTCCAGAATATGAGAAACCTCAAGGCCCCCGAGGACATACCATTACCGGGAGCCTCCCTGCACACACAGGGGCCTTCAGACACAAGCTGAACTGCTACCTCCATGAAGGCATGCACACAGATGTCAACAGAGATAGAAGGTTGAGCCCGACAGGCCCTTAGGCCCTAATCTCAACTCTTGCTTTGTTTTCCAGGTGTCACTCCTCAGAGGCTTTGGTTCGAAGAACAGGATATGGGGCTTTCCTGAGGCACTGAACAGAACTTCTCTCGTCTCCACATGGGAAGCTTCCTTGTTGGAGCCGTGTCAAACACCTCAGGTTGGAGAATCCTGCAGAGTCCCTGAGCCACCTCCACATTCCAAGGTCTCCCAGGCCACCAAGCCACAGTAGGACTCATCTTCAGGAGAGTCCATTTCAACTCTCCCCTCTGGGTAGCTCACCCAGGAGCCCGCAGATTGAGCCTGCCTTGTCGTGACTAAAGAGTGGGAATATGAGGTGGCGTTCCCAGGCATCCATGCTTAGACACCTGCTCTCGAGTCTTTCCGTATGGGGCCTCCTGGAACCATCCAATAGCACTCGACTTTCGTGCAGAAGGAAACCTTGAGGTTTGGAGTAGTTCACAAATCCCATCGTAGGCAAACCTTCCTGGCCTCATGAGGCCCCCACACCATTCAGGAAGAGGCCATGCTGGACAAAAACTCTAGCCTGAGGCACGTCTCAGAGTTGAAATGACCTCAGTGCAGGAGATCTCGATTCAGCCTCTCAGAGTGGGCCTGCCGTGCCATCGGTCCCAAACCTCACGCTAGCTTGTGTTTTCAGACTTCCTTCCTCACACTCCTGGCAAACAAGCCCTCCGGACTAGGAACTCCAGAACCACAACCCAGCCCAGGGTCTGCCCAAGGGAAGAAAAACGTTTCCCTGTGGGGCTCTCTCCAGAAAACCCAGATGAGGATCAACCTGCTCGGGCCTCGACGGTACCCGAACTGGATAGGCTGCTCTGGGCACTCATGCTCTGTCTGACACAGCCTGAAGCCAGACGTCCAGACAGACAAGGAGACAGCTGGCCGCACACCCAGCACTTCGGACACGCCATGGTTTATGCCGTCACCTCTTCCTAACCTTGGTTTTCAGATATCTGAACCTAGACATTATATCAATTCTCCACACAGCTGGGTATCGCAAGCACAACACAGAACTCCTCCTCCCCCGTGGCTGGAAAGCTTGCTCGTGGCATGGAGTCACACCTTCAGGGTGGGAGAAACCTTCCTGGTCCCTGATGCCACGCCCAAACTTGAGTGCTGCTTGGGCACAAATTCAAACTCTGACCCTCAGCATGAGCCCCATGTCAAAGAAAGGCCTGTCAGGGCCTGGGCCAAGAGCCCGCATATGGGGCTTGCCAAGCCCCTATGCACCCAATCCTCACCAGTTTTTGAGTTTTCCAGTCGCCCCGCCCGTACCTGGGGCTCTGCTCTGGAATCCTTTTCTTGGAGAGACACATGAGCCAGACATGACGACTCCACCCTTCCCACAAAATGACCCCAAACTCTTTGGAGCTGGGACAAATCCCCAGAGAGCGATACTCGTCCACAGTCCCTGAGGCCACCCCTCCAATCCACGGCTATCTCGGACACAACATCCAGAGACAAAAGCCTGAAGGAACGCCTCCCCCTCGCCCTTGTTTCAGAGACCCAGGAGCTCCCTCTCGGGCTGTACATCCGGCCTGCCATACCCTAGGCGCCACTCATAAGCTGAGTTTGTGTTTTCAGACTTCTGTGCCCTCAGCCTGGACCCACACAACCGCCAGGCTAGGGCCTCTGGAGCCACAGCGAAAGATTGTTCCTGCCCTCTCCAAGGAAATTGTGCCCAATCCATTGACCACAACCCTACAGGTTAGGGAAAAGCTCCAAGGCCCCTGAGGCCATCAATAGTGTAGGCCACCCTGGACTAAGAGGGGCTCTCTGACACCAGCAGAGCAACTATCTCCACTTAGACTCTCAGACAGTGTCCCCAGAGACAGAAGGTTGAAATGGACAGGCCCCCAGGCCCTAATCTGAACCTTAGCTTTGGTTTCCATGTGTCCGTCCTCAGAGGTCTGTTTTCGTAGACCAGCACACGGGGCTTTTCTGAGGCACCAAACCAAACCTCTCTCGTCTCCACATGGGGAGCTTACTTCCTGGGGATGTATCAAACCCTTCAGGTAGGAGAGTTCCGCAGGGCCACTGAACAACCAGCACATTCCAAGGTTTCCATGGACCCAAACGCACATTATGACGCATCCTCAGGAGAGGCCATTTCAACTCAGCCCCCTGGTTAGCGTGCCCCAGAGGCAGCAGATCAAACATATCTTGTGGCTAATGGCCAATGGGAATGCGAGGCATGCTGTACAGGGATCCATCCTTCGAACCGTGCTCTCCAGTCCTTCCGTATGGTATGTCCTGGAGCCATGCAACAGGACTCGAATGTCCCACAGAAGGAAACCTGGTGGTTTGGGGCAACCTCCAAACTCAGCGTGGGAAAACTTCCTTGGCCTCATGAGGCCCCCGCTTCATGAAGGTGCCATCATGGACACATACTCCAGCCTCAGCCAACGTCTGATCCTCAGCCTGACTTCAGATGCAGGAGATTTTGATTCAGCCTCTGCCTAGTGGGCCTGCTCTGCCCTTGGCTCCAATCCTCACTTTAGCTTGTGTTCCTAGACTTCCGTCCTCACACTCCTGGCCCACAAACCCTCCCTTCTGGGAATTCTGGGGCCACAATGAAGCACTCCGCCTGCCTCCCAGGAGAAAAACTTTGTCTATGGTGCTGCCCAGAAACCCCAAATGAGGATCAAACTGCTTGGCCCTCGGCAACACCCCAATTGCATAGGCTACCTTAAACACTGATGCTCTGTCGCAAATAGCCTGAGCCCAGACCTTCCAACAGACACCGACACAGCTGGCTGCACACCCAGCACATTGGACACGCCACTGCTTAGGCCACCAACCATTCCCAACCTGGGTATTCAGTCATCAGAACCTAGACCTTATCTCCAATCCCTGCACAGGGGGGAACCTGATGCACAAGTCAGAACCCATCCTTCCCCATGGCAAGAAACCTTGCTGCTGGCAGTGAGTCAAACCTTCAGTGTAGGAGAAAACGGCATGGCCCATGAGGCCACGCCCATGTGTGAGGGCCGCCTTGGGCACAAACACACATTGTGACCCTCAGCGTGAGTACCGTATTCAAGTAACGCCTCTCAGTGATTGGACCAAGAGCCCGCATATGTGGCTTGCCATGCCCATAGGCACGCAGGACTAACTAGATGGTGTGTATTCCAGTTGAGGGAACCCACTGCTGTGCTCTAGAGTCCCTCTCCTGGGGGGGCCCCTGTGGCAGAAAACAGTACTCTTCCGTTCCCACAGAATGAACCCAAACACTTGGGAGCTTGGACAATCCCCCGAGAGGAAGGCTCTTCCTCGGCCCCTGAAGCAACCCCTACCCTGAACGGCCACTGTGAACGCAACATCCAGAGACAAAAGCCTGAGCGACTGCCTCCCACTTGCCCTCCTTTGATATCCAGAGGATCTCCCCTCTCGGACTGGAGATCAGGCCTGCCATTACCTTGGCCCCTACCTGAGCCAAGTTTGCTTTTTCAGACATCTGTCCCCACAGCCCTGGCAAACACAGCCTCTAGGCTGGGTCCTCTGGAGCCATACCACAGGACCATGCCTGCTCTCTCCTGGGAAACTCTGTCCATTCCTTTGGCCACACACCTCCAGAATATGAGAAACCTCAAGGCCCCCGAGGACATACCATTACCGGGAGCCTCCCTGCACACACAGGGGCCTTCGGACACAAGCGGAGCTGCTAGCTCCATGAAGGCATGCACACAGATGTCAACAGAGATAGAAGGTTGAGCCCGACAGGCCCTTAGGCCCTAATCTCAACTCTTGCTTTGTTTTCCAGGTGTCACTCCTCATAGGCTTTGGTTCGAAGAACAGTATATGGGGCTTTCCTGAGGCACTGAACAGAACTTCTCTCGTCTCCACATGGGAAGCTTCCTTGTTGGAGCCGTGTCAAACACCTCAGGTTGGAGAATCCTGCAGAGTCCCTGAGCCACCTCCACATTCCAAGGTCTCCCAGGCCACCAAGCCACAGTAGACTCATCTTCACCAGAGTCCATTTCAACTCTCCCCTCTGGGTAGCTCACCCAGGAGCCCGCAGATTGAGCCTGCCTTGTCCTGACTAAAGAGTGGGAATATGAGGTGGCGTTCCCAGGCATCCATGCTTAGACACATGCTCTCGAGTCTTTCCGTATGGGGCCTCCTGGAACCATCCAATAGCACTCGCCTTTCGTGCAGAAGGAAACTTTGAGGTTTGGAGTAGTTCACAAATCCCATCGTAGGCAAACCTTCCTGGCCTCATGAGGCCCACACACCATTCAGGAAGAGGCAATGCTGGACAAAAACTCTAGCCTGAGGCACGTCTCAGAGTTGAAATGACCTCAGTGCAGGAGATCTCGATTCAGCCTCTCAGAGTGGGGCTGCCGTGCCATCGGTCCCAAACCTCACGCTAGCTTCTGTTTCCAGACTTCCTTCCTCACACTCCTGGCAAACAAGCCCTCCGGACTAGGAACTCCAGAACCACAACCCAGCCTAGGGTCTGCCCAAGGGAAGAAAAACGTTTCCCTGTGGGGCTCTCTCCAGAAAACCCAGATGAGGATCAACCTGCTCGGGCCTCGACGGTACCCGAACTGGATAGGCTGCTCTGGGCACTCATGCTCTGTCTGACACAGCCTGAAGCCAGACGTCTAGACAGACAAAGAGACAGCTGGCCGCACACCCAGCACTTCGGACACGCCATGGTCTTATGCCGTCACCTCTTCCTGACCTTGGTTTTCAGATATCTGAACCTAGACATTATATCAATTCACCACACAGCTGGGTATCGCAAGCACAACACAGAACTCCTCCTTCCCCGTGGCTGTAAAGCTTGCTCTTGGCATGGAGTCACACCTTCAGGGTGGGAGAAACCTTCCTGGTCCCTGATGCCACGCCCAAACTTGAGTGCTGCTTGGGCACAAATTCACACTCTGACCCTCAGCATGAGCCCCATGCCAAAGAAAGGCCTGTCAGGGCCTGGGCCAAGAGCCCGCATATGGGGCTTGCCAAGCCCCTATGCACCCAATCCTCACCAGTGTTTGAGTTTTCCAGTCGCCCCGCCCGTACCTGGGGCTCTGCTCTGGAATCCCTTTCTTGGGGAGACACATGAGCGAGACAACACGACTCCACTCTTCCCACAAAATGACCCGAAACTCTTGGGAGCTGGGACAAATCCCCAGAGAGGGATACTCGTCCACAGTCCCTGAAGCCACCCCTCCAATCCACGGCTATCTCGGACACAACATCCAGAGACAAAAGCCTGAAGGAACGCCTCCCACTCGCCCTTGTTTCAGAGACCCAGGAGCTCCCTCTCGGGCTGTACATCCGGCCTGCCATACCCTAGGCGCCACTCATAAGCTGAGTTTGTGTTTTCAGACTTCTGTGCCCTCAGCCTGGACCCACACAACCGCCAAGCTAGGGCCTCTGGAGCCACAGCGAAAGATTGTGTCTGCCCTCTCCAAGGAAATTGTGCCCAATCCATTGACCACAACCCTACAGGTTAGGGAAAAGCTCCAAGGCCCCTGAGGCCATCAATAGTGTAGGCCACCCTGGACTAAGAGGGGCTCTCTGACAGCAGCAGAGCAACTATCTCCACTTAGACTCTCAGACAGTGTCCCCAGAGACAGAAGGTTAAAATGGACAGGCCCCCATGCCCTAATCTGAACCTTAGCTTTGGTTTCCATGTGTCCGTCCTCAGAGGTCTGTTTTCGTAGACCAGCACACGGGGCTTTTCTGAGGCACCAAACCAAACCTCTCTCGTCTCCACATGGGGAGCTTACTTACTGGGGATGTATCAAACCCTTCAGGTAGGAGAGTTCCGCAGGGCCACTGAACAACCAGCACATTCCAAGGTTTCCATGGACCCAAACGCACATTATGACGCATCCTCAGGAGAGGCCATTTCAACTCAGCCCCCTGGTTAGCGTGCCCCAGAGGCAGCAGATCAAACATATCTTGTGGCTAATGGCCAATGGGAATGCGAGGCATGCTGTACAGGGATCCATCCTTCGAACCGTGCTCTCCAGTCCTTCCGTATGGTATGTCCTGGAGCCATGCAACAGGACTCGAATGTCCCACAGAAGGAAACCTGGTGGTTTGGGGCAACCTCCAAACTCAGCGTGGGAAAACTTCCTTGGCCTCATGAGGCCCCCGCTTCATGAAGGTGCCATCATGGACACATACTCCACCCTCAGCCAACGTCTGATCCTCAGCCTGACTTCAGATGCAGGAGATTTTGATTCAGCCTCTGCCTAGTGGGCCTGCTCTGCCCTTGGCTCCAATCCTCACTTTAGCTTGTGTTCCTAGACTTCCGTCCTCACACTCCTGGCCCACAAACCCTCCCTTCTGGGAATTCTGGGGCCACAATGAAGCACTCCGCCTGCCTCCCAGGAGAAAAACTTTGTCTATGGTGCTGCCCAGAAACCCCAAATGAGGATCAAACTGCTTGGCCCTCGGCAACACCCCAATTGCATAGGCTACCTTAAACACTGATGCTCTGTCGCAAATAGCCTGAGCCCAGACCTTCCAACAGACACCGACACAGCTGGCTGCACACCCAGCACATTGGACCCGCCACTGCCTTAGGCCACCATCCATTCCCAACCTGGGTTTTCAGTCATCAGAACCTAGACCTTATCTCCAATCCCTGCACAGGGGGAAACCTGATGCACAAGTCAGAACCCCTCCTTCCCCATGGCAAGAAACCTTGCTGCTGGCAGTGAGTCAAACCTTCAGTGTAGGAGAAAACGGCATGGCCCATGAGGCCACGCCCATGTGTGAGGGCCGCCTTGGGCACAAACACACATTGTGACCCTCAGCGTGAGTACCGTATTCAAGTAACGCCTCTCAGTGATTGGACCAAGAGCCCGCATATGTGGCTTGCCATGCCCATAGGCACGCAGGACTAACTAGATGCTGTGTATTCCAGTTGAGGGAACCCACTGCTGTGCTCTAGAGTCCCTCTCCTGGGGGGTCCCCTGTGGCAGAAAACAGTACTCTTCCCTTCCCACAGAATGAATCCAAACACTTGGGAGCTTGGACAATCCCCCGAGAGGAAGGCTCTTCCTCGGCCCCTGAAGCAAACCCTACCCTGAACGGCCACTGTGAACGCAACACCCAGAGACAAAAGCCTGAGCGACTGCCTCCCACTTGCCCTCCTTTGATATCCAGAGGATCTCCCCTCTCGGACTGGAGATCAGGCCTGCCATTACCTTGGCCCCTACCTGAGCCAAGTTTGCTTTTTCAGACATCTGTCCCCACAGCCCTGGCAAACACAGCCTCTAGGCTGGGTCCTCTGGAGCCATACCACAGGACCATGCCTGCTCTCTCCTGGGAAACTCTGTCCATTCCTTTGGCCACACACCTCCAGAATATGAGAAACCTCAAGGCCCCCGAGGACATACCATTACCGGGAGCCTCCCTGCACACACAGGGGCCTTCGGACACAAGCGGAGCTGCTACCTCCATGAAGGCATGCACACCGATGTCAACAGAGATAGAAGGTTGAGCCCGACAGGCCCTTAGGCCCTAATCTCAACTCTTGCTTTGTTTTCCAGGTGTCACTCCTCAGAGGCTTTGGTTCGAAGAACAGGATATGGGGCTTTCCTGAGGCACTGAACAGAACTTCTCTCGTCTCCACATGGGAAGCTTCCTTGTTGGAGCCATGTCAAACACCTCAGGTTGGAGAATCCTGCAGAGTCCCTGAGCCACCTCCACATTCCAAGGTCTCCCAGGCCACCAAGCCACAGTAGGACTCATCTTCAGGAGAGTCCATTTCAACTCTCCCCTCTGGGTAGCTCACCCAGGACCCGCAGATTGAGCCTGCCTTGTCCTGACTAAAGAGTGGGAATATGAGGTGGCGTTCCCAGGCATCCATGCTTAGACACCTGCTCTCGAGTCTTTCCCTATGGGGCCTCCTGGAACCATCCAATAGCACTCGACTTTCGTGCAGAAGGAAACCTTGAGGTTTGGAGTAGTTCACAAATCCCATCGTAGGCAAACCTTCCTGGCCTCATGTGGCCCCCACACCATTCAGGAAGAGGCCATGCTGGACAAAAACTCTAGCCTGAGGCACGTCTCAGAGTTGAAATGACCTCAGTGCAGGAGATCTCGATTCAGCCTCTCAGAGTGGGGCTGCCGTGCCATCGGTCCCAAACCTCACGCTAGCTTCTGTTTCCAGACTTCCTTCCTCACACTCCTGGCAAACAAGCCCTCCGGACTAGGAACTCCAGAACCACAACCCAGCCCAGGGTCTGCCCAAGGGAAGAAAAACGTTTCCCTGTGGGGCTCTCTCCAGAAAACCCAGATGAGGATCAACCTGCTCGGGCCTCGACCGGTACCCGAACTGGATAGGCTGCTCTGGGCACTCATGCTCTGTCTGACACAGCCTGAAGCCAGACGTCCAGACAGACAAGGAGACAGCTGGCCGCACACCCAGCACTTCGGACACGCCATGGTCTTATGCCGTTACCACTTCCTGACCTTGGTTTTCAGATATCTGAACCTAGACATTATATCAATTCTCCACACAGCTGGGTATCGCAAGCACAACACAGAACTCCTCCTTCCCCGTGGCTGTAAAGCTTGCTCTTGGCATGGAGTCACACCTTCAGGGTGGGAGAAACCTTCCTGGTCCCTGATGCCACGCCCAAACTTGAGTGCTGCTTGGGCACAAATTCACACTCTGACCCTCAGCATGAGCCCCATGTCAAAGAAAGGCCTGTCAGGGCCTGGGCCAAGAGCCCGCATATGGGGCTTGCCAAGCCCCTATGCACCCAATCCTCACCAGTGTTTGAGTTTTCCAGTCGCCCCGCCCGTACCTGGGGCTCTGCTCTGGAATCCCTTTCTTGGAGAGACACGTGAGCCAGACAACACTTTTCCACCCTTCCCACAAAATGACCCCAAACTCTTGGGAGCTGGGACAAATCCCCAGAGAGGGATACTCGTCCACAGTCCCTGAGGCCACCCCTCCAATCCACGGCTATCTCGGACACAACATCCAGAGACAAAAGCCTGAAGGAACGCCTCCCACTCGCGCTTGTTTCAGAGACCCAGGAGCTCCCTCTCGGGCTGTACATCCGGCCTGCCATACCCTAGGCGCCACTCATTAGCTGAGTTTGTGTTTTCAGACTTCTGTGCCCTCAGCCTGGACCCACACAACCGCCAGGCTAGGGCCTCTGGAGCCACAGCGAAAGATTGTTCCTGCCCTCTCCAAGGAAATTGTGCCCAATCCATTGACCACAACCCTACAGGTTAGGGAAAAGCTCCAAGGCCCCTGAGGCCATCAATAGTGTAGGCCACCCTGGACTAAGAGGGGCTCTCTGACACCAGCGGAACAACTATCTCCACTTAGACTCTCAGACAGTGTCCCCAGAGACAGAAGGCTAAAATGGACAGGCCCCCAGGCCCTAATCTGAACCTTAGCTTTGGTTTCCATGTGTCCGTCCTCAGAGGTCTGTTTTCGTAGACCAGCACACGGGGCTTTTCTGAGGCACCAAACCAAACCTCTCTCGCCTCCACATGGGGAGCTTACTTACTGGGGATGTATCAAAACCTTCAGGTAGGAGATTTCCGCAGGGCCACTGAACAACCAGCACATTCCAAGGTTTCCATGGACCCAAACGCACATTATGACGCATCCCAGGAGAGGCCATTTCAACTCAGCCCCCTGGTTAGCGTGCCCCAGAGGCAGCAGATCAAACATATCTTGTGGCTAATGGCCAATGGGAATGCGAGGCATGCTGTACAGGGATCCATCCTTCGAACCGTGCTCTCCAGTCCTTCCGTATGGTATGTCCTGGAGCCATGCAACAGGACTCGAATGTCCCACAGAAGGAAACCTGGTGGTTTGGGGCAACCTCCAAACTCAGCGTGGGAAAACTTCCTTGGCCTCATGAGGCCCCCGCTTCATGAAGGTGCCATCATGGACACATACTCCAGCCTCAGCCAACGTCTGATCCTCAGCCTGACTTCAGATGCAGGAGATTTTGATTCAGCCTCTGCCTAGTGGGCCTGCTCTGCCCTTGGATCCAATCCTCACTTTAGCTTGTGTTCCTAGACTTCCGTCCTCACACTCCTGGCCCACAAACCCTCCCTTCTGGGAATTCTGGGGCCACAATGAAGCACTCCGCCTGACCCCAGGAGAAAAACTTTGTCTATGGTGCTGCCCAGAAACCCCAAATGAGGATCAAACTGCTTGGCCCTCGGCAACACCCCAATTGCATAGGCTACCTTAAACACTGATGCTCTGTCGCAAATAGCCTGAGCCCAGACCTTCCAACAGACACCGACACAGCTGGCTGCACACCCAGCACATTGGACCCGCCACTGCCTTAGGCCACCATCCATTCCCAACCTGGGTTTTCAGTCATCAGAACCTAGACCTTATCTCCAATCCCTGCACAGGGGGGAACCTGATGCACAAGTCAGAACCCCTCCTTTCCCATGGCAAGAAACCTTGCTGCTGGCAGTGAGTCAAACCTTCAGTGTAGGAGAAAACGGCATGGCCCATGAGGCCACGCCCATGTGTGAGGGCCGCCTTGGGCACAAACACACATTGTGACCCTCAGCGTGAGTACCGTATTCAAGTAACGCCTCTCAGTGATTGGACCAAGAGCCCGCATATGTGGCTTGCCATGCCCATAGGCACGCAGGACTAACTAGATGGTGTGTATTCCAGTTGAGGGAACCCACTGCTGTGCTCTAGAGTCCCTCTCCTGGGGGGTCCCCTGTGGCAGAAAACAGTACTCTTCCCTTCCCACAGAATGAACCCAAACACTTGGGAGCTTGGACAATCCCCCGAGAGGAAGGCTCTTCCTCGGCCCCTGAAGCAACCCCTACCCTGAACGGCCACTGTGAACGCTACACCCAGAGACAAAAGCCTGAGCGACTGCCTCCCACTTACCCTCTTTGATATCCAGAGGATCTCCCCTCTCGGACTGGAGATCAGGCCTGCCATTACCTTGGCCCCTACCTGAGCCAAGTTTGCTTTTTCAGACATCTGTCCCCACAGCCCTGGCAAACACAGCCTCTAGGCTGGGTCCTATGGAGCCATACCACAGGACCATGCCTGCTCTCTCCTGGGAAACTCTGTCCATTCCTTTGGCCACACACCTCCAGAATATGAGAAACCTCAAGGCCCCCGAGGACATACCATTACCGGGAGCCTCCCTGCACACACAGGGGCCTTCGGACACAAGCGGAGCTGCTAGCTCCATGAAGGCATGCACACCGATGTCAACAGAGATAGAAGGTTGAGCCCGACAGGCCCTTAGGCCCTAATCTCAACTCTTGCTTTGTTTTCCAGGTGTCACTCCTCAGAGGCTTTGGTTCGAAGAACAGGATATGGGGCTTTCCTGAGGCACTGAACAGAACTTCTCTCGTCTCCACATGGGAAGCTTCCTTGTTGGAGCCATGTCAAACACCTCAGGTTGGAGAATCCTGCAGAGTCCCTGAGCCACCTCCACATTCCAAGGTCTCCCAGGCCACCAAGCCACAGTAGGACTCATCTTCAGGAGAGTCCATTTCAACTCTCCCCTCTGGGTAGCTCACCCAGGACCCGCAGATTGAGCCTGCCTTGTCCTGACTAAAGAGTGGGAATATGAGGTGGCGTTCCCAGGCATCCATGCTTAGACACCTGCTCTCGAGTCTTTCCGTATGGGGCCTCCTGGAACCATCCAATAGCACTCGACTTTCGTGCAGAAGGAAAC
The DNA here is from genome assembly GCF_964662115.1 of Mustela nivalis. Classification (NCBI taxonomy): domain Eukaryota; kingdom Metazoa; phylum Chordata; class Mammalia; order Carnivora; family Mustelidae; genus Mustela; species Mustela nivalis. The sequence goes on along the minus strand of NW_028136249.1, from coordinate 283,725 downwards.
CTTGAGGTTTGGAGTAGTTCACAAATCCCATCGTATGCAAACCTTCCTGGCCTCATGAGGCCCCCAAACCATTCAGGAAGAGGCTATGCTCGACAAAAACTCTAGCCTGAGGCACGTCTCATAGTTGAAATGACCTCAGTGCAGGAGATCTCGATTCAGCCTCTCAGAGTGGGCCTGCCGTGCCATCGGTCCCAAACCTCACGCTAGCTTGTGTTTTCAGACTTCCTTCCTCACACTCCTGGCAAACAAGCCCTCCGGACTAGGAACTCCAGAACCACAACCCAGCCCAGGGTCTGCCCAAGTGAAGAAAAACGTTTCCCTGTGGGGCTCTCTCCAGAAAACCCAGATGAGGATCAACCTGCTCGGGCCTCGACGGTACCCGAACTGGATAGGCTGCTCTGGGCACTCATGCTCTGTCTGACACAGCCTGAAGCCAGACGTCCAGACAGACAAGGAGACAGCTGGCCGCACACCCAGCACTTCGGACACGCCATGGTCTTATGCCGTCACCTCTTCCTAACCTTGGTTTTCAGATATCTGAACCTAGACATTATATCAATTCTCCACACAGCTGGGTATCCTAAGCACAACACAGAACTCCTCCTTCCCCGTGGCTGTAAAGCTTGCTCTTGGCATGGAGTCACACCTTCAGGGTGGGAGAAACCTTCCTGGTCCCTGATGCCACGCCCAAACTTGAGTGCTGCTTGGGCACAAATTCACACTCTGACCATCAGCATGAGCCCCATGTCAAAGAAAGGCCTGTCAGGGCCTGGGCCAAGAGCCCGCATATGGGGCTTGCCAAGCCCCTATGCACCCAATCCTCACCAGTGTTTGAGTTTTCCAGTCGCCCCGCCCGTACCTGGGGCTCTGCTCTGGAATACCTTTCTTGGAGAGACACGTGAGCCAGACAACACTTTTCCACCCTTCCCACAAAATGACCCCAAACTCTTGGGAGCTGGGACAAATCCCCAGAGAGGGATACTCGTCCACAGTCCCTGAGGCCACCCCTCCAATCCACGGCTATCTCGGACACAACATCCAGAGACAAAAGGCTGAAGGAACGCCTCCCCCTCGCCCTTGTTTCAGAGGCCCAGGAGCTCCCTCTTGGGCTGTACATCCGGCCTGCCATACACTAGGCACCATTCATAAGCTGAGTTTGTGTTTTCAGACTTCTGTGCCCTCAGCCTGGACCCACACAACAGCCAGGCTAGGGCCTCTGGAGCCACAGCGAAAGATTGTGCCTGCCCTCTCCAAGGAAATTGTGCCCAATCCATTGACCACAACCCTACAGGTTAGGGAAAAGCTCCAAGGCCCCTGAGGCCATCAATAGTGTAGGCCACCCTGGACTAAGAGGGGCTCTCTGACACCAGCGGAGCAACTATCTCCACTTAGACTCTCAGACAGTGTCCCCAGAGACAGAAGGCTAAAATGGACAGGCCCCCAGGCCCTAATCTGAAAGTTAGCTTTGGTTTCCATGTGTCCGTCCTCAGAGGTCTGTTTTCGTAGACCAGCACACGGGACTTTTCTGAGGCACCAAACCAAACCTCTCTCGTCTCCACATGGGGAGCTTACTTACTGGGGATGTATCAAACCCTTCAGGTAGGAGAGTTCCGCAGGGCCACTGAACAACCAGCACATTCCAAGGTTTCCATGGACCCAAACGCACATTATGACGCATCCTCAGGAGAGGCCACTTCAACTCAGCCCCCTGGTTAGCGTGCCCCAGAGGCAGCAGATCAAACATATCTTGTGGCTAATGGCCAATGGGAATGCGAGGCATGCTGTACAGGGATCCATCCTTCGAACCGTGCTCTCCAGTCCTTCCGTATGGTATGTCCTGGAGCCATGCAACAGGACTCGAATGTCCCACAGAAGGAAACCTGGTGGTTTGGGGCAACCTCCAAACTCAGCGTGGGAAAACTTCCTTGGCCTCATGAGGCCCCCGCTTCATGAAGGTGCCATCATGGACACATACTCCAGCCTCAGCCAACGTCTGATCCTCAGCCTGACTTCAGATGCAGGAGATTTTGATTCAGCCTCTGCCTAGTGGGCCTGCTCTGCCCTTGGCTCCAATCCTCACTTTAGCTTGTGTTCCTAGACTTCCGTCCTCACACTCCTGGCCCACAAACCCTCCCTTCTGGGAATTCTGGGGCCACAATGAAGAACTCCGCCTGCCTCCCAGGAGAAAAACTTTGTCTATGTTGCTGCCTAGAAACCCCAAATGAGGATCAAACTGCTTGCCCCTCGGCAACACCCCAATTGCATAGGCTACCTTAAACACTGATGCTCTGTCGCAAATAGCCTGAGCCCTGACCTTCCAACAGACACGGACACAGCTGGCTGCACACCCAGCACATTGGACCCGCCACTGCCTTAGGCCACCATCCATTCCCAACCTGGGTTTTCAGTCATCAGAACCTAGACCTTATCTCCAATCCCTGCACAGGGGGGAACCTGATGCACAAGTCAGAACCCCTCCTTCCCCATGGCAAGAAACCTTGCTGCTGGCAGTGAGTCAAACCTTCAGTGTAGGAGAAAACGGCATGGCCCATGAGGCCACGCCCATGTGTGAGGGCCGCCTTGGGCAGAAACACACATTGTGACCCTCAGCGTGAGTACCGTATTCAAGTAACGCCTCTCAGTGATTGGACCAAGAGCCCGCATATGTGGCTTGCCATGCCCATAGGCACGCAGGACTAACTAGATGCTGTGTATTCCAGTTGAGGGAACCCACTGCTGTGCTCTAGAGTCCCTCTCCTGGGGGGGTCCCCTGTGGCAGAAAACAGTACTCTTCCCTTCCCACAGAATGAACCCAAACACTTGGGAGCTTGGACAATCCCCCGAGAGGAAGGCTCTTCCTCGGCCCCTGAAGCAACCCCTACCCTGAACGGCCACTGTGAACGCAACACCCAGAGACAAAAGCCTGAGCGACTGCCTCCCACTTGCCCTCCTTTGATATCCAGAGGATCTCCCCTCTCAGACTGGAGATCAGGCCTGCCATTACCTTGGCCCCTACCTGAGCCAAGTTTGCTTTTTCAGACATCTGTCCCCACAGCCCTGGCAAACACAGCCTCTAGGCTGGGTCCTCTGGAGCCATACCACAGGACCATGCCTGCTCTCTCCTGGGAAACTCTGTCCATTCCTTTGGCCACACACCTCCAGAATATGAGAAACCTCAAGGCCCCCGAGGACATACCATTACCGGGAGCCTCCCTGCACACACAGGCGCCTTCGGACACAAGCTGAGCTGCTACCTCCATGAAGGCATGCACACAGATGTCAACAGAGATAGAAGGTTGAGCCCGACAGGCCCTTAGGCCCTAATCTCAACTCTTGCTTTGTTTTCCAGGTGTCACTCCTCAGAGGCTTTGGTTCGAAGAACAGGATATGGGGCTTTCCTGAGGCACTGAACAGAACTTCTCTCGTCTCCACATGGGAAGCTTCCTTGTTGGGGCCGTGTCAAACACCTCAGGTTGGAGAATCCTGCAGAGTCCCTGAGCCACCTCCACATTCCAAGGTCTCCCAGGCCACCAAGCCACAGTAGGACTCATCTTCAGGAGAGTCCATTTCAACTCTCCCCTCTGGGTAGCTCACCCAGGAGCCCGCAGATTGAGCCTGCCTTGTCCTGACTAAAGAGTGGGAATATGAGCTGGCGTTCCCAGGCATCCATGCTTAGACACCTGCTCTCGAGTCTTTCCGTATGGGGCCTCCTGGAACCATCCAATAGCACTCGACTTTCGTGCAGAAGGAAACCTTGAGGTTTGGAGTAGTTCACAAATCCCATCGTAGGCAAACCTTCCTGGCCTCATGAGGCCCCCAAACCATTCAGGAAGAGGCCATGCTGGACAAAAACTCTAGCCTGAGGCACGTCTCAGAGTTGAAATGACCTCAGTGCAGGAGATCTCGATTCAGCCTCTCAGAGTGGGCCTGCCGTGCCATCGGTCCCAAACCTCACGCTAGCTTGTGTTTTCAGACTTCCTTCCTCACACTCCTGGCAAACAAGCCCTCCGGACTAGGAACTCCAGAACCACAACCCAGCCCAGGGTCTGCCCAAGGGAAGAAAAACGTTTCCCTGTGGGGCTCTCTCCAGAAAACCCAGATGAGGATCAACATGCTCGGGCCTCGACGGTACCCGAACTGGATAGGCTGCTCTGGGCACTCATGCTCTGTCTGACACAGCCTGAAGCCAGACGTCCAGACAGACAAGGAGACAGCTGGCCGCACACCCAGCACTTCGGACACGCCATGGTCTTATGCCGTCACCTCTTCCTAACCTTGGTTTTCAGATATCTGAACCTAGACATTATATCAATTCTCCACACAGCTGGGTATCGCAAGCACAACACAGAACTCCTCCTTCCCCGTGGCTGTAAAGCTTGCTCTTGGCATGGAGTCACACCTTCAGGGTGGGAGAAACGTTCCTGGTCCCTGATGCCACGCCCAAACTTGAGTGCTGCTTGGGCACAAATTCACACTCTGACCCTCAGCATGAGCCCCATGTCAAAGAAAGGCCTGTCAGGGCCTGGGCCAAGAGCCCGCATATGGGGCTTGCCAAGCCCCTATGCACCCAATCCTCACCAGTGTTTGAGTTTTCCAGTCGCCCCGCCCGTACCTGGGGCTCTGCTCTGGAATCCCTTTCTTGGAGAGACACATGAGCCAGACAACACGACTCCACCCTTCCCACAAAATGACCCCAAACTCTTGGGAGCTGGGACAAATCCCCAGAGAGGGATACTCGTCCACAGTCCCTGAGGCCACCCCTCCAATCCACGGCTATCTCGGACACAACATCCAGAGACAAAAGGCTGAAGGAACGCCTCCCCCTCGCCCTTGTTTCAGAGGCCCTGGAGCTCCCTCTCGGGCTGTACATCCGGCCTGCCATACCCTAGGCGCCACTCATAAGCTGAGTTTGTGTTTTCAGACTTCTGTGCCCTCAGCCTGGACCCACACAACCGCCAGGCTAGGGCCTCTGGAGCCACAGCGAAAGATTGTGCCTGCCCTCTCCAAGGAAATTGTGCCCAATCCATTGACCACAACCCTACAGGTTAGGGAAAAGCTCCAAGGCCCCTGAGGCCATCAATAGTGTAGGCCACCCTGGACTAAGAGGGGCTCTCTGACACCAGCGGAGCAACTATCTCCACTTAGACTCTCAGACAGTGTCCCCAGAGACAGAAGGTTGAAATGGATAGGCCCCCAGGCCCTAATCAGAACCTTAGCTCTGGTTTCCATGTGTCCGTCCTCAGAGGTCTGTTTTCGTAGACCAGCACACGGGGCTTTTCTGAGGCACCAAACCAAACCTCTCTCGTCTCCACATGGGGAGCTTACTTACTGGGGATGTATCAAACCCTTCAGGTAGGAGAGTTCCGCAGGGCCACTGAACAACCAGCACATTCCAAGGTTTCCATAGACCCAAACGCACATTATGACGCATCCTCAGAAGAGGCCATTTCAACTCAGCCCCCTGGTTAGCGTGCCCCAGAGGCAACAGATCAAACATATCTTGTGGCTAATGGCCAATGGGAATGCGAGGCATGCTGTACAGGGATCCATCCTTCGAACCGTGCTCTCCAGTCCTTCCGTATGGTATGTCCTGGAGCCATGCAACAGGACTCGAATATCCCGCAGAAGGAAACCTTGTGGTTTGGGGCAACCTCCAAACTCAGCGTGGGAAAACTTCCTTGGCCTCATGAGGCCCCCACTTCATGAAGGTGCCATCATGGACACATACTCAGCCTCAGCCAACGTCTGATCCTCAGCCTGACTTCAGATGCAGGAGATTTTGATTCAGCCTCTGCCTAGTGGGCCTGTTCTGCCCTTGGCTCCAATCCTCACTTTAGCTTGTGTTCCTAGACTTCCGTCCTCACACTCCTGGCCCACAAACCCTCCCTACTGGGAATTCTGGGGCCACAATGAAGCACTGTACCTGCCTCCCAGGAGAAAAACCTTGTCTATGGCGCTGCCCAGAAACCCCAAATGAGGATCAAACTGCTTGGCCCTCGGCAACACCCCAATTGCATAGGCTACCTTAAACAGTGATGCTCTGTCGCAAATAGCCTGAGCCCAGACCTTCCAACAGACACTGACACAGCTGGCTGCACACCCAGCACATTGGACCCGCCACTGCCTTAGGCCACCATCCATTCCCAACCTGGGTTTTCAGTCATCAGAACCTAGACCTTATCTCCAATCCCTGCACAGGGGGGAACCTGATGCACAAGTCAGAACCCCTCTTTCCCCATGGCAAGAAACCTTGCTGCTGGCAGTGAGTCAAACCTTCAGTGTAGGAGAAAACGGCATGGCCCATGAGGCCACGCCCATGTGTGAGGGCCGCCTTGGGCACAAACACACATTGTGACCCTCAGCGTGAGTACCTTATTCAAGTAACGCCTCTCAGTGATTGGACCAAGAGCCCGCATATGTGGCTTGCCATGCCCATAGTCACGCAGGACTAACAAGATGGTGTGTATTCCAGTTGAGGGAACCCACTGCTGTGCTCTAGAGTCCCTCTCCTGGGGGGTCCCCTGTGGCAGAAAACAGTACTCTTCCCTTCCCACAGAATGAACCCAAACACTTGGGAGCTTGGACAATCCCCCGAGAGGAAGGCTCTTCCTCGGCCCCTGAAGCAACCCCTACCCTGAACGGCCACTGTGAACGCAACACCCAGAGACAAAAGCCTGAGCGACTGCCTCCCACTTGCCCTCCTTTGATATCCAGAGGATCTCCCCTCTCGGACTGGAGATCAGGCCTGCCATTACCTTGGCCCCTACCTGAGCCAAGTTTGCTTTTTCAGACATCTGTCCCCACAGCCCTGGCAAACACAGCCTCTAGGATGGGTCCTATGGAGCCATACCACAGGACCATGCCTGCTCTCTCCTGGGAAACTCTGTCCATTCCTTTGGCCACACACCTCCAGAATATGAGAAACCTCGAGGCCCCCGAGGACATACCATTACTGGGAGCCTCCCTGCACACACAGGGGCCTTCGGACACAAGCTGAGCTGCTACCTCCATGAAGGCATGCACACAGATGTCAACAGAGATAGAAGGTTGAGCCGGACAGGCCCTTAGGCCCTAATCTCAACTCTTGCTTTGTTTTCCAGGTGTCACTCCTCAGAGGCTTTGGTTCGAAGAACAGGATATGGGGCTTTCCTGAGGCACTGAACAGAACTTCTCTCGTCTCCACATGGGAAGCTTCCTTGTTGGGGCCGTGTCAAACACCTCAGGTTGGAGAATCCTGCAGAGTCCCTGAGCCACCTCCACATTCCAAGGTCTCCCAGGCCACCAAGCCACAGTAGGACTCATCTTCAGGAGAGTCCATTTCAACTCTCCCCTCTGGGTAGCTCACCCAGGAGCCCGCAGATTGAGCCTGCCTTGTCCTCACTAAAGAGTGGGAATATGAGGTGGCGTTCCCAGGCATCCATGCTTAGACACCTGCTCTCGAGTCTTTCCGTATGGGGCCTCCTGGAACCATCCAATAGCACTCGACTTTCGTGCAGAAGGAAACCTTGAGGTTTGGAGTAGTTCACAAATCCCATCGTAGGCAAACCTTCCTGGCCTCATGAGGCCCCCACACCATTCAGGAAGAGGCCATGCTGGACAAAAACTCTAGCCTGAGGCACGTCTCAGAGTTGAAATGACCTCAGTGCAGGAGATCTCGATTCAGCCTCTCAGAGTGGGCCTGCCGTGCCATCGGTCCCAAACCTCACGCTAGCTTGTGTTTTCAGACTTCCTTCCTCACACTCCTGGCAAACAAGCCCTCCGGACTAGGAACTCCAGAACCACAACCCAGCCCAGGGTCTGCCCAAGGGAAGAAAAACGTTTCCCTGTGGGGCTCTCTCCAGAAAACCCAGAAGAGGATCAACATGCTCGGGCCTCGACGGTACCCGAACTGGATAGGCTGCTCTGGGCACTCATGCTCTGTCTGACAAGCCTGAAGCCAGACGTCCAGACAGACAAGGAGACAGCTGGCCGCACACCCAGCACTTCGGACACGCCATGGTCTTATTCCGTCACCTCTTCCTAACCTTGGTTTTCAGATATCTGAACCTAGACATTATATCAATTCTCCACACAGCTGGGTATCGCAAGCACAACACAGAACTCCTCCTTCCCCGTGGCTGTAATGCTTGCTCTTGGCATGGAGTCACACCTTCAGGGTGGGAGAAACCTTCCTGGTCCCTGATGCCACGCCCAAACTTGAGTGCTGCTTGGGCACAAATTCACACTCTGACCCTCAGCATGAGCCCCATGTCAAAGAAAGGCCTGTCAGGGCCTGGGCCAAGAGCCCGCATATGGGGCTTGCCAAGCCCCTATGCACCCAATCCTCACCAGTGTTTGAGTTTTCCAGTCGCCCCGCCCGTACCTGGGGCTCTGCTCTGGAATCCCTTTCTTGGAGAGACACATGAGCCAGACAACACGACTCCACCCTTCCCACAAAATGACCCCAAACTCTTGGGAGCTGGGACAAATCCCCAGAGAGGGATACTCGTCCACAGTCCCTGAGGCCACCCCTCCAATCCACGGCTATCTCGGACACAACATCCAGAGACAAAAGGCTGAAGGAACGCCTCCCCCTCGCCCTTGTTTCAGAGGCCCAGGAGCTCCCTCTCGGGCTGTACATCCGGCCTGCCATACCCTAGGCGCCATTCATAAGCTGAGTTTGTGTTTTCAGACTTCTGTGCCCTCAGCCTGGACCCACACAACCGCCAGGCTAGGGCCTCTGGAGCCACAGCGAAAGATTGTGCCTGCCCTCTCCAAGGAAATTGTGCCCAATCCATTGACCACAACCCTACAGGTTAGGGAAAAGCTCCAAGGCCCCTGAGGCCATCAATAGTGTAGGCCACCCTGGACTAAGAGGGGCTCTCTGACACCAGCGGAGCAACTATCTCCACTTAGACTCTCAGACAGTGTCCCCAGAGACAGAAGGTTGAAATGGATAGGCCCCCAGGCCCTAATCAGAACCTTAGCTCTGGTTTCCATGTGTCCGTCCTCAGAGGTCTGTTTTCGTAGACCAGCACACGGGGCTTTTCTGAGGCACCAAACCAAACCTCTCTCGTCTCCACATGGGGAGCTTACTTACTGGGGATGTATCAAACCCTTCAGGTAGGAGAGTTCCGCAGGGCCACTGAACAACCAGCACATTCCAAGGTTTCCATAGACCCAAACGCACATTATGACGCATCCTCAGAAGAGGCCATTTCAACTCAGCCCCCTGGTTAGCGTGCCCCAGAGGCAACAGATCAAACATATCTTGTGGCTAATGGCCAATGGGAATGCGAGGCATGCTGTACAGGGATCCATCCTTCGAACCGTGCTCTCCAGTCCTTCCGTATGGTATGTCCTGGAGCCATGCAACAGGACTCGAATATCCCGCAGAAGGAAACCTTGTGGTTTGGGGCAACCTCCAAACTCAGCGTGGGAATACTTCCTTGGCCTCATGAGGCCCCCGCTTCATGAAGGTGCCATCATGGACACATACTCAGCCTCAGCCAACGTCTGATCCTCAGCCTGACTTCAGATGCAGGAGATTTTGATTCAGCCTCTGCCTAGTGGGCCTGTTCTGCCCTTGGCTCCAATCCTCACTTTAGCTTGTGTTCCTAGACTTCCGTCCTCACACTCCTGGCCCACAAACCCTCCCTACTGGGAATTCTGGGGCCACAATGAAGCACTGTGCCTGCCTCCCAGGAGAAAAACCTTGTCTATGGCGCTGCCCAGAAACCCCAAATGAGGATCAAAATGCTTGGCCCTCGGCAACACCCCAATTGCATAGGCTACCTTAAACAGTGATGCTCTGTCGCAAATAGCCTGAGCCCAGACCTTCCAACAGACACTGACACAGCTGGCTGCACACCCAGCACATTGGACCCGCCACTGCCTTAGGCCACCATCCATTCCCAACCTGGGTTTTCAGTCATCAGAACCTAGACCTTATCTCCAATCCCTGCACAGGGGGGAACCTGATGCACAAGTCAGAACCCCTCTTTCCCCATGGCAAGAAACCTTGCTGCTGGCAGTGAGTCAAACCTTCAGTGTAGGAGAAAACGGCATGGCCCATGAGGCCACGCCCATGTGTGAGGGCCGCCTTGGGCACAAACACACATTGTGACCCTCAGCGTGAGTACCTTATTCAAGTAACGCCTCTCAGTGATTGGACCAAGAGCCCGCATATGTGGCTTGCCATGCCCATAGGCACGCAGGACTAACTAGATGGTGTGTATTCCAGTTGAGGGAACCCACTGCTGTGCTCTAGAGTCCATCTCCTGGGGGGTCCCCTGTGGCAGAAAACAGTACTCTTCCCTTCCCACAGAATGAACCCAAACACTTGGGAGCTTGGACAATCCCCCGAGAGGAAGGCTCTTCCTCGGCCCCTGAAGCAACCCCTACCCTGAACGGCCACTGTGAACGCAACACCCAGAGACAAAAGCCTGAGCGACTGCCTCCCACTTGCCCTCCTTTGATATCCAGAGGATCTCCCCTCTCGGACTGGAGATCAGGCCTGCCATTACCTTGGCCCCTACCTGAGCCAAGTTTGGTTTTTCAGACATCTGTCCCCACAGCCCTGGCAAACACAGCCTCTAGGATGGGTCCTATGGAGCCATACCACAGGACCATGCCTGCTCTCTCCTGGGAAACTCTGTCCATTCCTTTGGCCACACACCTCCAGAATATGAGAAACCTCGAGGCCCCCGAGGACATACCATTACTGGGAGCCTCCCTGCACACACAGGGGCCTTCGGACACAAGCTGAGCTGCTACCTCCATGAAGGCATGCACACAGATGTCAACAGAGATAGAAGGTTGAGCCGGACAGGCCCTTAGGCCCTAATCTCAACTCTTGCTTTGTTTTCCAGGTGTCACTCCTCAGAGGCTTTGGTTCGAAGAACAGGATATGGGGCTTTCCTGAGGCACTGAACAGAACTTCTCTCGTCTCCACATGGGAAGCTTCCTTGTTGGGGCCGTGTCAAACACCTCAGGTTGGAGAATCCTGCAGAGTCCCTGAGCCACCTCCACATTCCAAGGTCTCCCAGGCCACCAAGCCACAGTAGGACTCATCTTCAGGAGAGTCCATTTCAACTCTCCCCTCTGGGTAGCTCAACCAGGAGCCCGCAGATTGAGCCTGCCTTGTCCTGACTAAAGAGTGGGAATATGAGGTGGCGTTCCCAGGCATCCATGCTTAGACACCTGCTCTCGAGTCTTTCCGTATGGGGCCTCCTGGAACCATCCAATAGCACTCGACTTTCGTGCAGAAGGAAACCTTGAGGTTTGGAGTAGTTCACAAATCCCATCGTAGGCAAACCTTCCTGGCCTCATGAGGCCCCCACACCATTCAGGAAGAGGCCATGCTGGACAAAAACTCTAGCCTGAGGCACGTCTCAGAGTTGAAATGACCTCAGTGCAGGAGATCTCGATTCAGCCTCTCAGAGTGGGCCTGCCGTGCCATCGGTCCCAAACCTCACGCTAGCTTGTGTTTTCAGACTTCCTTCCTCACACTCCTGGCAAACAAGCCCTCCGGACTAGGAACTCCAGAACCACAACCCAGCCCAGGGTCTGCCCAAGGGAAGAAAAACGTTTCCCTGTGGGGCTCTCTCCAGAAAACCCAGAAGAGGATCAACATGCTCGGGCCTCGACGGTACCCGAACTGGATAGGCTGCTCTGGGCACTCATGCTCTGTCTGACACAGCCTGAAGCCAGACGTCCAGACAGACAAGGAGACAGCTGGCCGCACACCCAGCACTTCGGACACGCCATGGTCTTATGCCGTCACCTCTTCCTAACCTTGGTTTTCAGATATCTGAACCTAGACATTATATCAATTCTCCACACAGCTGGGTATCGCAAGCACAACACAGAACTCCTCCTTCCCCGTAGCTGTAATGCTTGCTCTTGGCATGGAGTCACACCTTCAGGGTGGGAGAAACCTTCCTGGTCCCTGATGCCACGCCCAAACTTGAGTGCTGCTTGGGCACAAATTCACACTCTGACCCTCAGCATGAGCCCCATGTCAAAGAAAGGCCTGTCAGGGCCTGGGCCAAGAGCCCGCATATGGGGCTTGCCAAGCCCCTATGCACCCAATCCTCACCAGTGTTTGAGTTTTCCAGTCGCCCCGCCCGTACCTGGGGCTCTGCTCTGGAATCCCTTTCTTGGAGAGACACATGAGCCAGACAACACGACTCCACCCTTCCCACAAAATGACCCCAAACTCTTGGGAGCTGGGACAAATCCCCAGAGAGGGATACTCGTCCACAGTCCCTGAGGCCACCCCTCCAATGCACGGCTATCTCGGACACAACATCCAGAGACAAAAGGCTGAAGGAACGCCTCCCCCTCGCCCTTGTTTCAGAGGCCCAGGAGCTCCCTCTCGGGCTGTACATCCGGCCTGCCATACCCTAGGCGCCACTCATAAGCTGAGTTTGTGTTTTCAGACTTCTGTGCCCTCAGCCTGGACCCACACAACCGCCAGGCTACGGCCTCTGGAGCCACAGCGAAAGATTGTGCCTGCCCTCTCCAAGGAAATTGTGCCCAATCCATTGACCACAACCCTACAGGTTAGGGAAAAGCTCCAAGGCCCCTGAGGCCATCAATAGTGTAGGCCACCCTGGACTAAGAGGGGCTCTCTGACACCAGCGGAGCAACTATCTCCACTTAGACTCTCAGACAGTGTCCCCAGAGACAGAAGGTTGAAATGGATAGGCCCCCAGGCCCTAATCAGAACCTTAGCTCTGGTTTCCATGTGTCCGTCCTCAGAGGTCTGTTTTCGTAGACCAGCACACGGGGCTTTTCTGAGGCACCAAACCAAACCTCTCTCGTCTCCACATGGGGAGCTTACTTACTGGGGATGTATCAAACCCTTCAGGTAGGAGAGTTCCGCAGGGCCACTGAACAACCAGCACATTCCAAGGTTTCCATAGACCCAAACGCACATTATGACGCATCCTCAGAAGAGGCCATTTCAACTCAGCCCCCTGGTTAGCGTGCCCCAGAGGCAACAGATCAAACATATCTTGTGGCTAATGGCCAATGGGAATGCGAGGCATGCTGTACAGGGATCCATCCTTCGAACCGTGCTCTCCAGTCCTTCCGTATGGTATGTCCTGGAGCCATGCAACAGGACTCGAATATCCCGCAGAAGGAAACCTTGTGGTTTGGGGCAACCTCCAAACTCAGCGTGGGAAAACTTCCTTGGCCTCATGAGGCCCCCACTTCATGAAGGTGCCATCATGGACACATACTCCAGCCTCAGCCAACGTCTGATCCTCAGCCTGACTTCAGATGCAGGAGATTTTGATTCAGCCTCTGCCTAGTGGGCCTGTTCTGCCCTTGGCTCCAATCCTCACTTTAGCTTGTGTTCCTAGACTTCCGTCCTCACACTCCTGGCCCACAAACCCTCCCTACTGGGAATTCTGGGGCCACAATGAAGCACTGTGCCTGCCTCCCAGGAGAAAAACCTTGTCTATGGCGCTGCCCAGAAACCCCAAATGAGGATCAAACTGCTTGGCCCTCGGCAACACCCCAATTGCATAGGCTACCTTAAACAGTGATGCTCTGTCGCAAATAGCCTGAGCCCAGACCTTCCAACAGACACCGACACAGCTGGCTGCACACCCAGCACATTGGACCCGCCACTGCCTTAGGCCACCATCCATTCCCAACCTGGGTTTTCAGTCATCGGAACCTAGACCTTATCTCCAATCCCTGCACAGGGGGGAACCTGATGCACAAGTCAGAACCCCTCTTTCCCCATGGCAAGAAACCTTGCTGCTGGCAGTGAGTCAAACCTTCAGTGTAGGAGAAAACGGCATGGCCCATGAGGCCACGCCCATGTGTGAGGGCCGCCTTGGGCACAAACACACATTGTGACCCTCAGCGTGAGTACCTTATTCATGTAACGCCTCTCAGTGATTGGACCAAGAGCCCGCATATGTGGCTTGCCATGCCCATAGGCACGCAGGACTAACTAGATGGTGTGTATTCCAGTTGAGGGAACCCACTGCTGTGCTCTAGAGTCCATCTCCTGGGGGGTCCCCTGTGGCAGAAAACAGTACTCTTCCCTTCCCACAGAATGAACCCAAACACTTGGGAGCTTGGACAATCCCCCGAGAGGAAGGCTCTTCCTCGGCCCCTGAAGCAACCCCTACCCTGAACGGCCACTGTGAACGCAACACCCAGAGACAAAAGCCTGAGCGACTGCCTCCCACTTGCCCTCCTTTGATATCCAGAGGATCCCCCCTCTCGGACTGGAGATCAGGCCTGCCATTACCTTGGCCCCTACCTGAGCCAAGTTTGCTTTTTCAGACATCTGTCCCCACAGCCCTGGCAAACACAGCCTCTAGGCTGGGTCCTATGGAGCCATACCACAGGACCATGCCTGCTCTCTCCTAGGAAACTCTGTCCATTCCTTTGGCCACACACCTCCAGAATATGAGAAACCTCGAGGCCCCCGAGGACATACCATTACCGGGAGCCTCCCTGCACACACAGGGGCCTTCGGACACAAGCTGAGCTGCTACCTCCATGAAGGCATGCACACAGATGTCAACAGAGATAGAAGGTTGAGCCGGACAGGCCCTTAGGCCCTAATCTCAACTCTTGCTTTGTTTTCCAGGTGTCACTCCTCAGAGGCTTTGGTTCGAAGAACAGGATATGGGGCTTTCCTGAGGCACTGAACAGAACTTCTCTCGTCTCCACATGGGAAGCTTCCTTGTTGGGGCCGTGTCAAACACCTCAGGTTGGAGAATCCTGCAGAGTCCCTGAGCCACCTCCACATTCCAAGGTCTCCCAGGCCACCAAGCCACAGTAGGACTCATCTTCAGGAGAGTCCATTTCAACTCTCCCCTCTGGGTAGCTCACCCAGGAGCCCGCAGATTGAGCCTGCCTTGTCCTGACTAAAGAGTGGGAATATGAGGTGGCGTTCCCAGGCATCCATGCTTAGACACCTGCTCTCGAGTCTTTCCGTATGGGGCCTCCTGGAACCATCCAATAGCACTCGACTTTCGTGCAGAAGGAAACCTTGAGGTTTGGAGTAGTTCACAAATCCCATCGTAGGCAAACCTTCCTGGCCTCATGAGGCCCCCACACCATTCAGGAAGAGGCCATGCTGGACAAAAACTCTAGCCTGAGGCACGTCTCAGAGTTGAAATGACCTCAGTGCAGGAGATCTCGATTCAGCCTCTCAGAGTGGGCCTGCCGTGCCATCGGTCCCAAACCTCACGCTAGCTTGTGTTTTCAGACTTCCTTCCTCACACTCCTGGCAAACAAGCCCTCCGGACTAGGAACTCCAGAACCACAACCCAGCCCAGGGTCTGCCCAAGGGAAGAAAAACGTTTCCCTGTGGGGCTCTCTCCAGAAAACCCAGAAGAGGATCAACATGCTCGGGCCTCGACGGTACCCGAACTGGATAGGCTGCTCTGGGCACTCATGCTCTGTCTGACACAGCCTGAAGCCAGACGTCCAGACAGACAAGGAGACAGCTGGCCGCACACCCAGCACTTCGGACACGCCATGGTCTTATGCCGTCACCTCTTCCTAACCTTGGTTTTCAGATATCTGAACCTAGACATTATATCAATTCTCCACACAGCTGGGTATCGCAAGCACAACACAGAACTCCTCCTTCCCCGTGGCTGTAATGCTTGCTCTTGGCATGGAGTCACACCTTCAGGGTGGGAGAAACCTTCCTGGTCCCTGATGCCACGCCCAAACTTGAGTGCTGCTTGGGCACAAATTCACACTCTGACCCTCAGCATGAGCCCCATGTCAAAGAAAGGCCTGTCAGGGCCTGGGCCAAGAGCCCGCATATGGGGCTTGCCAAGCCCCTATGCACCCAATCCTCACCAGTGTTTGAGTTTTCCAGTCGCCCCGCCCGTACCTGGGGCTCTGCTCTGGAATCCCTTTCTTGGAGAGACACATGAGCCAGACAACACGACTCCACCCTTCCCACAAAATGACCCCAAACTCTTGGGAGCTGGGACAAATCCCCAGAGAGGGATACTCGTCCACAGTCCCTGAGGCCACCCCTCCAATGCACGGCTATCTCGGACACAACATCCAGAGACAAAAGGCTGAAGGAACGCCTCCCCCTCGCCCTTGTTTCAGAGGCCCAGGAGCTCCCTCTCGGGCTGTACATCCGGCCTGCCATACCCTAGGCGCCACTCATAAGCTGAGTTTGTGTTTTCAGACTTCTGTGCCCTCAGCCTGGACCCACACAACCGCCAGGCTACGGCCTCTGGAGCCACAGCGAAAGATTGTGCCTGCCCTCTCCAAGGAAATTGTGCCCAATCCATTGACCACAACCCTACAGGTTAGGGAAAAGCTCCAAGGCCCCTGAGGCCATCAATAGTGTAGGCCACCCTGGACTAAGAGGGGCTCTCTGACACCAGCGGAGCAACTATCTCCACTTAGACTCTCAGACAGTGTCCCCAGAGACAGAAGGTTGAAATGGATAGGCCCCCAGGCCCTAATCAGAACCTTAGCTCTGGTTTCCATGTGTCCGTCCTCAGAGGTCTGTTTTCGTAGACCAGCACACGGGGCTTTTCTGAGGCACCAAACCAAACCTCTCTCGTCTCCACATGGGGAGCTTACTTACTGGGGATGTATCAAACCCTTCAGGTAGGAGAGTTCCGCAGGGCCACTGAACAACCAGCACATTCCAAGGTTTCCATAGACCCAAACGCACATTATGACGCATCCTCAGAAGAGGCCATTTCAACTCAGCCCCCTGGTTAGCGTGCCCCAGAGGCAACAGATCAAACATATCTTGTGGCTAATGGCCAATGGGAATGCGAGGCATGCTGTACAGGGATCCATCCTTCGAACCGTGCTCTCCAGTCCTTCCGTATGGTATGTCCTGGAGCCATGCAACAGGACTCGAATATCCCGCAGAAGGAAACCTTGTGGTTTGGGGCAACCTCCAAACTCAGCGTGGGAAAACTTCCTTGGCCTCATGAGGCCCCCGCTTCATGAAGGTGCCATCATGGACACATACTCCAGCCTCAGCCAACGTCTGATCCTCAGCCTGACTTCAGATGCAGGAGATTTTGATTCAGCCTCTGCCTAGTGGGCCTGCTCTGCCCTTGGCTCCAATCCTCACTTTAGCTTGTGTTCCTAGACTTCCGTCCTCACACTCCTGGCCCACAAACCCTCCCTTCTGGGAATTCTGGGGCCACAATGAAGAACTCCGCCTGCCTCCCAGGAGAAAAACTTTGTCTATGTTGCTGCCTAGAAACCCCAAATGAGGATCAAACTGCTTGCCCCTCGGCAACACCCCAATTGCATAGGCTACCTTAAACACTGATGCTCTGTCGCAAATAGCCTGAGCCCAGACCTTCCAACAGACACCGACACAGCTGGCTGCACACCCAGCACATTGGACCCGCCACTGCCTTAGGCCACCATCCATTCCCAACCTGGGTTTTCAGTCATCAGAACCTAGACCTTATCTCCAATCCCTGCACAGGGGGGAACCTGATGCACAAGTCAGAACCCCTCCTTCCCCATGGCAAGAAACCTTGCTGCTGGCAGTGAGTCAAACCTTCAGTGTAGGAGAAAACGGCATGGCCCATGAGGCCACGCCCATGTGTGAGGGCCGCCTTGGGCAGAAACACACATTGTGACCCTCAGCGTGAGTACCGTATTCAAGTAACGCCTCTCAGTGATTGGACCAAGAGCCCGCATATGTGGCTTGCCATGCCCATAGGCACGCAGGACTAACTAGATGCTGTGTATTACAGTTGAGGGAACCCACTGCTGTGCTCTAGAGTCCCTCTCCTGGGGGGGTCCCCTGTGGCAGAAAACAGTACTCTTCCCTTCCCACAGAATGAACCCAAACACTTGGGAGCTTGGACAATCCCCCGAGAGGAAGGCTCTTCCTCGGCCCCTGAAGCAACCCCTACCCTGAACGGCCACTGTGAACGCAACACCCAGAGACAAAAGCCTGAGCGACTGCCTCCCACTTGCCCTCCTTTGATATCCAGAGGATCTCCCCTCTCGGACTGGAGATCAGGCCTGCCATTACCTTGGCCCCTACCTGAGCCAAGTTTGCTTTTTCAGACATCTGTCCCCACAGCCCTGGCAAACACAGCCTCTAGGCTGGGTCCTCTGGAGCCATACCACAGGACCATGCCTGCTCTCTCCTGGGAAACTCTGTCCATTCCTTTGGCCACACACCTCCAGAATATGAGAAACCTCAAGGCCCCCGAGGACATACCATTACCGGGAGCCTCCCTGCACACACAGGGGCCTTCGGACACAAGCGGAGCTGCTACCTCCATGAAGGCATGCACACCGATGTCAACAGAGATAGAAGGTTGAGCCCGACAGGCCCTTAGGCCCTAATCTCAACTCTTGCTTTGTTTTCCAGGTGTCACTCCTCAGAGGCTTTGGTTCGAAGAACAGGATATGGGGCTTTCCTGAGGCACTGAACAGAACTTCTCTCGTCTCCACATGGGAAGCTTCCTTGTTGGAGCCGTGTCAAACACCTCAGGTTGGAGAATCCTGCAGAGTCCCTGAGCCACCTCCACATTCCAAGGTCTCCCAGGCCACCAAGCCACAGTAGGACTCATCTTCAGGAGAGTCCATTTCAACTCTCCCCTCTGGGTAGCTCACCCAGGAGCCCGCAGATTGAGCCTGCCTTGTCCTGACTAAAGAGTGGGAATATGAGGTGGCGTTCCCAGGCATCCATGCTTAGACACCTGCTCTCGAGTCTTTCCGTATGGGGCCTCATGGAACAATCCAATAGCACTCGACTTTCGTGCAGAAGGAAACCTTGAGGTTTGGAGTAGTTCACAAATCCCATCGTAGGCAAACCTTCCTGGCCTCATGAGGCCCCCACACCATTCAGGAAGAGGCCATGCTGGACAAAAACTCTAGCCTGAGGCACGTCTCAGAGTTGAAATGACCTCAGTGCAGGAGATCTCGATTCAGCCTCTCAGAGTGGGCCTGCCGTGCCATCGGTCCCAAACCTCACGCTAGCTTGTGTTTTCAGACTTCCTTCCTCACACTCCTGGCAAACAAGCCCTCCGGACTAGGAACTCCAGAACCACAACCCAGCCCAGGGTCTGCCCAAGGGAAGAAAAACGTTTCCCTGTGGGGCTCTCTCCAGAAAACCCAGAAGAGGATCAACATGCTCGGGCCTCGACGGTACCCGAACTGGATAGGCTGCTCTGGGCACTCATGCTCTGTCTGACACAGCCTGAAGCCAGACGTCCAGACAGACAAGGAGACAGCTGGCCGCACACCCAGCACTTCGGACACGCCATGGTCTTATGCCGTCACCTCTTCCTAACCTTGGTTTTCAGATATCTGAACCTAGACATTATATCAATTCTCCACACAGCTGGGTATCGCAAGCACAACACAGAACTCCTCCTTCCCCGTGGCTGTAAAGCTTGCTCTTGGCATGGAGTCACACCTTCAGGGTGGGAGAAACCTTCCTGGTCCCTGATGCCACGCCCAAACTTGAGTGCTGCTTGGGCACAAATTCACACTCTGACCCTCAGCATGAGCCCCATGTCAAAGAAAGGCCTGTCAGGGCCTGGGCCAAGAGCCCGCATATGGGGCTTGCCAAGCCCCTATGCACCCAATCCTCACCAGTGTTTGAGTTTTCCAGTCGCCCCGCCCGTACCTGGGGCTCTGCTCTGGAATCCCTTTCTTGGAGAGACACATGAGCCAGACAACACGACTCCACCCTTCCCACAAAATGACCCCAAACTCTTGGGAGCTGGGACAAATCCCCAGAGAGGGATACTCGTCCACAGTCCCTGAGGCCACCCCTCCAATCCACGGCTATCTCGGACACAACATCCAGAGACAAAAGCCTGAAGGAACGCCTCCCCCTCGCCCTTGTTTCAGAGGCCCAGGAGCTCCCTCTCGGGCTGTACATCCGGCCTGCCATACCCTAGGCGCCACTCATAAGCTGAGTTTGTGTTTTCAGACTTCTGTGCCCTCAGCCTGGACCCACACAACCGCCAGGCTAGGGCCTCTGGAGCCACAGCGAAAGATTGTGCCTGCCCTCTCCAAGGAAATTGTGCCCAATCCATTGACCACAACCCTACAGGTTAGGGAAAAGCTCCAAGGCCCCTGAGGCCATCAATAGTGTAGGCCACCCTGGACTAAGAGGGGCTCTCTGACACCAGCGGAGCAACTATCTCCACTTAGACTCTCAGACAGTGTCCCCAGAGACAGAAGGTTGAAATGGATAGGCCCCCAGGCCCTAATCAGAACCTTAGCTCTGGTTTCCATGTGTCCGTCCTCAGAGGTCTGTTTTCGTAGACCAGCACACGGGGCTTTTCTGAGGCACCAAACCAAACCTCTCTCGTCTCCACATGGGGAGCTTACTTACTGGGGATGTATCAAACCCTTCAGGTAGGAGAGTTCCGCAGGGCCACTGAACAACCAGCACATTCCAAGGTTTCCATGGACCCAAACGCACATTATGACGCATCCTCAGGAGAGGTCACTTCAACTCAGCCCCCTGGTTAGCGTGCCCCAGAGGCAGCAGATCAAACATATCTTGTGGCTAATGGCCAATGGGAATGCGAGGCATGCTGTACAGGGATCCATCCTTCGAACCGTGCTCTCCAGTCCTTCCGTATGGTATGTCCTGGAGCCATGCAACAGGACTCGAATGTCCCACAGAAGGAAACCTGGTGGTTTGGGGCAACCTCCAAACTCAGCGTGGGAAAACTTCCTTGGCCTCATGAGGCCCCCGCTTCATGAAGGTGCCATCATGGACACATACTCCAGCCTCAGCCAACGTCTGATCCTCAGCCTGACTTCAGATGCAGGAGATTTTGATTCAGCCTCTGCCTAGTGGGCCTGCTCTGCCCTTGGCTCCAATCCTCACTTTAGCTTGTGTTCCTAGACTTCCGTCCTCACACTCCTGGCCCACAAACCCTCCCTTCTGGGAATTCTGGGGCCACAATGAAGAACTCCGCCTGCCTCCCAGGAGAAAAACTTTGTCTATGTTGCTGCCTAGAAACCCCAAATGAGGATCAAACTGCTTGGCCCTCGGCAACACCCCAATTGCATAGGCTACCTTAAACACTGATGCTCTGTCGCAAATAGCCTGAGCCCAGACCTTCCAACAGACACCGACACAGCTGGCTGCACACCCAGCACATTGGACCCGCCACTGCCTTAGGCCACCATCCATTCCCAACCTGGGTTTTCAGTCATCAGAACCTAGACCTTATCTCCAATCCCTGCACAGGGGGGAACCTGATGCACAAGTCAGAACCCCTCCTTCCCCATGGCAAGAAACCTTGCTGCTGGCAGTGAGTCAAACCTTCAGTGTAGGAGAAAACGGCATGGCCCATGAGGCCACGCCCATGTGTGAGGGCCGCCTTGGGCAGAAACACACATTGTGACCCTCAGCGTGAGTACCGTATTCAAGTAACGCCTCTCAGTGATTGGACCAAGAGCCCGCATATGTAGCTTGCAATGCCCATAGGCACACAGGACTAACTAGATGCTGTGTATTCCAGTTGAGGGAACCCACTGCTGTGCTC
The DNA here is from genome assembly GCF_964662115.1 of Mustela nivalis. Lineage (NCBI taxonomy): Eukaryota > Metazoa > Chordata > Mammalia > Carnivora > Mustelidae > Mustela > Mustela nivalis. The sequence continues at coordinate 262,222 of NW_028136249.1, read as the reverse complement.
TAGAGTCCCTCTCCTGGGGTGGTCCCCTGTGGCAGAAAACAGTACTCTTCCCTTCCCACAGAATGAACCCAAACACTTGGGAGCTTGGACAATCCCCCGAGAGGAAGGCTCTTCCTCGGCCCCTGAAGCAACCCCTACCCTGAACGGCCACTGTGAACGCAACACCCAGAGACAAAAGCCTGAGCGACTGCCTCCCACTTGCCCTCCTTTGATATCCAGAGGATCTCCCCTCTCGGACTGGAGATCAGGCCTGCCATTACCTTGGCCCCTACCTGAGCCAAGTTTGCTTTTTCAGACATCTGTCCCCACAGCCCTGGCAAACACAGCCTCTAGGCTGGGTCCTCTGGAGCCATACCACAGGACCATGCCTGCTCTCTCCTGGGAAACTCTGTCCATTCCTTTGGCCACACACCTCCAGAATATGAGAAACCTCAAGGCCCCCGAGGACATACCATTACCGGGAGCCTCCCTGCACACACAGGGGCCTTCGGACACAAGCTGAGCTGCTACCTCCATGAAGGCATGCACACAGATGTCAACAGAGATAGAAGGTTGAGCCGGACAGGCCCTTAGGCCCTAATCTCAACTCTTGCTTTGTTTTCCAGGTGTCACTCCTCAGAGGCTTTGGTTCGAAGAACAGGATATGGGGCTTTCCTGAGGCACTGAACAGAACTTCTCTCGTCTCCACATGGGAAGCTTCCTTGTTGGAGCCGTGTCAAACACCTCAGGTTGGAGAATCCTGCAGAGTCCCTGAGCCACCTCCACATTCCAAGGTCTCCCAGGCCACCAAGCCACAGTAGGATTCATCTTCAGGAGAGTCCATTTCAACTCTCCCCTCTGGGTAGCTCACCCAGGAGCCCGCAGATTGAGCCTGCCTTGTCCTGACTAAAGAGTGGGAATATGAGGTGGCGTTCCCAGGCATCCATGCTTAGACACCTGCTCTCGAGTCTTTCCGTATGGGGCCTCATGGAACAATCCAATAGCACTCGACTTTCGTGCAGAAGGAAACCTTGAGGTTTGGAGTAGTTCACAAATCCCATCGTAGGCAAACCTTCCTGGCCTCATGAGGCCCCCACACCATTCAGGAAGAGGCCATGCTGGACAAAAACTCTAGCCTGAGGCACGTCTCAGAGTTGAAATGACCTCAGTGCAGGAGATCTCGATTCAGCCTCTCAGAGTGGGCCTGCTGTGCCATCGGTCCCAAACCTCACGCTAGCTTGTGTTTTCAGACTTCCTTCCTCACACTCCTGGCAAACAAGCCCTCCGGACTAGGAACTCCAGAACCACAACCCAGCCCAGGGTCTGCCCAAGGGAAGAAAAACGTTTCCCTGTGGGGCTCTCTCCAGAAAACCCAGATGAGGATCAACCTGCTCGGGCCTCGACGGTACCCGAACTGGATAGGCTGCTCTGGGCACTCATGCTCTGTCTGACACAGCCTGAAGCCAGACGTCCAGACAGACAAGGAGACAGCTGGCCGCACACCCAGCACTTCGGACACGCCATGGTCTTATGCCGTCACCTCTTCCTAACCTTGGTTTTCAGATATCTGAACCTAGACATTATATCAATTCTCCACACAGCTGGGTATCGCAAGCACAACACAGAACTCCTCCTTCCCCGTGGCTGTAAAGCTTGCTCTTGGCATGGAGTCACACCTTCAGGGTGGGAGAAACCTTCCTGGTCCCTGATGCCACGCCCAAACTTGAGTGCTGCTTGGGCACAAATTCACACTCTGACCCTCAGCATGAGCCCCATGTCAAAGAAAGGCCTGTCAGGGCCTGGGCCAAGAGCCCGCATATGGGGCTTGCCAAGCCCCTATGCACCCAATCCTCACCAGTGTTTGAGTTTTCCAGTCGCCCCGCCCGTACCTGGGGCTCTGCTCTGGAATCCCTTTCTTGGAGAGACACATGAGCCAGACAACACGACTCCACCCTTCCCACAAAATGACCCCAAACTCTTGGGAGCTGGGACAAATCCCCAGAGAGGGATACTCGTCCACAGTCCCTGAGGCCACCCCTCCAATCCACGGCTATCTCGGACACAACATCCAGAGACAAAAGGCTGAAGGAACGCCTCCCCCTCGCCCTTGTTTCAGAAGCCCAGGAGCTCCCTCTCGGGCTGTACATCCGGCCTGCCATACCCTAGGCACCACTCATAAGCTGAGTTTGTGTTTTCAGACTTCTGTGCCCTCAGCCTGGACCCACACAACCGCCAGGCTAGGGCCTCTGGAGCCACAGCGAAAGATTGTGCCTGCCCTCTCCAAGGAAATTGTGCCCAATGCATTGACCACAACCCTACAGGTTAGGGAAAAGCTCCAAGGCCCCTGAGGCCATCAATAGTGTAGGCCACCCTGGACTAAGAGGGGCTCTCTGACACCAGCGGAGCAACTATCTCCACTTAGACTCTCAGACAGTGTCCCCAGAGACAGAAGGTTGAAATGGATAGGCCCCCAGGCCCTAATCAGAACCTTAGCTCTGGTTTCCATGTGTCCGTCCTCAGAGGTCTGTTTTCGTAGACCAGCACACGGGGCTTTTCTGAGGCACCAAACCAAACCTCTCTCGTCTCCACATGGGGAGCTTACTTACTGGGGATGTATCAAACCCTTCAGGTAGGAGAGTTCCGCAGGGCCACTGAACAACCAGCACATTCCAAGGTTTCCATAGACCCAAACGCACATTATGACGCATCCTCAGAAGAGGCCATTTCAACTCAGCCCCCTGGTTAGCGTGCCCCAGAGGCAACAGATCAAACATATCTTGTGGCTAATGGCCAATGGGAATGCGAGGCATGCTGTACAGGGATCCATCCTTCGAACCTTGCTCTCCAGTCCTTCCGTATGGTATGTCCTGGAGCCATGCAACAGGACTCGAATATCCCGCAGAAGGAAACCTTGTGGTTTGGGGCAACCTCCAAACTCAGCGTGGGAAAACTTCCTTGGCCTCATGAGGCCCCCACTTCATGAACTGCCATCATGGACACATACTCCAGCCTCAGCCAACGTCTGATCCTCAGCCTGACTTCAGATGCAGGAGATTTTGATTCAGCCTCTGCCTAGTGGGCCTGTTCTGCCCTTGGCTCCAATCCTCACTTTAGCTTGTGTTCCTAGACTTCCGTCCTCACACTCCTGGCCCACAAACCCTCCCTACTGGGAATTCTGGGGCCACAATGAAGCACTGTGCCTGCCTCCCAGGAGAAAAACCTTGTCTATGGCGCTGCCCAGAAACCCCAAATGAGGATCAAACTGCTTGGCCCTCGGCAACACCCCAATTGCATAGGCTACCTTAAACAGTGATGCTCTGTCGTAAATAGCCTGAGCCCAGACCTTCCAACAGACACCGACACAGCTGGCTGCACACCCAGCACATTGGACCCGCCACTGCCTTAGGCCACCATCCATTCCCAACCTGGGTTTTCAGTCATCGGAACCTAGACCTTATCTCCAATCCCTGCACAGGGGGGAACCTGATGCACAAGTCAGAACCCCTCTTTCCCCATGGCAAGAAACCTTGCTGCTGGCAGTGAGTCAAACCTTCAGTGTAGGAGAAAACGGCATGGCCCATGAGGTCACGCCCAAGTGTGAGGGCTGCCTTGGGCACAAACACACATTGTGACCCTCAGCGTGAGTACCTTATTCAAGTAACGCCTCTCAGTGATTGGACCAAGAGCCCGCATATGTGGCTTGCCATGCCCATAGGCACGCAGGACTAACTAGATGGTGTGTATTCCAGTTGAGGGAACCCACTGCTGTGCTCTAGAGTCCCTCTCCTGGGGGGTCCCCTGTGGCAGAAAACAGTACTCTTCCCTTCCCACAGAATGAACCCAAACACTTGGGAGCTTGGACAATCCCCCGAGAGGAAGGCTCTTCCTCGGCCCCTGAAGCAACCCCTACCCTGAACGGCCACTGTGAACGCAACACCCAGAGACAAAAGCCTGAGCGACTGCCTCCCACTTGCCCTCCTTTGATATCCAGAGGATCTCCCCTCTCGGACTGGAGATCAGGCCTGCCATTACCTTGGCCCCTACCTGAGCCAAGTTTGCTTTTTCAGACATCTGTCCCCACAGCCCTGGCAAACACAGCCTCTAGGCTGGGTCCTATGGAGCCATACCACAGGACCATGCCTGCTCTCTCCTGGGAAACTCTGTCCATTCCTTTGGCCACACACCTCCAGAATATGAGAAACCTCAAGGCCCCCGAGGACATACCATTACCGGGAGCCTCCCTGCACACACAGGGGCCTTCGGACACAAGCTGAGCTGCTACCTCCATGAAGGCATGCACACAGATGTCAACAGAGATAGAAGGTTGAGCCCGACAGGCCCTTAGGCCCTAATCTCAACTCTTGCTTTGTTTTCCAGGTGTCACTCCTCAGAGGCTTTGGTTCGAAGAACAGGATATGGGGCTTTCCTGAGGCACTGAACAGAACTTCTCTCGTCTCCACATGGGAAGCTTCCTTGTTGGAGCCGTGTCAAACACCTCAGGTTGGAGAATCCTGCAGAGTCCCTGAGCCACCTCCACATTCCAAGGTCTCCCAGGCCACCAAGCCACAGTAGGACTCATCTTCAGGAGAGTCCATTTCAACTCTCCCCTCTGGGTAGCTCACCCAGGAGCCCGCAGATTGAGCCTGCCTTGTCCTGACTAAAGAGTGGGAATATGAGGTGGCGTTCCCAGGCATCCATGCTTAGACACCTGCTCTCGAGTCTTTCCGTATGGGGCCTCCTGGAACCATCCAATAGCACTCGACTTTCGTGCAGAAGGAAACCTTGAGGTTTGGAGTAGTTCACAAATCCCATCGTAGGCAAACCTTCCTGGCCTCATGAGGCCCCCACACCATTCAGGAAGAGGCCATGCTGGACAAAAACTCTAGCCTGAGGCACGTCTCAGAGTTGAAATGACCTCAGTGCAGGAGATCTCGATTCAGCCTCTCAGAGTGGGCCTGCCGTGCCATCGGTCCCAAACCTCACGCTAGCTTGTGTTTTCAGACTTCCTTCCTCACACTCCTGGCAAACAAGCCCTCCGGACTAGGAACTCCAGAACCACAACCCAGCCCAGGGTCTGCCCAAGGGAAGAAAAACGTTTCCCTGTGGGGCTCTCTCCAGAAAACCCAGATGAGGATCAACCTGCTCGGGCCTCGACGGTACCCGAACTGGATAGGCTGCTCTGGGCACTCATGCTCTGTCTGACACAGCCTGAAGCCAGACGTCCAGACAGACAAGGAGACAGCTGGCCGCACACCCAGCACTTCGGACACGCCATGGTCTTATGCCGTCACTTCTTCCTAACCTTGGTTTTCAGATATCTGAACCTAGACATTATATCAATTCTCCACACAGCTGGGTATCGCAAGCACAACACAGAACTCCTCCTTCCCCGTGGCTGTAAAGCTTGCTCTTGGCATGGAGTCACACCTTCAGGGTGGGAGAAACCTTCCTGGTCCCTGATGCCACGCCCAAACTTGAGTGCTGCTTGGGCACAAATTCACACTCTGACCCTCAGCATGAGCCCCATGTCAAAGAAAGGCCAGTCAAGGCCTGGGCCAAGAGCCCGCATATGGGGCTTGCCAAGCCCCTATGCACCCAATCCTCACCAGTGTTTGAGTTTTCCAGTTGCCCCGCCCGTACCTGGGGCTCTGCTCTGGAATCCCTTTCTTGGAGAGACACGTGAGCCAGACAACACTTTTCCACCCTTCCCACAAAATGACCCCAAACTCTTGGGAGCTGGGACAAATCCCCAGAGAGGGATACTCGTCCACAGTCCCTGAGGCCACCCCTCCAATCCACGGCTATCTCGGACACAACATCCAGAGACAAAAGCCTGAAGGAACGCCTCCCCCTCGCCCTTGTTTCAGAGGCCCAGGAGCTCCCTCTCGGGCTGTACATCCGGCCTGCCATACCCTAGGCGCCACTCATAAGCCGAGTTTGTGTTTTCAGACTTCTGTGTCCTCAGCCTGGACCCACACAACCGCCAGGCTAGGGCCTCTGGAGCCACAGCGAAAGATTGTGCCTGCCCTCTCCAAGGAAATTGTGCCCAATGCATTGACCACAACCCTACAGGTTAGGGAAAAGCTCCAAGGCCCCTGAGGCCATCAATAGTGTAGGCCACCCTGGACTAAGAGGGGCTCTCTGACACCAGCGGAGCAACTATCTCCACTTAGACTCTCAGACAGTGTCCCCAGAGACAGAAGGTTTAAGTGGACAGGCCCCCAGGCCCTAATCTGAACCTTAGCTTTGGTTTCCATGTGTCCGTCCTCAGAGGTCTGTTTTCGTAGACCTGCACACGGGGCTTTTCTGAGGCACCAAACCAAACCTCTCTCGCCTCCACATGGGGAGCTTACTTACTGGGGATGTATCAAACCCTTCAGGTAGGAGAGTTCCGCAGGGCCACTGAACAACCAGCACATTCCAAGGTTTCCATGGACCCAAACGCACATTATGACGCATCCTCAGGAGAGGCCATTTCAACTCAGCCCCCTGGTTAGCGTGCCCCAGAGGCAGCAGATCAAACATATCTTGTGGCTAATGGCCAATGGGAATGCGAGGCATGCTGTACAGGGATCCATCCTTCGAACCGTGCTCTCCAGTCCTTCCGTATGGTATGTCCTGGAGCCATGCAACAGGACTCGAATGTCCCACAGAAGGAAACCTGGTGGTTTGGGGCAACCTCCAAACTCAGCGTGGGAAAACTTCCTTGGCCTCATGAGGCCCCCGCTTCATGAAGGTGCCATCATGGACACATACTCCAGCCTCAGCCAACGTCTGATCCTCAGCCTGACTTCAGATGCAGGAGATTTTGATTCAGCCTCTGCCTAGTGGGCCTGCTCTGCCCTTGGTTCCAATCCTCACTTTAGCTTGTGTTCCAAGACTTCCGTCCTCACACTCCTGGCCCACAAACCCTCCCTACTGGGAATTCTGGGGCCACAATGAAGCACTCCGTCTGCCTCCCAGGAGAAAAACTTTGTCTATGGTGCTGCCCAGAAACCCCAAATGAGGATCAAACTGCTTGGCCCTCGGCAACACCCCAATTGCATAGGCTACCTTAAACACTGATGCTCTGTCGCAAATAGCCTGAGCCCAGACCTTCCAACAGACACCGACACAGCTGGCTGCACACCCAGCACATTGGACCCGCCACTGCCTTAGGCCACCATCCATTCCCAACCTGGGTTTTCAGTCATCAGAACCTAGACCTTATCTCCAATCCCTGCACAGGGGGGAACCTGATGCACAAGTCAGAACCCCTCCTTCCCCATGGCAAGAAACCTTGCTGCTGGCAGTGAGTCAAACCTTCAGTGTAGGAGAAAACGGCATGGCCCATGAGGCCACGCCCATGTGTGAGGGCCGCCTTGGGCACAAACACACATTGTGACCCTCAGCGTGAGTACCTTATTCAAGTAACGCCTCTCAGTGATTGGACCAAGAGCTCGCATATGTGGCTTGCCATGCCCATAGGCACGCAGGACTAACTAGATGGTGTGTATTCCAGTTGAGGGAACCCACTGCTGTGCTCTAGAGTCCCTCTCCTGGGGGGTCCCCTGTGGCAGAAAACAGTACTCTTCCCTTCCCACAGAATGAACCCAAACACTTGGGAGCTTGGACAATCCCCCGAGAGGAAGGCTCTTCCTCGGCCCCTGAAGCAACCCCTACCCTGAACGGCCACTGTGAACGCAACACCCAGAGACAAAAGCCTGAGCGACTGCCTCCCACTTGCCCTCCTTTGATATCCAGAGGATCTCCCCTCTCGGACTGGAGATCAGGCCTGCCATTACCTTGGCCCCTACCTGAGCCAAGTTTGCTTTTTCAGACATCTGTCCCCACAGCCCTGGCAAACACAGCCTCTAGGCTGGGTCCTCTGGAGCCATACCACAGGACCATGCCTGCTCTCTCCTGGGAAACTCTGTCCATTCCTTTGGCCACACACCTCCAGAATATGAGAAACCTCAAGGCCCCCGAGGACATACCATTACCGGGAGCCTCCCTGCACACACAGGGGCCTTCGGACACAAGCTGAGCTGCTACCTCCATGAAGGCATGCACACAGATGTCAACAGAGATAGAAGGTTGAGCCGGACAGGCCCTTAGGCCCTAATCTCAACTCTTGCTTTGTTTTCCAGGTGTCACTCCTCAGAGGCTTTGGTTCGAAGAACAGGATATGGGGCTTTCCTGAGGCACTGAACAGAACTTCTCTCGTCTCCACATGGGAAGCTTCCTTGTTGGAGCCGTGTCAAACACCTCAGGTTGGAGAATCCTGCAGAGTCCCTGAGCCACCTCCACATTCCAAGGTCTCCCAGGCCACCAAGCCACAGTAGGACTCATCTTCAGGAGAGTCCATTTCAACTCTCCCCTCTGGGTAGCTCACCCAGGAGCCCGCAGATTGAGCCTGCCTTGTCCTGACTAAAGAGTGGGAATATGAGGTGGCGTTCCCAGGCATCCATGCTTAGACACCTGCTCTCGAGTCTTTCCGTATGGGGCCTCCTGGAACCATCCAATAGCACTCGACTTTCGTGCAGAAGGAAACCTTGAGGTTTGGAGTAGTTCACAAATCCCATCGTAGGCAAACCTTCCTGGCCTCATGAGGCCCCCACACCATTCAGGAAGAGGCCATGCTGGACAAAAACTCTAGCCTGAGGCACGTCTCAGAGTTGAAATGACCTCAGTGCAGGAGATCTCGATTCAGCCTCTCAGAGTGGGCCTGCCGTGCCATCGGTCCCAAACCTCACGCTAGCTTGTGTTTTCAGACTTCCTTCCTCACACTCCTGGCAAACAAGCCCTCCGGACTAGGAACTCCAGAACCACAACCCAGCCCAGGGTCTGCCCAAGGGAAGAAAAACGTTTCCCTGTGGGGCTCTCTCCAGAAAACCCAGATGAGGATCAACCTGCTCGGGCCTCGACCGGTACCCGAACTGGATAGGCTGCTCTGGGCACTCATGCTCTGTCTGACACAGCCTGAAGCCAGACGTCCAGACAGACAAGGAGACAGCTGGCCGCACACCCAGCACTTTGGACACGCCATGGTCTTATGCCGTCACCTCTTCCTAACCTTGGTTTTCAGATATCTGAACCTAGACATTATATCAATTCTCCACACAGCTGGGTATCGCAAGCACAACACAGAACTCCTCCTCCCCCGTGGCTGGAAAGCTTGCTCTTGGCATGGAGTCACACCTTCAGGGTGGGAGAAACCTTCCTGGTCCCTGATGCCACGCCCAAACTTGAGTGCTGCTTGGGCACAAATTCACACTCTGACCCTCAGCATGAGCCCCATGTCAAAGAAAGGCCTGTCAGGGCCTGGGCCAAGAGCCCGCATATGGGGCTTGCCAAGCCCCTATGCACCCAATCCTCACCAGTGTTTGAGTTTTCCAGTCGCCCCGCCCGTACCTGGGGCTCTGCTCTGGAATCCCTTTCTTGGAGAGGCACGTGAGCCAGACAACACGACTCCACCCTTCCCACAAAATGACCCCAAACTCTTGGGAGCTGGGACAAATCCCCAGAGAGGGATACTCGTCCACAGTCCCTGAGGCCACCCCTCCAATCCACGGCTATCTCGGACACAACATCCAGAGACAAAAGCCTGAAGGAACGCCTCCCACTCGCCCTTGTTTCAGAGGCCCAGGAGCTCCCTCTCGGGCTGTACATCCGGCCTGCCATACCCTAGGCGCCACTCATAAGCTGAGTTTGTGTTTTCAGACTTCTGTGCCCTCAGCCTGGACCCACACAACCGACAGGCTAGGGCCTCTGGAGCAACAGCGAAAGATTGTGCCTGCCCTCTCCAAGGAAATTGTGCCCAATCCATTGACCACAACCCTACAGGTTAGGGAAAAGCTCCAAGGCCCCTGAGGCCATCAATAGTGTAGGCCACCCTGGACTAAGAGGGGCTCTCTGACACCAGCGGAACAACTATCTCCACTTAGACTCTCAGACAGTGTCCCCAGAGACAGAAGGTTGAAATGGACAGGCCCCCAGGCCCTAATCTGAACCTTAGCTTTGGTTTCCATGTGTCCGTCCTCAGAGGTCTGTTTTCGTAGACCAGCACACGGGGCTTTTCTGAGGCACCAAACCAAACCTCTCTCGCCTCCACATGGGGAGCTTACTTACTGGGGATGTATCAAACCCTTCAGGTAGGAGAGTTCCGCAGGGCCACTGAACAACCAGCACATTCCAAGGTTTCCATGGACCCAAACGCACATTATGACGCATCCTCAGGAGAGGCCATTTCAACTCAGCCCCCTGGTTAGCGTGCCCCAGAGGCAGCAGATCAAACATATCTTGTGGCTAATGGCCAATGGGAATGCGAGGCATGCTGTACAGGGATCCATCCTTCGAACCGTGCTCTCCAGTCCTTCCGTATGGTATGTCCTGGAGCCATGCAACAGGACTCGAATGTCCCACAGAAGGAAACCTGGTGGTTTGGGGCAACCTCCAAACTCAGCGTGGGAAAACTTCCTTGGCCTCATGAGGCCCCCGCTTCATGAAGGTGCCATCATGGACACATACTCCAGCCTCAGCCAACGTCTGATCCTCAGCCTGACTTCAGATGCAGGAGATTTTGATTCAGCCTCTGCCTAGTGGGCCTGCTCTGCCCTTGGCTCCAATCCTCACTTTAGCTTGTGTTCCTAGACTTCCGTCCTCACACTCCTGGCCCACAAACCCTCCCTTCTGGGAATTCTGGGGCCACAATGATGCACTCCGCCTGCCTCCCAGGAGAAAAACTTTGTCTATGGTGCTGCCCAGAAACCCCAAATGAGGATCAAAGTGCTTGGCCCTCGGCAACACCCCAATTGCATAGGCTACCTTAAACACTGATGCTCTGTCGCAAATAGCCTGAGCCCAGACCTTCCAACAGACACCGACACAGCTGGCTGCACACCCAGCACATTGGACCCGCCACTGCCTTAGGCCACCATCCATTCCCAACCTGGGTTTTCAGTCATCAGAACCTAGACTTTATCTCCAATCCCTGCACAGGGGGGAACCTGATGCACAAGTCAGAACCCCTCCTTCCCCATGGCAAGAAACCTTGCTGCTGGCAGTGAGTCAAACCTTCAGTGTAGGAGAAAACGGCATGGCCCATGAGGCCACGCCCATGTATGAGGGCCGCCTTGGGCACAAACACACATTGTGACCCTCAGCGTGAGTACCTTATTCAAGTAACGCCTCTCAGTGATTGGACCAAGAGCCCGCATATGTGGCTTGCCATGCCCATAGGCACGCAGGACTAACTAGATGGTGTGTATTCCAGTTGAGGGAACCCACTGCTGTGCTCTAGAGTCCCTCTCCTGGGGGGTCCCCTGTGGCAGAAAACAGTACTCTTCCCTTCCCACAGAATGAACCCAAACTCTTGGGAGCTTGGACAATCCCCCGAGAGGAAGGCTCTTCCTCGGCCCCTGAAGCAACCCCTACCCTGAACGGCCACTGTGAACGCAACACCCAGAGACAAAAGCCTGAGCGACTGCCTCCCACTTGCCCTCATTTGATATCCAGAGGATCTCCCCTCTCGGACTGGAGATCAGGCCTGCCATTACCTTGGCCCCTACCTGAGCCAAGTTTGTTTTTTCAGACATCTGTCCCCACAGCCCTGGCAAACACAGCCTCTAGGCTGGGTCCTCTGGAGCCATACCACAGGACCATGCCTGCTCTCTCCTGGGAAACTCTGTCCATTCCTTTGGCCACACACCTCCAGAATATGAGAAACCTCAAGGCCCACGAGGACATACCATTACCGGGAGCCTCCCTGCACACACAGGGGCCTTCGGACACAAGCTGAGCTGCTACCTCCATGAAGGCATGCACACAGATGTCAACAGAGATAGAAGTTTGAGCCCGACAGGCCCTTAGGCCCTAATCTCAACTCTTGCTTTGTTTTCCAGGTGTCACTCCTCAGAGGCTTTGGTTCGAAGAACAGGATATGGGGCTTTCCTGAGGCACTGAACAGAACTTCTCTCGTCTCCACATGGGAAGCTTCCTTGTTGGAGCCGTGTCAAACACCTCAGGTTGGAGAATCCTGCAGAGTCCCTGAGCCACCTCCACATTCCAAGGTCTCCCAGGCCACCAAGCCACAGTAGGACTCATCTTCAGGAGAGTCCATTTCAACTCTCCCCTCTGGGTAGCTCACCCAGGAGCCCGCAGATTGAGCCTGCCTTGTCCTGACTAAAGAGTGGGAATATGAGGTGGCGTTCCCAGGCATCCATGCTTAGACACCTGCTCTCGAGTCTTTCCGTATGGGGCCTCCTGGAACCATCCAATAGCACTCGACTTTCGTGCAGAAGGAAACCTTGAGGTTTGGAGTAGTTCACAAATCCCATCGTAGGCAAACCTTCCTGGCCTCATGAGGCCCCCACACCATTCAGGAAGAGGCCATGCTGGACAAAAACTCTAGCCTGAGGCACGTCTCAGAGTTGAAATGACCTCAGTGCAGGAGATCTCGATTCAGCCTCTCAGAGTGGGCCTGCCGTGCCATCGGTCCCAAACCTCACGGTAGCTTGTGTTTTCAGACTTCCTTCCTCACACTCCTGGCAAACAAGCCCTCCGGACTAGGAACTCCAGAACCACAACCCAGCCCAGGGTCTGCCCAAGGGAAGAAAAACGTTTCCCTGTGGGGCTCTCTCCAGAAAACCCAGATGAGGATCAACCTGCTCGGGCCTCGACCGGTACCCGAACTGGATAGGCTGCTCTGGGCACTCATGCTCTGTCTGACACAGCCTGAAGCCAGACGTCCAGACAGACAAGGAGACAGCTGGCCGCACACCCAGCACTTTGGACACGCCATGGTCTTATGCCGTCACCTCTTCCTAACCTTGGTTTTCAGATATCTGAACCTAGACATTATATCAATTCTCCACACAGCTGGGTATCGCAAGCACAACACAGAACTCCTCCTCCCCCGTGGCTGGAAAGCTTGCTCTTGGCATGGAGTCACACCTTCAGGGTGGGAGAAACCTTCCTGGTCCCTGATGCCACGCCCAAACTTGAGTGCTGCTTGGGCACAAATTCACACTCTGACCCTCAGCATGAGCCCCATGTCAAAGAAAGGCCTGTCAGGGCCTGGGCCAAGAGCCCGCATATGGGGCTTGCCAAGCCCCTATGCACCCAATCCTCACCAGTGTTTGAGTTTTCCAGTCGCCCCGCCCGTACCTGGGGCTCTGCTCTGGAATCCCTTTCTTGGAGAGGCACGTGAGCCAGACAACACGACTCCACCCTTCCCACAAAATGACCCCAAACTCTTGGGAGCTGGGACAAATCCCCAGAGAGGGATACTCGTCCACAGTCCCTGAGGCCACCCCTCCAATCCACGGCTATCTCGGACACAACATCCAGAGACAAAAGCCTGAAGGAACGCCTCCCACTCGCCCTTGTTTCAGAGGCCCAGGAGCTCCCTCTCGGGCTGTACATCCGGCCTGCCATACCCTAGGCGCCACTCATAAGCTGAGTTTGTGTTTTCAGACTTCTGTGCCCTCAGCCTGGACCCACACAACCGCCAGGCTACGGCCTCTGGAGCCACAGCGAAAGATTGTGCCTGCCCTCTCCAAGGAAATTGTGCCCAATCCATTGACCACAACCCTACAGGTTAGGGAAAAGCTCCAAGGCCCCTGAGGCCATCAATAGTGTAGGCCACCCTGGACTAAGAGGGGCTCTCTGACACCAGCGGAGCAACTATCTCCACTTAGACTCTCAGACAGTGTCCCCAGAGACAGAAGGTTGAAATGGACAGGCCCCCAGGCCCTAATCTGAACCTTAGCTTTGGTTTCCATGTGTCCGTCCTCAGAGGTCTGTTTTCGTAGACCAGCACACGGGGCTTTTCTGAGGCACCAAACCAAACCTCTCTCGCCTCCACATGGGGAGCTTACTTACTGGGGATGTATCAAACCCTTCAGGTAGGAGAGTTCCGCAGGGCCACTGAACAACCAGCACATTCCAAGGTTTCCATGGACCCAAACGCACATTATGACGCATCCTCAGGAGAGGCCATTTCAACTCAGCCCCCTGGTTAGCGTGCCCCAGAGGCAGCAGATCAAACATATCTTGTGGCTAATGGCCAATGGGAATGCGAGGCATGCTGTACAGGGATCCATCCTTCGAACCGTGCTCTCCAGTCCTTCCGTATGGTATGTCCTGGAGCCATGCAACAGGACTCGAATGTCCCACAGAAGGAAACCTGGTGGTTTGGGGCAACCTCCAAACTCAGCGTGGGAAAACTTCCTTGGCCTCATGAGGCCCCCGCTTCATGAAGGTGCCATCATGGACACATACTCCAGCCTCAGCCAACGTCTGATCCTCAGCCTGACTTCAGATGCAGGAGATTTTGATTCAGCCTCTGCCTAGTGGGCCTGCTCTGCCCTTGGCTCCAATCCTCACTTTAGCTTGTGTTCCTAGACTTCCGTCCTCACACTCCTGGACCACAAACCCTCCCTTCTGGGAATTCTGGGGCCACAATGAAGCACTCCGCCTGCCTCCCAGGAGAAAAACTTTGTCTATGGTGCTGCCCAGAAACCCCAAATGAGGATCAAACTGCTTGGCCCTCGGCAACACCCCAATTGCATAGGCTACCTTAAACACTGATGCTCTGTCGCAAATAGCCTGAGCCCAGACCTTCCAACAGACACCGACACAGCTGGCTGCACACCCAGCACATTGGACCCGCCACTGCCTTAGGCCACCATCCATTCCCAACCTGGGTTTTCAGTCATCAGAACCTAGACTTTATCTCCAATCCCTGCACAGGGGGGAACCTGATGCACAAGTCAGAACCCCTCCTTCCCCATGGCAAGAAACCTTGCTGCTGGCAGTGAGTCAAACCTTCAGTGTAGGAGAAAACGGCATGGCCCATGAGGCCACGCCCATGTATGAGGGCCGCCTTGGGCACAAACACACATTGTGACCCTCAGCGTGAGTACCTTATTCAAGTAACGCCTCTCAGTGATTGGACCAAGAGCCCGCATATGTGGCTTGCCATGCCCATAGGCACGCAGGACTAACTAGATGGTGTGTATTCCAGTTGAGGGAACCCACTGCTGTGCTCTAGAGTCCCTCTCCTGGGGGGTCCCCTGTGGCAGAAAACAGTACTCTTCCCTTCCCACAGAATGAACCCAAACTCTTGGGAGCTTGGACAATCCCCCGAGAGGAAGGCTCTTCCTCGGCCCCTGAAGCAACCCCTACCCTGAACGGCCACTGTGAACGCAACACCCAGAGACAAAAGCCTGAGCGACTGCCTCCCACTTGCCCTCATTTGATATCCAGAGGATCTCCCCTCTCGGACTGGAGATCAGGCCTGCCATTACCTTGGCCCCTACCTGAGCCAAGTTTGTTTTTTCAGACATCTGTCCCCACAGCCCTGGCAAACACAGCCTCTAGGCTGGGTCCTCTGGAGCCATACCACAGGACCATGCCTGCTCTCTCCTGGGAAACTCTGTCCATTCCTTTGGCCACACACCTCCAGAATATGAGAAACCTCAAGGCCCACGAGGACATACCATTACCGGGAGCCTCCCTGCACACACAGGGGCCTTCGGACACAAGCTGAGCTGCTACCTCCATGAAGGCATGCACACAGATGTCAACAGAGATAGAAGTTTGAGCCCGACAGGCCCTTAGGCCCTAATCTCAACTCTTGCTTTGTTTTCCAGGTGTCACTCCTCAGAGGCTTTGGTTCGAAGAACAGGATATGGGGCTTTCCTGAGGCACTGAACAGAACTTCTCTCGTCTCCACATGGGAAGGTTCCTTGTTGGAGCCGTGTCAAACACCTCAGGTTGGAGAATCCTGCAGAGTCCCTGAGCCACCTCCACATTCCAAGGTCTCCCAGGCCACCAAGCCACAGTAGGACTCATCTTCAGGAGAGTCCATTTCAACTCTCCCCTCTGGGTAGCTCACCCAGGAGCCCGCAGATTGAGCCTGCCTTGTCCTGACTAAAGAGTGGGAATATGAGGTGGCGTTCCCAGGCATCCATGCTTAGACACCTGCTCTCGAGTCTTTCCGTATGGGGCCTCCTGGAACCATCCAATAGCACTCGACTTTCGTGCAGAAGGAAACCTTGAGGTTTGGAGTAGTTCACAAATCCCATCGTAGGCAAACCTTCCTGGCCTCATGAGGCCCCCACACCATTCAGGAAGAGGCCATGCTGGACAAAAACTCTAGCCTGAGGCACGTCTCAGAGTTGAAATGACCTCAGTGCAGGAGATCTCGATTCAGCCTCTCAGAGTGGGCCTGCCGTGCCATCGGTCCCAAACCTCACGCTAGCTTGTGTTTTCAGACTTCCTTCCTCACACTCCTGGCAAACAAGCCCTCCGGACTAGGAACTCCAGAACCACAACCCAGCCCAGGGTCTGCCCAAGGGAAGAAAAACGTTTCCCTGTGGGGCTCTCTCCAGAAAACCCAGATGAGGATCAACCTGCTCGGGCCTCGACCGGTACCCGAACTGGATAGGCTGCTCTGGGCACTCATGCTCTGTCTGACACAGCCTGAAGCCAGACGTCCAGACAGACAAGGAGACAGCTGGCCGCACACCCAGCACTTCGGACACGCCATGGTCTTATGCCGTCACCTCTTCCTAACCTTGGTTTTCAGATATCTGAACCTAGACATTATATCAATTCTCCACACAGCTGGGTATCGCAAGCACAACACAGAACTCCTCCTTCCCCGTGGCTGTAAAGCTTGCTCTTGGCATGGAGTCACACCTTCAGGGTGGGAGAAACCTTCCTGGTCCCTGATGCCACGCCCAAACTTGAGTGCTGCTTGGGCACAAATTCACACTCTGACCCTCAGCATGAGCCCCATGTCAAAGAAAGGCCTGTCAGGGCCTGGGCCAAGAGCCCGCATATGGGGCTTGCCAAGCCCCTATGCACCCAATCCTCACCAGTGTTTGAGTTTTCCAGTCGCCCCGCCCGTACCTGGGGCTCTGCTCTGGAATCCCTTTCTTGGAGAGACACGTGAGCCAGACAACACGACTCCACCCTTCCCACAAAATGACCCCAAACTCTTGGGAGCTGGGACTAATCCCCAGAGAGGGATACTCGTCCACAGTCCCTGAGGCCACCCCTCCAATCCACGGCTATCTCGGACACAACATCCAGAGACAAAAGCCTGAAGGAACGCCTCCCACTCGCCCTTGTTTCAGAGGCCCAGGAGCTCCCTCTCGGGCTGTACATCCGGCCTGCCATACCCTAGGCGCCACTCATAAGCTGAGTTTGTGTTTTCAGACTTCTGTGCCCTCAGCCTGGACCCACACAACCGCCAGGCTAGGGCCTCTGGAGCCACAGCGAAAGATTGTGCCTGCCCTCTCCAAGGAAATTGTGCCCAATCCATTGACCACAACCCTACAGGTTAGGGAAAAGCTCCAAGGCCCCTGAGGCCATCAATAGTGTAGGCCACCCTGGACTAAGAGGGGCTCTCTGACACCAGCGGAGCAACTATCTCCACTTAGACTCTCAGACAGTGTCCCCAGAGACAGAAGGTTGAAATGGACAGGCCCCCAGGCCCTAATCTGAACCTTAGCTTTGGTTTCCATGTGTCCGTCCTCAGAGGTCTGTTTTCGTAGACCAGCACACGGGGCTTTTCTGAGGCACCAAACCAAACCTCTCTCGCCTCCACATGGGGAGCTTACTTACTGGGGATGTATCAAACCCTTCAGGTAGGAGAGTTCCGCAGGGCCACTGAACAACCAGCACATTCCAAGGTTTCCATGGACCCAAACGCACATTATGACGCATCCTCAGGAGAGGCCATTTCAACTCAGCCCCCTGGTTAGCGTGCCCCAGAGGCAGCAGATCAAACATATCTTGTGGCTAATGGCCAATGGGAATGCGAGGCATGCTGTACAGGGATCCATCCTTCGAACCGTGCTCTCCAGTCCTTCCGTATGGTATGTCCTGGAGCCATGCAACAGGACTCGAATGTCCCACAGAAGGAAACCTGGTGGTTTGGGGCAACCTCCAAACTCAGCGTGGGAAAACTTCCTTGGCCTCATGAGGCCCCCGCTTCATGAAGGTGCCATCATGGACACATACTCCAGCCTCAGCCAACGTCTGATCCTCAGCCTGACTTCAGATGCAGGAGATTTTGATTCAGCCTCTGCCTAGTGGGCCTGCTCTGCCCTTGGTTCCAATCCTCACTTTAGCTTGTGTTCCTAGACTTCCGTCCTCACACTCCTGGCCCACAAACCCTCCCTTCTGGGAATTCTGGGGCCACAATGATGCACTCCGCCTGCCTCCCAGGAGAAAAACTTTGTCTATGGTGCTGCCCAGAAACCCCAAATGAGGATCAAACTGCTTGGCCCTCGGCAACACCCCAATTGCATAGGCTACCTTAAACACTGATGCTCTGTCGCAAATAGCCTGAGCCCAGACCTTCCAACAGACACCGACACAGCTGGCTGAACACCCAGCACATTGGACCCGCCACTGCCTTAGGCCACCATCCATTCCCAACCTGGGTTTTCAGTCATCAGAACCTAGACCTTATCTCCAATCCCTGCACTGGGGGGAACCTGATGCACAAGTCAGAACCCCTCCTTCCCCATGGCAAGAAACCTTGCTGCTGGCAGTGAGTCAAACCTTCAGTGTAGGAGAAAACGGCATGGCCCATGAGGCCACGCCCATGTGTGAGGGCCGCCTTGGGCACAAACACACATTGTGACCCTCAGCGTGAGTACCTTATTCAAGTAACGCCTCTCAGGGATTGGACCAAGAGCCCGCATATGTGGCTTGCCATGCCCATAGGCACGCAGGACTAACTAGATGGTGTGTATTCCAGTTGAGGGAACCCACTGCTGTGCTCTAGAGTCCCTCTCCTGGGGGGTCCCCTGTGGCAGAAAACAGTACTCTTCCCTTCCCACAGAATGAACCCAAACACTTGGGAGCTTGGACAATCCCCCGAGAGGAAGGCTCTTCCTCGGCCCCGGAAGCAACCCCTACCCTGAACGGCCACTGTGAACGCAACACCCAGAGACAAAAGCCTGAGCGACTGCCTCCCACTTGCCCTCCTTTGATATCCAGAGGATCTCCCCTCTCGGACTGGAGATCAGGCCTGCCATTACCTTGGCCCCTACCTGAGCCAAGTTTGCTTTTTCAGACATCTGTCCCCACAGCCCTGGCAAACACAGCCTCTAGGCTGGGTCCTCTGGAGCCATACCACAGGACCATGCCTGCTCTCTCCTGGGAAACTCTGTCCATTCCTTTGGCCACACACCTCCAGAATATGAGAAACCTCAAGGCCCCCGAGGACATACCATTACCGGGAGCCTCCCTGCACACACAGGGGCCTTCGGACACAAGCTGAGCTGCTACCTCCATGAAGGCATGCACACAGATGTCAACAGAGATAGAAGGTTGAGCCCGACAGGCCCTTAGGCGCTAATCTCAACTCTTGCTTTGTTTTCCAGGTGTCACTCCTCAGAGGCTTTGGTTCGAAGAACAGGATATGGGGCTTTCCTGAGGCACTGAACAGAACTTCTCTCGTCTCCACATGGGAAGCTTCCTTGTTGGAGCCGTGTCAAACACCTCAGGTTGGAGAATCCTGCAGAGTCCCTGAGCCACCTCCACATTCCAAGGTCTCCCAGGCCACCAAGCCACAGTAGGACTCATCTTCAGGAGAGTCCATTTCAACTCTCCCCTCTGGGTAGCTCACCCAGGAGCCCGCAGATTGAGCCTGCCTTGTCCTGACTAAAGAGTGGGAATATGAGGTGGCGTTCCCAGGCATCCATGCTTAGACACCTGCTCTCGAGGCTTTCCGTATGGGGCCTCCTGGAACCATCCAATAGCACTCGACTTTCGTGCAGAAGGAAACCTTGAGGTTTGGAGTAGTTCACAAATCCCATCGTAGGCAAACCTTCCTGGCCTCATGAGGCCCCCACACCATTCAGGAAGAGGCCATGCTGGACAAAAACTCTAGCCTGAGGCACGTCTCAGAGTTGAAATGACCTCAGTGCAGGAGATCTCGATTCAGCCTCTCAGAGTGGGCCTGCCGTGCCATCGGTCCCAAACCTCACGCTAGCTTGTGTTTTCAGACTTCCTTCCTCACACTCCTGGCAAACAAGCCCTCCGGACTAGGAACTCCAGAACCACAACCCAGCCCAGGGTCTGCCCAAGGGAAGAAAAACGTTTCCCTGTGGGGCTCTCTCCAGAAAACCCAGATGAGGATCAACCTGCTCGGGCCTCGACCGGTACCCGAACTGGATAGGCTGCTCTGGGCACTCATGCTCTGTCTGACACAGCCTGAAGCCAGACGTCCAGACAGACAAGGAGACAGCTGGCCGCACACCCAGCACTTCGGACACGCCATGGTCTTATGCTGTCACCTCTTCCTAACCTTGGTTTTCAGATATCTGAACCTAGACATTATATCAATTCTCCACACAGCTGGGTATCGCAAGCACAACACAGAACTCCTCCTTCCCCGTGGCTGTAAAGCTTGCTCTTGGCATGGAGTCACACCTTCAGGGTGGGAGAAACCTTCCTGGTCCCTGATGCCACGCCCAAACTTGAGTGCTGCTTGGGCACAAATTCACACTCTGACCCTCAGCATGAGCCCCATGTCAAAGAAAGGCCTGTCAGGGCCTGGGCCAAGAGCCCGCATATGGGGCTTGCCAAGCCCCTATGCACCCAATCCTCACCAGTGTTTGAGTTTTCCAGTCGCCCCGCCCGTACCTGGGGCTCTGCTCTGGAATCCCTTTCTTGGAGAGACACGTGAGCCAGACAACACTTTTCCACCCTTCCCACAAAATGACCCCAAACTCTTGGGAGCTGGGACAAATCCCCAGAGAGGGATACTCGTCCACAGTCCCTGAGGCCACCCCTCCAATCCACGGCTATCTCGGACACAACATCCAGAGACAAAAGCCTGAAGGAACGCCTCCCACTCGCCCTTGTTTCAGAGGCCCAGGAGCTCCCTCTCGGGCTCTACATCCGGCCTGCCATACCCTACGCGCCACTCATAAGCTGAGTTTGTGTTTTCAGACTTCTGTGCCCTCAGCCTGGACCCACACAACCGCCAGGCTAGGGCCTCTGGAGCCACAGCGAAAGATTGTGCCTGCCCTCTCCAAGGAAATTGTGCCCAATGCATTGACCACAACCCTACAGGTTAGGGAAAAGCTCCAAGGCCCCTGAGGCCATCAATAGTGTAGGCCACCCTGGACTAAGAGGGGTTCTCTGACACCAGCGGAGCAACTATCTCCACTTAGACTCTCAGACAGTGTCCCCAGAGACAGAAGGTTGAAATGGACAGGCCCCCAGGCCCTAATCTGAACCTTAGCTTTGGTTTCCATGTGTCCGTCCTCAGAGGTCTGTTTTCGTAGACCTGCACACGGGGCTTTTCTGAGGCACCAAACCAAACCTCTCTTGCCTCCACATGGGGAGCTTACTTACTGGGGATGTATCAAACCCTTCAGGTAGGAGAGTTCCGCAGGGCCACTGAACAACCAGCACATTCCAAGGTTTCCATGGACCCAAACGCACATTATGACGCATCCTCAGGAGAGGCCATTTCAACTCAGCCCCCTGGTTAGCGTGCCCCAGAGGCAGCAGATCAAACATATCTTGTGGCTAATGGCCAATGGGAATGCGAGGCATGCTGTACAGGGATCCATCCTTCGAACCGTGCTCTCCAGTCCTTCCGTATGGTATGTCCTGGAGCCATGCAACAGGACTCGAATGTCCCACAGAAGGAAACCTGGTGGTTTGGGGCAACCTCCAAACTCAGCGTGGGAAAACTTCCTTGGCCTCATGAGGCCCCCGCTTCATGAAGGTGCCATCATGGACACATACTCCAGCCTCAGCCAACGTCTGATCCTCAGCCTGACTTCAGATGCAGGAGATTTTGATTCAGCCTCTGCCTAGTGGGCCTGCTCTGCCCTTGGCTCCAATCCTCACTTTAGCTTGTGTTCCTAGACTTCCGTCCTCACACTCCTGGCCCACAAACCCTCCCTACTGGGAATTCTGGGGCCACAATGAAGCACTCCGTCTGCCTCCCAGGAGAAAAACTTTGTCTATGGTGCTGCCCAGAAACCCCAAATGAGGATCAAACTGCTTGGCCCTCGGCAACACCCCAATTGCATAGGCTACCTTAAACACTGATGCTCTGTCGCAAATAGCCTGAGCCCAGACCTTCCAACAGACACCGACACAGCTGGCTGCACACCCAGCACATTGGACCCGCCACTGCCTTAGGCCACCATCCATTCCCAACCTGGGTTTTCAGTCATCAGAACCTAGACCTTATCTCCAATCCCTGCACAGGGGGGAACCTGATGCACAAGTCAGAACCCCTCCTTCCCCATGGCAAGAAACCTTGCTGCTGGCAGTGAGTCAAACCTTCAGTGTAGGAGAAAACGGCATGGCCCATGAGGCCACGCCCATGTATGAGGGCCGCCTTGGGCACAAACACACATTGTGACCCTCAGCGTGAGTACCTTATTCAAGTAACGCCTCTCAGTGATTGGACCAAGAGCCCGCATATGTGGCTTGCCATGCCCATAGGCACGCAGGACTAACTAGATGGTGTGTATTCCAGTTGAGGGAACCCACTGCTGTGCTCTAGAGTCCCTCTCCTGGGGGGTCCCCTGTGGCAGAAAACAGTACTCTTCCCTTCCCACAGAATGAACCCAAACTCTTGGGAGCTTGGACAATCCCCCGAGAGGAAGGCTCTTCCTCGGCCCCTGAAGCAACCCCTACCCTGAACGGCCACTGTGAACGCAACACCCAGAGACAAAAGCCTGAGCGACTGCCTCCCACTTGCCCTCATTTGATATCCAGAGGATCTCCCCTCTCGGACTGGAGATCAGGCCTGCCATTACCTTGGCCCCTACCTGAGCCAAGTTTGTTTTTTCAGACATCTGTCCCCACAGCCCTGGCAAACACAGCCTCTAGGCTGGGTCCTCTGGAGCCATACCACAGGACCATGCCTGCTCTCTCCTGGGAAACTCTGTCCATTCCTTTGGCCACACACCTCCAGAATATGAGAAACCTCAAGGCCCACGAGGACATACCATTACCGGGAGCCTCCCTGCACACACAGGGGCCTTCGGACACAAGCTGAGCTGCTACCTCCATGAAGGCATGCACACAGATGTCAACAGAGATAGAAGTTTGAGCCCGACAGGCCCTTAGGCCCTAATCTCAACTCTTGCTTTGTTTTCCAGGTGTCACTCCTCAGAGGCTTTGGTTCGAAGAACAGGATATGGGGCTTTCCTGAGGCACTGAACAGAACTTCTCTCGTCTCCACATGGGAAGCTTCCTTGTTGGAGCCGTGTCAAACACCTCAGGTTGGAGAATCCTGCAGAGTCCCTGAGCCACCTCCACATTCCAAGGTCTCCCAGGCCACCAAGCCACAGTAGGACTCATCTTCAGGAGAGTCCATTTCAACTCTCCCCTCTGGGTAGCTCACCCAGGAGCCCGCAGATTGAGCCTGCCTTGTCCTGACTAAAGAGTGGGAATATGAGGTGGCGTTCCCAGGCATCCATGCTTAGACACCTGCTCTCGAGTCTTTCCGTATGGGGCCTCCTGGAACCATCCAATAGCACTCGACTTTCGTGCAGAAGGAAACCTTGAGGTTTGGAGTAGTTCACAAATCCCATCGTAGGCAAACCTTCCTGGCCTCATGAGGCCCCCACACCATTCAGGAAGAGGCCATGCTGGACAAAAACTCTAGCCTGAGGCACGTCTCAGAGTTGAAATGACCTCAGTGCAGGAGATCTCGATTCAGCCTCTCAGAGTGGGCCTGCCGTGCCATCGGTCCCAAACCTCACGCTAGCTTGTGTTTTCAGACTTCCTTCCTCACACTCCTGGCAAACAAGCCCTCCGGACTAGGAACTCCAGAACCACAACCCAGCCCAGGGTCTGCCCAAGGGAAGAAAAACGTTTCCCTGTGGGGCTCTCTCCAGAAAACCCAGATGAGGATCAACCTGCTCGGGCCTCGACCGGTACCCGAACTGGATAGGCTGCTCTGGGCACTCATGCTCTGTCTGACACAGCCTGAAGCCAGACGTCCAGACAGACAAGGAGACAGCTGGCCGCACACCCAGCACTTCGGACACGCCATGGTCTTATGCCGTCACCTCTTCCTAACCTTGGTTTTCAGATATCTGAACCTAGACATTATATCAATTCTCCACACAGCTGGGTATCGCAAGCACAACACAGAACTCCTCCTTCCCCGTGGCTGTAAAGCTTGCTCTTGGCATGGAGTCACACCTTCAGGGTGGGAGAAACCTTCCTGGTCCCTGATGCCACGCCCAAACTTGAGTGCTGCTTGGGCACAAATTCACACTCTGACCCTCAGCATGAGCCCCATGTCAAAGAAAGGCCTGTCAGGGCCTGGGCCAAGAGCCCGCATATGGGGCTTGCCAAGCCCCTATGCACCCAATCCTCACCAGTGTTTGAGTTTTCCAGTCGCTCCGCCCGTACCTGGGGCTCTGCTCTGGAATCCCTTTCTTGGAGAGACACGTGAGCCAGACAACACGACTCCACCCTTCCCACAAAATGACCCCAAACTCTTGGGAGCTGGGACTAATCCCCAGAGAGGGATACTCGTCCACAGTCCCTGAGGCCACCCCTCCAATCCACGGCTATCTCGGACACAACATCCAGAGACAAAAGCCTGAAGGAACGCCTCCCACTCGCCCTTGTTTCAGAGGCCCAGGAGCTCCCTCTCGGGCTGTACATCCGGCCTGCCATACCCTAGGCGCCACTCATAAGCTGAGTTTGTGTTTTCAGACTTCTGTGCCCTCAGCCTGGACCCACACAACCGCCAGGCTAGGGCCTCTGGAGCCACAGCGAAAGATTGTGCCTGCCCTCTCCAAGGAAATTGTGCCCAATCCATTGACCACAACCCTACAGGTTAGGGAAAAGCTCCAAGGCCCCTGAGGCCATCAATAGTGTAGGCCACCCTGGACTAAGAGGGGCTCTCTGACACCAGCGGAGCAACTATCTCCACTTAGACTCTCAGACAGTGTCCCCAGAGACAGAAGGTTGAAATGGACAGGCCCCCAGGCCCTAATCTGAACCTTAGCTTTGGTTTCCATGTGTCCGTCCTCAGAGGTCTGTTTTCGTAGACCAGCACACGGGGCTTTTCTGAGGCACCAAACCAAACCTCTCTCGCCTCCACATGGGGAGCTTACTTACTGGGGATGTATCAAACCCTTCAGGTAGGAGAGTTCCGCAGGGCCACTGAACAACCAGCACATTCCAAGGTTTCCATGGACCCAAACGCACATTATGACGCATCCTCAGGAGAGGCCATTTCAACTCAGCCCCCTGGTTAGCGTGCCCCAGAGGCAGCAGATCAAACATATCTTGTGGCTAATGGCCAATGGGAATGCGAGGCATGCTGTACAGGGATCCATCCTTCGAACCGTGCTCTCCAGTCCTTCCGTATGGTATGTCCTGGAGCCATGCAACAGGACTCGAATGTCCCACAGAAGGAAACCTGGTGGTTTGGGGCAACCTCCAAACTCAGCGTGGGAAAACTTCCTTGGCCTCATGAGGCCCCCGCTTCATGAAGGTGCCATCATGGACACATACTCCAGCCTCAGCCAACGTCTGATCCTCAGCCTGACTTCAGATGCAGGAGATTTTGATTCAGCCTCTGCCTAGTGGGCCTGCTCTGCCCTTGGTTCCAATCCTCACTTTAGCTTGTGTTCCTAGACTTCCGTCCTCACACTCCTGGCCCACAAACCCTCCCTTCTGGGAATTCTGGGGCCACAATGATGCACTCCGCCTGCCTCCCAGGAGAAAAACTTTGTCTATGGTGCTGCCCAGAAACCCCAAATGAGGATCAAACTGCTTGGCCCTCGGCAACACCCCAATTGCATAGGCTACCTTAAACACTGATGCTCTGTCGCAAATAGCCTGAGCCCAGACCTTCCAACAGACACCGACACAGCTGGCTGAACACCCAGCACATTGGACCCGCCACTGCCTTAGGCCACCATCCATTCCCAACCTGGGTTTTCAGTCATCAGAACCTAGACCTTATCTCCAATCCCTGCACTGGGGGGAACCTGATGCACAAGTCAGAACCCCTCCTTCCCCATGGCAAGAAACCTTGCTGCTGGCAGTGAGTCAAACCTTCAGTGTAGGAGAAAACGGCATGGCCCATGAGGCCACGCCCATGTGTGAGGGCCGCCTTGGGCACAAACACACATTGTGACCCTCAGCGTGAGTACCTTATTCAAGTAACGCCTCTCAGGGATTGGACCAAGAGCCCGCATATGTGGCTTGCCATGCCCATAGGCACGCAGGACTAACTAGATGGTGTGTATTCCAGTTGAGGGAACCCACTGCTGTGCTCTAGAGTCCCTCTCCTGGGGGGTCCCCTGTGGCAGAAAACAGTACTCTTCCCTTCCCACAGAATGAACCCAAACACTTGGGAGCTTGGACAATCCCCCGAGAGGAAGGCTCTTCCTCGGCCCCGGAAGCAACCCCTACCCTGAACGGCCACTGTGAACGCAACACCCAGAGACAAAAGCCTGAGCGACTGCCTCCCACTTGCCCTCCTTTGATATCCAGAGGATCTCCCCTCTCGGACTGGAGATCAGGCCTGCCATTACCTTGGCCCCTACCTGAGCCAAGTTTGCTTTTTCAGACATCTGTCCCCACAGCCCTGGCAAACACAGCCTCTAGGCTGGGTCCTCTGAAGCCATACCACAGGACCATGCCTGCTCTCTCCTGGGAAACTCTGTCCATTCCTTTGGCCACACACCTCCAGAATATGAGAAACCTCAAGGCCCCCGAGGACATACCATTACCGGGAGCCTCCCTGCACACACAGGGGCCTTCGGACACAAGCTGAGCTGCTACCTCCATGAAGGCATGCACACAGATGTCAACAGAGATAGAAGGTTGAGCCCGACAGGCCCTTAGGCGCTAATCTCAACTCTTGCTTTGTTTTCCAGGTGTCACTCCTCAGAGGCTTTGGTTCGAAGAACAGGATATGGGGCTTTCCTGAGGCACTGAACAGAACTTCTCTCGTCTCCACATGGGAAGCTTCCTTGTTGGAGCCGTGTCAAACACCTCAGGTTGGAGAATCCTGCAGAGTCCCTGAGCCACCTCCACATTCCAAGGTCTCCCAGGCCACCAAGCCACAGTAGGACTCATCTTTAGGAGAGTCCATTTCAACTCTCCCCTCTGGGTAGCTCACCCAGGAGCCCGCAGATTGAGCCTGCCTTGTCCTGACTAAAGAGTGGGAATATGAGGTGGCGTTCCCAGGCATCCATGCTTAGACACCTGCTCTCGAGTCTTTCCGTATGGGGCCTCCTGGAACCATCCAATAGCACTCGACTTTCGTGCAGAAGGAAACCTTGAGGTTTGGAGTAGTTCACAAATCCCATCGTAGGCAAACCTTCCTGGCCTCATGAGGCCCCCACACCATTCAGGAAGAGGCCATGCTGGACAAAAACTCTAGCCTGAGGCACGTCTCAGAGTTGAAATGACCTCAGTGCAGGAGATCTCGATTCAGCCTCTCAGAGTGGGCCTGCCGTGCCATCGGTCCCAAACCTCACGCTAGCTTGTGTTTTCAGACTTCCTTCCTCACACTCCTGGCAAACAAGCCCTCCGGACTAGGAACTCCAGAACCACAACCCAGCCCAGGGTCTGCCCAAGGGAAGAAAAACGTTTCCCTGTGGGGCTCTCTCCAGAAAACCCAGATGAGGATCAACCTGCTCGGGCCTCGACCGGTACCCGAACTGGATAGGCTGCTCTGGGCACTCATGCTCTGTCTGACACAGCCTGAAGCCAGACGTCCAGACAGACAAGGAGACAGCTGGCCGCACACCCAGCACTTCGGACACGCCATGGTCTTATGCTGTCACCTCTTCCTAACCTTGGTTTTCAGATATCTGAACCTAGACATTATATCAATTCTCCACACAGCTGGGTATCGCAAGCACAACACAGAACTCCTCCTTCCCCGTGGCTGTAAAGCTTGCTCTTGGCATGGAGTCACACCTTCAGGGTGGGAGAAACCTTCCTGGTCCCTGATGCCACGCCCAAACTTGAGTGCTGCTTGGGCACAAATTCACACTCTGACCCTCAGCATGAGCCCCATGTCAAAGAAAGGCCTGTCAGGGCCTGGGCCAAGAGCCCGCATATGGGGCTTGCCAAGCCCCTATGCACCCAATCCTCACCAGTGTTTGAGTTTTCCAGTCGCCCCGCCCGTACCTGGGGCTCTGCTCTGGAATCCCTTTCTTGGAGAGACACGTGAGCCAGACAACACTTTTCCACCCTTCCCACAAAATGACCCCAAACTCTTGGGAGCTGGGACAAATCCCCAGAGAGGGATACTCGTCCACAGTCCCTGAGGCCACCCCTCCAATCCACGGCTATCTCGGACACAACATCCAGAGACAAAAGCCTGAAGGAACGCCTCCCACTCGCCCTTGTTTCAGAGGCCCAGGAGCTCCCTCTCGGGCTCTACATCCGGCCTGCCATACCCTAGGCGCCACTCATAAGCTGAGTTTGTGTTTTCAGACTTCTGTGCCCTCAGCCTGGACCCACACAACCGCCAGGCTAGGGCCTCTGGAGCCACAGCGAAAGATTGTGCCTGCCCTCTCCAAGGAAATTGTGCCCAATGCATTGACCACAACCCTACAGGTTAGGGAAAAGCTCCAAGGCCCCTGAGGCCATCAATAGTGTAGGCCACCCTGGACTAAGAGGGGCTCTCTGACACCAGCGGAGCAACTATCTCCACTTAGACTCTCAGACAGTGTCCCCAGAGACAGAAGGTTGAAATGGACAGGCCCCCAGGCCCTAATCTGAACCTTAGCTTTGGTTTCCATGTGTCCGTCCTCAGAGGTCTGTTTTCGTAGACCTGCACACGGGGCTTTTCTGAGGCACCAAACCAAACCTCTCTTGCCTCCACATGGGGAGCTTACTTACTGGGGATGTATCAAACCCTTCAGGTAGGAGAGTTCCGCAGGGCCACTGAACAACCAGCACATTCCAAGGTTTCCATGGACCCAAACGCACATTATGACGCATCCTCAGGAGAGGCCATTTCAACTCAGCCCCCTGGTTAGCGTGCCCCAGAGGCAGCAGATCAAACATATCTTGTGGCTAATGGCCAATGGGAATGCGAGGCATGCTGTACAGGGATCCATCCTTCGAACCGTGCTCTCCAGTCCTTCCGTATGGTATGTCCTGGAGCCATGCAACAGGACTCGAATGTCCCACAGAAGGAAACCTGGTGGTTTGGGGCAACCTCCAAACTCAGCGTGGGAAAACTTCCTTGGCCTCATGAGGCCCCCGCTTCATGAAGGTGCCATCATGGACACATACTCCAGCCTCAGCCAACGTCTGATCCTCAGCCTGACTTCAGATGCAGGAGATTTTGATTCAGCCTCTGCCTAGTGGGCCTGCTCTGCCCTTGGCTCCAATCCTCACTTTAGCTTGTGTTCCTAGACTTCCGTCCTCACACTCCTGGCCCACAAACCCTCCCTACTGGGAATTCTGGGGCCACAATGAAGCACTCCGTCTGCCTCCCAGGAGAAAAACTTTGTCTATGGTGCTGCCCAGAAACCCCAAATGAGGATCAAACTGCTTGGCCCTCGGCAACACCCCAATTGCATAGGCTACCTTAAACACTGATGCTCTGTCGCAAATAGCCTGAGCTCAGACCTTCCAACAGACACCGACACAGCTGGCTGCACACCCAGCACATTGGACCCGCCACTGCCTTAGGCCACCATCCATTCCCAACCTGGGTTTTCAGTCATCAGAACCTAGACCTTATCTCCAATCCCTGCACAGGGGGGAACCTGATGCACAAGTCAGAACCCCTCCTTCCCCATGGCAAGAAACCTTGCTGCTGGCAGTGAGTCAAACCTTCAGTGTAGGAGAAAACGGCATGGCCCATGAGGCCACGCCCATGTGTGAGGGCCGCCTTGGGCACAAACACACATTGTGACCCTCAGCGTGAGTACCTTATTCAAGTAACGCCTCTCAGGGATTGGACCAAGAGCCCGCATATGTGGCTTCCCATGCCCATAGGCACGCAGGACTAACTAGATGGTGTGTATTCCAGTTGAGGGAACCCACTGCTGTGCTCTAGAGTCCCTCTCCTGGGGGGTCCCCTGTGGCAGAAAACAGTACTCTTCCCTTCCCACAGAATGAACCCAAACTCTTGGGAGCTTGGACAATCCCCCGAGAGGAAGGCTCTTCCTCGGCCCCTGAAGCAACCCCTACCCTGAACGGCCACTGTGAACGCAACACCCAGAGACAAAAGCCTGAGCGACTGCCTCCCACTTGCCCTCCTTTGATATCCAGAGGATCTCCCCTCTCGGACTGGAGATCAGGCCTGCCATTACCTTGGCCCCTACCTGAGCCAAGTTTGTTTTTTCAGACATCTGTCCCCACAGCCCTGGCAAACACAGCCTCTAGGCTGGGTCCTCTGGAGCCATACCACAGGACCATGCCTGCTCTCTCCTGGGAAACTCTGTCCATTCCTTTGGCCACACACCTCCAGAATATGAGAAACATCAAGGCCCCCGAGGACATACCATTACCGGGAGCCTCCCTGCACACACAGGGGCCTTCGGACACAAGCTGAGCTGCTACCTCCATGAAGGCATGCACACGGATGTCAACAGAGATAGAAGGTTGAGCCGGACAGGCCCTTAGGCGCTAATCTCAACTCTTGCTTTGTTTTCCAGGTGTCACTCCTCAGAGGCTTTGGTTCGAAGAACAGGATATGGGGCTTTCCTGAGGCACTGAACAGAACTTCTCTCGTCTCCACATGGGAAGCTTCCTTGTTGGAGCCGTGTCAAACACCTCAGGTTGGAGAATCCTGCAGAGTCCCTGAGCCACCTCCACATTCCAAGGTCTCCCAGGCCACCAAGCCACCGTAGGACTCATCTTCAGGAGAGTCCATTTCAACTCTCCCCTCTGGGTAGCTCACCCAGGAGCCCGCAGATTGAGCCTGCCTTGTCCTGACTAAAGAGTGGGAATATGAGGTGGCGTTCCCAGGCATCCATGCTTAGACACCTGCTCTCGAGTCTTTCCGTATGGGGCCTCCTGGAACCATCCAATAGCACTCGACTTTCGTGCAGAAGGAAACCTTGAGGTTTGGAGTAGTTCACAAATCCCATCGTAGGCAAACCTTCCTGGCCTCATGAGGCCCCCACACCATTCAGGAAGAGGCCATGCTGGACAAAAACTCTAGCCTGAGGCACGTCTCAGAGTTGAAATGACCTCAGTGCAGGAGATCTCGATTCAGCCTCTCAGAGTGGGCCTGCCGTGCCATCGGTCCCAAACCTCACGCTAGCTTGTGTTTTCAGACTTCCTTTCTCACACTCCTGGCAAACAAGCCCTCCGGACTAGGAACTCCAGAACCACAACCCAGCCCAGGGTCTGCCCAAGGGAAGAAAAACGTTTCCCTGTGGGGCTCTCTCCAGAAAACCCAGATGAGGATCAACCTGCTCGGGCCTCGACCGGTACCCGAACTGGATAGGCTGCTCTGGGCACTCATGCTCTGTCTGACACAGCCTGAAGCCAGACGTCCAGACAGACAAGGAGACAGCTGGCCGCACACCCAGCACTTCGGACACGCCATGGTCTTATGCCGTCACCTCTTTCTAACCTTGGTTTTCAGATATCTGAACCTAGACATTATATCAATTCTCCACACAGCTGGGTATCGCAAGCACAACACAGAACTCCTCCTTCCCCGTGGCTGTAAAGCTTGCTCTTGGCATGGAGTCACACCTTCAGGGTGGGAGAAACCTTCCTGGTCCCTGATGCCACGCCCAAACTTGAGTGCTGCTTGGGCACAAATTTACACTCTGACCCTCAGCATGAGCCCCATGTCAAAGAAAGGCCTGTCAGGGCCTGGACCAAGAGCCCGCATATGGGGCTTGCCAAGCCCCTATGCACCCAATCCTCACCAGTGTTTGAGTTTTCCAGTCGCCCCGCCCGTACCTGGGGCTCTGCTCTGGAATCCCTTTCTTGGAGAGACACGTGAGCCAGACAACACTTTTCCACCCTTCCCACAAAATGACCCCAAACTCTTGGGAGCTGGGACAAATCCCCAGAGAGGGATACTCGTCCACAGTCCCTGAGGCCACCCCTCCAATCCACGGCTATCTCGGACACAACATCCAGAGACAAAAGCCTGAAGGAACGCCTCCCACTCGCCCTTGTTTCAGAGGCCCAGGAGCTCCCTCTCGGGCTGTACATCCGGCCTGCCATACCCTAGGCGCCACTCATAAGCTGAGTTTGTGTTTTCAGACTTCTGTGCCCTCAGCCTGGACCCACACAACCGCCAGGCTAGGGCCTCTGGAGCCACAGCGAAAGATTGTGCCTGCCCTCTCCAAGGAAATTGTGCCCAATGCATTGACCACAACCCTACAGGTTAGGGAAAAGCTCCAAGGCCCCTGAGGCCATCAATAGTGTAGGCCACCCTGGACTAAGAGGGGCTCTCTGACACCAGCGGAGCAACTATCTCCACATAGACTCTCAGACAGTGTCCCCAGAGACAGAAGGTTGAAATGGACAGGCCCCCAGGCCCTAATCTGAACCTTAGCTTTGGTTTCCATGTGTCCGTCCTCAGAGGTCTGTTTTCGTAGACCAGCACACGGGGCTTTTCTGAGGCACCAAACCAAACCTCTCTCGCCTCCACATGGGGAGCTTACTTACTGGGGATGTATCAAACCCTTCAGGTAGGAGAGTTCCGCAGGGCCACTGAACAACCAGCACATTCCAAGGTTTCCATGGACCCAAACGCACATTATGACGCATCCTCAGGAGAGGCCATTTCAACTCAGCCCCCTGGTTAGCGTGCCCCAGAGGCAGCAGATCAAACATATCTTGTGGCTAATGGCCAATGGGAATGCGAGGCATGCTGTACAGGGATCCATCCTTCGAACCGTGCTCTCCAGTCCTTCCGTATGGTATGTCCTGGAGCCATGCAACAGGACTCGAATGTCCCACAGAAGGAAACCTGGTGGTTTGGGGCAACCTCCAAACTCAGCGTGGGAAAACTTCCTTGGCCTCATGAGGCCCCCGCTTCATGAAGGTGCCATCATGGACACATACTCCAGCCTCAGCCAACGTCTGATCCTCAGCCTGACTTCAGATGCAGGAGATTTTGATTCAGCCTCTGCCTAGTGGGCCTGCTCTGCCCTTGGTTCCAATCCTCACTTTAGCTTGTGTTCCTAGACTTCCGTCCTCACACTCCTGGCCCACAAACCCTCCCTTCTGGGAATTCTGGGGCCACAATGAAGCACTCCGCCTGCCTCCCAGGAGAAAAACTTTGTCTATGGTGCTGCCCAGAAACCCCAAATGAGGATCAAACTGCTTGGCCCTCGGCAACACCCCAATTGCATAGGCTACCTTAAACACTGATGCTCTGTCGCAAATAGCCTGAGCCCAGACCTTCCAACAGACACCGACACAGCTGGCTGCACACCCAGCACATTGGACCCGCCACTGCCTTAGGCCACCATCCATTCCCAACCTGGGTTTTCAGTCATCAGAACCTAGACCTTATCTCCAATCCCTGCACAGGGGGGAACCTGATGCACAAGTCAGAACCCCTCCTTCCCCATGGCAAGAAACCTTGCTGCTGGCAGTGAGTCAAACCTTCAGTGTAGGAGAAAACGGCATGGCCCATGAGGCCACGCCCATGTGTGAGGGCCGCCTTGGGCACAAACACACATTGTGACCCTCAGCGTGAGTACCTTATTCAAGTAACGCCTCTCAGGGATTGGACCAAGAGCCCGCATATGTGGCTTGCCATGCCCATAGGCACGCAGGACTAACTAGATGGTGTGTATTCCAGTTGAGGGAACCCACTGCTGTGCTCTAGAGTCCCTCTCCTGGGGGGTCCCCTGTGGCAGAAAACAGTACTCTTCCCTTCCCACAGAATGAACCCAAACACTTGGGAGCTTGGACAATCCCCCGAGAGGAAGGCTCTTCCTCGGCCCCGGAAGCAACCCCTACCCTGAACGGCCACTGTGAACGCAACACCCAGAGACAAAAGCCTGAGCGACTGCCTCCCACTTGCCCTCCTTTGATATCCAGAGGATCTCCCCTCTCGGACTGGAGATCAGGCCTGCCATTACCTTGGCCCCTACCTGAGCCAAGTTTGCTTTTTCAGACATCTGTCCCCACAGCCCTGGCAAACACAGCCTCTAGGCTGGGTCCTCTGGAGCCATACCACAGGACCATGCCTGCTCTCTCCTGGGAAACTCTGTCCATTCCTTTGGCCACACACCTCCAGAATATGAGAAACCTCAAGGCCCCCGAGGACATACCATTACCGGGAGCCTCCCTGCACACACAGGGGCCTTCGGACACAAGCTGAGCTGCTACCTCCATGAAGGCATGCACACAGATGTCAACAGAGATAGAAGGTTGAGCCCGACAGGCCCTTAGGCCCTAATCTCAACTCTTGCTTTGTTTTCCAGGTGTCACTCCTCAGAGGCTTTGGTTCGAAGAACAGGATATGGGGCTTTCCTGAGGCACTGAACAGAACTTCTCTCGTCTCCACATGGGAAGCTTCCTTGTTGGAGCCGTGTCAAACACCTCAGGTTGGAGAATCCTGCAGAGTCCCTGAGCCACCTCCACATTCCAAGGTCTCCCAGGCCACCAAACCACAGTAGGACTCATCTTCAGGAGAGTCCATTTCAACTCTCCCCTCTGGGTAGCTCACCCAGGAGCCCGCAGATTGAGCCTGCCTTGTCCTCACTAAAGAGTGGGAATATGAGGTGGCGTTCCCAGGCATCCATGCTTAGACACCTGCTCTCGAGTCTTTCCGTATGGGGCCTCCTGGAACCATCCAATAGCACTCGACTTTCGTGCAGAAGGAAACCTTGAGGTTTGGAGTAGTTCACAAATCCCATCGTAGGCAAACCTTCCTGGCCTCATGAGGCCCCCACACCATTCAGGAAGAGGCCATGCTGGACAAAAACTCTAGCCTGAGGCACGTCTCAGAGTTGAAATGACCTCAGTGCAGGAGATCTCGATTCAGCCTCTCAGAGTGGGCCTGCCGTGCCATCGGTCCCAAACCTCACGCTAGCTTGTGTTTTCAGACTTCCTTCCTCACACTCCTGGCAAACAAGCCCTCCGGACTAGGAACTCCAGAACCACAACCCAGCCCAGGGTCTGCCCAAGGGAAGAAAAACGTTTCCCTGTGGGGCTCTCTCCAGAAAACCCAGATGAGGATCAACCTGCTCGGGACTCGACGGTACCCGAACTGGATAGGCTGCTCTGGGCACTCATGCTCTGTCTGACACAGCCTGAAGCCAGACGTCCAGACAGACAAGGAGACAGCTGGCCGCACACCCAGCACTTCGGACACGCCATGGTCTTATGCTGTCACCTCTTCCTAACCTTGGTTTTCAGATATCTGAACCTAGACATTATATCAATTCTCCACACAGCTGGGTATCGCAAGCACAACACAGAACTCCTCCTTCCCCGTGGCTGTAAAGCTTGCTCTTGGCATGGAGTCACACCTTCAGGGTGGGAGAAACCTTCCTGGTCCCTGATGCCACGCCCAAACGTAGGTGCTGCTTGGGCACAAATTCACACTCTGACCCTCAGCATGAGCCCCATGTCAAAGAAAGGCCTGTCAGGGCCTGGGCCAAGAGCCCGCATATGGGGCTTGCCAAGCCCCTATGCACCCAATCCTCACCAGTGTTTGAGTTTTCCAGTCGCCCCGCCCGTACCTGGGGCTCTGCTCTGGAATCCCTTTCTTGGAGAGACACGTGAGCCAGACAACACTTTTCCACCCTTCCCACAAAATGACCCCAAACTCTTGGGAGCTGGGACAAATCCCCAGAGAGGGATACTCGTCCACAGTCCCTGAGGCCACCCCTCCAATCCACGGCTATCTCGGACACAACATCCAGAGACAAAAGCCTGAAGGAACGCCTCCCACTCGCCCTTGTTTCAGAGGCCCAGGAGCTCCCTCTCGGGCTGTACATCCGGCCTGCCATACCCTAGGCGCCACTCATAAGCTGAGTTTGTGTTTTCAGACTTCTGTGCCCTCAGCCTGGACCCACACAACCGTCAGGCTAGGGCCTCTGGAGCCACAGCGAAATATTGTGCCTGCCCTCTCCAAGGAAATTGTGCCCAATCCATTGACCACCACGCTACAGGTTAGGGAAAAGCTCCAAGGCCCCTGAGGCCATCAATAGTGTAGGCCACCCTGGACTAAGAGGGGCTCTCTGACACCAGCGGAGCAACTATCTCCACTTAGACTCTCAGAGAGTGTCCCCAGAGACAGAAGGTTGAAATGGACAGGCCCCCAGGCCCTAATCTGAACCTTAGCTTTGGTTTCCATGTGTCCGTCCTCAGAGGTCTGTTTTCGTAGACCAGCACACGGGGCTTTTCTGAGGCTCCAAACCAAACCTCTCTCGTCTCCACATGGGGAGCTTACTTACTGGGGATGTATCAAACCCTTCAGGTAGGAGAGTTCCGCAGGGCCACTGAACAACCAGCACATTCCAAGGTTTCCATGGACCCAAACGCACATTATGACGCATCCTCAGGAGAGGCCATTTCAACTCAGCCCCCTGGTTAGCGTGCCCCAGAGGCAGCAGATCAAACATATCTTGTGGCTAATGGCCAATGGGAATGCGAGGCATGCTGTACAGGGATCCATCCTTCGAACCGTGCTCTCCAGTCCTTCCGTATGGTATGTCCTGGAGCCATGCAACAGGACTCGAATGTCCCACAGAAGGAAACCTGGTGGTTTGGGGCAACCTCCAAACTCAGCGTGGGAAAACTTCCTTGGCCTCATGAGGCCCCCGCTTCATGAAGTTGCCAACATGGACACATACTCCAGCCTCAGCCAACGTCTGATCCTCAGCCTGACTTCAGATGCAGGAGATTTTGATTCAGCCTCTGCCTAGTGGGCCTGCTCTGCCCTTGGCTCCAATCCTCACTTTAGCTTGTGTTCCTAGACGTCCGTCCTCACACTCCTGGCCCGCAAACCCTCCCTACTGGGAATTCTGGGGCCACAATGAAGCACTACGCCTGCCTCCCAGGAGAAAAACTTTGTCTATGGTGCTGCCCAGAAACCCCAAATGAGGATCAAACTGCTTGGCCCTCGGCAACACCCCAATTGCATAGGCTACCTTAAACACTGATGCTCTGTCGCAAATAGCCTGAGCCCAGACCTTCCAACAGACACCGACACAGCTGGCTGCACACCCAGCACATTGGACCCGCCACTGCCTTAGGCCACCATCCATTCCTAACCTGGGTTTTCAGTCATCAGAACCTAGACCTTATCTCCAATCCCTGCACAGGGGGGAACCTGATGCACAAGTCAGAACCCCTCCTTCCCCATGGCAAGAAACCTTGCTGCTGGCAGTGAGTCAAACCTTCAGTGTAGGAGAAAACGGCATGGCCCATGAGGCCACGCCCATGTGTGAGGGCCGCCTTGGGCACAAACACACATTGTGACCCTCAGCGTGAGTACCTTATTCAAGTAACGCCTCTCAGGGATTGGACCAAGAGCCCGCATATGTGGCTTGCCATGCCCATAGGCACGCAGGACTAACTAGATGGTGTGTATTCCAGTTGAGGGAACCCACTGCTGTGCTCTAGAGTCCCTCTCCTGGGGGGTCCCCTGTGGCAGAAAACAGTACTCTTCCCTTCCCACAGAATGAACCCAAACACTTGGGAGCTTGGACAATCCCCCGAGAGGAAGGCTCTTCCTCGGCCCCTGAAGCAACCCCTACCCTGAACGGCCACTGTGAACGCAACACCCAGAGACAAAAGCCTGAGCGACTGCCTCCCACTTGCCCTCCTTTGATATCCAGAGGATCTCCCCTCTCGGACTGGAGATCAGGCCTGCCATTACCTTGGCCCCTACCTGAGCCAAGTTTGCTTTTTCAGACATCTGTCCCCACAGCCCTGGCAAACACAGCCTCTAGGCTGGGTCCTCTGGAGCCATACCA
This sequence comes from Mustela nivalis, assembly GCF_964662115.1. Classification (NCBI taxonomy): domain Eukaryota; kingdom Metazoa; phylum Chordata; class Mammalia; order Carnivora; family Mustelidae; genus Mustela; species Mustela nivalis. The sequence continues at coordinate 224,339 of NW_028136249.1, read as the reverse complement.
CAGGACCATGCCTGCTCTCTCCTGGGAAACACTGTCCATTCCTTTGGCCACACACCTCCAGAATATGAGAAACCTCAAGGCCCCCGAGGACATACCATTACCGGGAGCCTCCCTGCACACACAGGGGCCTTCGGACACAAGCTGAGCTGCTACCTCCATGAAGGCATGCACACAGATGTCAACAGAGATAGAAGGTTGAGCCCGACAGGCCCTTAGGCCCTAATCTCAACTCTTGCTTTGTTTTCCAGGTGTCACTCCTCAGAGGCTTTGGTTCGAAGAACAGGATATGGGGCTTTCCTGAGGCACTGAACAGAACTTCTCTCGTCTCCACATGGGAAGCTTCCTTGTTGGAGCCGTGTCAAACACCTCAGGTTGGAGAATCCTGCAGAGTCCCTGAGCCACCTCCACATTCCAAGGTCTCCCAGGCCACCAAGCCACAGTAGGACTCATCTTCAGGAGAGTCCATTTCAACTCTCCCCTCTGGGTAGCTCACCCAGGAGCCCGCAGATTGAGCCTGCCTTGTCCTGACTAAAGAGTGGGAATATGAGGTGGCGTTCCCAGGCATCCATGCTTAGACACCTGCTCTCGAGTCTTTCCGTATGGGGCCTCCTGGAACCATCCAATAGCACTCGACTTTCGTGCAGAAGGAAACCTTGAGGTTTGGAGTAGTTCACAAATCCCATCGTAGGCAAACCTTCCTGGCCTCATGAGGCCCCCACACCATTCAGGAAGAGGCCATGCTGGACAAAAACTCTAGCCTGAGGCACGTCTCAGAGTTGAAATGACCTCAGTGCAGGAGATCTCGATTCAGCCTCTCAGAGTGGGCCTGCCGTGCCATCGGTCCCAAACCTCACGCTAGCTTGTGTTTTCAGACTTCCTTCCTCACACTCCTGGCAAACAAGCCCTCCAGACTAGGAACTCCAGAACCACAACCCAGCCCAGGGTCTGCCCAAGGGAAGAAAAATGTTTCCCTGTGGGGCTCTCTCCAGAAAACCCAGATGAGGATCAACCTGCTCGGGCCTCGACGGTACCCGAACTGGATAGGCTGCTCTGGGCACTCATGCTCTGTCTGACACAGCCTGAAGCCAGACGTCCAGACAGACAAGGAGACAGATGGCCGCACACCCAGCACTTCGGACACGCCATGGTCTTATGCCGTCACCTCTTCCTAACCTTGGTTTTCAGATATCTGAACCTAGACATTATATCAATTCTCCACATAGCTGGGTATCGCAAGCACAACACAGAACTCCTCCTTCCCCGTGGCTGTAAAGCTTGCTCTTGGCATGGAGTCACACCTTCAGGGTGGGAGAAACCTTCCTGGTCCCTGATGCCACGCCCAAACTTGAGTGCTGCTTGGGCACAAATTCACACTCTGACCCTCAGCATGAGCCCCATGTCAAAGAAAGGCCTGTCAGGGCCTGGGCCAAGAGCCCGCATATGGGGCTTGCCAAGCCCCTATGCACCCAATCCTCACCAGTGTTTGAGTTTTCCAGTCGCCCCGCCCGTACCTGGGGCTCTGCTCTGGAATCCCTTTCTTGGAGAGACACGTGAGCCAGACAACACTTTTCCACCCTTCCCACAAAATGACCCCAAACTCTTGGGAGCTGGGACAAATCCCCAGAGAGGGATACTCATCCACAGTCCCTGAGGCCACCCCTCCAATCCACGGCTATCTCGGACACAACATCCAGAGACAAAAGCCTGAAGGAACGCCTCCCACTCGCCCTTGTTTCAGAGGCCCAGGAGCTCCCTCTCGGGCTGTACATCCGGCCTGCCATACCCTAGGCGCGACTCATAAGCTGAGTTTGTGTTTTCAGACTTCTGTGCCCTCAGCCTGGAACCACACAACCGCCAGGCTAGGGCCTCTGGAGCCACTGCGAAAGATTGTGCCTGCCCTCTCCAAGGAAATTGTGCCCAATGCATTGACCACAACCCTACAGGTTAGGGAAAAGCTCCAAGGCCCCTGAGGCCATCAATAGTGTAGGCCACCCTGGACTAAGAGGGGCTCTCTGACACCAGCGGAGCAACTATCTCCACTTAGACTCTCAGAGAGTGTCCCCAGAGACAGAAGGTTGAAATGGACAGGCCCCCAGGCCCTTATCTGAACCTTAGCTTTGGTTTCCATGTGTCCGTCCTCAGAGGTCTGTTTTCGTAGACCAGCACACGGGGCTTTTCTGAGGCTCCAAACCAAACCTCTCTCGTCTCCACATGGGGAGCTTACTTACTGGGGATGTATCAAACCCTTCAGGTAGGAGAGTTCCGCAGGGCCACTGAACAACCAGAACATTCCAAGGTTTCCATGGACCCAAACGCACATTATGACGCATCCTCAGGAGAGGCCATTTCAACTCAGCCCCCTGGTTAGCGTGCCCCAGAGGCAGCAGATCAAACATATCTTGTGGCTAATGGCCAATGGGAATGCGAGGCATGCTGTACAGGGATCCATCCTTCGAACCGTGCTCTCCAGTCCTTCCGTATGGTATGTCCTGGAGCCATGCAACAGGACTCGAATGTCCCACAGAAGGAAACCTGGTGGTTTGGGGCAACCTCCAAACTCAGCGTGGGAAAACTTCCTTGGCCTCATGAGGCCCCCGCTTCATGAAGGTGCCAACATGGACACATACTCCAGCCTCAGCCAACGTCTGATCCTCAGCCTGACTTCAGATGCAGGAGATTTTGATTCAGCCTCTGCCTAGTGGGCCTGCTCTGCCCTTGGCTCCAATCCTCACTTTAGCTTGTGTTCCTAGACTTCCGTCCTCACACTCCTGGCCCGCAAACCCTCCCTACTGGGAATTCTGGGGCCACAATGAAGCACTCCGCCTGCCTCCCAGGAGAAAAACTTTGTCTATGGTGCTGCCCAGAAACCCCAAATGAGGATCAAACTGCTTGGCCCTCGGCAACACCCCAATTGCATAGGCTACCTTAAACACTGATGCTCTGTCGCAAATAGCCTGAGCCCAGACCTTCCAACAGACACCGACACAGCTGGCTGCACACCCAGCACATTGGACCCGCCACTGCCTTAGGCCACCATCCATTCCCAACCTGGGTTTTCAGTCATCAGAACCTAGACCTTATCTCCAATCCCTGCACAGGGGGGAACCTGATGCACAAGTCAGAACCCCTCCTTCCCCATGGCAAGAAACCTTGCTGCTGGCAGTGAGTCAAACCTTCAGTGTAGGAGAAAACGGCATGGCCCATGAGGCCACGCCCATGTGTGAGGGCCGCCTTGGGCACAAACACACATTGTGACCCTCAGCGTGAGTACCTTATTCAAGTAACGCCTCTCAGGGATTGGACCAAGAGCCCGCATATGTGGCTTGCCATGCCCATAGGCACGCAGGACTAACTAGATGGTGTGTATTCCAGTTGAGGGAACCCACTGCTGTGCTCTAGAGTCCCTCTCCTGGGGGGTCCACTGTGGCAGAAAACAGTACTCTTCCCTTCCCACAGAATGAACCCAAACACTTGGGAGCTTGGACAATCCCCCGAGAGGAAGGCTCTTCCTCGGCCCCTGAAGCAACCCCTACCCTGAACGGCCACTGTGAACGCAACACCCAGAGACAAAAGCCTGAGCGACTGCCTCCCACTTGCCCTCCTTTGATATCCAGAGGATCTCCCCTCTCGGACTGGAGATCAGGCCTGCCATTACCTTGGCCCCTACCTGAGCCAAGTTTGCTTTTTCAGACATCTGTCCCCACAGCCCTGGCAAACACAGCCTCTAGGCTGGGTCCTCTGGAGCCATACCACAGGACCATGCCTGCTCTCTCCTGGGAAACTCTGTCCATTCCTTTGGCCACACACCTCCAGAATATGAGAAACCTCAAGGCCCCCGAGGACATACCATTACCGGGAGCCTCCCTGCACACACAGGGGCCTTCGGACACAAGCTGAGCTGCTACCTCCATGAAGGCATGCACACAGATGTCAACAGAGATAGAAGGTTGAGCCCGACAGGCCCTTAGGCCCTAATCTCAACTCTTGCTTTGTTTTCCAGGTGTCACTCCTCAGAGGCTTTGGTTCGAAGAACAGGATATGGGGCTTTCCTGAGGCACTGAACAGAACTTCTCTCGTCTCCACATGGGAAGCTTCCTTGTTGGAGCCGTGTCAAACACCTCAGGTTGGAGAATCCTGCAGAGTCCCTGAGCCACCTCCACATTCCAAGGTCTCCCAGGCCACCAAGCCACAGTAGGACTCATCTTCAGGAGAGTCCATTTCAACTCTCCCCTCTGGGTAGCTCACCCAGGAGCCCGCAGATTGAGCCTGCCTTGTCCTCACTAAAGAGTGGGAATATGAGGTGGCGTTCCCAGGCATCCATGCTTAGACACCTGCTCTCGAGTCTTTCCGTATGGGGCCTCCTGGAACCATCCAATAGCACTCGACTTTCGTGCAGAAGGAAACCTTGAGGTTTGGAGTAGTTCACAAATCCCATCGTAGGCAAACCTTCCTGGCCTCATGAGGCCCCCACACCATTCAGGAAGAGGCCATGCTGGACAAAAACTCTAGCCTGAGGCACGTCTCAGAGTTGAAATGACCTCAGTGCAGGAGATCTCGATTCAGCCTCTCAGAGTGGGCCTGCCGTGCCATCGGTCCCAAACCTCACGCTAGCTTGTGTTTTCAGACTTCCTTCCTCACACTCCTGGCAAAAAAGCCCTCCGGACTAGGAACTCCAGAACCACAACCCAGCCCAGGGTCTGCCCAAGGGAAGAAAAACGTTTCCCTGTGGGGCTCTCTCCAGAAAACCCAGATGAGGATCAACCTGCTCGGGCCTCGACGGTACCCGAACTGGATAGGCTGCTCTAGGCACTCATTCTCTGTCTGACACAGCCTGAAGCCAGACGTCCAGACAGACAAGGAGACAGCTGGCCGCACACCCAGCACTTCGGACACGCCATGGTCTTATGCCGTCACCTCTTCCTAACCTTGGTTTTCAGATATCTGAACCTAGACATTATATCAATTCTCCACACAGCTGGGTATCGCAAGCACAACACAGAACTCCTCCTTCCCCGTGGCTGTAAAGCTTGCTCTTGGCATGGAGTCACACCTTCAGGGTGGGAGAAACCTTCCTGGTCCCTGATGCCACGCCCAAACTTGAGTGCTGCTTGGGCACAAATTCACACTCTGACCCTCAGCATGAGCCCCATGTCAAAGAAAGGCCTGTCAGGGCCTGGGCCAAGAGCCCGCATATGGGGCTTGCCAAGCCCCTATGCACCCAATCCTCACCAGTGTTTGAGTTTTCCAGTCGCCCCGCCCGTACCTGGGGCTCTGCTCTGGAATCCCTTTCTTGGAGAGACACGTGAGCCAGACAACACTTTTCCACCCTTCCCACAAAATGACCCCAAACTCTTGGGAGCTGGGACAAATCCCCAGAGAGGGATACTCGTCCACAGTCCCTGAGGCCACCCCTCCAATCCACGGCTATCTCGGACACAACATCCAGAGACAAAAGCCTGAAGGAACGCCTCCCACTCGCCCTTGTTTCAGAGGCCCAGGAGCTCCCTCTCGGGCTGTACATCCGGCCTGCCATACCCTAGGCGCCACTCATAAGCTGAGTTTGTGTTTTCAGACTTCTGTGCCCTCAGCCTGGACCCACACAACCGCCAGGCTAGGGCCTCTGGAGCCACAGCGAAAGATTGTGCCTGCCCTCTCCAAGGAAATTGTGCCCAATGCATTGACCACAACCCTACAGGTTAGGGAAAAGCTCCAAGGCCCCTGAGGCCATCAATAGTGTAGGCCACCCTGGACTAAGAGGGGCTCTCTGACACCAGCGGAGCAACTATCTCCACTTAGACTCTCAGAGAGTGTCCCCAGAGACAGAAGGTTGAAATGGACAGGCCCCCAGGCCCTAATCTGAACCTTAGCTTTGGTTTCCATGTGTCCGTCCTCAGAGGTCTGTTTTCGTAGACCAGCACACGGGGCTTTTCTGAGGCTCCAAACCAAACCTCTCTCGTCTCCACATGGGGAGCTTACTTACTGGGGATGTATCAAACCCTTCAGGTAGGAGAGTTCCGCAGGGCCACTGAACAACCAGCACATTCCAAGGTTTCCATGGACCCAAACGCACATTATGACGCATCCTCAGGAGAGGCCATTTCAACTCAGCCCCCTGGTTAGCGTGCCCCAGAGGCAGCAGATCAAACATATCTTGTGGCTAATGGCCAATGGGAATGCGAGGCATGCTGTACAGGGATCCATCCTTCGAACCGTGCTCTCCAGTCCTTCCGTATGGTATGTCCTGGAGCCATGCAACAGGACTCGAATGTCCCACAGAAGGAAACCTGGTGGTTTGGGGCAACCTCCAAACTCAGCGTGGGAAAACTTCCTTGGCCTCATGAGGCCCCCGCTTCATGAAGGTGCCAACATGGACACATACTCCAGCCTCAGCCAACGTCTGATCCTCAGCCTGACTTCAGATGCAGGAGATTTTGATTCAGCCTCTGCCTAGTGGGCCTGCTCTGCCCTTGGCTCCAATCCTCACTTTAGCTTGTGTTCCTAGACTTCCGTCCTCACACTCCTGGCCCGCAAACCCTCCCTACTGGGAATTCTGGGGCCACAATGAAGCACTCCGCCTGCCTCCCAGGAGAAAAACTTTGTCTATGGTGCTGCCCAGAAACCCCAAATGAGGATCAAACTGCTTGGCCCTCGGCAACACCCCAATTGCATAGGATACCTTAAACACTGATGCTCTGTCGCAAATAGCCTGAGCCCAGACCTTCCAACAGACACCGACACAGCTGGCTGCACACCCAGCACATTGGACCCGCCACTGCCTTAGGCCACCATCCATTCCCAACCTGGGTTTTCAGTCATCAGAACCTAGACCTTATCTCCAATCCCTGCACAGGGGGGAACCTGATGCACAAGTCAGAACCCCTCCTTCCCCATGGCAAGAAACCTTGCTGCTGGCAGTGAGTCAAACCTTCAGTGTAGGAGAAAACGGCATGGCCCATGAGGCCACGCCCATGTGTGAGGGCCGCCTTGGGCACAAACACACATTGTGACCCTCAGCATGAGTACCTTATTCAAGTAACGCCTCTCAGGGATTGGACCAAGAGCCCGCATATGTGGCTTGCCATGCCCATAGGCACGCAGGACTAACTAGATGGTGTGTATTCCAGTTGAGGGAACCCACTGCTGTGCTCTAGAGTCCCTCTCCTGGGGGGTCCCCTGTGGCAGAAAACAGTACTCTTCCCTTCCCACAGAATGAACCCAAACACTTGGGAGCTTGGACAATCCCCCGAGAGGAAGGCTCTTCCTCGGCCCCGGAAGCAACCCCTACGCTGAACGGCCAATGTGAACGCAACACCCAGAGACAAAAGCCTGAGCGACTGCCTCCCACTTGCCCTCCTTTGATATCCAGAGGATCTCCCCTCTCGGACTGGAGATCAGGCCTGCCATTACCTTGGCCCCTACCTGAGCCAAGTTTGCTTTTTCAGACATCTGTCCCCACAGCCCTGGCAAACACAGCCTCTAGGCTGGGTCCTCTGGAGCCATACCACAGGACCATGCCTGCTCTCTCCTGGGAAACTCTGTCCATTCCTTTGGCCACACACCTCCAGAATATGAGAAACCTCAAGGCCCCCGAGGACATACCATTACCGGGAGCCTCCCTGCACACACAGGCGCCTTCGGACACAAGCTGAGCTGCTACCTCCATGAAGGCATGCACACAGATGTCAACAGAGATAGAAGGTTGAGCCCGACAGGCCCTTAGGCCCTAATCTCAACTCTTGCTTTGTTTTCCAGGTGTCACTCCTCAGAGGCTTTGGTTCGAAGAACAGGATATGGGGCTTTCCTCAGGCACTGAACAGAACTTCTCTCGTCTCCACATGGGAAGCTTCCTTGTTGGAGCCGTGTCAAACACCTCAGGTTGGAGAATCCTGCAGAGTCCCTGAGCCACCTCCACATTCCAAGGTCTCCCAGGCCACCAAGCCACAGTAGGACTCATCTTCAGGAGAGTCCATTTCAACTCTCCCCTCTGGGTAGCTCACCCAGGAGCCCGCAGATTGAGCCTGCCTTGTCCTGACTAAAGAGTGGGAATATGAGGTGGCGTTCCCAGGCATCCATGCTTAGACACCTGCTCTCGAGTCTTTCCGTATGGGGCCTCCTGGAACCATCCAATAGCACTCGACTTTCGTGCAGAAGGAAACCTTGAGGTTTGGAGTAGTTCACAAATCCCATCGTAGGCAAACCTTCCTGGCCTCATGAGGCCCCCACACCATTCAGGAAGAGGCCATGCTGGACAAAAACTCTAGCCTGAGGCACGTCTCAGAGTTGAAATGACCTCAGTGCAGGAGATCTCGATTCAGCCTCTCAGAGTGGGCCTGCCGTGCCATCGGTCCCAAACCTCACGCTAGCTTGTGTTTTCAGACTTCCTTCCTCACACTCCTGGCAAACAAGCCCTCCGGACTAGGAACTCCAGAACCACAACCCAGCCCAGGGTCTGCCCAAGGGAAGAAAAACGTTTCCCTGTGGGGCTCTCTCCAGAAAACCCAGATGAGGATCAACCTGCTCGGGCCTCGACGGTACCCGAACTGGATAGGCTGCTCTGGGCACTCATGCTCTGTCTGACACAGCCTGAAGCCAGACGTCCAGACAGACAAGGAGACAGCTGGCCGCACACCCAGCACTTCGGACACGCCATGGTCTTATGCCGTCACCTCTTCCTAACCTTGGTTTTCAGATATCTGAACCTAGACATTATATCAATTCTCCACACAGCTGGGTATCGCAAGCACAACACAGAACTCCTCCTTCCCCGTGGCTGTAAAGCTTGCTCTTGGCATGGAGTCACACCTTCAGGGTGGGAGAAACCTTCCTGGTCCCTGATGCCACGCCCAAACTTGAGTGCTGCTTGGGCACAAATTCACACTCTGACCCTCAGCATGAGCCCCATGTCAAAGAAAGGCCTGTCAGGGCCTGGGCCAAGAGCCCGCATATGGGGCTTGCCAAGCCCCTATGCACCCAATCCTCACCAGTGTTTGAGTTTTCCAGTCGCCCCGCCCGTACCTGGGGCTCTGCTCTGGAATCCCTTTCTTGGAGAGACACGTGAGCCTGACAACACTTTTCCACCCTTCCCACAAAATGACCCCAAACTCTTGGGAGCTGGGACAAATCCCCAGAGAGGGATACTCGTCCACAGTCCCTGAGGCCACCCCTCCAATCCACGGCTATCTCGGACACAACATCCAGAGACAAAAGCCTGAAGGAACGCCTCCCACTCGCCCTTGTTTCAGAGGCCCAGGAGCTCCCTCTCGGGCTGTACATCCGGCCTGCCATACCCTAAGCGCCACTCATAAGCTGAGTTTGTGTTTTCAGACTTCTGTGCCCTCAGCCTGGACCCACACAACCGCCAGGCTAGGGCCTCTGGAGCCACAGCGAAAGATTGTGCCTGCCCTCTCCAAGGAAATTGTGCCCAATCCATTGACCACCACCCTACAGGTTAGGGAAAAGCTCCAAGGCCCCTGAGGCCATCAATAGTGTAGGCCACCCTGGACTAAGAGGGGCTCTCTGACACCAGCGGAGCAACTATCTCCACTTAGACTCTCAGAGAGTGTCCCCAGAGACAGAAGGTTGAAATGGACAGGCCCCCAGGCCCTAATCTGAACCTTAGCTTTGGTTTCCATGTGTACGTCCTCAGAGGTCTGTTTTCGTAGACCAGCACACGGGGCTTTTCTGAGGCTCCAAACCAAACCTCTCTCGTCTCCACATGGGGAGCTTACTTACTGGGGATGTATCAAACCCTTCTGGTAGGAGAGTTCCGCAGGGCCACTGAACAACCAGCACATTCCAAGGTTTCCATGGACCCAAACGCACATTATGACGCATCCTCAGGAGAGGCCATTTCAACTCAGCCCCCTGGTTAGCGTGCCCCAGAGGCAGCAGATCAAACATATCTTGTGGCTAATGGCCAATGGGAATGCGAGGCATGCTGTACAGGGATCCATCCTTCGAACCGTGCTCTCCAGTCCTTCCGTATGGTATGTCCTGGAGCCATGCAACAGGACTCGAATGTCCCACAGAAGGAAACCTGGTGGTTTGGGGCAACCTCCAAACTCAGCGTGGGAAAACTTCCTTGCCCTCATGAGGCCCCCGCTTCATGAAGTTGCCAACATGGACACATACTCCAGCCTCAGCCAACGTCTGATCCTCAGCCTGACTTCAGATGCAGGAGATTTTGATTCAGCCTCTGCCTAGTGGGCCTGCTCTGCCCTTGGCTCCAATCCTCACTTTAGCTTGTGTTCCTAGACTTCCGTCCTCACACTCCTGGCCCGCAAACCCTCCCTACTGGGAATTCTGGGGCCACAATGAAGCACTCCGCCTGCCTCCCAGGAGAAAAACTTTGTCTATGGTGCTGCCCAGAAACCCCAAATGAGGATCAAACTGCTTGGCCCTCGGCAACACCCCAATTGCATAGGCTACCTTAAACACTGATGCTCTGTCGCAAATAGCCTGAGCCCAGACCTTCCAACAGACACCGACACAGCTGGCTGCACACCCAGCACATTGGACCCGCCACTGCCTTAGGCCACCATCCATTCCCAACCTGGGTTTTCAGTCATCAGAACCTAGACCTTATCTCCAATCCCTGCACAGGGGGGAACCTGATGCACAAGTCAGAACCCCTCCTTCCCCATGGCAAGAAACCTTGCTGCTGGCAGTGAGTCAAACCTTCAGTGTAGGAGAAAACGGCATGGCCCATGAGGCCACGCCCATGTGTGAGGGCCGCCTTGGGCACAAACACACATTGTGACCCTCAGCGTGAGTACCTTATTCAAGTAACGCCTCTCAGTGATTGGACCAAGAGCCCGCATATGTGGCTTGCCATGCCCATAGGCACGCAGGACTAACTAGATGGTGTGTATTCCAGTTGAGGGAACCCACTGCTGTGCTCTAGAGTCCCTCTCCTGGGGGGTCCCCTGTGGCAGAAAACAGTACTCTTCCCTTCCCACAGAATGAACCCAAACACTTGGGAGCTTGGACAATCCCCCGAGAGGAAGGCTCTTCCTCGGCCCCTGAAGCAACCCCTACCCTGAACGGCCACTGTGAACGCAACACCCAGAGACAAAAGCCTGAGCGACTGCCTCCCACTTGCCCTCCTTTGATATCCAGAGGATCTCCCCTCTCGGACTGGAGATCAGGCCTGCCATTACCTTGGCCCCTACCTGAGCCAAGTTTGCTTTTTCAGACATCTGTCCCCACAGCCCTGGCAAACACAGCCTCTAGGCTGGGTCCTCTGGAGCCATACCACAGGACCATGCCTGCTCTCTCCTGGGAAACACTGTCCATTCCTTTGGCCACACACCTCCAGAATATGAGAAACCTCAAGGCCCCCGAGGACATACCATTACCGGGAGCCTCCCTGCACACACAGGGGCCTTCGGACACAAGCTGAGCTGCTACCTCCATGAAGGCATGCACACAGATGTCAACAGAGATAGAAGGTTGAGCCGGACAGGCCCTTAGGCGCTAATCTCAACTCTTGCTTTGTTTTCCAGGTGACACTCCTCAGAGGCTTTGGTTCGAAGAACAGGATATGGGGCTTTCCTGAGGCACTGAACAGAACTTCTCTCGTCTCCACATGGGAAGCTTCCTTGTTGGAGCCGTGTCAAACACCTCAGGTTGGAGAATCCTGCAGTGTCCCTGAGCCACCTCCACATTCCAAGGTCTCCCAGGCCACCAAGCCACCGTAGGACTCATCTTCAGGAGAGTCCATTTCAACTCTCCCCTCTGGGTAGCTCACCCAGGAGCCCGCAGATTGAGCCTGCCTTGTCCTGACTAAAGAGTGGGAATATGAGGTGGCGTTCCCAGGCATCCATGCTTAGACACCTGCTCTCGAGTCTTTCCGTATGGGGCCTCCTGGAACCATCCAATAGCACTCGACTTTCGTGCAGAAGGAAACCTTGAGGTTTGGAGTAGTTCACAAATCCCATCGTAGGCAAACCTTCCTGGCCTCATGAGGCCCCCACACCATTCAGGAAGAGGCCATGCTGGACAAAAACTCTAGCCTGAGGCACGTCTCAGAGTTGAAATGACCTCAGTGCAGGAGATCTCGATTCAGCCTCTCAGAGTGGGCCTGCCGTGCCATCGGTCCCAAACCTCACGCTAGCTTGTGTTTTCAGACTTCCTTCCTCACACTCCTGGCAAACAAGCCCTCCGGACTAGGAACTCCAGAACCACAACCCAGCCCAGGGTCTGCCCAAGGGAAGAAAAACGTTTCCCTGTGGGGCTCTCTCCAGAAAACCCAGATGAGGATCAACCTGCTCGGGCCTCGACCGGTACCCGAACTGGATAGGCTGCTCTGGGCACTCATGCTCTGTCTGACACAGCCTGAAGCCAGACGTCCAGACAGACAAGGAGACAGCTGGCCGCACACCCAGCACTTCGGACACGCCATGGTCTTATGCCGTCACCTCTTTCTAACCTTGGTTTTCAGATATCTGAACCTAGACATTATATCAATTCTCCACACAGCTGGGTATCGCAAGCACAACACAGAACTCCTCCTTCCCCGTGGCTGTAAAGCTTGCTCTTGGCATGGAGTCACACCTTCAGGGTGGGAGAAACCTTCCTGGTCCCTGATGCCACGCCCAAACTTGAGTGCTGCTTGGGCACAAATTTACACTCTGACCCTCAGCATGAGCCCCATGTCAAAGAAAGGCCTGTCAGGGCCTGGGCCAAGAGCCCGCATATGGGGCTTGCCAAGCCCCTATGCACCCAATCCTCACCAGTGTTTGAGTTTTCCAGTCGCCCCGCCCGTACCTGGGGCTCTGCTCTGGAATCCCTTTCTTGGAGAGACACGTGAGCCAGACAACACTTTTCCACCCTTCCCACAAAATGACCCCAAACTCTTGGGAGCTGGGACAAATCCCCAGAGAGGGATACTCGTCCACAGTCCCTGAGGCCACCCCTCCAATCCACGGCTATCTCGGACACAACATCCAGAGACAAAAGCCTGAAGGAACGCCTCCCACTCGCCCTTGTTTCAGAGGCCCAGGAGCTCCCTCTCGGGCTGTACATCCGGCCTGCCATACCCTAGGCGCCACTCATAAGCTGAGTTTGTGTTTTCAGACTTCTGTGCCCTCAGCCTGGACCCACACAACCGCCAGGCTAGGGCCTCTGGAGCCACAGCGAAAGATTGTGCCTGCCCTCTCCAAGGAAATTGTGCCCAATCCATTGACCACCACCCTACAGGTTAGGGAAAAGCTCCAAGGCCCCTGAGGCCATCAATAGTGTAGGCCACCCTGGACTAAGAGGGGCTCTCTGACACCAGCGGAGCAACTATCTCCACATAGACTCTCAGACAGTGTCCCCAGAGACAGAAGGTTGAAATGGACAGGCCCCCAGGCCCTAATCTGAACCTTAGCTTTGGTTTCCATGTGTCCGTCCTCAGAGGTCTGTTTTCGTAGACCAGCACACGGGGCTTTTCTGAGGCACCAAACCAAACCTCTCTCGCCTCCACATGGGGAGCTTACTTACTGGGGATGTATCAAACCCTTCAGGTAGGAGAGTTCCGCAGGGCCACTGAACAACCAGCACATTCCAAGGTTTCCATGGACCCAAACGCACATTATGACGCATCCTCAGGAGAGGCCATTTCAACTCAGCCCCCTGGTTAGCGTGCCCCAGAGGCAGCAGATCAAACATATCTTGTGGCTAATGGCCAATGGGAATGCGAGGCATGCTGTACAGGGATCCATCCTTCGAACCGTGCTCTCCAGTCCTTCCGTATGGTATGTCCTGGAGCCATGCAACAGGACTCGAATGTCCCACAGAAGGAAACCTGGTGGTTTGGGGCAACCTCCAAACTCAGCGTGGGAAAACTTCCTTGGCCTCATGAGGCCCCCGCTTCATGAAGGTGCCATCATGGACACATACTCCAGCCTCAGCCAACGTCTGATCCTCAGCCTGACTTCAGATGCAGGAGATTTTGATTCAGCCTCTGCCTAGTGGGCCTGCTCTGCCCTTGGTTCCAATCCTCACTTTAGCTTGTGTTCCTAGACTTCCGTCCTCACACTCCTGGCCCACAAACCCTCCCTTCTGGGAATTCTGGGGCCACAATGATGCACTCCGCCTGCCTCCCAGGAGAAAAACTTTGTCTATGGTGCTGCCCAGAAACCCCAAATGAGGATCAAACTGCTTGGCCCTCGGCAACACCCCAATTGCATAGGCTACCTTAAACACTGATGCTCTGTCGCAAATAGCCTGAGCCCAGACCTTCCAACAGACACCGACACAGCTGGCTGCACACCCAGCACATTGGACCCGCCACTGCCTTAGGCCACCATCCATTCCCAACCTGGGTTTTCAGTCATCAGAACCTAGACCTTATCTCCAATCCCTGCACAGGGGGGAACCTGATGCACAAGTCAGAACCCCTCCTTCCCCATGGCAAGAAACCTTGCTGCTGGCAGTGAGTCAAACCTTCAGTGTAGGAGAAAACGGCATGGCCCATGAGGCCACGCCCATGTGTGAGGGCCGCCTTGGGCACAAACACACATTGTGACCCTCAGCGTGAGTACCTTATTCAAGTAACGCCTCTCAGGGATTGGACCAAGAGCCCGCATATGTGGCTTGCCATGCCCATAGGCACGCAGGACTAACTAGATGGTGTGTATTCCAGTTGAGGGAACCCACTGCTGTGCTCTAGAGTCCCTCTCCTGGGGGGTCCCCTGTGGCAGAAAACAGTACTCTTCCCTTCCCACAGAATGAACCCAAACACTTGGGAGCTTGGACAATCCCCCGAGAGGAAGGCTCTTCCTCGGCCCCGGAAGCAACCCCTACCCTGAACGGCCACTGTGAACGCAACACCCAGAGACAAAAGCCTGAGCGACTGCCTCCCACTTGCCCTCCTTTGATATCCAGAGGATCTCCCCTCTCGGACTGGAGATCAGGCCTGCCATTACCTTGGCCCCTACCTGAGCCAAGTTTGCTTTTTCAGACATCTGTCCCCACAGCCCTGGCAAACACAGCCTCTAGGCTGGGTCCTCTGGAGCCATACCACAGGACCATGCCTGCTCTCTCCTGGGAAACTCTGTCCATTCCTTTGGCCACACACCTCCAGAATATGAGAAACCTCAAGGCCCCCGAGGACATACCATTACCGGGAGCCTCCCTGCACACACAGGGGCCTTCGGACACAAGCTGAGCTGCTACCTCCATGAAGGCATGCACACAGATGTCAACAGAGATAGAAGGTTGAGCCCGACAGGCCCTTAGGCCCTAATCTCAACTCTTGCTTTGTTTTCCAGGTGTCACTCCTCAGAGGCGTTGGTTCGAAGAACAGGATATGGGGCTTTCCTGAGGCACTGAACAGAACTTCTCTCGTCTCCACATGGGAAGCTTCCTTGTTGGAGCCGTGTCAAACACCTCAGGTTGGAGAATCCTGCAGAGTCCCTGAGCCACCTCCACATTCCAAGGTCTCCCAGGCTACCAAGCCACAGTAGGACTCATCTTCAGGAGAGTCCATTTCAACTCTCCCCTCTGGGTAGCTCACCCAGGAGCCCGCAGATTGAGCCTGCCTTGTCCTGACTAAAGAGTGGGAATATGAGGTGGCGTTCCCAGGCATCCATGCTTAGACACCTGCTCTCGAGTCTTTCCGTATGGGGCCTCCTGGAACCATCCAATAGCACTCGACTTTCGTGCAGAAGGAAACCTTGAGGTTTGGAGTAGTTCACAAATCCCATCGTAGGCAAACCTTCCTGGCCTCATGAGGCCCCCACACCATTCAGGAAGAGGCCATGCTGGACAAAAACTCTAGCCTGAGGCACGTCTCAGAGTTGAAATGACCTCAGTGCAGGAGATCTCGATTCAGCCTCTCAGAGTGGGCCTGCCGTGCCATCGGTCCCAAACCTCACGCTAGCTTGTGTTTTCAGACTTCCTTCCTCACACTCCTGGCAAACAAGCCCTCCGGACTAGGAACTCCAGAACCACAACCCAGCCCAGGGTCTGCCCAAGGGAAGAAAAACGTTTCCCTGTGGGGCTCTCTCCAGAAAACCCAGATGAGGATCAACCTGCTCGGGCCTCGACGGTACCCGAACTGGATAGGCTGCTCTGGGCACTCATGCTCTGTCTGACACAGCCTGAAGCCAGACGTCCAGACAGACAAGGAGACAGCTGGCCGCACACCCAGCACTTCGGACACGCCATGGTCTTATGCTGTCACCTCTTCCTAACCTTGGTTTTCAGATATCTGAACCTAGACATTATATCAATTCTCCACACAGCTGGGTATCGCAAGCACAACACAGAACTCCTCCTTCCCCGTGGCTGTAAAGCTTGCTCTTGGCATGGAGTCACACCTTCAGGGTGGGAGAAACCTTCCTGGTCCCTGATGCCACGCCCAAACGTAGGTGCTGCTTGGGCACAAATTCACACTCTGACCCTCAGCATGAGCCCCATGTCAAAGAAAGGCCTGTCAGGGCCTGGGCCAAGAGCCCGCATATGGGGCTTGCCAAGCCCCTATGCACCCAATCCTCACCAGTGTTTGAGTTTTCCAGTCGCCCCGCCCGTACCTGGGGCTCTGCTCTGGAATCCCTTTCTTGGAGAGACACGTGAGCCAGACAACACTTTTCCACCCTTCCCACAAAATGACCCCAAACTCTTGGGAGCTGGGACAAATCCCCAGAGAGGGATACTCGTCCACAGTCCCTGAGGCCACCCCTCCAATCCACGGCTATCTCGGACACAACATCCAGAGACAAAAGCCTGAAGGAACGCCTCCCACTCGCCCTTGTTTCAGAGGCCGAGGAGCTCCCTCTCGGGCTGTACATCCGGCCTGCCATACCCTAGGCGCCACTCATAAGCTGAGTTTGTGTTTTCAGACTTCTGTGCCCTCAGCCTGGACCCACACAACCGCCAGGCTAGGGCCTCTGGAGCCACAGCGAAAGATTGTGCCTGCCCTCTCCAAGGAAATTGTGCCCAATTTCCCCAACCCTACAGGTTAGGGAAAAGCTCCAAGGCCCCTGAGGCCATCAATAGTGTAGGCCACCCTGGACTAAGAGGGGCTCTTTGACACCAGCGGAGCAACTATCTCCACTTAGACTCTCAGACAGTGTCCCCAGAGACAGAAGGTTGAAATGGACAGGCCCCCAGGCCCTAATCTGAACCTTAGCTTTGGTTTCCATGTGTCCGTCCTCAGAGGTCTGTTTTCGTAGACCAGCACACGGGGCTTTTCTGAGGCACCAAACCAAACCTCTCTCGCCTCCACATGGGGAGCTTACTTACTGGTGATGTATCAAACCCTTCAGGTAGGAGAGTTCCGCAGGGCCACTGAACAACCAGCACATTCCAAGGTTTCCATGGACTCAAACGCACATTATGACGCATCCTCAGGAGAGGCCATTTCAACTCAGCCCCCTGGTTAGCGTGCCCCAGAGGCAGCAGATCAAACATATCTTGTGGCTAATGGCCAATGGGAATGCGAGGCATGCTGTACAGGGATCCATCCTTCGAACCGTGCTCTCCAGTCCTTCCGTATGGTATGTCCTGGAGCCATGCAACAGGACTCGAATGTCCCACAGAAGGAAACCTGGTGGTTTGGGGCAACCTCCAAACTCAGCGTGGGAAAACTTCCTTGGCCTCATGAGGCCCCCGCTTCATGAAGGTGCCATCATGGACACATACTCCCGCCTCAGCCAACGTCTGATCCTCAGCCTGACTTCAGATGCAGGAGATTTTGATTCAGCCTCTGCCTAGTGGGCCTGCTCTGCCCTTGGCTCCAATCCTCACTTTAGCTTGTGTTCCTAGACTTCCGTCCTCACACTCCTGGCCCGCAAACCCTCCCTACTGGGAATTCTGGGGCCACAATGAAGCACTCCGCCTGCCTCCCAGGAGAAAAACTTTGTCTATGGTGCTGCCCAGAAACCCCAAATGAGGATCAAACTGCTTGGCCCTCGGCAACACCCCAATTGCATAGGCTACCTTAAACACTGATGCTCTGTCGCAAATAGCCTGAGCCCAGACCTTCCAACAGACACCGACACAGCTGGCTGCACACCCAGCACATTGGACCCGCCACTGCCTTAGGCCACCATCCATTCCCAACCTGGGTTTTCAGTCATCAGAACCTAGACCTTATCTCCAATCCCTGCACAGGGGGGAACCTGATGCACAAGTCAGAACCCCTCCTTCCCCATGGCAAGAAACCTTGCTGCTGGCAGTGAGTCAAACCTTCAGTGTAGGAGAAAACGGCATGGCCCATGAGGCCACGCCCATGTGTGAGGGCCGCCTTGGGCACAAACACACATTGTGACCCTCAGCGTGAGTACCTTATTCAAGTAACGCCTCTCAGTGATTGGACCAAGAGCCCGCATATGTGGCTTGCCATGCCCATAGGCACGCAGGACTAACTAGATGGTGTGTATTCCAGTTGAGGGAACCCACTGCTGTGCTCTAGAGTCCCTCTCCTGGGGGGTCCCCTGTGGCAGAAAACAGTACTCTTCCCTTCCCACAGAATGAACCCAAACACTTGGGAGCTTGGACAATCCCCCGAGAGGAAGGCTCTTCCTCGGCCCCTGAAGCAACCCCTACCCTGAACGGCCACTGTGAACGCAACACCCAGAGACAAAAGCCTGAGCGACTGCCTCCCACTTGCCCTCCTTTGATATCCAGAGGATCTCCCCTCTCGGACTGGAGATCAGGCCTGCCATTACCTTGGCCCCTACCTGAGCCAAGTTTGCTTTTTCAGACATCTGTCCCCACAGCCCTGGCAAACACAGCCTCTAGGCTGGGTCCTCTGGAGCCATACCACAGGACCATGCCTGCTCTCTCCTGGGAAACACTGTCCATTCCTTTGGCCACACACCTCCAGAATATGAGAAACCTCAAGGCCCCCGAGGACATACCATTACCGGGAGCCTCCCTGCACACACAGGGGCCTTCGGACACAAGCTGAGCTGCTACCTCCATGAAGGCATGCACACAGATGTCAACAGAGATAGAAGGTTGAGCCGGACAGGCCCTTAGGCGCTAATCTCAACTCTTGCTTTGTTTTCCAGGTGACACTCCTCAGAGGCTTTGGTTCGAAGAACAGGATATGGGGCTTTCCTGAGGCACTGAACAGAACTTCTCTCGTCTCCACATGGGAAGCTTCCTTGTTGGAGCCGTGTCAAACACCTCAGGTTGGAGAATCCTGCAGAGTCCCTGAGCCACCTCCACATTCCAAGGTCTCCCAGGCCACCAAGCCACCGTAGGACTCATCTTCAGGAGAGTCCATTTCAACTCTCCCCTCTGGGTAGCTCACCCAGGAGCCCGCAGATTGAGCCTGCCTTGTCCTGACTAAAGAGTGGGAATATGAGGTGGCGTTCCCAGGCATCCATGCTTAGACACCTGCTCTCGAGTCTTTCCGTATGGGGCCTCCTGGAACCATCCAATAGCACTCGACTTTCGTGCAGAAGGAAACCTTGAGGTTTGGAGTAGTTCACAAATCCCATCGTAGGCAAACCTTCCTGGCCTCATGAGGCCCCCACACCATTCAGGAAGAGGCCATGCTGGACAAAAACTCTAGCCTGAGGCACGTCTCAGAGTTGAAATGACCTCAGTGCAGGAGATCTCGATTCAGCCTCTCAGAGTGGGCCTGCCGTGCCATCGGTCCCAAACCTCACGCTAGCTTGTGTTTTCAGACTTCCTTCCTCACACTCCTGGCAAACAAGCCCTCCGGACTAGGAACTCCAGAACCACAACCCAGCCCAGGGTCTGCCCAAGGGAAGAAAAACGTTTCCCTGTGGGGCTCTCTCCAGAAAACCCAGATGAGGATCAACCTGCTCGGGCCTCGACCGGTACCCGAACTGGATAGGCTGCTCTGGGCACTCATGCTCTGTCTGACACAGCCTGAAGCCAGACGTCCAGACAGACAAGGAGACAGCGGGCCGCACACCCAGCACTTCGGACACGCCATGGTCTTATGCCGTCACCTCTTTCTAACCTTGGTTTTCAGATATCTGAACCTAGACATTATATCAATTCTCCACACAGCTGGGTATCGCAAGCACAACACAGAACTCCTCCTTCCCCGTGGCTGTAAAGCTTGCTCTTGGCATGGAGTCACACCTTCAGGGTGGGAGAAACCTTCCTGGTCCCTGATGCCACGCCCAAACTTGAGTGCTGCTTGGGCACAAATTTACACTCTGACCCTCAGCATGAGCCCCATGTCAAAGAAAGGCCTGTCAGGGCCTGGGCCAAGAGCCCGCATATGGGGCTTGCCAAGCCCCTATGCACCCAATCCTCACCAGTGTTTGAGTTTTCCAGTCGCCCCGCCCGTACCTGGGGCTCTGCTCTGGAATCCCTTTCTTGGAGAGACACGTGAGCCAGACAACACTTTTCCACCCTTCCCACAAAATGACCCCAAACTCTTGGGAGCTGGGACAAATCCCCAGAGAGGGATACTCGTCCACAGTCCCTGAGGCCACCCCTCCAATCCACGGCTATCTCGGACACAACATCCAGAGACAAAAGCCTGAAGGAACGCCTCCCACTCGCCCTTGTTTCAGAGGCCCAGGAGCTCCCTCTCGGGCTGTACATCCGGCCTGCCATACCCTAGGCGCCACTCATAAGCTGAGTTTGTGTTTTCAGACTTCTGTGCCCTCAGCCTGGACCCACACAACCGCCAGGCTAGGGCCTCTGGAGCCACAGCGAAAGATTGTGCCTGCCCTCTCCAAGGAAATTGTGCCCAATCCATTGACCACCACACTACAGGTTAGGGAAAAGCTCCAAGGCCCCTGAGGCCATCAATAGTGTAGGCCACCCTGGACTAAGAGGGGCTCTCTGACACCAGCGGAGCAACTATCTCCACATAGACTCTCAGACAGTGTCCCCAGAGACAGAAGGTTGAAATGGACAGGCCCCCAGGCCCTAATTGAACCTTAGCTTTGGTTTCCATGTGTCCGTCCTCAGAGGTCTGTTTTCGTAGACCAGCACACGGGGCTTTTCTGAGGCACCAAACCAAACCTCTCTCGCCTCCACATGGGGAGCTTACTTACTGGGGATGTATCAAACCCTTCAGGTAGGAGAGTTCCGCAGGGCCACTGAACAACCAGCACATTCCAAGGTTTCCATGGACCCAAACGCACATTATGACGCATCCTCAGGAGAGGCCATTTCAACTCAGCCCCCTGGTTAGCGTGCCCCAGAGGCAGCAGATCAAACATATCTTGTGGCTAATGGCCAATGGGAATGCGAGGCATGCTGTACAGGGATCCATCCTTCGAACCGTGCTCTCCAGTCCTTCCGTATGGTATGTCCTGGAGCCATGCAACAGGACTCGAATGTCCCACAGAAGGAAACCTGGTGGTTTGGGGCAACCTCCAAACTCAGCGTGGGAAAACTTCCTTGGCCTCATGAGGCCCCCGCTTCATGAAGGTGCCATCATGGACACATACTCCAGCCTCAGCCAACGTCTGATCCTCAGCCTGACTTCAGATGCAGGAGATTTTGATTCAGCCTCTGCCTAGTGGGCCTGCTCTGCCCTTGGTTCCAATCCTCACTTTAGCTTGTGTTCCTAGACTTCCGTCCTCACACTCCTGGCCCACAAACCCTCCCTTCTGGGAATTCTGGGGCCACAATGATGCACTCCGCCTGCCTCCCAGGAGAAAAACTATGTCTATGGTGCTGCCCAGAAACCCCAAATGAGGATCAAACTGCTTGGCCCTCGGCAACACCCCAATTGCATAGGCTACCTTAAACACTGATGCTCTGTCGCAAATAGCCTGAGCCCAGACCTTCCAACAGACACCGACACAGCTGGCTGCACACCCAGCACATTGGACCCGCCACTGCCTTAGGCCACCATCCATTCCCAACCTGGGTTTTCAGTCATCAGAACCTAGACCTTATCTCCAATCCCTGCACAGGGGGGAACCTGATGCACAAGTCAGAACCCCTCCTTCCCCATGGCAAGAAACCTTGCTGCTGGCAGTGAGTCAAACCTTCAGTGTAGGAGAAAACGGCATGGCCCATGAGGCCACGCCCATGTGTGAGGGCCGCCTTGGGCACAAACACACATTGTGACCCTCAGCGTGAGTACCTTATTCAAGTAACGCCTCTCAGGGATTGGACCAAGAGCCCGCATATGTGGCTTGCTATGCCCATAGGCACGCAGGACTAACTAGATGGTGTGTATTCCAGTTGAGGGAACCCACTGCTGTGCTCTAGAGTCCCTCTCCTGGGGGGTCCCCTGTGGCAGAAAACAGTACTCTTCCCTTCCCACAGAATGAACCCAAACACTTGGGAGCTTGGACAATCCCCCGAGAGGAAGGCTCTTCCTCGGCCCCGGAAGCAACCCCTACCCTGAACGGCCACTGTGAACGCAACACCCAGAGACAAAAGCCTGAGCGACTGCCTCCCACTTGCCCTCCTTTGATATCCAGAGGATCTCCCCTCTCGGACTGGAGATCAGGCCTGCCATTACCTTGGCCCCTACCTGAGCCAAGTTTGCTTTTTCAGACATCTGTCCCCACAGCCCTGGCAAACACAGCCTCTAGGCTGGGTCCTCTGGAGCCATACCACAGGACCATGCCTGCTCTCTCCTGGGAAACTCTGTCCATTCCTTTGGCCACACACCTCCAGAATATGAGAAACCTCAAGGCCCCCGAGGACATACCATTACCGGGAGCCTCCCTGCACACACAGGGGCCTTCGGACACAAGCTGAGCTGCTACCTCCATGAAGGCATGCACACAGATGTCAACAGAGATAGAAGGTTGAGCCCGACAGGCCCTTAGGCCCTAATCTCAACTCTTGCTTTGTTTTCCAGGTGTCACTCCTCAGAGGCGTTGGTTCGAAGAACAGGATATGGGGCTTTCCTGAGGCACTGAACAGAACTTCTCTCGTCTCCACATGGGAAGCTTCCTTGTTGGAGCCGTGTCAAACACCTCAGGTTGGAGAATCCTGTAGAGTCCCTGAGCCACCTCCACATTCCAAGGTCTCCCAGGCTACCAAGCCACAGTAGGACTCATCTTCAGGAGAGTCCATTTCAACTCTCCCCTCTGGGTAGCTCACCCAGGAGCCCGCAGATTGAGCCTGCCTTGTCCTGACTAAAGAGTGGGAATATGAGGTGGCGTTCCCAGGCATCCATGCTTAGACACCTGCTCTCGAGTCTTTCCGTATGGGGCCTCCTGGAACCATCCAATAGCACTCGACTTTCGTGCAGAAGGAAACCTTGAGGTTTGGAGTAGTTCACAAATCCCATCGTAGGCAAACCTTCCTGGCCTCATGAGGCCCCCACACCATTCAGGAAGAGGCCATGCTGGACAAAAACTCTAGCCTGAGGCACGTCTCAGAGTTGAAATGACCTCAGTGCAGGAGATCTCGATTCAGCCTCTCAGAGTGGGCCTGCCGTGCCATCGGTCCCAAACCTCACGCTAGCTTGTGTTTTCAGACTTCCTTCCTCACACTCCTGGCAAACAAGCCCTCCGGACTAGGAACTCCAGAACCACAACCCAGCCCAGGGTCTGCCCAAGGGAAGAAAAACGTTTCCCTGTGGGGCTCTCTCCAGAAAACCCAGATGAGGATCAACCTGCTCGGGCCTCGACGGTACCCGAACTGGATAGGCTGCTCTGGGCACTCATGCTCTGTCTGACACAGCCTGAAGCCAGACGTCCAGACAGACAAGGAGACAGCTGGCCGCACACCCAGCACTTCGGACACGCCATGGTCTTATGCTGTCACCTCTTCCTAACCTTGGTTTTCAGATATCTGAACCTAGACATTATATCAATTCTCCACACAGCTGGGTATCGCAAGCACAACACAGAACTCCTCCTTCCCCGTGGCTGTAAAGCTTGCTCTTGGCATGGAGTCACACCTTCAGGGTGGGAGAAACCTTCCTGGTCCCTGATGCCACGCCCAAACGTAGGTGCTGCTTGGGCACAAATTCACACTCTGACCCTCAGCATGAGCCCCATGTCAAAGAAAGGCCTGTCAGGGCCTGGGCCAAGAGCCCGCATATGGGGCTTGCCAAGCCCCTATGCACCCAATCCTCACCAGTGTTTGAGTTTTCCAGTCGCCCCGCCCGTACCTGGGGCTCTGCTCTGGAATCCCTTTCTTGGAGAGACACGTGAGCCAGACAACACTTTTCCACCCTTCCCACAAAATGACCCCAAACTCTTGGGAGCTGGGACAAATCCCCAGAGAGGGATACTCGTCCACAGTCCCTGAGGCCACCCCTCCAATCCACGGCTATCTCGGACACAACATCCAGAGACAAAAGCCTGAAGGAACGCCTCCCACTCGCCCTTGTTTCAGAGGCCCAGGAGCTCCCTCTCGGGCTGTACATCCGGCCTGCCATACCCTAGGCGCGACTCATAAGCTGAGTTTGTGTTTTCAGACTTCTGTGCCCTCAGCCTGGACCCACACAACCGCCAGGCTAGGGCCTCTGGAGCCACAGCGAAAGATTGTGCCTGCCCTCTCCAAGGAAATTGTGCCCAATCCATTGACCACCACCCTACAGGTTAGGGAAAAGCTCCAAGGCCCCTGAGGCCATCAATAGTGTAGGCCACCCTGGACTAAGAGGGGCTCTTTGACACCAGCGGAGCAACTATCTCCACTTAGACTCTCAGACAGTGTCCCCAGAGACAGAAGGTTGAAATGGACAGGCCCCCAGGCCCTAATCTGAACCTTAGCTTTGGTTTCCATGTGTCCGTCCTCAGAGGTCTGTTTTCGTAGACCAGCACACGGGGCTTTTCTGAGGCACCAAACCAAACCTCTCTCGCCTCCACATGGGGAGCTTACTTACTGGTGATGTATCAAACCCTTCAGGTAGGAGAGTTCCGCAGGGCCACTGAACAACCAGCACATTCCAAGGTTTCCATGGACTCAAACGCACATTATGACGCATCCTCAGGAGAGGCCATTTCAACTCAGCCCCCTGGTTAGCGTGCCCCAGAGGCAGCAGATCAAACATATCTTGTGGCTAATGGCCAATGGGAATGCGAGGCATGCTGTACAGGGATCCATCCTTCGAACCGTGCTCTCCAGTCCTTCCGTATGGTATGTCCTGGAGCCATGCAACAGGACTCGAATGTCCCACAGAAGGAAACCTGGTGGTTTGGGGCAACCTCCAAACTCAGCGTGGGAAAACTTCCTTGGCCTCATGAGGCCCCCGCTTCATGAAGGTGCCATCATGGACACATACTCCCGCCTCAGCCAACGTCTGATCCTCAGCCTGACTTCAGATGCAGGAGATTTTGATTCAGCCTCTGCCTAGTGGGCCTGCTCTGCCCTTGGCTCCAATCCTCACTTTAGCTTGTGTTCCTAGACTTCCGTCCTCACACTCCTGGCCCACAAACCCTCCCTTCTGGGAATTCTGGGGCCACAATGAAGCACTCCGCCTGCCTCCCAGGAGAAAAACTTTGTCTATGGTGCTGCCCAGAAACCCCAAATGAGGATCAAACTGCTTGGCCCTCGGCAACACCCCAATTGCATAGGCTACCTTAAACACTGATGCTCTGTCGCAAATAGCCTGAGCCCAGACCTTCCAACAGACCGACACAGCTGGCTGCACACCCAGCACATTGGACCCGCCACTGCCTTAGGCCACCATCCATTCCCAACCTGGGTTTTCAGTCATCAGAACCTAGACCTTATCTCCAATCCCTGTACAGGGGGGAACCTGATGCACAAGTCAGAACCCCTCCTTCCCCATGGCAAGAAACCTTGCTGCTGGCAGTGAGTCAAACCTTCAGTGTAGGAGAAAACGGCATGGCCCATGAGGCCACGCCCATGTGTGAGGGACGCCTTGGGCACAAACACACATTGTGACCCTCAGCGTGAGTACCTTATTCAAGTAACGCCTCTCAGTGACTGGACCAAGAGCCCGCATATGTGGCTTGCCATGCCCATAGGCACGCAGGACTAACTAGATGGTTTGTATTCCAGTTGAGGGAACCCACTGCTGTGCTCTAGAGTCCCTCTCCTGGGGGGTCCCCTGTGGCAGAAAACAGTACTCTTCCCTTCCCACAGAATGAACCCAAATACTTGGGAGCTTGGACAATCCCCCGAGAGGAAGGCTCTTCCTCGGCCCCGGAAGCAACCCCTACCCTGAACGGCCACTGTGAACGCAACACCCAGAGACAAAAGCCTGAGCGACTGCCTCCCACTTGCCCTCCTTTGATATCCAGAGGATCTCCCCTCTCGGACTGGAGATCAGGCCTGCCATTACCTTGGCCCCTACCTGAGCCAAGTTTGCTTTTTCAGACATCTGTCCCCACAGCCCTGGCAAACACAGCCTCTAGGCTGGGTCCTCTGGAGCCATACCACAGGACCATGCCTGCTCTCTCCTGGGAAACTCTGTCCATTCCTTTGGCCACACACCTCCAGAATATGAGAAACCTCAAGGCCCCCGAGGACATACCATTACCGGGAGCCTCCCTGCACACACAGGGGCCTTCGGACACAAGCTGAGCTGCTACCTCCATGAAGGCATGCACACAGATGTCAACAGAGATAGAAGGTTGAGCCCGACAGGCCCTTAGGCCCTAATCTCAACTCTTGCTTTGTTTTCCAGGTGTCACTCCTCAGAGGCTTTGGTTCGAAGAACAGGATATGGGGCTTTCCTGAGGCACTGAACAGAACTTCTCTCGTCTCCACATGGGAAGCTTCCTTGTTGGAGCCGTGTCAAACACCTCAGGTTGGAGAATCCTGCAGAGTCCCTGAGCCACCTCCACATTCCAAGGTCTCCCAGGCCACCAAGCCACAGTAGGACTCATCTTCAGGAGAGTCCATTTCAACTCTCCCCTCTGGGTAGCTCACCCAGGAGCCCGCAGATTGAGCCTGCCTTGTCCTGACTAAAGAGTGGGAATATGAGGTGGCGTTCCCAGGCATCCATGCTTAGACACCTGCTCTCGAGTCTTTCCGTATGGGGCCTCCTGGAACCATCCAATAGCACTCGACTTTCGTGCAGAAGGAAACCTTGAGGTTTGGAGTAGTTCACAAATCCCATCGTAGGCAAACCTTCCTGGCCTCATGAGGCCCCCACACCATTCAGGAAGAGGCCATGCTGGACAAAAACTCTAGCCTGAGGCACGTCTCAGAGTTGAAATGACCTCAGTGCAGGAGATCTCGATTCAGCCTCTCAGAGTGGGCCTGCCGTGCCATCGGTCCCAAACCTCACGCTAGCTTGTGTTTTCAGACTTCCTTCCTCACACTCCTGGCAAACAAGCCCTCCGGACTAGGAACTCCAGAACCACAACCCAGCCCAGGGTCTGCCCAAGGGAAGAAAAACGTTTCCCTGTGGGGCTCTCTCCAGAAAACCCAGATGAGGATCAACCTGCTCGGGCCTCGACGGTACCCGAACTGGATAGGCTGCTCTGGGCACTCATGCTCTGTCTGACACAGCCTGAAGCCAGACGTCCAGACAGACAAGGAGACAGCTGGCCGCACACCCAGCACTTCGGACACGCCATGGTCTTATGCTGTCACCTCTTCCTAACCTTGGTTTTCAGATATCTGAACCTAGACATTATATCAATTCTCCACACAGCTGGGTATCGCAAGCACAACACAGAACTCCTCCTTCCCCGTGGCTGTAAAGCTTGCTTGGCATGGAGTCACACCTTCAGGGTGGGAGAAACCTTCCTGGTCCCTGATGCCACGCCCAAACTTGAGTGCTGCTTGGGCACAAATTCACACTCTGACCCTCAGCATGAGCCCCATGTCAAAGAAAGGCCTGTCAGGGCCTGGGCCAAGAGCCCGCATATGGGGCTTGCCAAGCCCCTATGCACCCAATCCTCACCAGTGTTTGAGTTTTCCAGTCGCCCCGCCCGTACCTGGGGCTCTGCTCTGGAATCCCTTTCTTGGAGAGACACGTGAGCCAGACAACACTTTTCCACCCTTCCCACAAAATGACCCCAAACTCTTGGGAGCTGGGACAAATCCCCAGAGAGGGATACTCGTCCACAGTCCCTGAGGCCACCCCTCCAATCCACGGCTATCTCGGACACAACATCCAGAGACAAAAGCCTGAAGGAACGCCTCCCACTCGCCCTTGTTTCAGAGGCCCAGGAGCTCCCTCTCGGGCTGTACATCCGGCCTGCCATACCCTAAGCGCCACTCATAAGCTGAGTTTGTGTTTTCAGACTTCTGTGCCCTCAGCCTGGACCCACACAACCGCCAGGCTAGGGCCTCTGGAGCCACAGCGAAAGATTGTGCCTGCCCTCTCCAAGGAAATTGTGCCCAATCCATTGACCACCACCCTACAGGTTAGGGAAAAGCTCCAAGGCCCCTGAGGCCATCAATAGTGTAGGCCACCCTGGACTAAGAGGGGCTCTCTGACACCAGCGGAGCAACTATCTCCACTTAGACTCTCAGACAGTGTCCCCAGAGACAGAAGGTTGAAATGGACAGGCCCCCAGGCCCTAATCTGAACCTTAGCTTTGGTTTCCATGTGTCCGTCCTCAGAGGTCTGTTTTCGTAGACCAGCACACGGGGCTTTTCTGAGGCTCCAAACCAAACCTCTCTCGTCTCCACATGGGGAGCTTACTTACTGGGGATGTATCAAACCCTTCAGGTAGGAGAGTTCCGCAGGGCCACTGAACAACCAGCACATTCCAAGGTTTCCATGGACCCAAACGCACATTATGACGCATCCTCAGGAGAGGCCATTTCAACTCAGCCCCCTGGTTAGCGTGCCCCAGAGGCAGCAGATCAAACATATCTTGTGGCTAATGGCCAATGGGAATGCGAGGCATGCTGTACAGGGATCCATCCTTCGAACCGTGCTCTCCAGTCCTTCCGTATGGTATGTCCTGGAGCCATGCAACAGGACTCGAATGTCCCACAGAAGGAAACCTGGTGGTTTGGGGCAACCTCCAAACTCAGCGTGGGAAAACTTCCTTGGCCTCATGAGGCCCCCGCTTCATGAAGGTGCCATCATGGACACATACTCCAGCCTCAGCCAAAGTCTGATCCTCAGCCTGACTTCAGATGCAGGAGATTTTGATTCAGCCTCTGCCTAGTGGGCCTGCTCTGCCCTTGGCTCCAATCCTCACTTTAGCTTGTGTTCCTAGACTTCCGTCCTCACACTCCTGGCCCGCAAACCCTCCCTTCTGGGAATTCTGGGGCCACAATGATGCACTCCGCCTGCCTCCCAGGAGAAAAACTTTGTCTATGGTGCTGCCCAGAAACCCCAAATGAGGATCAAACTGCTTGGCCCTCGGCAACACCCCAATTGCATAGGCTACCTTAAACACTGATGCTCTGTCGCAAATAGCCTGAGCCCAGACCTTCCAACAGACACCGACACAGCTGGCTGCACACCCAGCACATTGGACCCGCCACTGCCTTAGGCCACCATCCATTCCCAACCTGGGTTTTCAGTCATCAGAACCTAGACCTTATCTCCAATCCCTGCACAGGGGGGAACCTGATGCACAAGTCAGAACCCCTCCTTCCCCATGGCAAGAAACCTTGCTGCTGGCAGTGAGTCAAACCTTCAGTGTAGGAGAAAACGGCATGGCCCATGAGGCCACGCCCATGTGTGAGGGCCGCCTTGGGCACAAACACACATTGTGACCCTCAGCGTGAGTACCTTATTCAAGTAACGCCTCTCAGGGATTGGACCAAGAGCCCGCATATGTGGCTTGCCATGCCCATAGGCACGCAGGACTAACTAGATGGTGTGTATTCCAGTTGAGGGAACCCACTGCTGTGCTCTAGAGTCCCTCTCCTGGGGGGTCCCCTGTGGCAGAAAACAGTACTCTTCCCTTCCCACAGAATGAACCCAAACACTTGGGAGCTTGGACAATCCCCCGAGAGGAAGGCTCTTCCTCGGCCCCGGAAGCAACCCCTACCCTGAACGGCCACTGTGAACGCAACACCCAGAGACAAAAGCCTGAGCGACTGCCTCCCACTTGCCCTCCTTTGATATCCAGAGGATCTCCCCTCTCGGACTGGAGATCAGGCCTGCCATTACCTTGGCCCCTACCTGAGCCAAGTTTGCTTTTTCAGACATCTGTCCCCACAGCCCCGGCAAACACAGCCTCTAGGCTGGGTCCTCTGGAGCCATACCACAGGACCATGCCTGCTCTCTCCTGGGAAACTCTGTCCATTCCTTTGGCCACACACCTCCAGAATATGAGAAACCTCAAGGCCCCCGAGGACATACCATTACCGGGAGCCTCCCTGCACACACAGGGGCCTTCGGACACAAGCTGAGCTGCTACCTCCATGAAGGCATGCACACAGATGTCAACAGAGATAGAAGGTTGAGCCCGACAGGCCCTTAGGCCCTAATCTCAACTCTTGCTTTGTTTTCCAGGTGTCACTCCTCAGAGGCTTTGGTTCGAAGAACAGGATATGGGGCTTTCCTGAGGCACTGAACAGAACTTCTCTCGTCTCCACATGGGAAGCTTCCTTGTTGGAGCCGTGTCAAACACCTCAGGTTGGAGAATCCTGCAGAGTCCCTGAGCCACCTCCACATTCCAAGGTCTCCCAGGCCACCAAGCCACAGTAGGACTCATCTTCAGGAGAGTCCATTTCAACTCTCCCCTCTGGGTAGCTCACCCAGGAGCCCGCAGATTGAGCCTGCCTTGTCCTGACTAAAGAGTGGGAATATGAGGTGGCGTTCCCAGGCATCCATGCTTAGACACCTGCTCTCGAGTCTTTCCGTATGGGGCCTCCTGGAACCATCCAATAGCACTCGACTTTCGTGCAGAAGGAAACCTTGAGGTTTGGAGTAGTTCACAAATCCCATCGTAGGCAAACCTTCCTGGCCTCATGAGGCCCCCACACCATTCAGGAAGAGGCCATGCTGGACAAAAACTCTAGCCTGAGGCACGTCTCAGAGTTGAAATGACCTCAGTGCAGGAGATCTCGATTCAGCCTCTCAGAGTGGGCCTGCCGTGCCATCGGTCCCAAACCTCACGCTAGCTTGTGTTTTCAGACTTCCTTCCTCACACTCCTGGCAAACAAGCCCTCCGGACTAGGAACTCCAGAACCACAACCCAGCCCAGGGTCTGCCCAAGGGAAGAAAAACGTTTCCCTGTGGGGCTCTCTCCAGAAAACCCAGATGAGGATCAACCTGCTCGGGCCTCGACCGGTACCCAAACTGGATAGGCTGCTCTGGGCACTCATGCTCTGTCTGACACAGCCTGAAGCCAGACGTCCAGACAGACAAGGAGACAGCTGGCCGCACACCCAGCACTTCGGACACGCCATGGTCTTATGCCGTCACCTCTTCCTAACCTTGGTTTTCAGATATCTGAACCTAGACATTATATCAATTCTCCACACAGCTGGGTATCGCAAGCACAACACAGAACTCCTCCTTCCCCGTGGCTGTAAAGCTTGCTCTTGGCATGGAGTCACACCTTCAGGGTGGGAGAAACCTTCCTGGTCCCTGATGCCACGCCCAAACTTGAGTGCTGCTTGGGCACAAATTCACACTCTGACCCTCAGCATGAGCCCCATGTCAAAGAAAGGCCTGTCAGGGCCTGGGCCAAGAGCCCGCATATGGGGCTTGCCAAGCCCCTATGCACCCAATCCTCACCAGTGTTTGAGTTTTCCAGTCGCCCCGCCCGTACCTGGGGCTCTGCTCTGGAATCCCTTTCTTGGAGAGACACGTGAGCCAGACAACACTTTTCCACCCTTCCCACAAAATGACCCCAAACTCTTGGGAGCTGGGACAAATCCCCAGAGAGGGATACTCGTCCACAGTCCCTGAGGCCACCCCTCCAATCCACGGCTATCTCGGACACAACATCCAGAGACAAAAGCCTGAAGGAACGCCTCCCACTCGCCCTTGTTTCAGAGGCCCAGGAGCTCCCTCTCGGGCTGTACATCCGGCCTGCCATACCCTAAGCGCCACTCATAAGCTGAGTTTGTGTTTTCAGACTTCTGTGCCCTCAGCCTGGACCCACACAACCGCCAGGCTAGGGCCTCTGGAGCCACAGCGAAAGATTGTGCCTGCCCTCTCCAAGGAAATTGTGCCCAATCCATTGACCACCACCCTACAGGTTAGGGAAAAGCTCCAAGGCCCCTGAGGCCATCAATAGTGTAGGCCACCCTGGACTAAGAGGGGCTCTCTGACACCAGCGGAGCAACTATCTCCACTTAGACTCTCAGAGAGTGTCCCCAGAGACAGAAGGTTGAAATGGACAGGCCCCCAGGCCCTAATCTGAACCTTAGCTTTGGTTTCCATGTGTCCGTCCTCAGAGGTCTGTTTTCGTAGACCAGCACACGGGGCTTTTCTGAGGCTCCAAACCAAACCTCTCTCGTCTCCACATGGGGAGCTTACTTACTGGGGATGTATCAAACCCTTCAGGTAGGAGAGTTCCGCAGGGCCACTGAACAACCAGCACATTCCAAGGTTTCCATGGACCCAAACGCACATTATGACGCATCCTCAGGAGAGGCCATTTCAACTCAGCCCCCTGGTTAGCGTGCCCCAGAGGCAGCAGATCAAACATATCTTGTGGCTAATGGCCAATGGGAATGCGAGGCATGCTGTACAGGGATCCATCCTTCGAACCGTGCTCTCCAGTCCTTCCGTATGGTATGTCCTGGAGCCATGCAACAGGACTCGAATGTCCCACAGAAGGAAACCTGGTGGTTTGGGGCAACCTCCAAACTCAGCGTGGGAAAACTTCCTTGGCCTCATGAGGCCCCCGCTTCATGAAGGTGCTATCATGGACACATACTCCAGCCTCAGCCAACGTCTGATCCTCAGCCTGACTTCAGATGCAGGAGATTTTGATTCAGCCTCTGCCTAGTGGGCCTGCTCTGCCCTTGGCTCCAATCCTCACTTTAGCTTGTGTTCCTAGACTTCCGTCCTCACACTCCTGGCCCGCAAACCCTCCCTTCTGGGAATTCTGGGGCCACAATGATGCACTCCGCCTGCCTCCCAGGAGAAAAACTTTGTCTATGGTGCTGCCCAGAAACCCCAAATGAGGATCAAACTGCTTGGCCCTCGGCAACACCCCAATTGCATAGGCTACCTTAAACACTGATGCTCTGTCGCAAATAGCCTGAGCCCAGACCTTCCAACAGACACCGACACAGCTGGCTGCACACCCAGCACATTGGACCCGCCACTGCCTTAGGCCACCATCCATTCCCAACCTGGGTTTTCAGTCATCAGAACCTAGACCTTATCTCCAATCCCTGCACAGGGGGGAACCTGATGCACAAGTCAGAACCCCTCCTTCCCCATGGCAAGAAACCTTGCTGCTGGCAGTGAGTCAAACCTTCAGTGTAGGAGAAAACGGCATGGCCCATGAGGCCACGCCCATGTGTGAGGGCCGCCTTGGGCACAAACACACATTGTGATCCTCAGCGTGAGTACCTTATTCAAGTAACGCCTCTCAGGGATTGGACCAAGAGCCCGCATATGTGGCTTGCCATGCCCATAGGCACGCAGGACTAACTAGATGGTGTGTATTCCAGTTGAGGGAACCCACTGCTGTGCTCTAGAGTCCCTCTCCTGGGGGGTCCCCTGTGGCAGAAAACAGTACTCTTCCCTTCCCACAGAATGAACCCAAACACTTGGGAGCTTGGACAATACCCCGTGAGGAAGGCTCTTCCTCGGCCCCGGAAGCAACCCCTACCCTGAACGGCCACTGTGAACGCAACACCCAGAGACAAAAGCCTGAGCGACTGCCTCCCACTTGCCCTCCTTTGATATCCAGAGGATCTCCCCTCTCGGACTGGAGATCAGGCCTGCCATTACCTTGGCCCCTACCTGAGCCAAGTTTGCTTTTTCAGACATCTGTCCCCACAGCCCTGGCAAACACAGCCTCTAGGCTGGGTCCTCTGGAGCCATACCACAGGACCATGCCTGCTCTCTCCTGGGAAACTCTGTCCATTCCTTTGGCCACACACCTCCAGAATATGAGAAACCTCAAGGCCCCCGAGGACATACCATTACCGGGAGCCTCCCTGCACACACAGGGGCCTTCGGACACAAGCTGAGCTGCTACCTCCATGAAGGCATGCACACAGATGTCAACAGAGATAGAAGGTTGAGCCCGACAGGCCCTTAGGCCCTAATCTCAACTCTTGCTTTGTTTTCCAGGTGTCACTCCTCAGAGGCTTTGGTTCGAAGAACAGGATATGGGGCTTTCCTGAGGCACTGAACAGAACTTCTCTCGTCTCCACATGGGAAGCTTCCTTGTTGGAGCCGTGTCAAACACCTCAGGTTGGAGAATCCTGCAGAGTCCCTGAGCCACCTCCACATTCCAAGGTCTCCCAGGCCACCAAGCCACAGTAGGACTCATCTTCAGGAGAGTCCATTTCAACTCTCCCCTCTGGGTAGCTCACCCAGGAGCCCGCAGATTGAGCCTGCCTTGTCCTGACTAAAGAGTGGGAATATGAGGTGGCGTTCCCAGGCATCCATGCTTAGACACCTGCTCTCGAGTCTTTCCGTATGGGGCCTCCTGGAACCATCCAATAGCACTCGACTTTCGTGCAGAAGGAAACCTTGAGGTTTGGAGTAGTTCACAAATCCCATCGTAGGCAAACCTTCCTGGCCTCATGAGGCCCCCACACCATTCAGGAAGAGGCCATGCTGGACAAAAACTCTAGCCTGAGGCACGTCTCAGAGTTGAAATGACCTCAGTGCAGGAGATCTCGATTCAGCCTCTCAGAGTGGGCCTGCCGTGCCATCGGTCCCAAACCTCACGCTAGCTTGTGTTTTCAGACTTCCTTCCTCACACTCCTGGCAAACAAGCCCTCCGGACTAGGAACTCCAGAACCACAACCCAGCCCAGGGTCTGCCCAAGGGAAGAAAAACGTTTCCCTGTGGGGCTCTCTCCAGAAAACCCAGATGAGGATCAACCTGCTCGGGCCTCCACGGTACCCGAACTGGATAGGCTGCTCTGGGCACTCATGCTCTGTCTGACACAGCCTGAAGCCAGACGTCCAGACAGACAAGGAGACAGCTGGCCGCACACCCAGCACTTCGGACACGCCATGGTCTTATGCCGTCACCTCTTCCTAACCTTGGTTTTCAGATATCTGAACCTAGACATTATATCAATTCTCCACACAGCTGGGTATCGCAAGCACAACACAGAACTCCTCCTTCCCCGTGGCTGTAAAGCTTGCTCTTGGCATGGAGTCACACCTTCAGGGTGGGAGAAACCTTCCTGGTCCCTGATGCCACGCCCAAACGTAGGTGCTGCTTGGGCACAAATTCACACTCTGACCCTCAGCATGAGCCCCATGTCAAAGAAAGGCCTGTCAGGGCCTGGGCCAAGAGCCCGCATATGGGGCTTGCCAAGCCCCTATGCACCCAATCCTCACCAGTGTTTGAGTTTTCCAGTCGCCCCGCCCGTACCTGGGGCTCTGCTCTGGAATCCCTTTCTTGGAGAGACACGTGAGCCAGACAACACTTTTCCACCCTTCCCACAAAATGACCCCAAACTCTTGGGAGCTGGGACAAATCCCCAGAGAGGGATACTCGTCCACAGTCCCTGAGGCCACCCCTCCAATCCACGGCTATCTCGGACACAACATCCAGAGACAAAAGCCTGAAGGAACGCCTCCCACTCGCCCTTGTTTCAGAGGCCCAGGAGCTCCCTCTCGGGCTGTACATCCGGCCTGCCATACCCTAAGCGCCACTCATAAGCTGAGTTTGTGTTTTCAGACTTCTGTGCCCTCAGCCTGGACCCACACAACCGCCAGGCTAGGGCCTCTGGAGCCACAGCGAAAGATTGTGCCTGCCCTCTCCAAGGAAATTGTGCCCAATCCATTGACCACCACCCTACAGGTTAGGGAAAAGCTCCAAGGCCCCTGAGGCCATCAATAGTGTAGGCCACCCTGGACTAAGAGGGGCTCTCTGACACCAGCGGAGCAACTATCTCCACTTAGACTCTCAGACAGTGTCCCCAGAGACAGAAGGTTGAAATGGACAGGCCCCCAGGCCCTAATCTGAACCTTAGCTTTGGTTTCCATGTGTCCGTCCTCAGAGGTCTGTTTTCGTAGACCAGCACACGGGGCTTTTCTGAGGCTCCAAACCAAACCTCTCTCGTCTCCACATGGGGAGCTTACTTACTGGGGATGTATCAAACCCTTCAGGTAGGAGAGTTCCGCAGGGCCACTGAACAACCAGCACATTCCAAGGTTTCCATGGACCCAAACGCACATTAGGACGCATCCTCAGGAGAGGCCATTTCAACTCAGCCCCCTGGTTAGCGTGCCCCAGAGGCAGCAGATCAAACATATCTTGTGGCTAATGGCCAATGGGAATGCGAGGCATGCTGTACAGGGATCCATCCTTCGAACCGTGCTCTCCAGTCCTTCCGTATGGTATGTCCTGGAGCCATGCAACAGGACTCGAATGTCCCACAGAAGGAAACCTGGTGGTTTGGGGCAACCTCCAAACTCAGCGTGGGAAAACTTCCTTGGCCTCATGAGGCCCCCGCTTCATGAAGGTGCCATCATGGACACATACTCCAGCCTCAGCCAACGTCTGAACCTCAGCTTGACTTCAGATGCAGGAGATTTTGATTCAGCCTCTGCCTAGTGGGCCTGCTCTGCCCTTGGCTCCAATCCTCACTTTAGCTTGTGTTCCTAGACTTCCGTCCTCACACGCCTGGCCCGCAAACCCTCCCTTCTGGGAATTCTGGGGCCACAATGATGCACTCCGCCTGCCTCCCAGGAGAACAACTTTGTCTATGGTGCTGCCCAGAAACCCCAAATGAGGATCAAACTGCTTGGCCCTCGGCAACACCCCAATTGCATAGGCTACCTTAAACACTGATGCTCTGTCGCAAATAGCCTGAGCCCAGACCTTCCAACAGACACCGACACAGCTGGCTGCACACCCAGCACATTGGACCCGCCACTGCCTTAGGCCACCATCCATTCCCAACCTGGGTTTTCAGTCATCAGAACCTAGACCTTATCTCCAATCCCTGCACAGGGGGGAACCTGATGCACAAGTCAGAACCCCTCCTTCCCCATGGCAAGAAACCTTGCTGCTGGCAGTGAGTCAAACCTTCAGTGTAGGAGAAAACGGCATGGCCCATGAGGCCACGCCCATGTGTGAGGGCCGCCTTGGGCACAAACACACATTGTGACCCTCAGCGTGAGTACCTTATTCAAGTAACGCCTCTCAGGGATTGGACCAAGAGCCCGCATATGTGGCTTGCCATGCCCATAGGCACGCAGGACTAACTAGATGGTGTGTATTCCAGTTGAGGGAACCCACTGCTGTGCTCTAGAGTCCCTCTCCTGGGGGGTCCCCTGTGGCAGAAAACAGTACTCTTCCCTTCCCACAGAATGAACCCAAACACTTGGGAGCTTGGACAATCCCCCGAGAGGAAGGCTCTTCCTCGGCCCCGGAAGCAACCCCTACCCTGAACGGCCACTGTGAACGCAACACCCAGAGACAAAAGCCTGAGCGACTGCCTCCCACTTGCCCTCCTTTGATATCCAGAGGATCTCCCCTCTCGGACTGGAGATCAGGCCTGCCATTACCTTGGCCCCTACCTGAGCCAAGTTTGCTTTTTCAGACATCTGTCCCCACAGCCCTGGCAAACACAGCCTCTAGGCTGGGTCCTCTGGAGCCATACCACAGGACCATGCCTGCTCTCTCCTGGGAAACTCTGTCCATTCCTTTGGCCACACACCTCCAGAATATGAGAAACCTCAAGGCCCCCGAGGACATACCATTACCGGGAGCCTCCCTGCACACACAGGGGCCTTCGGACACAAGCTGAGCTGCTACCTCCATGAAGGCATGCACACAGATGTCAACAGAGATAGAAGGTTGAGCCGGACAGGCCCTTAGGCCCTAATCTCAACTCTTGCTTTGTTTTCCAGGTGTCACTCCTCAGAGGCTTTGGTTCGAAGAACAGGATATGGGGCTTTCCTGAGGCACTGAACAGAACTTCTCTCGTCTCCACATGGGAAGCTTCCTTGTTGGAGCCGTGTCAAACACCTCAGGTTGGAGAATCCTGCAGAGTCCCTGAGCCACCTCCACATTCCAAGGTCTCCCAGGCCACCAAGCCACAGTAGGACTCATCTTCAGGAGAGTCCATTTCAACTCTCCCCTCTGGGTAGCTCACCCAGGAGCCCGCAGATTGAGCCTGCCTTGTCCTGACTAAAGAGTGGGAATATGAGGTGGCGTTCCCAGGCATCCATGCTTAGACACCTGCTCTCGAGTCTTTCCGTATGGGGCCTCCTGGAACCATCCAATAGCACTCGACTTTCGTGCAGAAGGAAACCTTGAGGTTTGGAGTAGTTCACAAATCCCATCGTAGGCAAACCTTCCTGGCCTCATGAGGCCCCCACACCATTCAGGAAGAGGCCATGCTGGACAAAAACTCTAGCCTGAGGCACGTCTCAGAGTTGAAATGACCTCAGTGCAGGAGATCTCGATTCAGCCTCTCAGAGTGGGCCTGCCGTGCCATCGGTCCCAAACCTCACGCTAGCTTGTGTTTTCAGACTTCCTTCCTCACAATCCTGGCAAACAAGCCCTCCGGACTAGGAACTCCAGAACCACAACCCAGCCCAGGGTCTGCCCAAGGGAAGAAAAACGTTTCCCTGTGGGGCTCTCTCCAGAAAACCCAGATGAGGATCAACCTGCTCGGGCCTCGACCGGTACCCAAACTGGATAGGCTGCTCTGGGCACTCATGCTCTGTCTGACACAGCCTGAAGCCAGACGTCCAGACAGACAAGGAGACAGCTGGCCGCACACCCAGCACTTCGGACACGCCATGGTCTTATGCCGTCACCTCTTCCTAACCTTGGTTTTCAGATATCTGAACCTAGACATTATATCAATTCTCCACACAGCTGGGTATCGCAAGCACAACACAGAACTCCTCCTTCCCCGTGGCTGTAAAGCTTGCTCTTGGCATGGAGTCACACCTTCAGGGTGGGAGAAACCTTCCTGGTCCCTGATGCCACGCCCAAACTTGAGTGCTGCTTGGGCACAAATTCACACTCTGACCCTCAGCATGAGCCCCATGTCAAAGAAAGGCCTGTCAGGGCCTGGGCCAAGAGCCCGCATATGGGGCTTGCCAAGCCCCTATGCACCCAATCCTCACCAGTGTTTGAGTTTTCCAGTCGCCCCGCCCGTACCTGGGGCTCTGCTCTGGAATCCCTTTCTTGGAGAGACACGTGAGCCAGACAACACTTTTCCACCCTTCCCACAAAATGACCCCAAACTCTTGGGAGCTGGGACAAATCCCCAGAGAGGGATACTCGTCCACAGTCCCTGAGGCCACCCCTCCAATCCACGGCTATCTCGGACACAACATCCAGAGACAAAAGCCTGAAGGAACGCCTCCCACTCGCCCTTGTTTCAGAGGCCCAGGAGCTCCCTCTCGGGCTGTACATCCGGCCTGCCATACCCTAGGCGCCACTCATAAGCTGAGTTTGTGTTTTCAGACTTCTGTGCCCTCAGCCTGGACCCACACAACCGCCAGGCTAGGGCCTCTGGAGCCACAGCGAAAGATTGTGCCTGCCCTCTCCAAGGAAATTGTGCCCAATTTCCCCAACCCTACAGGTTAGGGAAAAGCTCCAAGGCCCCTGAGGCCATCAATAGTGTAGGCCACCCTGGACTAAGAGGGGCTCTCTGACACCAGCGGAGCAACTATCTCCACTTAGACTCTCAGACAGTGTCCCCAGAGACAGAAGGTTGAAATGGACAGGACCCCAGGCCCTAATCTGAACCTTAGCTTTGGTTTCCATGTGTCCGTCCTCAGAGGTCTGTTTTCGTAGACCAGCACACGGGGCTTTTCTGAGGCACCAAACCAAACCTCTCTCGCCTCCACATGGGGAGCTTACTTACTGGGGATGTATCAAACCCTTCAGGTAGGAGAGTTCCGCAGGGCCACTGAACAACCAGCACATTCCAAGGTTTCCATGGACCCAAACGCACATTATGACGCATCCTCAGGAAAGGCCATTTCAACAAAGCCCCCTGGTTAGCGTGCCCCAGAGGCAGCAGATCAAACATATCTTGTGGCTAATGGCCAATGGGAATGCGAGGCATGCTGTACAGGGATCCATGCTTCGAACCGTGCTCTCCAGTCCTTCCGTATGGTATGTCCTGGAGCCATGCAACAGGACTCGAATGTCCCACAGAAGGAAACCTGGTGGTTTGGGGCAACCTCCAAACTCAGCGTGGGAAAACTTCCTTGGCCTCATGAGGCCCCCGCTTCATGAAGGTGCCAACATGGACACATACTCCAGCCTCAGCCAACGTCTGATCCTCAGCCTGACTTCAGATGCAGGAGATTTTGATTCAGACTCTGCCTAGTGGGCCTGCTCTGCCCTTGGCTCCAATCCTCACTTTAGCTTGTGTTCCTAGACTTCCGTCCTCACACTCCTGGACCACAAACCCTCCCTACTGGGAATTCTGTGGCCACAATGAAGCACTCCGCCTGCCTCCCAGGAGAAAAACTTTGTCTATGGTGCTGCCCAGAAACCCCAAATGAGGATCAAACTGCTTGGCCCTCGGCAACACCCCAATTGCATAGGCTACCTTAAACACTGATGCTCTGTCGCAAATAGCCTGAGCCCAGACCTTCCAACAGACACCGACACAGCTGGCTGCACACCCAGCACATTGGACCCGCCACTGCCTTAGGCCACCATCCATTCCCAACCTGGGTTTTCAGTCATCAGAACCTAGACTTTATCTCCAATCCCTGCACAGGGGGGAACCTGATGCACAAGTCAGAACCCCTCCTTCCCCATGGCAAGAAACCTTGCTGCTGGCAGTGAGTCAAACCTTCAGTGTAGGAGAAAACGGCATGGCCCATGAGGCCACGCCCATGTGTGAGGGCCGCCTTGGGCACAAACACACATTGTGACCCTCAGCGTGAGTACCTTATTCAAGTAACGCCTCTCAGTGATTGGACCAAGAGCCCGCATATGTGGCTTGCCATGCCCATAGGCACGCAGGACTAACTAGATGGTGTGTATTCCAGTTGAGGGAACCCACTGCTGTGCTCTAGAGTCCCTCTCCTGGGGGGTCCCCTGTGGCAGAAAACAGTACTCTTCCCTTCCCACAGAATGAACCCAAACACTTGGGAGCTTGGACAATCCCCCGAGAGGAAGGCTCTTCCTCGGCCCCGGAAGCAACCCCTACCCTGAACGGCCACTGTGAACGCAACACCCAGAGACAAAAGCCTGAGCGACTGCCTCCCACTTGCCCTCCTTTGATATCCAGAGGATCTCCCCTCTCGGACTGGAGATCAGGCCTGCCATTACCTTGGCCCCTACCTGAGCCAAGTTTGCTTTTTCAGACATCTGTCCCCACAGCCCTGGCAAACACAGCCTCTAGGCTGGGTCCTCTGGAGCCATACCACAGGACCATGCCTGCTCTCTCCTGGGAAACTCTGTCCATTCCTTTGGCCACACACCTCCAGAATATGAGAAACCTCAAGGCCCCCGAGGACATACCATTACCGGGAGCCTCCCTGCACACACAGGGGCCTTCGGACACAAGCTGAGCTGCTACCTCCATGAAGGCATGCACACAGATGTCAACAGAGATAGAAGGTTGAGCCCGACAGGCCCTTAGGCCCTAATCTCAACTCTTGCTTTGTTTTCCAGGTGTCACTCCTCAGAGGCTTTGGTTCGAAGAACAGGATATGGGGCTTTCCTGAGGCACTGAACAGAACTTCTCTCGTCTCCACATGGGAAGCTTCCTTGTTGGAGCCGTGTCAAACACCTCAGGTTGGAGAATCCTGCAGAGTCCCTGAGCCACCTCCACATTCCAAGGTCTCCCAGGCCACCAAGCCACAGTAGGACTCATCTTCAGGAGAGTCCATTTCAACTCTCCCCTCTGGGTAGCTCACCCAGGAGCCCGCAGATTGAGCCTGCCTTGTCCTGACTAAAGAGTGGGAATATGAGGTGGCGTTCCCAGGCATCCATGCTTAGACACCTGCTCTCGAGTCTTTCCGTATGGGGCCTCCTGGAACCATCCAATAGCACTCGACTTTCGTGCAGAAGGAAACCTTGAGGTTTGGAGTAGTTCACAAATCCCATCGTAGGCAAACCTTCCTGGCCTCATGAGGCCCCCACACCATTCAGGAAGAGGCCATGCTGGACAAAAACTCTAGCCTGAGGCACGTCTCAGAGTTGAAATGACCTCAGTGCAGGAGATCTCGATTCAGCCTCTCAGAGTGGGCCTGCCGTGCCATCGGTCCCAAACCTCACGCTAGCTTGTGTTTTCAGACTTCCTTCCTCACACTCCTGGCAAACAAGCCCTCCGGACTAGGAACTCCAGAACCACAACCCAGCCCAGGGTCTGCCCAAGGGAAGAAAAACGTTTCCCTGTGGGGCTCTCTCCAGAAAACCCAGATGAGGATCAACCTGCTCGGGCCTCGACGGTACCCGAACTGGATAGGCTGCTCGGGGCACTCATGCTCTGTCTGACACAGCCTGAAGCCAGACGTCCAGACAGACAAGGAGACAGCTGGCCGCACACCCAGCACTTCGGACACGCCATGGGCTTATGCCGTCACCTCTTCCTAACCTTGGTTTTCAGATATCTGAACCTAGACATTATATCAATTCTCCACACAGCTGGGTATCGCAAGCACAACACAGAACTCCTCCTTCCCCGTGGCTGTAAAGCTTGCTCTTGGCATGGAGTCACACCTTCAGGGTGGGAGAAACCTTCCTGGTCCCTGATGCCACGCCCAAACGTAGGTGCTGCTTGGGCACAAATTCACACTCTGACCCTCAGCATGAGCCCCATGTCAAAGAAAGGCCTGTCAGGGCCTGGGCCAAGAGCCCGCATATGGGGCTTGCCAAGCCCCTATGCACCCAATCCTCACCAGTGTTTGAGTTTTCCAGTCGCCCCGCCCGTACCTGGGGCTCTGCTCTGGAATCCCTTTCTTGGAGAGACACGTGAGCCAGACAACACTTTTCCACCCTTCCCACAAAATGACCCCAAACTCTTGGGAGCTGGGACAAATCCCCAGAGAGGGATACTCGTCCACAGTCCCTGAGGCCACCCCTCCAATCCACGGCTATCTCGGACACAACATCCAGAGACAAAAGCCTGAAGGAACGCCTCCCACTCGCCCTTGTTTCAGAGGCCCAGGAGCTCCCTCTCGGGCTGTACATCCGGCCTGCCATACCCTAGGCGCCACTCATAAGCTGAGTTTGTGTTTTCAGACTTCTGTGCCCTCAGCCTGGACCCACACAACCGCCAGGCTAGGGCCTCTGGAGCCACAGCGAAAGATTGTGCCTGCCCTCTCCAAGGAAATTGTGCCCAATGCATTGACCACAACCCTACAGGTTAGGGAAAAGCTCCAAGGCCCCTGAGGCCATCAATAGTGTAGGCCACCCT
This sequence comes from Mustela nivalis, assembly GCF_964662115.1. Classification (NCBI taxonomy): domain Eukaryota; kingdom Metazoa; phylum Chordata; class Mammalia; order Carnivora; family Mustelidae; genus Mustela; species Mustela nivalis. Next base: position 181,083 of record NW_028136249.1, on the reverse strand, counting down.
GGACTAAGAGGGGCTCTCTGACACCAGCGGAGCAACTATCTCCACTTAGACTCTCAGACAGTGTCCCCAGAGACAGAAGGTTGAAATGGACAGGCCCCCAGGCCCTAATCTGAACCTTAGCTTTGGTTTCCATGTGTCCGTCCTCAGAGTTCTGTTTTCGTAGACCAGCACACGGGGCTTTTCTGAGGCACCAAACCAAACCTCTCTCGCCTCCACATGGGGAGCTTACTTACTGGGGATGTATCAAACCCTTCAGGTAGGAGAGTTCCGCAGGGCCACTGAACAACCAGCACATTCCAAGGTTTCCATGGACCCAAACGCACATTATGACGCATCCTCAGGAGAGGCCATTTCAACTCAGCCCCCTGGTTAGCGTGCCCCAGAGGCAGCAGATCAAACATATCTTGTGGCTAATGGCCAATGGGAATGCGAGGCATGCTGTACAGGGATCCATCCTTCGAACCGTGCTCTCCAGTCCTTCCGTATGGTATGTCCTGGAGCCATGCAACAGGACTCGAATGTCCCACAGAAGGAAACCTGGTGGTTTGGGGCAACCTCCAAACTCAGCGTGGGAAAACTTCCTTGGCCTCATGAGGCCCCCGCTTCATGAAGGTGCCATCATGGACACATACTCCAGCCTCAGCCAACGTCTGATCCTCAGCCTGACTTCAGATGCAGGAGATTTTGATTCAGCCTCTACCTAGTGGGCCTGCTCTGCCCTTGGCTCCAATCCTCACTTTAGCTTGTGTTCCTAGACTTCCGTCCTCACACTCCTGGCCCACAAACCCTCCCTTCTGGGAATTCTGGGGCCACAATGATGCACTCCGCCTGCCTCCCAGGAGAAAAACTTTGTCTATGGTGCTGCCCAGAAACCCCAAATGAGGATCAAACTGCTTGGCCCTCGGCAACACCCCAATTGCATAGGCTACCTTAAACACTGATGCTCTGTCGCAAATAGCCTGAGCCCAGACCTTCCAACAGACCGACACAGCTGGCTGCACACCCAGCACATTGGACCCGCCACTGCCTTAGGCCACCATCCATTCCCAACCTGGGTTTTCAGTCATCAGCACCTAGACCTTATCTCCAATCCCTGCACAGGGAGGAACCTGATGCACAAGTCAGAACCCCTCCTTCCCCATGGCAAGAAACCTTGCTGCTGGCAGTGAGTCAAACCTTCAGTGTAGGAGAAAACGGCATGGCCCATGAGGCCACGCCCATGTGTGAGGGCCGCCTTGGGCACAAACACACATTGTGACCCTCAGCGTGAGTACCTTATTCAAGTAACGCCTCTCAGTGATTGGACCAAAGCCCGCATATGTGGCTTGCCATGCCCATAGGCACGCAGGACTAACTAGATGGTGTGTATTCCAGTTGAGGGAACCCACTGCTGTGCTCTAGAGTCCCTCTCCTGGGGGGTCCCCTGTGGCAGAAAACAGTACTCTTCCCTTCCCACAGAATGAACCCAAACACTTGGGAGCTTGGACAATCCCCCGAGAGGAAGGCTCTTCCTCGGCCCCGGAAGCAACCCCTACCCTGAACGGCCACTGTGAACGCAACACCCAGAGACAAAAGCCTGAGCGACTGCCTCCCACTTGCCCTCCTTTGATATCCAGAGGATCTCCCCTCTCGGACTGGAGATCAGGCCTGCCATTACCTTGGCCCCTACCTGAGCCAAGTTTGCTTTTTCAGACATCTGTCCCCACAGCCCTGGCAAACACAGCCTCTAGGCTGGGTCCTCTGGAGCCATACCACAGGACCATGCCTGCTCTCTCCTGGGAAACTCTGTCCATTCCTTTGGCCACACACCTCCAGAATATGAGAAACCTCAAGGCCCCCGAGGACATACCATTACCGGGAGCCTCCCTGCACACACAGGGGCCTTCGGACACAAGCTGAGCTGCTACCTCCATGAAGGCATGCACACAGATGTCAACAGAGATAGAAGGTTGAGCCCGACAGGCCCTTAGGCCCTAATCTCAACTCTTGCTTTGTTTTCCAGGTGTCACTCCTCAGAGGCTTTGGTTCGAAGAACAGGATATGGGGCTTTCCTGAGGCACTGAACAGAACTTCTCTCGTCTCCACATGGGAAGCTTCCTTGTTGGAGCCGTGTCAAACACCTCAGGTTGGAGAATCCTGCAGAGTCCCTGAGCCACCTCCACATTCCAAGGTCTCCCAGGCCACCAAGCCACAGTAGGACTCATCTTCAGGAGAGTCCATTTCAACTCTCCCCTCTGGGTAGCTCACCCAGGAGCCCGCAGATTGAGCCTGCCTTGTCCTGACTAAAGAGTGGGAATATGAGGTGGCGTTCCCAGGCATCCATGCTTAGACACCTGCTCTCGAGTCTTTCCGTATGGGGCCTCCTGGAACCATCCAATAGCACTCGACTTTCGTGCAGAAGGAAACCTTGAGGTTTGGAGTAGTTCACAAATCACATCGTAGGCAAACCTTCCTGGCCTCATGAGGCCCCCACACCATTCAGGAAGAGGCCATGCTGGACAAAAACTCTAGCCTGAGGCACGTCTCAGAGTTGAAATGACCTCAGTGCAGGAGATCTCGATTCAGCCTCTCAGAGTGGGCCGGCCGTGCCATCGGTCCCAAACCTCACGCTAGCTTGTGTTTTCAGACTTCCTTCCTCACACTCCTGGCAAACAAGCCCTCCGGACTAGGAACTCCAGAACCACAACCCAGCCCAGGGTCTGCCCAAGGGAAGAAAAACGTTTCCCTGTGGGGCTCTCTCCAGAAAACACAGATGAGGATCAACCTATTCGGGCCTCGACGGTACCCGAACTGGATAGGCTGCTCTGGGCACTCATGCTCTGTCTGACACAGCCTGAAGCCAGACGTCCAGACAGACAAGGAGACAGCTGGCCGCACACCCAGCACTTCGGACACGCCATGGTCTTATGCTGTCACCTCTTCCTAACCTTGGTTTTCAGATATCTGAACCTAGACATTATATCAATTCTCCACACAGCTGGGTATCGCAAGCACAACACAGAACTCCTCCTTCCCCGTGGCTGTAAAGCTTGCTCTTGGCATGGAGTCACACCTTCAGGGTGGGAGAAACCTTCCTGGTCCCTGATGCCACGCCCAAACGTAGGTGCTGCTTGGGCACAAATTCACACTCTGACCCTCAGCATGAGCCCCATGTCAAAGAAAGGCCTGTCAGGGCCTGGGCCAAGAGCCCGCATATGGGGCTTGCCAAGCCCCTATGCACCCAATCCTCACCAGTGTTTGAGTTTTCCAGTCGCCCCGCCCGTACCTGGGGCTCTGCTCTGGAATCCCTTTCTTGGAGAGACACGTGAGCCAGACAACACTTTTCCACCCTTCCCACAAAATGACCCCAAACTCTTGGGAGCTGGGACAAATCCCCAGAGAGGGATACTCGTCCACAGTCCCTGAGGCCACCCCTCCAATCCACGGCTATCTCGGACACAACATCCAGAGACAAAAGCCTGAAGGAACGCCTCCCACTCGCCCTTGTTTCAGAGGCCCAGGAGCTCCCTCTCGGGCTGTACATCCGGCCTGCCATACCCTAGGCGCCACTCATAAGCTGAGTTTGTGTTTTCAGACTTCTGTGCCCTCAGCCTGGACCCACACAACCGCCAGGCTAGGGCCTCTGGAGCCACAGCGAAAGATTGTGCCTGCCCTCTCCAAGGAAATTGTGCCCAATTTCCCCAACCCTACAGGTTAGGGAAAAGATCCAAGGCCCCTGAGGCCATCAATAGTGTAGGCCACCCTGGACTAAGAGGGGCTCTCTGACACCAGCGGAGCAACTATCTCCACTTAGACTCTCAGACAGTGTCCCCAGAGACAGAAGGTTGAAATGGACAGGCCCCCAGGCCCTAATCTGAACCTTAGCTTTGGTTTCCATGTGTCCGTCCTCAGAGGTCTGTTTTCGTAGACCAGCACACGGGGCTTTTCTGAGGCACCAAACCAAACCTCTCTCGCCTCCACATGGGGAGCTTACTTACTGGGGATGTATCAAACCCTTCAGGTAGGAGAGTTCCGCAGGGCCACTGAACATCCAGCACATTCCAAGGTTTCCATGGACTCAAACGCACATTATGACGCATCCTCAGGAGAGGCCATTTCAACTCAGCCCCCTGGTTAGCGTGCCCCAGAGGCAGCAGATCAAACATATCTTGTGGCTAATGGCCAATGGGAATGCGAGGCATGCTGTACAGGGATCCATCCTTCGAACCGTGCTCTCCAGTCCTTCCGTATGGTATGTCCTGGAGCCATGCAACAGGACACGAATGTCCCACAGAAGGAAACCTGGTGGTTTGGGGCAACCTGCAAACTCTGCGTGGGAAAACTTCCTTGGCCTCATGAGGCCCCCGCTTCATGAAGGTGCCATCATGGACACATACTCCCGCCTCAGCCAACGTCTGATCCTCAGCCTGACTTCAGATGCAGGAGATTTTGATTCAGCCTCTGCCTAGTGGGCCTGCTCTGCCCTTGGCTCCAATCCTCACTTTAGCTTGTGTTCCTAGACTTCCGTCCTCACACTCCTGGCCCACAAACCCTCCCTTCTGGGAATTCTGGGGCCACAATGAAGCACTCCGCCTGCCTCCCAGGAGAAAAACTTTGTCTATGGTGCTGCCCAGAAACCCCAAATGAGGATCAAACTGCTTGGCCCTCGGCAACACCCCAATTGCATAGGCTACCTTAAACACTGATGCTCTGTCGCAAATAGCCTGAGCCCAGACCTTCCAACAGACACCGACACAGCTGGCTGCACACCCAGCACATTGGACCCGCCACTGCCTTAGGCCACCATCCATTCCCAACCTGGGTTTTCAGTCATCAGAACCTAGACCTTATCTCCAATCCCTGCACAGGGGGGAACCTGATGCACAAGTCAGAACCCCTCCTTCCCCATGGCAAGAAACCTTGCTGCTGGCAGTGAGTCAAACCTTCAGTGTAGGAGAAAACGGCATGGCCCATGAGGCCACGCCCATGTGTGAGGGCCGCCTTGGGCACAAACACACATTGTGACCCTCAGCTTGAGTACCTTATTCAAGTAACGCCTCTCAGTGATTGGACCAAGAGCCCGCATATGTGGCTTGCCATGCCCATAGGCACGCAGGACTAACTAGATGGTGTGTATTCCAGTTGAGGGAACCCACTGCTGTGCTCTAGAGTCCCTCTCCTGGGGGGTCCCCTGTGGCAGAAAACAGTACTCTTCCCTTCCCACAGAATGAACCCAAACACTTGGGAGCTTGGACAATCCCCCGAGAGGAAGGCTCTTCCTCGGCCCCGGAAGCAACCCCTACCCTGAACGGCCACTGTGAACGCAACACCCAGAGACAAAAGCCTGAGCGACTGCCTCCCACTTGCCCTCCTTTGATATCCAGAGGATCTCCCCTCTCGGACTGGAGATCAGGCCTGCCATTACCTTGGCCCCTACCTGAGCCAAGTTTGCTTTTTCAGACATCTGTCCCCACAGCCCTGGCAAACACAGCCTCTAGGCTGGGTCCTCTGGAGCCATACCACAGGACCATGCCTGCTCTCTCCTGGGAAACTCTGTCCATTCCTTTGGCCACACACCTCCAGAATATGAGAAACCTCAAGGCCCCCGAGGACATACCATTACCGGGAGCCTCCCTGCACACACAGGGGCCTTCGGACACAAGCTGAGCTGCTACCTCCATGAAGGCATGCACACAGATGTCAACAGAGATAGAAGGTTGAGCCCGACAGGCCCTTAGGCCCTAATCTCAACTCTTGCTTTGTTTTCCAGGTGTCACTCCTCAGAGGCTTTGGTTCGAAGAACAGGATATGGGGCTTTCCTCAGGCACTGAACAGAACATCTCTCGTCTCCACATGGGAAGCTTCCTTGTTGGAGCCGTGTCAAACACCTCAGGTTGGAGAATCCTGCAGAGTCCCTGAGCCACCTCCACATTCCAAGGTCTCCCAGGCCACCAAGCCACAGTAGGACTCATCTTCAGGAGAGTCCATTTCAACTCTCCCCTCTGGGTAGCTCACCCAGGAGCCCGCAGATTGAGCCTGCCTTGTCCTGACTAAAGAGTGGGAATATGAGGTGGCGTTCCCAGGCATCCATGCTTAGACACCTGCTCTCGAGTCTTTCCGTATGGGGCCTCCTGGAACCATCCAATAGCACTCGACTTTCGTGCAGAAGGAAACCTTGAGGTTTGGAGTAGTTCACAAATCCCATCGTAGGCAAACCTTCCTGGCCTCATGAGGCCCCCACACCATTCAGGAAGAGGCCATGCTGGACAAAAACTCTAGCCTGAGGCACGTCTCAGAGTTGAAATGACCTCAGTGCAGGAGATCTCGATTCAGCCTCTCAGAGTGGGCCTGCCGTGCCATCGGTCCCAAACCTCACGCTAGCTTGTGTTTTCAGACTTCCTTCCTCACACTCCTGGCAAACAAGCCCTCTGGACTAGGAACTCCAGAACCACAACCCAGCCCAGGGTCTGCCCAAGGGAAGAAAAACGTTTCCCTGTGGGGCTCTCTCCAGAAAACCCAGATGAGGATCAACCTGCTCGGGCCTCGACGGTACCCGAACTGGATAGGCTGCTCTGGGCACTCATGCTCTGTCTGACACAGCCTGAAGCCAGACGTCCAGACAGACAAGGAGACAGCTGGCCGCACACCCAGCACTTCGGACACGCCATGGTCTTATGCTGTCACCTCTTCCTAACCTTGGTTTTCAGATATCTGAACCTAGACATTATATCAATTCTCCACACAGCTGGGTATCGCAAGCACAACACAGAACTCCTCCTTCCCCGTGGCTGTAAAGCTTGCTCTTGGCATGGAGTCACACCTTCAGGGTGGGAGAAACCTTCCTGGTCCCTGATGCCACGCCCAAACGTAGGTGCTGCTTGGGCACAAATTCACACTCTGACCCTCAGCATGAGCCCCATGTCAAAGAAAGGCCTGTCAGGGCCTGGGCCAAGAGCCCGCATATGGGGCTTGCCAAGCCCCTATGCACCCAATCCTCACCAGTGTTTGAGTTTTCCAGTCGCCCCGCCCGTACCTGGGGCTCTGCTCTGGAATCCCTTTCTTGGAGAGACACGTGAGCCAGACAACACTTTTCCACCCTTCCCACAAAATGACCCCAAACTCTTGGGAGCTGGGACAAATCCCCAGAGAGGGATACTCGTCCACAGTCCCTGAGGCCACCCCTCCAATCCACGGCTATCTCGGACACAACATCCAGAGACAAAAGCCTGAAGGAACGCCTCCCACTCGCCCTTGTTTCAGAGGCCCAGGAGCTCCCTCTCGGGCTGTACATCCGGCCTGCCATACCCTAGGCGCCACTCATAAGCTGAGTTTGTGTTTTCAGACTTCTGTGCCCTCATCCTGGACCCACACAACCGCCAGGCTAGGGCCTCTGGAGCCACTGCGAAAGATTGTGCCTGCCCTCTCCAAGGAAATTGTGCCCAATGCATTGACCACAACCCTACAGGTTAGGGAAAAGCTCCAAGGCCCCTGAGGCCATCAATAGTGTAGGCCACCCTGGACTAAGAGGGGCTCTCTGACACCAGCGGAGCAACTATCTCCACTTAGACTCTCAGAGAGTGTCCCCAGAGACAGAAGGTTGAAATGGACAGGCCCCCAGGCCCTAATCTGAACCTTAGCTTTGGTTTCCATGTGTCCGTCCTCAGAGGTCTGTTTTCGTAGACCAGCACACGGGGCTTTTCTGAGGCTCCAAACCAAACCTCTCTCGTCTCCACATGGGGAGCTTACTTACTGGGGATGTATCAAACCCTTCTGGTAGGAGAGTTCCGCAGGGCCACTGAACAACCAGCACATTCCAAGGTTTCCATGGACCCAAACGCACATTATGACGCATCCTCAGGAGAGGCCATTTCAACTCAGCCCCCTGGTTAGCGTGCCCCAGAGGCAGCAGATCAAACATATCTTGTGGCTAATGGCCAATGGGAATGCGAGGCATGCTGTACAGGGATCCATCCTTCGAACCGTGCTCTCCAGTCCTTCCGTATGGTATGTCCTGGAGCCATGCAACAGGACTCGAATGTCCCACAGAAGGAAACCTGGTGGTTTGGGGCAACCTCCAAACTCAGCGTGGGAAAACTTCCTTGGCCTCATGAGGCCCCCGCTTCATGAAGGTGCCAACATGGACACATACTCCAGCCTCAGCCAACGTCTGATCCTCAGCCTGACTTCAGATGCAGGAGATTTTGATTCAGCCTCTGCCTAGTGGGCCTGCTCTGCCCTTGGCTCCAATCCTCACTTTAGCTTGTGTTCCTAGACTTCCGTCCTCACACTCCTGGCCCGCAAACCCTCCCTACTGGGAATTCTGGGGCCACAATGAAGCACTCCGCCTGCCTCCCAGGAGAAAAACTTTGTCTATGGTGCTGCCCAGAAACCCCAAATGAGGATCAAACTGCTTGGCCCTCGGCAACACCCCAATTGCATAGGATACCTTAAACACTGATGCTCTGTCGCAAATAGCCTGAGCCCAGACCTTCCAACAGACACCGACACAGCTGGCTGCACACCCAGCACATTGGACCCGCCACTGCCTTAGGCCACCATCCATTCCCAACCTGGGTTTTCAGTCATCAGAACCTAGACCTTATCTCCAATCCCTGCACAGGGGGGAACCTGATGCACAAGTCAGAACCCCTCCTTCCCCATGGCAAGAAACCTTGCTGCTGGCAGTGAGTCAAACCTTCAGTGTAGGAGAAAACGGCATGGCCCATGAGGCCACGCCCATGTGTGAGGGCCGCCTTGGGCACAAACACACATTGTGACCCTCAGCGTGAGTACCTTATTCAAGTAACGCCTCTCAGGGATTGGACCAAGAGCCCGCATATGTGGCTTGCCATGCCCATAGGCACGCAGGACTAACTAGATGGTGTGTATTCCAGTTGAGGGAACCCACTGCTGTGCTCTAGAGTCCCTCTCCTGGGGGGTCCCCTGTGGCAGAAAACAGTACTCTTCCCTTCCCACAGAATGAACCCAAACACTTGGGAGCTTGGACAATCCCCCGAGAGGAAGGCTCTTCCTCGGCCCCGGAAGCAACCCCTACCCTGAACGGCCACTGTGAACGCAACACCCAGAGACAAAAGCCTGAGCGACTGCCTCCCACTTGCCCTCCTTTGATATCCAGAGGATCTCCCCTCTCGGACTGGAGATCAGGCCTGCCATTACCTTGGCCCCTACCTGAGCCAAGTTTGCTTTTTCAGACATCTGTCCCCACAGCCCTGGCAAACACAGCCTCTAGGCTGGGTCCTCTGGAGCCATACCACAGGACCATGCCTGCTCTCTCCTGGGAAACTCTGTCCATTCCTTTGGCCACACACCTCCAGAATATGAGAAACCTCAAGGCCCCCGAGGACATACCATTACCGGGAGCCTCCCTGCACACACAGGGGCCTTCGGACACAAGCTGAGCTGCTACCTCCATGAAGGCATGCACACAGATGTCAACAGAGATAGAAGGTTGAGCCCGACAGGCCCTTAGGCCCTAATCTCAACTCTTGCTTTGTTTTCCAGGTGTCACTCCTCAGAGGCTTTGGTTCGAAGAACAGGATATGGGGCTTTCCTCAGGCACTGAACAGAACTTCTCTCGTCTCCACATGGGAAGCTTCCTTGTTGGAGCCGTGTCAAACACCTCAGGTTGGAGAATCCTGCAGAGTCCCTGAGCCACCTCCACATTCCAAGGTCTCCCAGGCCACCAAGCCACAGTAGGACTCATCTTCAGGAGAGTCCATTTCAACTCTCCCCTCTGGGTAGCTCACCCAGGAGCCCGCAGATTGAGCCTGCCTTGTCCTGACTAAAGAGTGGGAATATGAGGTGGCGTTCCCAGGCATCCATGCTTAGACACCTGCTCTCGAGTCTTTCCGTATGGGGCCTCCTGGAACCATCCAATAGCACTCGACTTTCGTGCAGAAGGAAACCTTGAGGTTTGGAGTAGTTCACAAATCCCATCGTAGGCAAACCTTCCTGGCCTCATGAGGCCCCCACACCATTCAGGAAGAGGCCATGCTGGACAAAAACTCTAGCCTGAGGCACGTCTCAGAGTTGAAATGACCTCAGTGCAGGAGATCTCGATTCAGCCTCTCAGAGTGGGCCTGCCGTGCCATCGGTCCCAAACCTCACGCTAGCTTGTGTTTTCAGACTTCCTTCCTCACACTCCTGGCAAACAAGCCCTCTGGACTAGGAACTCCAGAACCACAACCCAGCCCAGGGTCTGCCCAAGGGAAGAAAAACGTTTCCCTGTGGGGCTCTCTCCAGAAAACCCAGATGAGGATCAACCTGCTCGGGCCTCGACGGTACCCGAACTGGATAGGCTGCTCTGGGCACTCATGCTCTGTCTGACACAGCCTGAAGCCAGACGTCCAGACAGACAAGGAGACAGCTGGCCGCACACCCAGCACTTCGGACACGCCATGGTCTTATGCTGTCACCTCTTCCTAACCTTGGTTTTCAGATATCTGAACCTAGACATTATATCAATTCTCCACACAGCTGGGTATCGCAAGCACAACACAGAACTCCTCCTTCCCCGTGGCTGTAAAGCTTGCTCTTGGCATGGAGTCACACCTTCAGGGTGGGAGAAACCTTCCTGGTCCCTGATGCCACGCCCAAACGTAGGTGCTGCTTGGGCACAAATTCACACTCTGACCCTCAGCATGAGCCCCATGTCAAAGAAAGGCCTGTCAGGGCCTGGGCCAAGAGCCCGCATATGGGGCTTGCCAAGCCCCTATGCACCCAATCCTCACCAGTGTTTGAGTTTTCCAGTCGCCCCGCCCGTACCTGGGGCTCTGCTCTGGAATCCCTTTCTTGGAGAGACACGTGAGCCAGACAACACTTTTCCACCCTTCCCACAAAATGACCCCAAACTCTTGGGAGCTGGGACAAATCCCCAGAGAGGGATACTCGTCCACAGTCCCTGAGGCCACCCCTCCAATCCACGGCTATCTCGGACACAACATCCAGAGACAAAAGCCTGAAGGAACGCCTCCCACTCGCCCTTGTTTCAGAGGCCCAGGAGCTCCCTCTCGGGCTGTACATCCGGCCTGCCATACCCTAGGCGCCACTCATAAGCTGAGTTTGTGTTTTCAGACTTCTGTGCCCTCATCCTGGACCCACACAACCGCCAGGCTAGGGCCTCTGGAGCCACTGCGAAAGATTGTGCCTGCCCTCTCCAAGGAAATTGTGCCCAATGCATTGACCACAACCCTACAGGTTAGGGAAAAGCTCCAAGGCCCCTGAGGCCATCAATAGTGTAGGCCACCCTGGACTAAGAGGGGCTCTCTGACACCAGCGGAGCAACTATCTCCACTTAGACTCTCAGAGAGTGTCCCCAGAGACAGAAGGTTGAAATGGACAGGCCCCCAGGCCCTAATCTGAACCTTAGCTTTGGTTTCCATGTGTCCGTCCTCAGAGGTCTGTTTTCGTAGACCAGCACACGGGGCTTTTCTGAGGCTCCAAACCAAACCTCTCTCGTCTCCACATGGGGAGCTTACTGACTGGGGATGTATCAAACCCTTCTGGTAGGAGAGTTCCGCAGGGCCACTGAACAACCAGCACATTCCAAGGTTTCCATGGACCCAAACGCACATTATGACGCATCCTCAGGAGAGGCCATTTCAACTCAGCCCCCTGGTTAGCGTGCCCCAGAGGCAGCAGATCAAACATATCTTGTGGCTAATGGCCAATGGGAATGCGAGGCATGCTGTACAGGGATCCATCCTTCGAACCGTGCTCTCCAGTCCTTCCGTATGGTATGTCCTGGAGCCATGCAACAGGACTCGAATGTCCCACAGAAGGAAACCTGGTGGTTTGGGGCAACCTCCAAACTCAGCGTGGGAAAACTTCCTTGGCCTCATGAGGCCCCCGCTTCATGAAGGTGCCAACATGGACACATACTCCAGCCTCAGCCAACGTCTGATCCTCAGCCTGACTTCAGATGCAGGAGATTTTGATTCAGCCTCTGCCTAGTGGGCCTGCTCTGCCCTTGGCTCCAATCCTCACTTTAGCTTGTGTTCCTAGACTTCCGTAGTCACACTCCTGGCCCGCAAACCCTCCCTACTGGGAATTCTGGGGCCACAATGAAGCACTCCGCCTGCCTCCCAGGAGAAAAACTTTGTCTATGGTGCTGCCCAGAAACCCCAAATGAGGATCAAACTGCTTGGCCCTCGGCAACACCCCAATTGCATAGGCTACCTTAAACACTGATGCTCTGTCGCAAATAGCCTGAGCCCAGACCTTCCAACAGACACCGACACAGCTGGCTGCACACCCAGCACATTGGACCCGCCACAGCCTTAGGCCACCATCCATTCCCAACCTGGGTTTTCAGTCATCAGAACCTAGACCTTATCTCCAATCCCTGCACAGGGGGGAACCTGATGCACAAGTCAGAACCCCTCCTTCCCCATGGCAAGAAACCTTGCTGCTGGCAGTGAGTCAAACCTTCAGTGTAGGAGAAAACGGCATGGCCCATGAGGCCACGCCCATGTGTGAGGGCCGCCTTGGGCACAAACACACATTGTGACCCTCAGCGTGAGTACCTTATTCAAGTAACGCCTCTCAGGGATTGGACCAAGAGCCCGCATATGTGGCTTGCCATGCCCATAGGCACGCAGGACTAACTAGATGGTGTGTATTCCAGTTGAGGGAACCCACTGCTGTGCTCTAGAGTCCCTCTCCTGGGGGGTCCCCTGTGGCAGAAAACAGTACTCTTCCCTTCCCACAGAATGAACCCAAACACTTGGGAGCTTGGACAATCCCCCGAGAGGAAGGCTCTTCCTCGGCCCCTGAAGCAACCCCTACCCTGAACGGCCACTGTGAACGCAACACCCAGAGACAAAAGCCTGAGCGACTGCCTCCCACTTGCCCTCCTTTGATATCCAGAGGATCTCCCCTCTCGGACTGGAGATCAGGCCTGCCATTACCTTGGCCCCTACCTGAGCCAAGTTTGCTTTTTCAGACATCTGTCCCCACAGCCCTGGCAAACACAGCCTCTAGGCTGGGTCCTCTGGAGCCATACCACAGGACCATGCCTGCTCTCTCCTGGGAAACTCTGTCCATTCCTTTGGCCACACACCTCCAGAATATGAGAAACCTCAAGGCCCCCGAGGACATACCATTACCGGGAGCCTCCCTGCACACACAGGGGCCTTCGGACACAAGCTGAGCTGCTACCTCCATGAAGGCATGCACACAGATGTCAACAGAGATAGAAGGTTGAGCCGGACAGGCCCTTAGGCCCTAATCTCAACTCTTGCTTTGTTTTCCAGGTGTCACTCCTCAGAGGCTTTGGTTCGAAGAACAGGATATGGGGCTTTCCTCAGGCACTGAACAGAACTTCTCTCGTCTCCACATGGGAAGCTTCCTTGTTGGAGCCGTGTCAAACACCTCAGGTTGGAGAATCCTGCAGAGTCCCTGAGCCACCTCCACATTCCAAGGTCTCCCAGGCCACCAAGCCACAGTAGGACTCATCTTCAGGAGAGTCCATTTCAACTCTCCCCTCTGGGTAGCTCACCCAGGAGCCCGCAGATTGAGCCTGCCTTGTCCTGACTAAAGAGTGGGAATATGAGGTGGCGTTCCCAGGCATCCATGCTTAGACACCTGCTCTCGAGTCTTTCCGTATGGGGCCTCCTGGAACCATCCAATAGCACTCGACTTTCGTGCAGAAGGAAACCTTGAGGTTTGGAGTAGTTCACAAATCCCATCGTAGGCAAACCTTCCTGGCCTCATGAGGCCCCCACACCATTCAGGAAGAGGCCATGCTGGACAAAAACTCTAGCCTGAGGCACGTCTCAGAGTTGAAATGACCTCAGTGCAGGAGATCTCGATTCAGCCTCTCAGAGTTGGCCTGCCGTGCCATCGGTCCCAAACCTCACGCTAGCTTGTGTTTTCAGACTTCCTTCCTCACACTCCTGGCAAACAAGCCCTCCGGACTAGGAACTCCAGAACCACAACCCAGCCCAGGGTCTGCCCAAGGGAAGAAAAACGTTTCCCTGTGGGGCTCTCTCCAGAAAACCCAGATGAGGATCAACCTGCTCGGGCCTCGACGGTACCCGAACTGGATAGGCTGCTCGGGGCACTCATGCTCTGTCTGACACAGCCTGAAGCCAGACGTCCAGACAGACAAGGAGACAGCTGGCCGCACACCCAGCACTTCGGACACGCCATGGGCTTATGCCGTCACCTCTTCCTAACCTTGGTTTTCAGATATCTGAACCTAGACATTATATCAATTCTCCACACAGCTGGGTATCGCAAGCACAACACAGAACTCCTCCTTCCCCGTGGCTGTAAAGCTTGCTCTTGGCATGGAGTCACACCTTCAGGGTGGGAGAAACCTTCCTGGTCCCTGATGCCACGCCCAAACTTGAGTGCTGCTTGGGCACAAATTCACACTCTGACCCTCAGCATGAGCCCCATGTCAAAGAAAGGCCTGTCAGGGCCTGGGCCAAGAGCCCGCATATGGGGCTTGCCAAGCCCCTATGCACCCAATCCTCACCAGTGTTTGAGTTTTCCAGTCGCCCCGCCCGTACCTGGGGCTCTGCTCTGGAATCCCTTTCTTGGAGAGACACGTGAGCCAGACAACACTTTTCCACCCTTCCCACAAAATGACCCCAAACTCTTGGGAGCTGGGACAAATCCCCAGAGAGGGATACTCGTCCACAGTCCCTGAGGCCACCCCTCCAATCCACGGCTATCTCGGACACAACATCCAGAGACAAAAGCCTGAAGGAACGCCTCCCACTCGCCCTTGTTTCAGAGGCCCAGGAGCTCCCTCTCGGGCTGTACATCCGGCCTGCCATACCCTAGGCGCCACTCATAAGCTGAGTTTGTGTTTTCAGACTTCTGTGCCCTCAGCCTGGACCCACACAACCGCCAGGCTAGGGCCTCTGGAGCCACAGCGAAAGATTGTGCCTGCCCTCTCCAAGGAAATTGTGCCCAATCCATTGACCACCACGCTACAGGTTAGGGAAAAGCTCCAAGGCCCCTGAGGCCATCAATAGTGTAGGCCACCCTGGACTAAGAGGGGCTCTCTGACACCAGCGGAGCAACTATCTCCACTTAGACTCTCAGAGAGTGTCCCCAGAGACAGAAGGTTGAAATGGACAGGCCCCCAGGCCCTAATCTGAACCTTAGCTTTGGTTTCCATGTGTCCGTCCTCAGAGGTCTGTTTTCGTAGACCAGCACACGGGGCTTTTCTGAGGCTCCAAACCAAACCTCTCTCGTCTCCACATGGGGAGCTTACTGACTGGGGATGTATCAAACCCTTCTGGTAGGAGAGTTCCGCAGGGCCACTGAACAACCAGCACATTCCAAGGTTTCCATGGACCCAAACGCACATTATGACGCATCCTCAGGAGAGGCCATTTCAACTCAGCCCCCTGGTTAGCGTGCCCCAGAGGCAGCAGATCAAACATATCTTGTGGCTAATGGCCAATGGGAATGCGAGGCATGCTGTACAGGGATCCATCCTTCGAACCGTGCTCTCCAGTCCTTCCGTATGGTATGTCCTGGAGCCATGCAACAGGACTCGAATGTCCCACAGAAGGAAACCTGGTGGTTTGGGGCAACCTCCAAACTCAGCGTGGGAAAACTTCCTTGGCCTCATGAGGCCCCCGCTTCATGAAGGTGCCAACATGGACACATACTCCAGCCTCAGCCAACGTCTGATCCTCAGCCTGACTTCAGATGCAGGAGATTTTGATTCAGCCTCTGCCTAGTGGGCCTGCTCTGCCCTTGGCTCCAATCCTCACTTTAGCTTGTGTTCCTAGACTTCCGTCCTCACACTCCTGGCCCGCAAACCCTCCCTACTGGGAATTCTGGGGCCACAATGAAGCACTCCGCCTGCCTCCCAGGAGAAAAACTTTGTCTATGGTGCTGCCCAGAAACCCCAAATGAGGATCAAACTGCTTGGCCCTCGGCAACACCCCAATTGCATAGGCTACCTTAAACACTGATGCTCTGTCGCAAATAGCCTGAGCCCAGACCTTCCAACAGACACCGACACAGCTGGCTGCACACCCAGCACATTGGACCCGCCACTGCCTTAGGCCACCATCCATTCCCAACCTGGGTTTTCAGTCATCAGAACCTAGACCTTATCTCCAATCCCTGCACAGGGGGGAACCTGATGCACAAGTCAGAACCCCTCCTTCCCCATGGCAAGAAACCTTGCTGCTGGCAGTGAGTCAAACCTTCAGTGTAGGAGAAAACGGCATGGCCCATGAGGCCACGCCCATGTGTGAGGGCCGCCTTGGGCACAAACACACATTGTGACCCTCAGCGTGAGTACCTTATTCAAGTAACGCCTCTCAGGGATTGGACCAAGAGCCCGCATATGTGGCTTGCCATGCCCATAGGCACGCAGGACTAACTAGTTGGTGTGTATTCCAGTTGAGGGAACCCACTGCTGTGCTCTAGAGTCCCTCTCCTGGGGGGTCCCCTGTGGCAGAAAACAGTACTCTTCCCTTCCCACAGAATGAACCCAAACACTTGGGAGCTTGGACAATCCCCCGAGAGGAAGGCTCTTCCTCGGCCCCTGAAGCAACCCCTACCCTGAACGGCCACTGTGAACGCAACACCCAGAGACAAAAGCCTGAGCGACTGCCTCCCACTTGCCCTCCTTTGATATCCAGAGGATCTCCCCTCTCGGACTGGAGATCAGGCCTGCCATTACCTTGGCCCCTACCTGAGCCAAGTTTGCTTTTTCAGACATCTGTCCCCACAGCCCTGGCAAACACAGCCTCTAGGCTGGGTCCTCTGGAGCCATACCACAGGACCATGCCTGCTCTCTCCTGGGAAACTCTGTCCATTCCTTTGGCCACACACCTCCAGAATATGAGAAACCTCAAGGCCCCCGAGGACATACCATTACCGGGAGCCTCCCTGCACACACAGGGGCCTTCGGACACAAGCTGAGCTGCTACCTCCATGAAGGCATGCACACAGATGTCAACAGAGATAGAAGGTTGAGCCCGACAGGCCCTTAGGCCCTAATCTCAACTCTTGCTTTGTTTTCCAGGTGTCACTCCTCAGAGGCTTTGGTTCGAAGAACAGGATATGGGGCTTTCCTCAGGCACTGAACAGAACTTCTCTCGTCTCCACATGGGAAGCTTCCTTGTTGGAGCCGTGTCAAACACCTCAGGTTGGAGAATCCTGCAGAGTCCCTGAGCCACCTCCACATTCCAAGGTCTCCCAGGCCACCAAGCCACAGTAGGACTCATCTTCAGGAGAGTCCATTTCAACTCTCCCCTCTGGGTAGCTCACCCAGGAGCCCGCAGATTGAGCCTGCCTTGTCCTCACTAAAGAGTGGGAATATGAGGTGGCGTTCCCAGGCATCCATGCTTAGACACCTGCTCTCGAGTCTTTCCGTATGGGGCCTCCTGGAACCATCCAATAGCACTCGACTTTCGTGCAGAAGGAAACCTTGAGGTTTGGAGTAGTTCACAAATCCCATCGTAGGCAAACCTTCCTGGCCTCATGAGGCCCCCACACCATTCAGGAAGAGGCCATGCTGGACAAAAACTCTAGCCTGAGGCACGTCTCAGAGTTGAAATGACCTCAGTGCAGGAGATCTCGATTCAGCCTCTCAGAGTGGGCCTGCCGTGCCATCGGTCCCAAACCTCACGCTAGCTTGTGTTTTCAGACTTCCTTCCTCACACTCCTGGCAAACAAGCCCTCCGGACTAGGAACTCCAGAACCACAACCCAGCCCAGGGTCTGCCCAAGGGAAGAAAAACGTTTCCCTGTGGGGCTCTCTCCAGAAAACCCAGATGAGGATCAACCTGCTCGGGCCTCGACGGTACCCGAACTGGATAGGCTGCTCTAGGCACTCATGCTCTGTCTGACACAGCCTGAAGCCAGACGTCCAGACAGACAAGGAGACAGCTGGCCGCACACCCAGCACTTCGGACACGCCATGGTCTTATGCCGTCACCTCTTCCTAACCTTGGTTTTCAGATATCTGAACCTAGACATTATATCAATTCTCCACACAGCTGGGTATCGCAAGCACAACACAGAACTCCTCCTTCCCCGTGGCTGTAAAGCTTGCTCTTGGCATGGAGTCACACCTTCAGGGTGGGAGAAACCTTCCTGGTCCCTGATGCCACGCCCAAACTTGAGTGCTGCTTGGGCACAAATTCACACTCTGACCCTCAGCATGAGCCCCATGTCAAAGAAAGGCCTGTCAGGGCCTGGGCCAAGAGCCCGCATATGGGGCTTGCCAAGCCCCTATGCACCCAATCCTCACCAGTGTTTGAGTTTTCCAGTCGCCCCGCCCGTACCTGGGGCTCTGCTCTGGAATCCCTTTCTTGGAGAGACACGTGAGCCAGACAACACTTTTCCACCCTTCCCACAAAATGACCCCAAACTCTTGGGAGCTGGGACAAATCCCCAGAGAGGGATACTCATCCACAGTCCCTGAGGCCACCCCTCCAATCCACGGCTATCTCGGACACAACATCCAGAGACAAAAGCCTGAAGGAACGCCTCCCACTCGCCCTTGTTTCAGAGGCCCAGGAGCTCCCTCTCGGGCTGTACATCCGGCCTGCCATACCCTAGGCGCCACTCATAAGCTGAGTTTGTGTTTTCAGACTTCTGTGCCCTCAGCCTGGACCCACACAACCGCCAGGCTAGGGCCTCTGGAGCCACAGCGAAAGATTGTGCCTGCCCTCTCCAAGGAAATTGTGCCCAATCCATTGACCACCACCCTACAGGTTAGGGAAAAGCTCCAAGGCCCCTGAGGCCATCAATAGTGTAGGCCACCCTGGACTAAGAGGGGCTCTCTGACACCAGCGGAGCAACTATCTCCACTTAGACTCTCAGAGAGTGTCCCCAGAGACAGAAGGTTGAAATGGACAGGCCCCCAGGCCCTAATCTGAACCTTAGCTTTGGTTTCCATGTGTCCGTCCTCAGAGTTCTGTTTTCGTAGACCAGCACACGGGGCTTTTCTGAGGCTCCAAACCAAACCTCTCTCGTCTCCACATGGGGAGCTTACTTACTGGGGATGTATCAAACCCTTCTGGTAGGAGAGTTCCGCAGGGCCACTGAACAACCAGCACATTCCAAGGTTTCCATGGACCCAAACGCACATTATGACGCATCCTCAGGAGAGGCCATTTCAACTCAGCCCCCTGGTTAGCGTGCCCCAGAGGCAGCAGATCAAACATATCTTGTGGCTAATGGCCAATGGGAATGCGAGGCATGCTGTACAGGGATCCATCCTTCGAACCGTGCTCTCCAGTCCTTCCGTATGGTATGTCCTGGAGCCATGCAACAGGACTCGAATGTCCCACAGAAGGAAACCTGGTGGTTTGGGGCAACCTCCAAACTCAGCGTGGGAAAACTTCCTTGGCCTCATGAGGCCCCCGCTTCATGAAGTTGCCAACATGGACACATACTCCAGCCTCAGCCAACGTCTGATCCTCAGCCTGACTTCAGATGCACGAGATTTTGATTCAGCCTCTGCCTAGTGGGCCTGCTCTGCCCTTGGCTCCAATCCTCACTTTAGCTTGTGTTCCTAGACTTCCGTCCTCACACTCCTGGCCCGCAAACCCTCCCTACTGGGAATTCTGGGGCCACAATGAAGCACTCCGCCTGCCTCCCAGGAGAAAAACTTTGTCTATGGTGCTGCCCAGAAACCCCAAATGAGGATCAAACTGCTTGGCCCTCGGCAACACCCCAATTGCATAGGCTACCTTAAACACTGATGCTCTGTCGCAAATAGCCTGAGCCCAGACCTTCCAACAGACACCGACACAGCTGGCTGCACACCCAGCACATTGGACCCGCCACAGCCTTAGGCCACCATCCATTCCCAACCTGGGTTTTCAGTCATCAGAACCTAGACCTTATCTCCAATCCCTGCACAGGGGGGAACCTGATGCACAAGTCAGAACCCCTCCTTCCCCATGGCAAGAAACCTTGCTGCTGGCAGTGAGTCAAACCTTCAGTGTAGGAGAAAACGGCATGGCCCATGAGGCCACGCCCATGTGTGAGGGCCGCCTTGGGCACAAACACACAT
Organism: Mustela nivalis; assembly: GCF_964662115.1. Lineage (NCBI taxonomy): Eukaryota > Metazoa > Chordata > Mammalia > Carnivora > Mustelidae > Mustela > Mustela nivalis. The sequence continues at coordinate 161,076 of NW_028136249.1, read as the reverse complement.
TGTGACCCTCAGCGTGAGTACCTTATTCAAGTAACGCCTCTCAGTGATTGGACCAAGAGCCCGCATATGTGGCTTGCCATGCCCATAGGCACGCAGGACTAACTAGATGGTGTGTATTCCAGTTGAGGGAACCCACTGCTGTGCTCTAGAGTCCCTCTCCTGGGGGGTCCCCTGTGGCAGAAAACAGTACTCTTCCCTTCCCACAGAATGAACCCAAACACTTGGGAGCTTGGACAATCCCCCGAGAGGAAGGCTCTTCCTCGGCCCCTGAAGCAACCCCTACCCTGAACGGCCACTGTGAACGCAACACCCAGAGACAAAAGCCTGAGCGACTGCCTCCCACTTGCCCTCCTTTGATATCCAGAGGATCTCCCCTCTCGGACTGGAGATCAGGCCTGCCATTACCTTGGCCCCTACCTGAGCCAAGTTTGCTTTTTCAGACATCTGTCCCCACAGCCCTGGCAAACACAGCCTCTAGGCTGGGTCCTCTGGAGCCATACCACAGGACCATGCCTGCTCTCTCCTGGGAAACTCTGTCCATTCCTTTGGCCACACACCTCCAGAATATGAGAAACCTCAAGGCCCCCGAGGACATACCATTACCGGGAGCCTCCCTGCACACACAGGGGCCTTCGGACACAAGCTGAGCTGCTACCTCCATGAAGGCATGCACACAGATGTCAACAGAGATAGAAGGTTGAGCCCGACAGGCCCTTAGGCCCTAATCTCAACTCTTGCTTTGTTTTCCAGGTGTCACTCCTCAGAGGCTTTGGTTCGAAGAACAGGATATGGGGCTTTCCTCAGGCACTGAACAGAACTTCTCTCGTCTCCACATGGGAAGCTTCCTTGTTGGAGCCGTGTCAAACACCTCAGGTTGGAGAATCCTGCAGAGTCCCTGAGCCACCTCCACATTCCAAGGTCTCCCAGGCCACCAAGCCACAGTAGGACTCATCTTCAGGAGAGTCCATTTCAACTCTCCCCTCTGGGTAGCTCACCCAGGAGCCCGCAGATTGAGCCTGCCTTGTCCTGACTAAAGAGTGGGAATATGAGGTGGCGTTCCCAGGCATCCATGCTTAGACACCTGCTCTCGAGTCTTTCCGTATGGGGCCTCCTGGAACCATCCAATAGCACTCGACTTTCGTGCAGAAGGAAACCTTGAGGTTTGGAGTAGTTCACAAATCCCATCGTAGGCGAACCTTCCTGGCCTCATGAGGCCCCCACACCATTCAGGAAGAGGCCATGCTGGACAAAAACTCTAGCCTGAGGCACGTCTCAGAGTTGAAATGACCTCAGTGCAGGAGATCTCGATTCAGCCTCTCAGAGTGGGCCTGCCGTGCCATCGGTCCCAAACCTCACGCTAGCTTGTGTTTTCAGACTTCCTTCCTCACACTCCTGGCAAACAAGCCCTCCGGACTAGGAACTCCAGAACCACAACCCAGCCCAGGGTCTGCCCAAGGGAAGAAAAACGTTTCCCTGTGGGGCTCTCTCCAGAAAACCCAGATGAGGATCAACCTGCTCGGGCCTCGACGGTACCCGAACTGGATAGGCTGCTCTGGGCACTCATGCTCTGTCTGACACAGCCTGAAGCCAGACGTCCAGACAGACAAGGAGACAGCTGGTCGCACACCCAGCACTTCGGACACGCCATGGTCTTATGCCGTCACCTCTTCCTAACCTTGGTTTTCAGATATCTGAACCTAGACATTATATCAATTCTCCACACAGCTGGGTATCGCAAGCACAACACAGAACTCCTCCTTCCCCGTGGCTGTAAAGCTTGCTCTTGGCATGGAGTCACACCTTCAGGGTGGGAGAAACCTTCCTGGTCCCTGATGCCACGCCCAAACTTGAGTGCTGCTTGGGCACAAATTCACACTCTGACCCTCAGCATGAGCCCCATGTCAAAGAAAGGCCTGTCAGGGCCTGGGCCAAGAGCCCGCATATGGGGCTTGCCAAGCCCCTATGCACCCAATCCTCACCAGTGTTTGAGTTTTCCAGTCGCCCCGCCCGTACCTGGGGCTCTGCTCTGGAATCCCTTTCTTGGAGAGACACGTGAGCCAGACAACACTTTTCCACCCTTCCCACAAAATGACCCCAAACTCTTGGGAGCTGGGACAAATCCCCAGAGAGGGATACTCGTCCACAGTCCCTGAGGCCACCCCTCCAATCCACGGCTATCTCGGACACAACATCCAGAGACAAAAGCCTGAAGGAACGCCTCCCACTCGCCCTTGTTTCAGAGGCCCAGGAGCTCCCTCTCGGGCTGTACATCCGGCCTGCCATACCCTAGGCGCCACTCATAAGCTGAGTTTGTGTTTTCAGACTTCTGTGCCCTCAGCCTGGACCCACACAACCGCCAGGCTAGGGCCTCTGGAGCCACAGCGAAAGATTGTGCCTGCCCTCTCCAAGGAAATTGTGCCCAATGCATTGACCACCACCCTACAGGTTAGGGAAAAGCTCCAAGGCCCCTGAGGCCATCAATAGTGTAGGCCACCCTGGACTAAGAGGGGCTCTCTGACACCAGCGGAGCAACTATCTCCACTTAGACTCTCAGACAGTGTCCCCAGAGACAGAAGGTTGAAATGGACAGGCCCCCAGGCCCTAATCTGAACCTTAGCTTTGGTTTCCATGTGTCCGTCCTCAGAGGTCTGTTTTCGTAGACCAGCACACGGGGCTTTTCTGAGGCTCCAAACCAAACCTCTCTCGTCTCCACATGGGGAGCTTACTTACTGGGGATGTATCAAACCCTTCAGGTAGGAGAGTTCCGCAGGGCCACTGAACAACCAGCACATTCCAAGGTTTCCATGGACCCAAACGCACATTATGACGCATCCTCAGGAGAGGCCATTTCAACTCAGCCCCCTGGTTAGCGTGCCCCAGAGGCAGCAGATCAAACATATCTTGTGGCTAATGGCCAATGGGAATGCGAGGCATGCTGTACAGGGATCCATCCTTCGAACCGTGCTCTCCAGTCCTTCCGTATGGTATGTCCTGGAGCCATGCAACAGGACTCGAATGTCCCACAGAAGGAAACCTGGTGGTTTGGGGCAACCTCCAAACTCAGCGTGGGAAAACTTCCTTGGCCTCATGTGGCCCCCGCTTCATGAAGTTTCCAACATGGACACATACTCCAGCCTCAGCCAACGTCTGATCCTCAGCCTGACTTCAGATGCAGGAGATTTTGATTCAGCCTCTGCCTAGTGGGCCTGCTCTGCCCTTGGCTCCAATCCTCACTTTAGCTTGTGTTCCTAGACTTCCGTCCTCACACTCCTGGCCCGCAAACCCTCCCTACTGGGAATTCTGGGGCCACAATGAAGCACTCCGCCTGCCTCCCAGGAGAAAAACTTTGTCTATGGTGCTGCCCAGAAACCCCAAATGAGGATCAAACTGCTTGGCCCTCGGCAACACCCCAATTGCATAGGCTACCTTAAACACTGATGCTCTGTCGCAAATAGCCTGAGCCCAGACCTTCCAACAGACACCGACACAGCTGGCTGCACACCCAGCACATTGGACCCGCCACTGCCTTAGGCCACCATCCATTCCCAACCTGGGTTTTCAGTCATCAGAACCTAGACCTTATCTCCAATCCCTGCACAGGGGGGAACCTGATGCACAAGTCAGAACCCCTCCTTCCCCATGGCAAGAAACCTTGCTGCTGGCAGTGAGTCAAACCTTCAGTGTAGGAGAAAACGGCATGGCCCATGAGGCCACGCCCATGTGTGAGGGCCGCCTTGGGCACAAACACACATTGTGACCCTCAGCGTGAGTACCTTATTCAAGTAACGCCTCTCAGGGATTGGACCAAGAGCCCGCATATGTGGCTTGCCATGCCCATAGGCACGCAGGACTAACTAGATGGTGTGTATTCCAGTTGAGGGAACCCACTGCTGTGCTCTAGAGTCCCTCTCCTGGGGGGTCCCCTGTGGCAGAAAACAGTACTCTTCCCTTCCCACAGAATGAACCCAAACACTTGGGAGCTTGGACAATCCCCCGAGAGGAAGGCTCTTCCTCGGCCCCGGAAGCAACCCCTACCCTGAACGGCCACTGTGAACGCAACACCCAGAGACAAAAGCCTGAGCGACTGCCTCCCACTTGCCCTCCTTTGATATCCAGAGGATCTCCCCTCTCGGACTGGAGATCAGGCCTGCCATTACCTTGGCCCCTACCTGAGCCAAGTTTGCTTTTTCAGACATCTGTCCCCACAGCCCTGGCAAACACAGCCTCTAGGCTGGGTCCTCTGGAGCCATACCACAGGACCATGCCTGCTCTCTCCTGGGAAACTCTGTCCATTCCTTTGGCCACACACCTCCAGAATATGAGAAACCTCAAGGCCCCCGAGGACTTACCATTACCGGGAGCCTCCCTGCACACACAGGGGCCTTCGGACACAAGCTGAGCTGCTACCTCCATGAAGGCATGCACACAGATGTCAACAGAGATAGAAGGTTGAGCCCGACAGGCCCTTAGGCCCTAATCTCAACTCTTGCTTTGTTTTCCAGGTGTCACTCCTCAGAGGCTTTGGTTCGAAGAACAGGATATGGGGCTTTCCTCAGGCACTGAACAGAACTTCTCTCGTCTCCACATGGGAAGCTTCCTTGTTGGAGCCGTGTCAAACACCTCAGGTTGGAGAATCCTGCAGAGTCCCTGAGCCACCTCCACATTCCAAGGTCTCCCAGGCCACCAAGCCACAGTAGGACTCATCTTCAGGAGAGTCCATTTCAACTCTCCCCTCTGGGTAGCTCACCCAGGAGCCCGCAGATTGAGCCTGCCTTGTCCTGACTAAAGAGTGGGAATATGAGGTGGCGTTCCCAGGCATCCATGCTTAGACACCTGCTCTCGAGTCTTTCCGTATGGGGCCTCCTGGAACCATCCAATAGCACTCGACTTTCGTGCAGAAGGAAACCTTGAGGTTTGGAGTAGTTCACAAATCCCATCGTAGGCAAACCTTCCTGGCCTCATGAGGCCCCCACACCATTCAGGAAGAGGCCATGCTGGACAAAAACTCTTGCCTGAGGCACGTCTCAGAGTTGAAATGACCTCAGTGCAGGAGATCTCGATTCAGCATCTCAGAGTGGGCCTGCCGTGCCATCGGTCCCAAACCTCACGCTAGCTTGTGTTTTCAGACTTCCTTCCTCACACTCCTGGCAAACAAGCCCTCCGGACTAGGAACTCCAGAACCACAACCCAGCCCAGGGTCTGCCCAAGGGAAGAAAAACGTTTCCCTGTGGGGCTCTCTCCAGAAAACCCAGATGAGGATCAACCTGCTCGGGCCTCGACGGTACCCGAACTGGATAGGCTGCTCTAGGCACTCATGCTCTGTCTGACACAGCCTGAAGCCAGACGTCCAGACAGACAAGGAGACAGCTGGCCGCACACCCAGCACTTCGGACACGCCATGGTCTTATGCCGTCACCTCTTCCTAACCTTGGTTTTCAGATATCTGAACCTAGACATTATATCAATTCTCCACACAGCTGGGTATCGCAAGCACAACACAGAACTCCTCCTTCCCCGTGGCTGTAAAGCTTGCTCTTGGCATGGAGTCACACCTTCAGGGTGGGAGAAACCTTCCTGGTCCCTGATGCCACGCCCAAACTTGAGTGCTGCTTGGGCACAAATTCACACTCTGACCCTCAGCATGAGCCCCATGTCAAAGAAAGTCCTGTCAGGGCCTGGGCCAAGAGCCCGCATATGGGGCTTGCCAAGCCCCTATGCACCCAATCCTCACCAGTGTTTGAGTTTTCCAGTCGCCCCGCCCGTACCTGGGGCTCTGCTCTGGAATCCCTTTCTTGGAGAGACACGTGAGCCAGACAACACTTTTCCACCCTTCCCACAAAATGACCCCAAACTCTTGGGAGCTGGGACAAATCCCCAGAGAGGGATACTCGTCCACAGTCCCTGAGGCCACCCCTCCAATCCACGGGTATCTCGGACACAACATCCAGAGACAAAAGCCTGAAGGAACGCCTCCCACTCGCCCTTGTTTCAGAGGCCCAGGAGCTCCCTCTCGGGCTGTACATCCGGCCTGCCATACCCTAGGCGCCACTCATAAGCTGAGTTTGTGTTTTCAGACTTCTGTGCCCTCAGCCTGGACCCACACAACCGCCAGGCTAGGGCCTCTGGAGCCACAGCGAAAGGTTGTGCCTGCCCTCTCCAAGGAAATTGTGCCCAATGCATTGACCACAACCCTACAGGTTAGGGAAAAGCTCCAAGGCCCCTGAGGCCATCAATAGTGTAGGCCACCCTGGACTAAGAGGGGCTCTCTGACACCAGCGGAGCAACTATCTCCACTTAGACTCTCAGACAGTGTCCCCAGAGACAGAAGGTTGAAATGGACAGGCCCCCAGGCCCTAATCTGAACCTTAGCTTTGGTTTCCATGTGTCCGTCCTCAGAGGTCTGTTTTCGTAGACCAGCACACGGGGCTTTTCTGAGGCTCCAAACCAAACCTCTCTCGTCTCCACATGGGGAGCTTACTTACTGGGGATGTATCAAACCCTTCAGGTAGGAGAGTTCCGCAGGGCCACTGAACAACCAGCACATTCCAAGGTTTCCATGGACCCAAACGCACATTATGACGCATCCTCAGGAGAGGCCATTTCAACTCAGCCCCCTGGTTAGCGTGCCCCAGAGGCAGCAGATCAAACATATCTTGTGGCTAATGGCCAATGGGAATGCGAGGCATGCTGTACAGGGATCCATCCTTCGAACCGTGCTCTCCAGTCCTTCCGTATGGTATGTCCTGGAGCCATGCAACAGGACTCGAATGTCCCACAGAAGGAAACCTGGTGGTTTGGGGCAACCTCCAAACTCAGCGTGGGAAAACTTCCTTGGCCTCATGAGGCCCCCGCTTCATGAAGGTGCCAACATGGACACATACTCCAGCCTCAGCCAACGTCTGATCCTCAGCCTGACTTCAGATGCACGAGATTTTGATTCAGCCTCTGCCTAGTGGGCCTGCTCTGCCCTTGGCTCCAATCCTCACTTTAGCTTGTGTTCCTAGACTTCCGTCCTCACACTCCTGGCCCGCAAACCCTCCCTACTGGGAATTCTGGGGCCACAATGAAGCACTCCGCCTGCCTCCCAGGAGAAAAACTTTGTCTATGGTGCTGCCCAGAAACCCCAAATGAGGATCAAACTGCTTGGCCCTCGGCAACACCCCAATTGCATAGGCTACCTTAAACACTGATGCTCTGTCGCAAATAGCCTGAGCCCAGACCTTCCAACAGACACCGACACAGCTGGCTGCACACCCAGCACATTGGACCCGCCACTGCCTTAGGCCACCATCCATTCCCAACCTGGGTTTTCAGTCATCAGAACCTAGACCTTATCTCCAATCCCTGCACAGGGGGGAACCTGATGCACAAGTCAGAACCCCTCCTTCCCCATGGCAAGAAACCTTGCTGCTGGCAGTGAGTCAAACCTTCAGTGTAGGAGAAAACGGCATGGCCCATGAGGCCACGCCCATGTGTGAGGGCCGCCTTGGGCACAAACACACATTGTGACCCTCAAGTGAGTACCTTATTCAAGTAACGCCTCTCAGTGATTGGACCAAGAGCCCGCATATGTGGCTTGCCATGCCCATAGGCACGCAGGACTAACTAGATGGTGTGTATTCCAGTTGAGGGAACCCACTGCTGTGCTCTAGAGTCCCTCTCCTGGGGGGTCCCCTGTGGCAGAAAACAGTACTCTTCCCTTCCCACAGAATGAACCCAAACACTTGGGAGCTTGGACAATCCCCCGAGAGGAAGGCTCTTCCTCGGCCCCGGAAGCAACCCCTACCCTGAACGGCCACTGTGAACGCAACACCCAGAGACAAAAGCCTGAGCTACTGCCTCCCACTTGCCCTCCTTTGATATCCAGAGGATCTCCCCTCTCGGACTGGAGATCAGGCCTGCCATTACCTTGGCCCCTACCTGAGCCAAGTTTGCTTTTTCAGACATCTGTCCCCACAGCCCTGGCAAACACAGCCTCTAGGCTGGGTCCTCTGGAGCCATACCACAGGACCATGCCTGCTCTCTCCTGGGAAACTCTGTCCATTCCTTTGGCCACACACCTCCAGAATATGAGAAACCTCAAGGCCCCCGAGGACATACCATTACCGGGAGCCTCCCTGCACACACAGGGGCCTTCGGACACAAGCGGAGCTGCTACCTCCATGAAGGCATGCACACAGATGTCAACAGAGATAGAAGGTTGAGCCCGACAGGCCCTTAGGCCCTAATCTCAACTCTTGCTTTGTTTTCCAGGTGTCACTCCTCAGAGGCTTTGGTTCGAAGAACAGGATATGGGGCTTTCCTGAGGCACTGAACAGAACTTCTCTCGTCTCCACATGGGAAGCTTCCTTGTTGGAGCCGTGTCAAACACCTCAGGTTGGAGAATCCTGCAGAGTCCCTGAGCCACCTCCACATTCCAAGGTCTCCCAAGCCACCAAGCCACAGTAGGACTCATCTTCAGGAGAGTCCATTTCAACTCTCCCCTCTGGGTAGCTCACCCAGGAGCCCGCAGATTGAGCCTGCCTTGTCCTGACTAAAGAGTGGGAATATGAGGTGGCGTTCCCAGGCATCCATGCTTAGACACCTGCTCTCGAGTCTTTCCGAATGGGGCCTCCTGGAACCATCCAATAGCACTCGACTTTCGTGCAGAAGGAAACCTTGAGGTTTGGAGTAGTTCACAAATCCCATCGTAGGCAAACCTTCCTGGCCTCATGAGGCTCCCACACCATTCAGGAAGAGGCCATGCTGGACAAAAACTCTAGCCTGAGGCACGTCTCAGAGTTGAAATGACCTCAGTGCAGGAGATCTCGATTCAGCCTCTCAGAGTGGGCCTGCCGTGCCATCGGTCCCAAACCTCACGCTAGCTTGTGTTTTCAGACTTCCTTCCTCACACTCCTGGCAAACAAGCCCTCCGGACTAGGAACTCCAGAACCACAACCCAGCCCAGGGTCTGCCCAAGGGAAGAAAAACGTTTCCCTGTGGGGCTCTCTCCAGAAAACCCAGATGAGGATCAACCTGCTCGGGCCTCGACGGTACCCGAACTGGATAGGCTGCTCTAGGCACTCATGCTCTGTCTGACACAGCCTGAAGCCAGACGTCCAGACAGACAAGGAGACAGCTGGCCGCACACCCAGCACTTCGGACACGCCATGGTCTTATGCCGTCACCTCTTCCTAACCTTGGTTTTCAGATATCTGAACCTAGACATTATATCAATTCTCCACACAGCTGGGTATCGCAAGCACAACACAGAACTCCTCCTTCCCCGTGGCTGTAATGCTTGCTCTTGGCATGGAGTCACACCTTCAGGGTGGGAGAAACCTTCCTGGTCCCTGATGCCACGCCCAAACTTGAGTGCTGCTTGGGCACAAATTCACACTCTGACCCTCAGCATGAGCCCCATGTCAAAGAAAGTCCTGTCAGGGCCTGGGCCAAGAGCCCGCATATGGGGCTTGCCAAGCCCCTATGCACCCAATCCTCACCAGTGTTTGAGTTTTCCAGTCGCCCCGCCCGTACCTGGGGTTCTGCTCTGGAATCCCTTTCTTGGAGAGACACGTGAGCCAGACAACACTTTTCCACCCTTCCCACAAAATGACCCCAAACTCTTGGGAGCTGGGACAAATCCCCAGAGAGGGATACTCGTCCACAGTCCCTGAGGCCACCCCTCCAATCCACGGGTATCTCGGACACAACATCCAGAGACAAAAGCCTGAAGGGACGCCTCTCACTCGCCCTTGTTTCAGAGGCCCAGGAGCTCCCTCTCGGGCTGTACATCCGGCCTGCCATACCCTAGGCGCCACTCATAAGCTGAGTTTGTGTTTTCAGACTTCTGTGCCCTCAGCCTGGACCCACACAACCGCCAGGCTAGGGCCTCTGGAGCCACAGCGAAAGATTGTGCCTGCCCTCTCCAAGGAAATTGTGCCCAATCCATTGACCACCACCCTACAGGTTAGGGAAAAGCTCCAAGGCCCCTGAGGCCATCAATAGTGTAGGCCACCCTGGACTAAGAGGGGCTCTCTGACACCAGCGGAGCAACTATCTCCACTTAGACTCTCAGAGAGTGTCCCCAGAGACAGAAGGTTGAAATGGACAGGCCCCCAGGCCCTAATCTGAACCTTAGCTTTGGTTTCCATGTGTCCGTCCTCAGAGTTCTGTTTTCGTAGACCAGCACACGGGGCTTTTCTGAGGCTCCAAACCAAACCTCTCTCGTCTCCACATGGGGAGCTTACTTACTGGGGATGTATCAAACCCTTCTGGTAGGAGAGTTCCGCAGGGCCACTGAACAACCAGCACATTCCAAGGTTTCCATGGACCCAAACGCACATTATGACGCATCCTCAGGAGAGGCCATTTCAACTCAGCCCCCTGGTTAGCGTGCCCCAGAGGCAGCAGATCAAACATATCTTGTGGCTAATGGCCAATGGGAATGCGAGGCATGCTGTACAGGGATCCATCCTTCGAACCGTGCTCTCCAGTCCTTCCGTATGGTATGTCCTGGAGCCATGCAACAGGACTCGAATGTCCCACAGAAGGAAACCTGGTGGTTTGGGGCAACCTCCAAACTCAGCGTGGGAAAACTTCCTTGGCCTCATGAGGCCCCCGCTTCATGAAGTTGCCAACATGGACACATACTCCAGCCTCAGCCAACGTCTGATCCTCAGCCTGACTTCAGATGCACGAGATTTTGATTCAGCCTCTGCCTAGTGGGCCTGCTCTGCCCTTGGCTCCAATCCTCACTTTAGCTTGTGTTCCTAGACTTCCGTCCTCACACTCTTGGCCCGCAAACCCTCCCTACTGGGAATTCTGGGGCCACAATGAAGCACTCCGCCTGCCTCCCAGGAGAAAAACTTTGTCTATGGTGCTGCCCAGAAACCCCAAATGAGGATCAAACTGCTTGGCCCTCGGCAACACCCCAATTGCATAGGCTACCTTAAACACTGATGCTCTGTCGCAAATAGCCTGAGCCCAGACCTTCCAACAGACACCGACACAGCTGGCTGCACACCCAGCACATTGGACCCGCCACTGCCTTAGGCCACCATCCATTCCCAACCTGGGTTTTCAGTCATCAGAACCTAGACCTTATCTCCAATCCCTGCACAGGGGGGTACCTGATGCACAAGTCAGAACCCCTCCTTCCCCATGGCAAGAAACCTTGCTGCTGGCAGTGAGTCAAACCTTCAGTGTAGGAGAAAACGGCATGGCCCATGAGGCCACGCCCATGTGTGAGGGCCGCCTTGGGCACAAACACACATTGTGTCCCTCAGCGTGAGTACCTTATTCAAGTAACGCCTCTCAGTGATTGGACCAAGAGCCCGCATATGTGGCTTGCCATGCCCATAGGCACGCAGGACTAACTAGATGGTGTGTATTCCAGTTGAGGGAACCCACTGCTGTGCTCTAGAGTCCCTCTCCTGGGGGGTCCCCTGTGGCAGAAAACAGTACTCTTCCCTTCCCACAGAATGAACCCAAACACTTGGGAGCTTGGACAATCCCCCGAGAGGAAGGCTCTTCCTCGGCCCCTGAAGCAACCCCTACCCTGAACGGCCACTGTGAACGCAACACCCAGAGACAAAAGCCTGAGCGACTGCCTCCCACTTGCCCTCCTTTGATATCCAGAGGATCTCCCCTCTCGGACTGGAGATCAGGCCTGCCATTACCTTGGCCCCTACCTGAGCCAAGTTTGCTTTTTCAGACATCTGTCCCCACAGCCCTGGCAAACACAGCCTCTAGGCTGGGTCCTCTGGAGCCATACCACAGGACCATGCCTGCTCTCTCCTGGGAAACTCTGTCCATTCCTTTGGCCACACACCTCCAGAATATGAGAAACCTCAAGGCCCCCGAGGACATACCATTACCGGGAGCCTCCCTGCACACACAGGGGCCTTCGGACACAAGCTGAGCTGCTACCTCCATGAAGGCATGCACACAGATGTCAACAGAGATAGAAGGTTGAGCCCGACAGGCCCTTAGGCCCTAATCTCAACTCTTGCTTTGTTTTCCAGGTGTCACTCCTCAGAGGCTTTGGTTCGAAGAACAGGATATGGGGCTTTCCTGAGGCACTGAACAGAACTTCTCTCGTCTCCACATGGGAAGCTTCCTTGTTGGAGCCGTGTCAAACACCTCAGGTTGGAGAATCCTGCAGAGTCCCTGAGCCACCTCCACATTCCAAGGTCTCCCAGGCCACCAAGCCACAGTAGGACTCATCTTCAGGAGAGTCCATTTCAACTCTCCCCTCTGGGTAGCTCACCCAGGAGCCCGCAGATTGAGCCTGCCTTGTCCTGACTAAAGAGTGGGAATATGAGGTGGCGTTCCCAGGCATCCATGCTTAGACACCTGCTCTCGAGTCTTTCCGTATGGGGCCTCCTGGAACCATCCAATAGCACTCGACTTTCGTGCAGAAGGAAACCTTGAGGTTTGGAGTAGTTCACAAATCCCATCGTAGGCGAACCTTCCTGGCCTCATGAGGCCCCCACACCATTCAGGAAGAGGCCATGCTGGACAAAAACTCTAGCCTGAGGCACGTCTCAGAGTTGAAATGACCTCAGTGCAGGAGATCTCGATTCAGCCTCTCAGAGTGGGCCTGCCGTGCCATCGGTCCCAAACCTCACGCTAGCTTGTGTTTTCAGACTTCCTTCCTCACACTCCTGGCAAACAAGCCCTCCGGACTAGGAACTCCAGAACCACAACCCAGCCCAGGGTCTGCCCAAGGGAAGAAAAACGTTTCCCTGTGGGGCTCTCTCCAGAAAACCCAGATGAGGATCAACCTGCTCGGGCCTCGACGGTACCCGAACTGGATAGGCTGCTCTGGGCACTCATGCTCTGTCTGACACAGCCTGAAGCCAGACGTCCAGACAGACAAGGAGACAGCTGGTCGCACACCCAGCACTTCGGACACGCCATGGTCTTATGCCGTCACCTCTTCCTAACCTTGGTTTTCAGATATCTGAACCTAGACATTATATCAATTCTCCACACAGCTGGGTATCGCAAGCACAACACAGAACTCCTCCTTCCCCGTGGCTGTAAAGCTTGCTCTTGGCATGGAGTCACACCTTCAGGGTGGGAGAAACCTTCCTGGTCCCTGATGCCACGCCCAAACTTGAGTGCTGCTTGGGCACAAATTCACACTCTGACCCTCAGCATGAGCCCCATGTCAAAGAAAGGCCTGTCAGGGCCTGGGCCAAGAGCCCGCATATGGGGCTTGCCAAGCCCCTATGCACCCAATCCTCACCAGTGTTTGAGTTTTCCAGTCGCCCCGCCCGTACCTGGGGCTCTGCTCTGGAATCCCTTTCTTGGAGAGACACGTGAGCCAGACAACACTTTTCCACCCTTCCCACAAAATGACCCCAAACTCTTGGGAGCTGGGACAAATCCCCAGAGAGGGATACTCGTCCACAGTCCCTGAGGCCACCCCTCCAATCCACGGCTATCTCGGACACAACATCCAGAGACAAAAGCCTGAAGGAACGCCTCCCACTCGCCCTTGTTTCAGAGGCCCAGGAGCTCCCTCTCGGGCTGTACATCCGGCCTGCCATACCCTAGGCGCCACTCATAAGCTGAGTTTGTGTTTTCAGACTTCTGTGCCCTCAGCCTGGACCCACACAACCGCCAGGCTAGGGCCTCTGGAGCCACAGCGAAAGATTGTGCCTGCCCTCTCCAAGGAAATTGTGCCCAATGCATTGACCACCACCCTACAGGTTAGGGAAAAGCTCCAAGGCCCCTGAGGCCATCAATAGTGTAGGCCACCCTGGACTAAGAGGGGCTCTCTGACACCAGCGGAGCAACTATCTCCACTTAGACTCTCAGAGAGTGTCCCCAGAGACAGAAGGTTGAAATGGACAGGCCCCCAGGCCCTAATCTGAACCTTAGCTTTGGTTTCCATGTGTCCGTCCTCAGAGTTCTGTTTTCGTAGACCAGCACACGGGGCTTTTCTGAGGCTCCAAACCAAACCTCTCTCGTCTCCACATGGGGAGCTTACTTACTGGGGATGTATCAAACCCTTCTGGTAGGAGAGTTCCGCAGGGCCACTGAACAACCAGCACATTCCAAGGTTTCCATGGACCCAAACGCACATTATGACGCATCCTCAGGAGAGGCCATTTCAACTCAGCCCCCTGGTTAGCGTGCCCCAGAGGCAGCAGATCAAACATATCTTGTGGCTAATGGCCAATGGGAATGCGAGGCATGCTGTACAGGGATCCATCCTTCGAACCGTGCTCTCCAGTCCTTCCGTATGGTATGTCCTGGAGCCATGCAACAGGACTCGAATGTCCCACAGAAGGAAACCTGGTGGTTTGGGGCAACCTCCAAACTCAGCGTGGGAAAACTTCCTTGGCCTCATGAGGCCCCCGCTTCATGAAGTTGCCAACATGGACACATACTCCAGCCTCAGCCAACGTCTGATCCTCAGCCTGACTTCAGATGCAGGAGATTTTGATTCAGCCTCTGCCTAGTGGGCCTGCTCTGCCCTTGGCTCCAATCCTCACTTTAGCTTGTGTTCCTAGACTTCCGTCCTCACACTCCTGGCCCGCAAACCCTCCCTACTGGGAATTCTGGGGCCACAATGAAGCACTCCGCCTGCCTCCCAGGAGAAAAACTTTGTCTATGGTGCTGCCCAGAAACCCCAAATGAGGATCAAACTGCTTGGCCCTCGGCAACACCCCAATTGCATAGGCTACCTTAAACACTGATGCTCTGTCGCAAATAGCCTGAGCCCAGACCTTCCAACAGACACCGACACAGCTGGCTGCACACCCAGCACATTGGACCCGCCACTGCCTTAGGCCACCATCCATTCCCAACCTGGGTTTTCAGTCATCAGAACCTAGACCTTATCTCCAATCCCTGCACAGGGGGGAACCTGATGCACAAGTCAGAACCCCTCCTTCCCCATGGCAAGAAACCTTGCTGCTGGCAGTGAGTCAAACCTTCAGTGTAGGAGAAAACGGCATGGCCCATGAGGCCACGCCCATGTGTGAGGGCCGCCTTGGGCACAAACACACATTGTGACCCTCAGCGTGAGTACCTTATTCAAGTAACGCCTCTCAGTGATTGGACCAAGAGCCCGCATATGTGGCTTGCCATGCCCATAGGCACGCAGGACTAACTAGATGGTGTGTATTCCAGTTGAGGGAACCCACTGCTGTGCTCTAGAGTCCCTCTCCTGGGGGGTCCCCTGTGGCAGAAAACAGTACTCTTCCCTTCCCACAGAATGAACCCAAACACTTGGGAGCTTGGACAATCCCCCGAGAGGAAGGCTCTTCCTCGGCCCCTGAAGCAACCCCTACCCTGAACGGCCACTGTGAACGCAACACCCAGAGACAAAAGCCTGAGCGACTGCCTCCCACTTGCCCTCCTTTGATATCCAGAGGATCTCCCCTCTCGGACTGGAGATCAGGCCTGCCATTACCTTGGCCCCTACCTGAGCCAAGTTTGCTTTTTCAGACATCTGTCCCCACAGCCCTGGCAAACACAGCCTCTAGGCTGGGTCCTCTGGAGCCATACCACAGGACCATGCCTGCTCTCTCCTGGGAAACTCTGTCCATTCCTTTGGCCACACACCTCCAGAATATGAGAAACCTCAAGGCCCCCGAGGACATACCATTACCGGGAGCCTCCCTGCACACACAGGGGCCTTCGGACACAAGCTGAGCTGCTACCTCCATGAAGGCATGCACACAGATGTCAACAGAGATAGAAGGTTGAGCCCGACAGGCCCTTAGGCCCTAATCTCAACTCTTGCTTTGTTTTCCAGGTGTCACTCCTCAGAGGCTTTGGTTCGAAGAACAGGATATGGGGCTTTCCTGAGGCACTGAACAGAACTTCTCTCGTCTCCACATGGGAAGCTTCCTTGTTGGAGCCGTGTCAAACACCTCAGGTTGGAGAATCCTGCAGAGTCCCTGAGCCACCTCCACATTCCAAGGTCTCCCAGGCCACCAAGCCACAGTAGGACTCATCTTCAGGAGAGTCCATTTCAACTCTCCCCTCTGGGTAGCTCACCCAGGAGCCCGCAGATTGAGCCTGCCTTGTCCTGACTAAAGAGTGGGAATATGAGGTGGCGTTCCCAGGCATCCATGCTTAGACACCTGCTCTCGAGTCTTTCCGTATGGGGCCTCCTGGAACCATCCAATAGCACTCGACTTTCGTGCAGAAGGAAACCTTGAGGTTTGGAGTAGTTCACAAATCCCATCGTAGGCGAACCTTCCTGGCCTCATGAGGCCCCCACACCATTCAGGAAGAGGCCATGCTGGACAAAAACTCTAGCCTGAGGCACGTCTCAGAGTTGAAATGACCTCAGTGCAGGAGATCTCGATTCAGCCTCTCAGAGTGGGCCTGCCGTGCCATCGGTCCCAAACCTCACGCTAGCTTGTGTTTTCAGACTTCCTTCCTCACACTCCTGGCAAACAAGCCCTCCGGACTAGGAACTCCAGAACCACAACCCAGCCCAGGGTCTGCCCAAGGGAAGAAAAACGTTTCCCTGTGGGGCTCTCTCCAGAAAACCCAGATGAGGATCAACCTGCTCGGGCCTCGACGGTACCCGAACTGGATAGGCTGCTCTGGGCACTCATGCTCTGTCTGACACAGCCTGAAGCCAGACGTCCAGACAGACAAGGAGACAGCTGGTCGCACACCCAGCACTTCGGACACGCCATGGTCTTATGCCGTCACCTCTTCCTAACCTTGGTTTTCAGATATCTGAACCTAGACATTATATCAATTCTCCACACAGCTGGGTATCGCAAGCACAACACAGAACTCCTCCTTCCCCGTGGCTGTAAAGCTTGCTCTTGGCATGGAGTCACACCTTCAGGGTGGGAGAAACCTTCCTGGTCCCTGATGCCACGCCCAAACTTGAGTGCTGCTTGGGCACAAATTCACACTCTGACCCTCAGCATGAGCCCCATGTCAAAGAAAGGCCTGTCAGGGCCTGGGCCAAGAGCCCGCATATGGGGCTTGCCAAGCCCCTATGCACCCAATCCTCACCAGTGTTTGAGTTTTCCAGTCGCCCCGCCCGTACCTGGGGCTCTGCTCTGGAATCCCTTTCTTGGAGAGACACGTGAGCCAGACAACACTTTTCCACCCTTCCCACAAAATGACCCCAAACTCTTGGGAGCTGGGACAAATCCCCAGAGAGGGATACTCGTCCACAGTCCCTGAGGCCACCCCTCCAATCCACGGCTATCTCGGACACAACATCCAGAGACAAAAGCCTGAAGGAACGCCTCCCACTCGCCCTTGTTTCAGAGGCCGAGGAGCTCCCTCTCGGGCTGTACATCCGGCCTGCCATACCCTAGGCGCCACTCATAAGCTGAGTTTGTGTTTTCAGACTTCTGTGCCCTCAGCCTGGACCCACACAACCGCCAGGCTAGGGCCTCTGGAGCCACAGCGAAAGATTGTGCCTGCCCTCTCCAAGGAAATTGTGCCCAATGCATTGACCACCACCCTACAGGTTAGGGAAAAGCTCCAAGGCCCCTGAGGCCATCAATAGTGTAGGCCACCCTGGACTAAGAGGGGCTCTCTGACACCAGCGGAGCAACTATCTCCACTTAGACTCTCAGACAGTGTCCCCAGAGACAGAAGGTTGAAATGGACAGGCCCCCAGGCCCTAATCTGAACCTTAGCTTTGGTTTCCATGTGTCCGTCCTCAGAGGTCTGTTTTCGTAGACCAGCACTCGGGGCTTTTCTGAGGCTCCAAACCAAACCTCTCTCGTCTCCACATGGGGAGCTTACTTACTGGGGATGTATCAAACCCTTCAGGTAGGAGAGTTCCGCAGGGCCACTGAACAACCAGCACATTCCAAGGTTTCCATGGACCCAAACGCACATTATGACGCATCCTCAGGAGAGGCCATTTCAACTCAGCCCCCTGGTTAGCGTGCCCCAGAGGCAGCAGATCAAACATATCTTGTGGCTAATGGCCAATGGGAATGCGAGGCATGCTGTACAGGGATCCATCCTTCGAACCGTGCTCTCCAGTCCTTCCGTATGGTATGTCCTGGAGCCATGCAACAGGACTCGAATGTCCCACAGAAGGAAACCTGGTGGTTTGGGGCAACCTCCAAACTCAGCGTGGGAAAACTTCCTTGGCCTCATGAGGCCCCCGCTTCATGAAGGTGCCATCATGGACACATACTCCAGCCTCAGCCAACGTCTGATCCTCAGCCTGACTTCAGATGCAGGAGATTTTGATTCAGCCTCTGCCTAGTGGGCCTGCTCTGCCCTTGGCTCCAATCCTCACTTTAGCTTGTGTTCCTAGACTTCCGTCCTCACACTCCTGGCCCGCAAACCCTCCCTACTGGGAATTCTGGGGCCACAATGAAGCACTCCGCCTGCCTCCCAGGAGAAAAACTTTGTCTATGGTGCTGCCCAGAAACCCCAAATGAGGATCAAACTGCTTGGCCCTCGGCAACACCCCAATTGCATAGGCTACCTTAAACACTGATGCTCTGTCGCAAATAGCCTGAGCCCAGACCTTCCAACAGACACCGACACAGCTGGCTGCACACCCAGCACATTGGACCCGCCACTGCCTTAGGCCACCATCCATTCCCAACCTGGGTTTTCAGTCATCAGAACCTAGACCTTATCTCCAATCCCTGCACAGGGGGGAACCTGATGCACAAGTCAGAACCCCTCCTTCCCCATGGCAAGAAACCTTGCTGCTGGCAGTGAGTCAAACCTTCAGTGTAGGAGAAAACGGCATGGCCCATGAGGCCACGCCCATGTGTGAGGGCCGCCTTGGGCACAAACACACATTGTGACCCTCAGCGTGAGTACCTTATTCAAGTAACGCCTCTCAGGGATTGGACCAAGAGCCCGCATATGTGGCTTGCCATGCCCATAGGCACGCAGGACTAACTAGATGGTGTGTATTCCAGTTGAGGGAACCCACTGCTGTGCTCTAGAGTCCCTCTCCTGGGGGGTCCCCTGTGGCAGAAAACAGTACTCTTCCCTTCCCACAGAATGAACCCAAACACTTGGGAGCTTGGACAATCCCCCGAGAGGAAGGCTCTTCCTCGGCCCCGGAAGCAACCCCTACCCTGAACGGCCACTGTGAACGCAACACCCAGAGACAAAAGCCTGAGCGACTGCCTCCCACTTGCCCTCCTTTGATATCCAGAGGATCTCCCCTCTCGGACTGGAGATCAGGCCTGCCATTACCTTGGCCCCTACCTGAGCCAAGTTTGCTTTTTCAGACATCTGTCCCCACAGCCCTGGCAAACACAGCCTCTAGGCTGGGTCCTCTGGAGCCATACCACAGGACCATGCCTGCTCTCTCCTGGGAAACTCTGTCCATTCCTTTGGCCACACACCTCCAGAATATGAGAAACCTCAAGGCCCCCGAGGACATACCATTACCGGGAGCCTCCCTGCACACACAGGGGCCTTCGGACACAAGCTGAGCTGCTACCTCCATGAAGGCATGCACACAGATGTCAACAGAGATAGAAGGTTGAGCCCGACAGGCCCTTAGGCCCTAATCTCAACTCTTGCTTTGTTTTCCAGGTGTCACTCCTCAGAGGCTTTGGTTCGAAGAACAGGATATGGGGCTTTCCTGAGGCACTGAACAGAACTTCTCTCGTCTCCACATGGGAAGCTTCCTTGTTGGAGCCGTGTCAAACACCTCAGGTTGGAGAATCCTGCAGAGTCCCTGAGCCACCTCCACATTCCAAGGTCTCCCAAGCCACCAAGCCACAGTAGGACTCATCTTCAGGAGAGTCCATTTCAACTCTCCCCTCTGGGTAGCTCACCCAGGAGCCCGCAGATTGAGCCTGCCTTGTCCTGACTAAAGAGTGGGAATATGAGGTGGCGTTCCCAGGCATCCATGCTTAGACACCTGCTCTCGAGTCTTTCCGTATGGGGCCTCCTGGAACCATCCAATAGCACTCGACTTTCGTGCAGAAGGAAACCTTGAGGTTTGGAGTAGTTCACAAATCCCATCGTAGGCAAACCTTCCTGGCCTCATGAGGCCCCCACACCATTCAGGAAGAGGCCATGCTGGACAAAAACTCTAGCCTGAGGCACGTCTCAGAGTTGAAATGACCT
This sequence comes from Mustela nivalis, assembly GCF_964662115.1. Classification (NCBI taxonomy): domain Eukaryota; kingdom Metazoa; phylum Chordata; class Mammalia; order Carnivora; family Mustelidae; genus Mustela; species Mustela nivalis. The sequence goes on along the minus strand of NW_028136249.1, from coordinate 141,027 downwards.
CAGTGCAGGAGATCTCGATTCAGCCTCTCAGAGTGGGCCTGCCGTGCCATCGGTCCCAAACCTCACGCTAGCTTGTGTTTTCAGACTTCCTTCCTCACACTCCTGGCAAACAAGCCCTCCGGACTAGGAACTCCAGAACCACAACCCAGCCCAGGGTCTGCCCAAGGGAAGAAAAACGTTTCCCTGTGGGGCTCTCTCCAGAAAACCCAGATGAGGATCAACCTGCTCGGGCCTCGACCGGTACCCGAACTGGATAGGCTGCTCTGGGCACTCATGCTCTGTCTGACACAGCCTGAAGCCAGACGTCCAGACAGACAAGGAGACAGCTGGCCGCACACCCAGCACTTTGGACACGCCATGGTCTTATGCCGTCTCCTCTTCCTAACCTTGGTTTTCAGATATCTGAACCTAGACATTATATCAATTCTCCACACAGCTGGGTATCGCAAGCACAACACAGAACTCCTCCTTCCCCGTGGCTGTAAAGCTTGCTCTTGGCATGGAGTCACACCTTCAGGGTGGGAGAAACCTTCCTGGTCCCTGATGCCACGCCCAAACTTGAGTGCTGCTTGGGCACAAATTCACACTCTGACCCTCAGCATGAGCCCCATGTCAAAGAAAGGCCTGTCAGGGCCTGGGCCAAGAGCCCGCATATGGGGCTTGCCAAGCCCCTATGCACCCAATCCTCACCAGTGTTTGAGTTTTCCAGTCGCCCCGCCCGTACCTGGGGCTCTGCTCTGGAATCCCTTTCTTGGAGAGACACGTGAGCCAGACAACACTTTTCCACCCTTCCCACAAAATGACCCCAAACTCTTGGGAGCTGGGACAAATCCCCAGAGAGGGATACTCGTCCACAGTCCCTGAGGCCACCCCTCCAATCCACGGCTATCTCGGACACAACATCCAGATATAAAAGCCTGAAGGAACGCCTCCCACTCGCCCTTGTTTCAGAGGCCGAGGAGCTCCCTCTCGGGCTGTACATCCGGCCTGCCATACCCTAGGCGCCACTCATAAGCTGAGTTTGTGTTTTCAGACTTCTGTGCCCTCAGCCTGGACCCACACAACCGCCAGGCTAGGGCCTCTGGAGCCACAGCGAAAGATTGTGCCTGCCCTCTCCAAGGAAATTGTGCCCAATGCATTGACCACAACCCTACAGGTTAGGGAAAAGCTCCAAGGCCCCTGAGGCCATCAATAGTGTAGGCCACCCTGGACTAAGAGGGGCTCTCTGACACCAGCGGAGCAACTATCTCCACTTAGACTCTCAGAGAGTGTCCCCAGAGACAGAAGGTTGAAATGGACAGGCCCCCAGGCCCTAATCTGAACCTTAGCTTTGGTTTCCATGTGTCCGTCCTCAGAGGTCTGTTTTCGTAGACCTGCACACGGGGCTTTTCTGAGGCACCAAACCAAACCTCTCTCGCCTCCACATGGGGAGCTTACTTACTGGGGATGTATCAAACCCTTCAGGTAGGAGAGTTCCGCAGGGCCACTGAACAACCGGCACATTCCAAGGTTTCCATGGACCCAAACGCACATTATGACGCATCCTCAGGAGAGGCTATTTCAACTCAGCCCCCTGGTTAGCGTGCCCCAGAGGCAGCAGATCAAACATATCTTGTGGCTAATGGCCAATGGGAATGCGAGGCATGCTGTACAGGGATCCATCCTTCGAACCGTGCTCTCCAGTCCTTCCGTATGGTATGTCCTGGAGCCATGCAACAGGACTCGAATGTCCCACAGAAGGAAACCTGGTGGTTTGGGGCAACCTCCAAACTCAGCGTGGGAAAACTTCCTTGGCCTCATGAGGCCCCCGCTTCATGAAGGTGCCATCATGGACACATACTCCAGCCTCAGCCAACGTCTGATCCTCAGCCTGACTTCAGATGCAGGAGATTTTGATTCAGCCTCTGCCTAGTGGGCCTGCTCTGCCCTTGGCTCCAATCCTCACTTTAGCTTGTGTTCCTAGACTTCCGTCCTCACACTCCTGGCCCGCAAACCCTCCCTACTGGGAATTCTGGGGCCACAATGAAGCACTCCGCCTGCCTCCCAGGAGAAAAACTTTGTCTATGGTGCTGCCCAGAAACCCCAAATGAGGATCAAACTGCTTGGCCCTCGGCAACACCCCAATTGCATAGGCTACCTTAAACACTGATGCTCTGTCGCAAATAGCCTGAGCCCAGACCTTCCAACAGACACCGACACAGCTGGCTGCACACCCAGCACATTGGACCCGCCACTGCCTTAGGCCACCATCCATTCCCAACCTGGGTTTTCAGTCATCAGAACCTAGACCTTATCTCCAATCCCTGCACAGGGGGGAACCTGATGCACAAGTCAGAACCCCTCCTTCCCCATGGCAAGAAACCTTGCTGCTGGCAGTGAGTCAAACCTTCAGTGTAGGAGAAAACGGCATGGCCCATGAGGCCACGCCCATGTGTGAGGGCCGCCTTGGGCACAAACACACATTGTGACCCTCAGCGTGAGTACCTTATTCAAGTAACGCCTCTCAGGGATTGGACCAAGAGCCCGCATATGTGGCTTGCCATGCCCATAGGCACGCAGGACTAACTAGATGGTGTGTATTCCAGTTGAGGGAACCCACTGCTGTGCTCTAGAGTCCCTCTCCTGGGGGGTCCCCTGTGGCAGAAAACAGTACTCTTCCCTTCCCACAGAATGAACCCAAACACTTGGGAGCTTGGACAATCCCCCGAGAGGAAGGCTCTTCCTCGGCCCCTGAAGCAACCCCTACCCTGAACGGCCACTGTGAACGCAACACCCAGAGACAAAAGCCTGAGCGACTGCCTCCCACTTGCCCTCCTTTGATATCCAGAGGATCTCCCCTCTCGGACTGGAGATCAGGCCTGCCATTACCTTGGCCCCTACCTGAGCCAAGTTTGCTTTTTCAGACATCTGTCCCCACAGCCCTGGCAAACACAGCCTCTAGGCTGGGTCCTCTGGAGCCATACCACAGGACCATGCCTGCTCTCTCCTGGGAAACTCTGTCCATTCCTTTGGCCACACACCTCCAGAATATGAGAAACCTCAAGGCCCCCGAGGACATACCATTACCGGGAGCCTCCCTGCACACACAGGGGCCTTCGGACACAAGCTGAGCTGCTACCTCCATGAAGGCATGCACACAGATGTCAACAGAGATAGAAGGTTGAGCCCGACAGGCCCTTAGGCCCTAATCTCAACTCTTGCTTTGTTTTCCAGGTGTCACTCCTCAGAGGCTTTGGTTCGAAGAACAGGATATGGGGCTTTCCTGAGGCACTGAACAGAACTTCTCTCGTCTCCACATGGGAAGCTTCCTTGTTGGAGCCGTGTCAAACACCTCAGGTTGGAGAATCCTGCAGAGTCCCTGAGCCACCTCCACATTCCAAGGTCTCCCAGGCCACCAAGCCACCGTAGGACTCATCTTCAGGAGAGTCCATTTCAACTCTCCCCTCTGGGTAGCTCACCCAGGAGCCCGCAGATTGAGCCTGCCTTGTCCTGACTAAAGAGTGGGAATATGAGGTGGCGTTCCCAGGCATCCATGCTTAGACACCTGCTCTCGAGTCTTTCCGTATGGGGCCTCCTGGAACCATCCAATAGCACTCGACTTTCGTGCAGAAGGAAACCTTGAGGTTTGGAGTAGTTCACAAATCCCATCGTAGGCAAACCTTCCTGGCCTCATGAGGCCCCCACACCATTCAGGAAGAGGCCATGCTGGACAAAAACTCTAGCCTGAGGCACGTCTCAGAGTTGAAATGACCTCAGTGCAGGAGATCTCGATTCAGCCTCTCAGAGTGGGCCTGCCGTGCCATCGGTCCCAAACCTCACGCTAGCTTGTGTTTTCAGACTTCCTTCCTCACACTCCTGGCAAACAAGCCCTCCGGACTAGGAACTCCAGAACCACAACCCAGCCCAGGGTCTGCCCAAGGGAAGAAAAACGTTTCCCTGTGGGGCTCTCTCCAGAAAACCCAGATGAGGATCAACCTGCTCGGGCCTCGACCGGTACCCGAACTGGATAGGCTGCTCTGGGCACTCATGCTCTGTCTGACACAGCCTGAAGCCAGACGTCCAGACAGACAAGGAGACAGCTGGCCGCACACCCAGCACTTCGGACACGCCATGGTCTTATGCCGTCACCTCTTCCTAACCTTGGTTTTCAGATATCTGAACCTAGACATTATATCAATTCTCCACACAGCTGGGTATCGCAAGCACAACACAGAACTCCTCCTTCCCCGTGGCTGTAAAGCTTGCTCTTGGCATGGAGTCACACCTTCAGGGTGGGAGAAACCTTCCTGGTCCCTGATGCCACGCCCAAACTTGAGTGCTGCTTGGGCACAAATTCACACTCTGACCCTCAGCATGAGCCCCATGTCAAAGAAAGGCCTGTCAGGGCCTGGGCCAAGAGCCCGCATATGGGGCTTGCCAAGCCCCTATGCACCCAATCCTCACCAGTGTTTGAGTTTTCCAGTCGCCCCGCCCGTACCTGGGGCTCTGCTCTGGAATCCCTTTCTTGGAGAGACACGTGAGCCAGACAACACTTTTCCACCCTTCCCACAAAATGACCCCAAACTCTTGGGAGCTGGGACAAATCCCCAGAGAGGGATACTCGTCCACAGTCCCTGAGGCCACCCCTCCAATCCACGGCTATCTCGGACACAACATCCAGATATAAAAGCCTGAAGGAACGCCTCCCACTCGCCCTTGTTTCAGAGGCCGAGGAGCTCCCTCTCGGGCTGTACATCCGGCCTGCCATACCCTAGGCGCCACTCATAAGCTGAGTTTGTGTTTTCAGACTTCTGTGCCCTCAGCCTGGACCCACACAACCGCCAGGCTAGGGCCTCTGGAGCCACAGCGAAAGATTGTGCCTGCCCTCTCCAAGGAAATTGTGCCCAATGCATTGACCACAACCCTACAGGTTAGGGAAAAGCTCCAAGGCCCCTGAGGCCATCAATAGTGTAGGCCACCCTGGACTAAGAGGGGCTCTCTGACACCAGCGGAGCAACTATCTCCACTTAGACTCTCAGAGAGTGTCCCCAGAGACAGAAGGTTGAAATGGACAGGCCCCCAGGCCCTAATCTGAACCTTAGCTTTGGTTTCCATGTGTCCGTCCTCAGAGGTCTGTTTTCGTAGACCTGCACACGGGGCTTTTCTGAGGCACCAAACCAAACCTCTCTCGCCTCCACATGGGGAGCTTACTTACTGGGGATGTATCAAACCCTTCAGGTAGGAGAGTTCCGCAGGGCCACTGAACAACCGGCACATTCCAAGGTTTCCATGGACCCAAACGCACATTATGACGCATCCTCAGGAGAGGCTATTTCAACTCAGCCCCCTGGTTAGCGTGCCCCAGAGGCAGCAGATCAAACATATCTTGTGGCTAATGGCCAATGGGAATGCGAGGCATGCTGTACAGGGATCCATCCTTCGAACCGTGCTCTCCAGTCCTTCCGTATGGTATGTCCTGGAGCCATGCAACAGGACTCGAATGTCCCACAGAAGGAAACCTGGTGGTTTGGGGCAACCTCCAAACTCAGCGTGGGAAAACTTCCTTGGCCTCATGAGGCCCCCGCTTCATGAAGGTGCCATCATGGACACATACTCCAGCCTCAGCCAACGTCTGATCCTCAGCCTGACTTCAGATGCAGGAGATTTTGATTCAGCCTCTGCCTAGTGGGCCTGCTCTGCCCTTGGCTCCAATCCTCACTTTAGCTTGTGTTCCTAGACTTCCGTCCTCACACTCCTGGCCCGCAAACCCTCCCTACTGGGAATTCTGGGGCCACAATGAAGCACTCCGCCTGCCTCCCAGGAGAAAAACTTTGTCTATGGTGCTGCCCAGAAACCCCAAATGAGGATCAAACTGCTTGGCCCTCGGCAACACCCCAATTGCATAGGCTACCTTAAACACTGATGCTCTGTCGCAAATAGCCTGAGCCCAGACCTTCCAACAGACACAGACACAGCTGGCTGCACACCCAGCACATTGGACCCGCCACTGCCTTAGGCCACCATCCATTCCCAACCTGGGTTTTCAGTCATCAGAACCTAGACCTTATATCCAATCCCTGCACAGGGGGGAACCTGATGCACAAGTCAGAACCCCTCCTTCCCCATGGCAAGAAACCTTGCTGCTGGCAGTGAGTCAAACCTTCAGTGTAGGAGAAAACGGCATGGCCCATGAGGCCACGCCCATGTGTGAGGGCCGCCTTGGGCACAAACACACATTGTGACCCTCAGCGTGAGTACCTTATTCAAGTAACGCCTCTCAGGGATTGGACCAAGAGCCCGCATATGTGGCTTGCCATGCCCATAGGCACGCAGGACTAACTAGATGGTGTGTATTCCAGTTGAGGGAACCCACTGCTGTGCTCTAGAGTCCCTCTCCTGGGGGGTCCCCTGTGGCAGAAAACAGTACTCTTCCCTTCCCACAGAATGAACCCAAACTCTTGGGAGCTTGGACAATCCCCCGAGAGGAAGGCTCTTCCTCGGCCCCTGAAGCAACCCCTACCCTGAACGGCCACTGTGAACGCAACACCCAGAGACAAAAGCCTGAGCGACTGCCTCCCACTTGCCCTCCTTTGATATCCAGAGGATCTCCCCTCTCGGACTGGAGATCAGGCCTGCCATTACCTTGGCCCCTACCTGAGCCAAGTTTGCTTTTTCAGACATCTGTCCCCACAGCCCTGGCAAACACAGCCTCTAGGCTGGGTCCTCTGGAGCCATACCACAGGACCATGCCTGCTCTCTCCTGGGAAACTCTGTCCATTCCTTTGGCCACACACCTCCAGAATATGAGAAACCTCAAGGCCCCCGAGGACATACCATTACCGGGAGCCTCCCTGCACACACAGGGGCCTTCGGACACAAGCTGAGCTGCTACCTCCATGAAGGCATGCACACAGATGTCAACAGAGATAGAAGGTTGAGCCCGACAGGCCCTTAGGCCCTAATCTCAACTCTTGCTTTGTTTTCCAGGTGTCACTCCTCAGAGGCGTTGGTTCGAAGAACAGGATATGGGGCTTTCCTGAGGCACTGAACAGAACTTCTCTCGTCTCCACATGGGAAGCTTCCTTGTTGGAGCCGTGTCAAACACCTCAGGTTGGAGAATCCTGCAGAGTCCCTGAGCCACCTCCACATTCCAAGGTCTCCCAGGCCACCAAGCCACCGTAGGACTCATCTTCAGGAGAGTCCATTTCAACTCTCCCCTCTGGGTAGCTCACCCAGGAGCCCGCAGATTGAGCCTGCCTTGTCCTGACTAAAGAGTGGGAATATGAGGTGGCGTTCCCAGGCATCCATGCTTAGACACCTGCTCTCGAGTCTTTCCGTATGGGGCCTCCTGGAACCATCCAATAGCACTCGACTTTCGTGCAGAAGGAAACCTTGAGGTTTGGAGTAGTTCACAAATCCCATCGTAGGCAAACCTTCCTGGCCTCATGAGGCCCCCACACCATTCAGGAAGAGGCCATGCTGGACAAAAACTCTAGCCTGAGGCACGTCTCAGAGTTGAAATGACCTCAGTGCAGGAGATCTCGATTCAGCCTCTCAGAGTGGGCCTGCCGTGCCATCGGTCCCAAACCTCACGCTAGCTTGTGTTTTCAGACTTCCTTCCTCACACTCCTGGCAAACAAGCCCTCCGGACTAGGAACTCCAGAACCACAACCCAGCCCAGGGTCTGCCCAAGGGAAGAAAAACGTTTCCCTGTGGGGCTCTCTCCAGAAAACCCAGATGAGGATCAACCTGCTCGGGCCTCGACCGGTACCCGAACTGGATAGGCTGCTCTGGGCACTCATGCTCTGTCTGACACAGCCTGAAGCCAGACGTCCAGACAGACAAGGAGACAGCTGGCCGCACACCCAGCACTTTGGACACGCCATGGTCTTATGCCGTCACCTCTTCCTAACCTTGGTTTTCAGATATCTGAACCTAGACATTATATCAATTCTCCACACAGCTGGGTATCGCAAGCACAACACAGAACTCCTCCTTCCCCGTGGCTGTAAAGCTTGCTCTTGGCATGGAGTCACACCTTCAGGGTGGGAGAAACCTTCCTGGTCCCTGATGCCACGCCCAAACTTGAGTGCTGCTTGGGCACAAATTCACACTCTGACCCTCAGCATGAGCCCCATGTCAAAGAAAGGCCTGTCAGGGCCTGGGCCAAGAGCCCGCATATGGGGCTTGCAAAGCCCCTATGCACCCAATCCTCACCAGTGTTTGAGTTTTCCAGTCGCCCCGCCCGTACCTGGGGCTCTGCTCTGGAATCCCTTTCTTGGAGAGACACGTGAGCCAGACAACACGACTCCAACCTTCCCACAAAATGACCCCAAACTCTTGGGAGCTGGGACAAATCCCCAGAGAGGGATACTCGTCCACAGTCCCTGAGGCCACCCCTCCAATCCACGGCTATCTCGGACACAACATCCAGAGACAAAAGCCTGAAGGAACGCCTCCCACTCGCCCTTGTTTCAGAGGCCCAGGAGCTCCCTCTCGGGCTGTACATCCGGCCTGCCATACCCTAAGCGCCACTCATAAGCTGAGTTTGTGTTTTCAGACTTCTGTGCCCTCAGCCTGGACCCACACAACCGCCAGGCTAGGGCCTCTGGAGCCACAGCGAAAGATTGTGCCTGCCCTCTCCAAGGAAATTGTGCCCAATCCATTGACCACAACCCTACAGGTTAGGGAAAAGCTCCAAGGCCCCTGAGGCCATCAATAGTGTAGGCCACCCTGGACTAAGAGGGGCTCTCTGACACCAGCGGAGCAACTATCTCCACTTAGACTCTCAGACAGTGTCCCCAGAGACAGAAGGTTGAAATGGACAGGCCCCCAGGCCCTAATCTGAACCTTAGCTTTGGTTTCCATGTGTCCGTCCTCAGAGGTCTGTTTTCGTAGACCAGCACACGGGGCTTTTCTGAGGCACCAAACCAAACCTCTCTCGCCTCCACATGGGGAGCTTACTTACTGGGGATGTATCAAACCCTTCAGGTAGGAGAGTTCCGCAGGGCCACTGAACAACCAGCACATTCCAAGGTTTCCATGGACCCAAACGCACATTATGACGCATCCTCAGGAGAGGCCATTTCAACTCAGCCCCCTGGTTAGCGTGCCCCAGAGGCAGCAGATCAAACATATCTTGTGGCTAATGGCCAATGGGAATGCGAGGCATGCTGTACAGGGATCCATCCTTCGAACCGTGCTCTCCAGTCCTTCCGTATGGTATGTCCTGGAGCCATGCAACAGGACTCGAATGTCCCACAGAAGGAAACCTGGTGGTTTGGGGCAACCTCCAAACTCAGCGTGGGAAAACTTCCTTGGCCTCATGAGGCCCCCGCTTCATGAAGGTGCCATCATGGACACATACTCCAGCCTCAGCCAACGTCTGATCCTCAGCCTGACTTCAGATGCAGGAGATTTTGATTCAGCCTCTGCCTAGTGGGCCTGCTCTGCCCTTGGCTCCAATCCTCACTTTAGCTTGTGTTCCTAGACTTCCGTCCTCACACTCCTGGACCACAAACCCTCCCTTCTGGGAATTCTGGGGCCACAATGAAGCACTCCGCCTGCCTCCCAGGAGAAAAACTTTGTCTATGGTGCTGCCCAGAAACCCCAAATGAGGATCAAACTGCTTGGCCCTCGGCAACACCCCAATTGCATAGGCTACCTTAAACACTGATGCTCTGTCGCAAATAGCCTGAGCCCAGACCTTCCAACAGACACCGACACAGCTGGCTGCACACCCAGCACATTGGACCCGCCACTGCCTTAGGCCACCATCCATTCCCAACCTGGGTTTTCAGTCATCAGAACCTAGACCTTATCTCCAATCCCTGCACAGGGGGGAACCTGATGCACAAGTCAGAACCCCTCCTTCCCCATGGCAAGAAACCTTGCTGCTGGCAGTGAGTCAAACCTTCAGTGTAGGAGAAAACGGCATGGCCCATGAGGCCACGCCCATGTGTGAGGGCCGCCTTGGGCACAAACACACATTGTGACCCTCAGCGTGAGTACCTTATTCAAGTAACGCCTCTCAGTGATTGGACCAAGAGCCCGCATATGTGGCTTGCCATGCCCATAGGCACGCAGGACTAACTAGATGGTGTGTATTCCAGTTGAGGGAACCCACTGCTGTGCTCTAGAGTCCCTCTCCTGGGGGGTCCCCTGTGGCAGAAAACAGTACTCTTCCCTCCCCACAGAATGAACCCAAACTCTTGGGAGCTTGGACAATCCCCCGAGAGGAAGGCTCTTCCTCGGCCCCTGAAGCAACCCCTACCCTGAACGGCCACTGTGAACGCAACACCCAGAGACAAAAGCCTGAGCGACTGCCTCCCACTTGCCCTCCTTTGATATCCAGAGGATCTCCCCTCTCGGACTGGAGATCAGGCCTGCCATTACCTTGGCCCCTACCTGAGCCAAGTTTGCTTTTTCAGACATCTGTCCCCACAGCCCTGGCAAACACAGCCTCTAGGCTGGGTCCTCTGGAGCCATACCACAGGACCATGCCTGCTCTCTCCTGGGAAACTCTGTCCATTCCTTTGGCCACACACCTCCAGAATATGAGAAACCTCAAGGCCCCCGAGGACATACCATTACCGGGAGCCTCCCTGCACACACAGGGGCCTTCGGACACAAGCTGAGCTGCTACCTCCATGAAGGCATGCACACAGATGTCAACAGAGATAGAAGGTTGAGCCCGACAGGCCCTTAGGCCCTAATCTCAACTCTTGCTTTGTTTTCCAGGTGTCACTCCTCAGAGGCTTTGGTTCGAAGAACAGGATATGGGGCTTTCCTGAGGCACTGAACAGAATTTCTCTCGTCTCCACATGGGAAGCTTCCTTGTTGGAGCCGTGTCAAACACCTCAGGTTGGAGAATCCTGCAGAGTCCCTGAGCCACCTCCACATTCCAAGGTCTCCCAGGCCACCAAGCCACCGTAGGACTCATCTTCAGGAGAGTCCATTTCAACTCTCCCCTCTGGGTAGCTCACCCAGGAGCCCGCAGATTGAGCCTGCCTTGTCCTGACTAAAGAGTGGGAATATGAGGTGGCGTTCCCAGGCATCCATGCTTAGACACCTGCTCTCGAGTCTTTCCGTATGGGGCCTCCTGGAACCATCCAATAGCACTCGACTTTCGTGCAGAAGGAAACCTTGAGGTTTGGAGTAGTTCACAAATCCCATCGTAGGCAAACCTTCCTGGCCTCATGAGGCCCCCACACCATTCAGGAAGAGGCCATGCTGGACAAAAACTCTAGCCTGAGGCACGTCTCAGAGTTGAAATGACCTCAGTGCAGGAGATCTCGATTCAGCCTCTCAGAGTGGGCCTGCCGTGCCATCGGTCCCAAACCTCACGCTAGCTTGTGTTTTCAGACTTCCTTCCTCACACTCCTGGCAAACAAGCCCTCCGGACTAGGAACTCCAGAACCACAACCCAGCCCAGGGTCTGCCCAAGGGAAGAAAATCGTTTCCCTGTGGGGCTCTCTCCAGAAAACCCAGATGAGGATCAACCTGCTCGGGCCTCGACGGTACCCGAACTGGATAGGCTGCTCTGGGCACTCATGCTCTGTCTGACACAGCCTGAAGCCAGACGTCCAGACAGACAAGGAGACAGCTGGCCGCACACCCAGCACTTTGGACACGCCATGGTCTTATGCCGTCACCTCTTCCTAACCTTGGTTTTCAGATATCTGAACCTAGACATTATATCAATTCTCCACACAGCTGGGTATCGCAAGCACAACACAGAACTCCTCCTTCCCCGTGGCTGTAAAGCTTGCTCTTGGCATGGAGTCACACCTTCAGGGTGGGAGAAACCTTCCTGGTCCCTGATGCCACGCCCAAACTTGAGTGCTGCTTGGGCACAAATTCACACTCTGACCCTCAGCATGAGCCCCATGTCAAAGAAAGGCCTGTCAGGGCCTGGGCCAAGAGCCCGCATATGGGGCTTGCCAAGCCCCTATGCACCCAATCCTCACCAGTGTTTGAGTTTTCCAGTCGCCCCGCCCGTACCTGGGGCTCTGCTCTGGAATCCCTTTCTTGGAGAGACACGTGAGCCAGACAACACTTTTCCACCCTTCCCACAAAATGACCCCAAACTCTTGGGAGCTGGGACAAATCCCCAGAGAGGGATACTCGTCCACAGTCCCTGAGGCCACCCCTCCAATCCACGGCTATCTCGGACACAACATCCAGAGACAAAAGCCTGAAGGAACGCCTCCCACTCGCCCTTGTTTCAGAGGCCGAGGAGCTCCCTCTCGGGCTGTACATCCGGCCTGCCATACCCTAGGCGCCACTCATAAGCTGAGTTTGTGTTTTCAGACTTCTGTGCCCTCAGCCTGGACCCACACAACCGCCAGGCTAGGGCCTCTGGAGCCACAGCGAAAGATTGTGCCTGCCCTCTCCAAGGAAATTGTGCCCAATTTCCCCAACCCTACAGGTTAGGGAAAAGCTCCAAGGCCCCTGAGGCCATCAATAGTGTAGGCCACCCTGGACTAAGAGGGGCTCTCTGACACCAGCGGAGCAACTATCTCCACTTAGACTCTCAGACAGTGTCCCCAGAGACAGAAGGTTGAAATGGACAGGCCCCCAGGCCCTAATCTGAACCTTAGCTTTGGTTTCCATGTGTCCGTCCTCAGAGGTCTGTTTTCTTAGACCAGCAAACGGGGCTTTTCTGAGGCACCAAACCAAACCTCTCTCGTCTCCACATGGGGAGCTTACTTACTGGGGATGTATCAAACCCTTCAGGTAGGAGAGTTCCGCAGGGCCACTGAACAACCAGCACATTCCAAGGTTTCCATGGACTCAAACGCACATTATGACGCATCCTCAGAGAGGCCATTTCAACTCAGCCCCCTGGTTAGCGTGCCCCAGAGGCAGCAGATCAAACATATCTTGTGGCTAATGGCCAATGGGAATGCGAGGCATGCTGTACAGGGATCCATCCTTCGAACCGTGCTCTCCAGTCCTTCCGTATGGTATGTCCTGGAGCCATGCAACAGGACTCGAATGTCCCACAGAAGGAAACCTGGTGGTTTGGGGCAACCACCAAACTCAGCGTGGGAAAACTTCCTTGGCCTCATGAGGCCCCCGCTTCATGAAGGTGCCATCATGGACACATACTCCCGCCTCAGCCAACGTCTGATCCTCAGCCTGACTTCAGATGCAGGAGATTTTGATTCAGCCTCTGCCTAGTGGGCCTGCTCTGCCCTTGGCTCCAATCCTCACTTTAGCTTGTGTTCCTAGACTTCCGTCCTCACACTCCTGGCCCACAAACCCTCCCTTCTGGGAATTCTGGGGCCACAATGAAGCACTCCGCCTGCCTCCCAGGAGAAAAACTTTGTCTATGGTGCTGCCCAGAAACCCCAAATGAGGATCAAACTGCTTGGCCCTCGGCAACACCCCAATTGCATAGGCTACCTTAAACACTGATGCTCTGTCGCAAATAGCCTGAGCCCAGACCTTCCAACAGACACCGACACAGCTGGCTGCACACCCAGCACATTGGACCCGCCACTGCCTTGGCCACCATCCATTCCCAACCTGGGTTTTCAGTCATCAGAACCTAGACCTTATCTCCAATCCCTGCACAGGGGGGAACCTGATGCACAAGTCAGAACCCCTCCTTCCCCATGGCAAGAAACCTTGCTGCTGGCAGTGAGTCAAACCTTCAGTGTAGGAGAAAACGGCATGGCCCATGAGGCCACGCCCATGTGTGAGGGCCGCCTTGGGCACAAACACACATTGTGACCCTCAGCGTGAGTACCTTATTCAAGTAACGCCTCTCAGTGATTGGACCAAGAGCCCGCATATGTGGCTTGCCATGGCCATAGGCACGCAGGACTAACTAGATGGTGTGTATTCCAGTTGAGGGAACCCACTGCTGTGCTCTAGAGTCCCTCTCCTGGGGGGTCCCCTGTGGCAGAAAACAGTACTCTTCCCTTCCCACAGAATGAACCCAAACTCTTGGGAGCTTGGACAATCCCCCGAGAGGAAGGCTCTTCCTCGGCCCCTGAAGCAACCCCTACCCTGAACGGCCACTGTGAACGCAACACCCAGAGACAAAAGCCTGAGCGACTGCCTCCCACTTGCCCTCCTTTGATATCCAGAGGATCTCCCCTCTCGGACTGGAGATCAGGCCTGCCATTACCTTGGCCCCTACCTGAGCCAAGTTTGCTTTTTCAGACATCTGTCCCCACAGCCCTGGCAAACACAGCCTCTAGGCTGGGTCCTCTGAAGCCATACCACAGGACCATGCCTGCTCTCTCCTGGGAAACTCTGTCCATTCCTTTGGCCACACACCTCCAGAATATGAGAAACCTCAAGGCCCCCGAGGACATACCATTACCGGGAGCCTCCCTGCACACACAGGGGCCTTCGGACACAAGCTGAGCTGCTACCTCCATGAAGGCATGCACACAGATGTCAACAGAGATAGAAGGTTGAGCCCGACAGGCCCTTAGGCCCTAATCTCAACTCTTGCTTTGTTTTCCAGGTGTCACTCCTCAGAGGCTTTGGTTCGAAGAACAGGATATGGGGCTTTCCTGAGGCACTGAACAGAACTTCTCTCGTCTCCACATGGGAAGCTTCCTTGTTGGAGCCGTGTCAAACACCTCAGGTTGGAGAATCCTGCAGAGTCCCTGAGCCACCTCCACATTCCAAGGTCTCCCAGGCCACCAAGCCACAGTAGGACTCATCTTCAGGAGAGTCCATTTCAACTCTCCCCTCTGGGTAGCTCACCCAGGAGCCCGCAGATTGAGCCTGCCTTGTCCTGACTAAAGAGTGGGAATATGAGGTGGCGTTCCCAGGCATCCATGCTTAGACACCTGCTCTCGAGTCTTTCCGTATGGGGCCTCCTGGAACCATCCAATAGCACTCGACTTTCGTGCAGAAGGAAACCTTGAGGTTTGGAGTAGTTCACAAATCCCATCGTAGGCAAACCTTCCTGGCCTCATGAGGCCCCCACACCATTCAGGAAGAGGCCATGCTGGACAAAAACTCTAGCCTGAGGCACGTCTCAGAGTTGAAATGACCTCAGTGCAGGAGATCTCGATTCAGCCTCTCAGAGTGGGCCTGCCGTGCCATCGGTCCCAAACCTCACGCTAGCTTGTGTTTTCAGACTTCCTTCCTCACACTCCTGGCAAACAAGCCCTCCGGACTAGGAACTCCAGAACCACAACCCAGCCCAGGGTCTGCCCAAGGGAAGAAAAACGTTTCCCTGTGGGGCTCTCTCCAGAAAACCCAGATGAGGATCAACCTGCTCGGGCCTCGACGGTACCCGAACTGGATAGGCTGCTCTGGGCACTCATGCTCTGTCTGACACAGCCTGAAGCCAGACGTCCAGACAGACAAGGAGACAGCTGGCCGCACACCCAGCACTTCGGACACGCCATGGTCTTATGCTGTCACCTCTTCCTAACCTTGGTTTTCAGATATCTGAACCTAGACATTATATCAATTCTCCACACAGCTGGGTATCGCAAGCACAACACAGAACTCCTCCTTCCCCGTGGCTGTAAAGCTTGCTCTTGGCATGGAGTCACACCTTCAGGGTGGGAGAAACCTTCCTGGTCCCTGATGCCACGCCCAAACGTAGGTGCTGCTTGGGCACAAATTCACACTCTGACCCTCAGCATGAGCCCCATGTCAAAGAAAGGCCTGTCAGGGCCTGGGCCAAGAGCCCGCATATGGGGCTTGCCAAGCCCCTATGCACCCAATCCTCACCAGTGTTTGAGTTTTCCAGTCGCCCCGCCCGTACCTGGGGCTCTGCTCTGGAATCCCTTTCTTGGAGAGACACGTGAGCCAGACAACACTTTTCCACCCTTCCCACAAAATGACCCCAAACTCTTGGGAGCTGGGACAAATCCCCAGAGAGGGATACTCGTCCACAGTCCCTGAGGCCACCCCTCCAATCCACGGCTATCTCGGACACAACATCCAGAGACAAAAGCCTGAAGGAACGCCTCCCACTCGCCCTTGTTTCAGATGCCGAGGAGCTCCCTCTCGGGCTGTACATCCGGCCTGCCATACCCTAGGCGCCACTCATAAGCTGAGTTTGTGTTTTCAGACTTCTGTGCCCTCAGCCTGGACCCACACAACCGCCAGGCTAGGGCCTCTGGAGCCACAGCGAAAGATTGTGCCTGCCCTCTCCAAGGAAATTGTGCCCAATTTCCCCAACCCTACAGGTTAGGGAAAAGCTCCAAGGCCCCTGAGGCCATCAATAGTGTAGGCCACCCTGGACTAAGAGGGGCTCTCTGACGCCAGCAGAGCAACTATCTCCACTTAGACTCTCAGACAGTGTCCCCAGAGACAGAAGGTTGAAATGGACAGGCCCCCAGGCCCTAATCTGAACCTTAGCTTTGGTTTCCATGTGTCCGTCCTCAGAGGTCTGTTTTCGTAGACCAGCACACGGGGCTTTTCTGAGGCACCAAACCAAACCTCTCTCGCCTCCACATGGGGAGCTTACTTACTGGGGATGTATCAAACCCTTCAGGTAGGAGAGTTCCGCAGGGCCACTGAACAACCAGCACATTCCAAGGTTTCCATGGACTCAAACGCACATTATGACGCATCCTCAGGAGAGGCCATTTCAACTCAGCACCCTGGTTAGCGTGCCCCAGAGGCAGCAGATCAAACATATCTTGTGGCTAATGGCCAATGGGAATGCGAGGCATGCTGTACAGGGATCCATCCTTCGAACCGTGCTCTCCAGTCCTTCCGTATGGTATGTCCTGGAGCCATGCAACAGGACTCGAATGTCCCACAGAAGGAAACCTGGTGGTTTGGGGCAACCTCCAAACTCAGCGTGGGAAAACTTCCTTGGCCTCATGAGGCCCCCGCTTCATGAAGGTGCCATCATGGACACATACTCCCGCCTCAGCCAACGTCTGATCCTCAGCCTGACTTCAGATGCAGGAGATTTTGATTCAGCCTCTGCCTAGTGGGCCTGCTCTGCCCTTGGCTCCAATCCTCACTTTAGCTTGTGTTCCTAGACTTCCGTCCTCACACTCCTGGCCCACAAACCCTCCCTTCTGGGAATTCTGGGGCCACAATGAAGCACTCCGCCTGCCTCCCAGAAGAAAAACTTTGTCTATGGTGCTGCCCAGAAACCCCAAATGAGGATCAAACTGCTTGGCCCTCGGCAACACCCCAATTGCATAGGCTACCTTAAACACTGATGCTCTGTCGCAAATAGCCTGAGCCCAGACCTTCCAACAGACACCGACACAGCTGGCTGCACACCCAGCACATTGGACCCGCCACTGCCTTAGGCCACCATCCATTCCCAACCTGGGTTTTCAGTCATCAGAACCTAGACCTTATCTCCAATCCCTGCACAGGGGGGAACCTGATGCACAAGTCAGAACCCCTCCTTCCCCATGGCAAGAAACCTTGCTGCTGGCAGTGAGTCAAACCTTCAGTGTAGGAGAAAACGGCATGGCCCATGAGGCCACGCCCATGTGTGAGGGCCGCCTTGGGCACAAACACACATTGTGACCCTCAGCGTGAGTACCTTATTCAAGTAACGCCTCTCAGTGATTGGACCAAGAGCCCGCATATGTGGCTTGCCATGCCCATAGGCACGCAGGACTAACTAGATGGTGTGTATTCCAGTTGAGGGAACCCACTGCTGTGCTCTAGAGTCCCTCTCCTGGGGGGTCCCCTGTGGCAGAAAACAGTACTCTTCCCTTCCCACAGAATGAACCCAAACTCTTGGGAGCTTGGACAATCCCCCGAGAGGAAGGCTCTTCCTCGGCCCCTGAAGCAACCCCTACCCTGAACGGCCACTGTGAACGCAACACCCAGAGACAAAAGCCTGAGCGACTGCCTCCCACTTGCCCTCCTTTGATATCCAGAGGATCTCCCCTCTCGGACTGGAGATCAGGCCTGCCATTACCTTGGCCCCTACCTGAGCCAAGTTTGCTTTTTCAGACATCTGTCCCCACAGCCCTGGCAAACACAGCCTCTAGGCTGGGTCCTCTGGAGCCATACCACAGGACCATGCCTGCTCTCTCCTGGGAAACTCTGTCCATTCCTTTGGCCACACACCTCCAGAATATGAGAAACCTCAAGGCCCCCGAGGACATACCATTACCGGGAGCCTCCCTGCACACACAGGGGCCTTCGGACACAAGCTGAGCTGCTACCTCCATGAAGGCATGCACACAGATGTCAACAGAGATAGAAGGTTGAGCCCGACAGGCCCTTAGGCCCTAATCTCAACTCTTGCTTTGTTTTCCAGGTGTCACTCCTCAGAGGCTTTGGTTCGAAGAACAGGATATGGGGCTTTCCTCAGGCACTGAACAGAACTTCTCTCGTCTCCACATGGGAAGCTTCCTTGTTGGAGCCGTGTCAAACACCTCAGGTTGGAGAATCCTGCAGAGTCCCTGAGCCACCTCCACATTCCAAGGTCTCCCAGGCCACCAAGCCACAGTAGGACTCATCTTCAGGAGAGTCCATTTCAACTCTCCCCTCTGGGTAGCTCACCCAGGAGCCCGCAGATTGAGCCTGCCTTGTCCTGACTAAAGAGTGGGAATATGAGGTGGCGTTCCCAGGCATCCATGCTTAGACACCTGCTCTCGAGTCTTTCCGTATGGGGCCTCCTGGAACCATCCAATAGCACTCGACTTTCGTGCAGAAGGAAACCTTGAGGTTTGGAGTAGTTCACAAATCCCATCGTAGGCAAACCTTCCTGGCCTCATGAGGCCCCCAACCATTCAGGAAGAGGCCATGCTGGACAAAAACTCTAGCCTGAGGCACGTCTCAGAGTTGAAATGACCTCAGTGCAGGAGATCTCGATTCAGCCTCTCAGAGTGGGCCTGCCGTGCCATCGGTCCCAAACCTCACGCTAGCTTGTGTTTTCAGACTTCCTTCCTCACACTCCTGGCAAACAAGCCCTCCAGACTAGGAACTCCAGAACCACAACCCAGCCCAGGGTCTGCCCAAGGGAAGAAAAACGTTTCCCTGTGGGGCTCTCTCCAGAAAACCCAGATGAGGATCAACCTGCTCGGGCCTCGACGGTACCCGAACTGGATAGGCTGCTCTGGGCACTCATGCTCTGTCTGACACAGCCTGAAGCCAGACGTCCAGACAGACAAGGAGACAGCTGGTCGCACACCCAGCACTTCGGACACGCCATGGTCTTATGCCGTCACCTCTTCCTAACCTTGGTTTTCAGATATCTGAACCTAGACATTATATCAATTCTCCACACAGCTGGGTATCGCAAGCACAACACAGAACTCCTCCTTCCCCGTGGCTGTAAAGCTTGCTCTTGGCAGGGAGTCACACCTTCAGGGTGGGAGAAACATTCCTGGTCCCTGATGCCACGCCCAAACTTGAGTGCTGCTTGGGCACAAATTCACACTCTGACCCTCAGCATGAGCCCCATGTCAAAGAAAGGCCTGTCAGGGCCTGGGCCAAGAGCCCGCATATGGGGCTTGCCAAGCCCCTATGCACCCAATCCTCACCAGTGTTTGAGTTTTCCAGTCGCCCCGCCCGTACCTGGGGCTCTGCTCTGGAATCCCTTTCTTGGAGAGACACGTGAGCCAGACAACACTTTTCCACCCTTCCCACAAAATGACCCCAAACTCTTGGGAGCTGGGACAAATCCCCAGAGAGGGATACTCATCCACAGTCCCTGAGGCCACCCCTCCAATCCACGGCTATCTCGGACACAACATCCAGAGACAAAAGCCTGAAGGAACGCCTCCCACTCGCCCTTGTTTCAGAGGCCCAGGAGCTCCCTCTCGGGCTGTACATCCGGCCTGCCATACCCTAGGCGCCACTCATAAGCTGAGTTTGTGTTTTCAGACTTCTGTGCCCTCAGCCTGGACCCACACAACCGCCAGGCTAGGGCCTCTGGAGCCACTGCGAAAGATTGTGCCTGCCCTCTCCAAGGAAATTGTGCCCAATGCATTGACCACAACCCTACAGGTTAGGGAAAAGCTCCAAGGCCCCTGAGGCCATCAATAGTGTAGGCCACCCTGGACTAAGAGGGGCTCTCTGACACCAGCGGAGCAACTATCTCCACTTAGACTCTCAGAGAGTGTCCCCAGAGACAGAAGGTTGAAATGGACAGGCCCCCAGGCCCTAATCTGAACCTTAGCTTTGGTTTCCATGTGTCCGTCCTCAGAGGTCTGTTTTCGTAGACCAGCACACGGGGCTTTTCTGAGGCTCCAAACCAAACCTCTCTCGTCTCCACATGGGGAGCTTACTTACTGGGGATGTATCAAACCCTTCAGGTAGGAGAGTTCCGCAGGGCCACTGAACAACCAGCACATTCCAAGGTTTCCATGGACCCAAACGCACATTATGACGCATCCTCAGGAGAGGCCATTTCAACTCATCCCCCTGGTTAGCGTGCCCCAGAGGCAGCAGATCAAACATATCTTGTGGCTAATGGCCAATGGGAATGCGAGGCATGCTGTACAGGGATCCATCCTTCGAACCGTGCTCTCCAGTCCTTCCGTATGGTATGTCCTGGAGCCATGCAACAGGACTCGAATGTCCCACAGAAGGAAACCTGGTGGTTTGGGGCAACCTCCAAACTCAGCGTGGGAAAACTTCCTTGGCCTCATGAGGCCCCCGCTTCATGAAGGTGCCAACATGGACACATACTCCAGCCTCAGCCAACGTCTGATCCTCAGCCTGACTTCAGATGCAGGAGATTTTGATTCAGCCTCTGCCTAGTGGGCCTGCTCTGCCCTTGGCTCCAATCCTCACTTTAGCTTGTGTTCCTAGACTTCCGTCCTCACACTCCTGGCCCGCAAACCCTCCCTACTGGGAATTCTGGGGCCACAATGAAGCACTCCGCCTGCCTCCCAGGAGAAAAACTTTGTCTATGGTGCTGCCCAGAAACCCCAAATGAGGATCAAACTGCTTGGCCCTCGGCAACACCCCAATTGCATAGGCTACCTTAAACACTGATGCTCTGTCGCAAATAGCCTGAGCCCAGACCTTCCAACAGACACCGACACAGCTGGCTGCACACCCAGCACATTGGACCCGCCACTGCCTTAGGCCACCATCCATTCCCAACCTGGGTTTTCAGTCATCAGAACCTAGACCTTATCTCCAATCCCTGCACAGGGGGGAACCTGATGCACAAGTCAGAACCCCTCCTTCCCCATGGCAAGAAACCTTGCTGCTGGCAGTGAGTCAAACCTTCAGTGTAGGAGAAAACGGCATGGCCCATGAGGCCACGCCCATGTGTGAGGGCCGCCTTGGGCACAAACACACATTGTGACCCTCAGCGTGAGTACCTTATTCAAGTAACGCCTCTCAGGGATTGGACCAAGAGCCCGCATATGTGGCTTGCCATGCCCATAGGCACGCAGGACTAACTAGATGGTGTGTATTCCAGTTGAGGGAACCCACTGCTGTGCTCTAGAGTCCCTCTCCTGGGGGGTCCCCTGTGGCAGAAAACAGTACTCTTCCCTTCCCACAGAATGAACCCAAACTCTTGGGAGCTTGGACAATCCCCCGAGAGGAAGGCTCTTCCTCGGCCCCTGAAGCAACCCCTACCCTGAACGGCCACTGTGAACGCAACACCCAGAGACAAAAGCCTGAGCGACTGCCTCCCACTTGCCCTCCTTTGATATCCAGAGGATCTCCCCTCTCGGACTGGAGATCAGGCCTGCCATTACCTTGGCCCCTACCTGAGCCAAGTTTGCTTTTTCAGACATCTGTCCCCACAGCCCTGGCAAACACAGCCTCTAGGCTGGGTCCTCTGGAGCCATACCACAGGACCATGCCTGCTCTCTCCTGGGAAACTCTGTCCATTCCTTTGGCCACACACCTCCAGAATATGAGAAACCTCAAGGCCCCCGAGGACATACCATTTTCGGGAGCCTCCCTGCACACACAGGGGCCTTCGGACACAAGCTGAGCTGCTACCTCCATGAAGGCATGCACACAGATGTCAACAGAGATAGAAGGTTGAGCCCGACAGGCCCTTAGGCCCTAATCTCAACTCTTGCTTTGTTTTCCAGGTGTCACTCCTCAGAGGCTTTGGTTCGAAGAACAGGATATGGGGCTTTCCTGAGGCACTGAAAAGAACTTCTCTCGTCTCCACATGGGAAGCTTCCTTGTTGGAGCCGTGTCAAACACCTCAGGGTGGAGAATCCTGCAGAGTCCCTGAGCCACCTACACATTCCAAGGTCTCCCAGGCCACCAAGCCACAGTAGGACTCATCTTCAGGAGAGTCCATTTCAACTCTCCCCTCTGGGTAGCTCACCCAGGAGCCCGCAGATTGAGCCTGCCTTGAACTGACTAAAGAGTGCGAATATGAGGTGGCGTTCCCAGGCATCCATGCTTAGACACCTGCTCTCGAGTCTTTCCGTATGGGGCCTCCTGGAACCATCCAATAGCACTCGACTTTCATGTAGAAGGAAACCTTGAGGTTTGGAGTAGTTCACAAATCCCATCGTAGGCGAACCTTCCTGGCCTCATGAGGCCCCCACACCATTCAGGAAGAGGCCATGCTGGACAAAAACTCTAGCCTGAGGCACGTCTCAGAGTTGAAATGACCTCAGTGCAGGAGATCTCGATTCAGCCTCTCAGAGTGGGCCTGCCGTGCCATCGGTCCCAAACCTCACGCTAGCTTGTGTTTTCAGACTTCCTTCCTCACACTCCTGGCAAAAAAGCCCTCCGGACTAGGAACTCCAGAACCACAACCCAGCCCAGGGTCTGCCCAAGGGAAGAAAAACGTTTCCCTGTGGGGCTCTCTCCAGAAAACCCAGATGAGGATCAACCTGCTCGGGCCTCGACGGTACCCGAACTGGATAGGCTGCTCTAGGCACTCATGCTCTGTCTGACACAGCCTGAAGCCAGACGTCCAGACAGACAAGGAGACAGCTGGCCGCACACCCAGCACTTCGGACACGCCATGGTCTTATGCCGTCACCTCTTCCTAACCTTGGTTTTCATATATCTGAACCTAGACATTATATCAATTCTCCACACAGCTGGGTATCGCAAGCACAACACAGAACTCCTCCTTCCCCGTGGCTGTAAAGCTTGCTCTTGGCATGGAGTCACACCTTCAGGGTGGGAGAAACCTTCCTGGTCCCTGATGCCACGCCCAAACTTGAGTGCTGCTTGGGCACAAATTCACACTCTGACCCTCAGCATGAGCCTCATGTCAAAGAAAGGCCTGTCAGGGCCTGGGCCAAGAGCCCGCATATGGGGCTTGCCAAGCCCCTATGCACCCAATCCTCACCAGTGTTTGAGTTTTCCAGTCGCCCCGCCCGTACCTGGGGCTCTGCTCTGGAATCCCTTTCTTGGAGAGACACGTGAGCCAGACAACACTTTTCCACCCTTCCCACAAAATGACCCCAAACTCTTGGGAGCTGGGACAAATCCCCAGAGAGGGATACTCGTCCACAGTCCCTGAGGCCACCCCTCCAATCCACGGCTATCTCGGACACAACATCCAGAGACAAAAGCCTGAAGGAACGCCTCCCACTCGCCCTTGTTTCAGAGGCCCAGGAGCTCCCTCTCGGGCTGTACATCCGGCCTGCCATACCCTAGGCGCCACTCATAAGCTGAGTTTGTGTTTTCAGACTTCTGTGCCCTCAGCCTGGACCCACACAACCGCCAGGCTAGGGCCTCTGGAGCCACAGCGAAAGATTGTGCCTGCCCTCTCCAAGGAAATTGTGCCCAATGCATTGACCACAACCCTACAGGTTAGGGAAAAGCTCCAAGGCCCCTGAGGCCATCAATAGTGTAGGCCACCCTGGACTAAGAGGGGCTCTCTGACACCAGCGGAGCAACTATCTCCACTTAGACTCTCAGACAGTGTCCCCAGAGACAGAAGGTTGAAATGGACAGGCCCCCAGGCCATAATCTGAACCTTAGCTTTGGTTTCCATGTGTCCGTCCTCAGAGGTCTGTTTTCGTAGACCAGCACACGGGGCTTTTCTGAGGCTCCAAACCAAACCTCTCTCGTCTCCACATGGGGAGCTTACTTACTGGGGATGTATCAAACCCTTCAGGTAGGAGAGTTCCGCAGGGCCACTGAACAACCAGCACATTCCAAGGTTTCCATGGACCCAAACGCACATTATGACGCATCCTCAGGAGAGGCCATTTCAACTCAGCCCCCTGGTTAGCGTGCCCCAGAGGCAGCAGATCAAACATATCTTGTGGCTAATGGCCAATGGGAATGCGAGGCATGCTGTACAGGGATCCATCCTTCGAACCGTGCTCTCCAGTCCTTCCGTATGGTATGTCCTGGAGCCATGCAACAGGACTCGAATGTCCCACAGAAGGAAACCTGGTGGTTTGGGGCAACCTCCAAACTCAGCGTGGGAAAACTTCCTTGGCCTCATGAGGCCCCCGCTTCATGAAGTTGCCAACATGGACACATACTCCAGCCTCAGCCAACGTCTGATCCTCAGCCTGACTTCAGATGCAGGAGATTTTGATTCAGCCTCTGCCTAGTGGGCCTGCTCTGCCCTTGGCTCCAATCCTCACTTTAGCTTGTGTTCCTAGACTTCCGTCCTCACACTCCTGGCCCGCAAACCCTCCCTACTGGGAATTCTGGGGCCACAATGAAGCACTCCGCCTGCCTCCCAGGAGAAAAACTTTGTCTATGGTGCTGCCCAGAAACCCCAAATGAGGATCAAACTGCTTGGCCCTCGGCAACACCCCAATTGCATAGGCTACCTTAAACACTGATGCTCTGTCGCAAATAGCCTGAGCCCAGACCTTCCAACAGACACCGACACAGCTGGCTGCACACCCAGCACATTGGACCCGCCACTGCCTTAGGCCACCATCCATTCCCAACCTGGGTTTTCAGTCATCAGAACCTAGACCTTATCTCCAATCCCTGCACATGGGGGAACCTGATGCACAAGTCAGAACCCCTCCTTCCCCATGGCAAGAAACCTTGCTGCTGGCAGTGAGTCAAACCTTCAGTGTAGGAGAAAACGGCATGGCCCATGAGGCCACGCCCATGTGTGAGGGCCGCCTTGGGCACAAACACACATTGTGACCCTCAGCGTGAGTACCTTATTCAAGTAACGCCTCTCAGTGATTGGACCAAGAGCCCGCATATGTGGCTTGCCATGCCCATAGGCACGCAGGACTAACTAGATGGTGTGTATTCCAGTTGAGGGAACCCACTGCTGTGCTCTAGAGTCCCTCTCCTGGGGGGTCCCCTGTGGCAGAAAACAGTACTCTTCCCTTCCCACAGAATGAACCCAAACACTTGGGAGCTTGGACAATCCCCCGAGAGGAAGGCTCTTCCTCGGCCCCTGAAGCAACCCCTACCCTGAACGGCCACTGTGAACGCAACACCCAGAGACAAAAGCCTGAGCGACTGCCTCCCACTTGCCCTCCTTTGATATCCAGAGGATCTCCCCTCTCGGACTGGAGATCAGGCCTGCCATTACCTTGGCCCCTACCTGAGCCAAGTTTGCTTTTTCAGACATCTGTCCCCACAGCCCTGGCAAACACAGCCTCTAGGCTGGGTCCTCTGGAGCCATACCACAGGACCATGCCTGCACTCTCCTGGGAAACTCTGTCCATTCCTTTGGCCACACACCTCCAGAATATGAGAAACCTCAAGGCCCCCGAGGACATACCATTACCGGGAGCCTCCCTGCACACACAGGGGCCTTCGGACACAAGCTGAGCTGCTACCTCCATGAAGGCATGCACACAGATGTCAACAGATAGAAGGTTGAGCCCGACAGGCCCTTAGGCCCTAATCTCAACTCTTGCTTTGTTTTCCAGGTGTCACTCCTCAGAGGCTTTGGTTCGAAGAACAGGATATGGGGCTTTCCTGAGGCACTGAACAGAACTTCTCTCGTCTCCACATGGGAAGCTTCCTTGTTGGAGCCGTGTCAAACACCTCAGGTTGGAGAATCCTGCAGAGTCCCTGAGCCACCTCCACATTCCAAGGTCTCCCAGGCCACCAAGCCACAGTAGGACTCATCTTCAGGAGAGTCCATTTCAACTCTCCCCTCTGGGTAGCTCACCCAGGAGCCCGCAGATTGAGCCTGCCTTGTCCTGACTAAAGAGTGGGAATATGAGGTGGCGTTCCCAGGCATCCATGCTTAGACACCTGCTCTCGAGTCTTTCCGTATGGGGCCTCCTGGAACCATCCAATAGCACTCGACTTTCGTGCAGAAGGAAACCTTGAGGTTTGGAGTAGTTCACAAATCCCATCGTAGGCGAACCTTCCTGGACTCATGAGGCCCCCACACCATTCAGGAAGAGGCCATGCTGGACAAAAACTCTAGCCTGAGGCACGTCTCAGAGTTGAAATGACCTCAGTGCAGGAGATCTCGATTCAGCATCTCAGAGTGGGCCTGCCGTGCCATCGGTCCCAAACCTCACGCTAGCTTGTGTTTTCAGACTTCCTTCCTCACACTCCTGGCAAAAAAGCCCTCCGGACTAGGAACTCCAGAACCACAACCCAGCCCAGGGTCTGCCCAAGGGAAGAAAAACGTTTCCCTGTGGGGCTCTCTCCAGAAAACCAGATGAGGATCAACCTGCTCGGGCCTCGACGGTACCCGAACTGGATAGGCTGCTCTAGGCACTCATGCTCTGTCTGACACAGCCTGAAGCCAGACGTCCAGACAGACAAGGAGACAGCTGGCCGCACACCCAGCACTTCGGACACGCCATGGGCTTATGCCGTCACCTCTTCCTAACCTTGGTTTTCAGATATCTGAACCTAGACATTATATCAATTCTCCACACAACTGGGTATCGCAAGCACAACACAGAACTCCTCCTTCCCCGTGGCTGTAAAGCTTGCTCTTGGCATGGAGTCACACCTTCAGGGTGGGAGAAACCTTCCTGGTCCCTGATGCCACGCCCAAACTTGAGTGCTGCTTGGGCACAAATTCACACTCTGACCCTCAGCATGAGCCCCATGTCAAAGAAAGGCCTGTCAGGGCCTGGGCCAAGAGCCCGCATATGGGGCTTGCCAAGCCCCTATGCACCCAATCCTCACCAGTGTTTGAGTTTTCCAGTCGCCCCGCCCGTACCTGGGGCTCTGCTCTGGAATCCCTTTCTTGGAGAGACACGTGAGCCAGACAACACTTTTCCACCCTTCCCACAAAATGACCCCAAACTCTTGGGAGCTGGGACAAATCCCCAGAGAGGGATACTCGTCCACAGTCCCTGAGGCCACCCCTCCAATCCACGGCTATCTAGGACACAACATCCAGAGACAAAAGCCTGAAGGAACGCCTCCCACTCGCCCTTGTTTCAGAGGCCCAGGAGCTCCCTCTCGGGCTGTACATCCGGCCTGCCATACCCTAGGCGCCACTCATAAGCTGAGTTTGTGTTTTCAGACTTCTGTGCCCTCAGCCTGGACCCACACAACCGCCAGGCTAGGGCCTCTGGAGCCACAGCGAAAGATTGTGCCTGCCCTCTCCAAGGAAATTGTGCCCAATGCATTGACCACAACCCTACAGGTTAGGGAAAAGCTCCAAGGCCCCTGAGGCCATCAATAGTGTAGGCCACCCTGGACTAAGAGGGGCTCTCTGACACCAGCGGAGCAACTATCTCCACTTAGACTCTCAGACAGTGTCCCCAGAGACAGAAGGTTGAAATGGACAGGCCCCCAGGCCCTAATCTGAACCTTAGCTTTGGTTTCCATGTGTCCGTCCTCAGAGGTCTGTTTTCGTAGACCAGCACACGGGGCTTTTCTGAGGCTCCAAACCAAACCTCTCTCGTCTCCACATGGGGAGCTTACTGACTGGGGATGTATCAAACCCTTCTGGTAGGAGAGTTCCGCAGGGCCACTGAACAACCAGCACATTCCAAGGTTTCCATGGACCCAAACGCACATTATGACGCATCCTCAGGAGAGGCCATTTCAACTCAGCCCCCTGGTTAGCGTGCCCCAGAGGCAGCAGATCAAACATATCTTGTGGCTAATGGCCAATGGGAATGCGAGGCATGCTGTACAGGGATCCATCCTTCGAACCGTGCTCTCCA
The DNA here is from genome assembly GCF_964662115.1 of Mustela nivalis. Lineage (NCBI taxonomy): Eukaryota > Metazoa > Chordata > Mammalia > Carnivora > Mustelidae > Mustela > Mustela nivalis. The sequence goes on along the minus strand of NW_028136249.1, from coordinate 113,095 downwards.
GTCCTTCCGTATGGTATGTCCTGGAGCCATGCAACAGGACTCGAATGTCCCACAGAAGGAAACCTGGTGGTTTGGGGCAACCTCCAAACTCAGCGTGGGAAAACTTCCTTGGCCTCATGAGGCCCCCGCTTCATGAAGGTGCCAACATGGACACATACTCCAGCCTCAGCCAACGTCTGATCCTCAGCCTGACTTCAGATGCAGGAGATTTTGATTCAGCCTCTGCCTAGTGGGCCTGCTCTGCCCTTGGCTCCAATCCTCACTTTAGCTTGTGTTCCTAGACTTCCGTCCTCACACTCCTGGCCCGCAAACCCTCCCTACTGGGAATTCTGGGGCCACAATGAAGCACTCCGCCTGCCTCCCAGGAGAAAAACTTTGTCTATGGTGCTGCCCAGAAACCCCAAATGAGGATCAAACTGCTTGGCCCTCGGCAACACCCCAATTGCATAGGCTACCTTAAACACTGATGCTCTGTCGCAAATAGCCTGAGCCCAGACCTTCCAACAGACACCGACACAGCTGGCTGCACACCCAGCACATTGGACCCGCCACTGCCTTAGGCCACCATCCATTCCCAACCTGGGTTTTCAGTCATCAGAACCTAGACCTTATCTCCAATCCCTGCACAGGGGGGAACCTGATGCACAAGTCAGAACCCCTCCTTCCCCATGGCAAGAAACCTTGCTGCTGGCAGTGAGTCAAACCTTCAGTGTAGGAGAAAACGGCATGGCCCATGAGGCCACGCCCATGTGTGAGGGCCGCCTTGGGCACAAACACACATTGTGACCCTCAGCGTGAGTACCTTATTCAAGTAACGCCTCTCAGTGATTGGACCAAGAGCCCGCATATGTGGCTTGCCATGCCCATAGGCACGCAGGACTAACTAGATGGTGTGTATTCCAGTTGAGGGAACCCACTGCTGTGCTCTAGAGTCCCTCTCCTGGGGGGTCCCCTGTGGCAGAAAACAGTACTCTTCCCTTCCCACAGAATGAACCCAAACTCTTGGGAGCTTGGACAATCCCCCGAGAGGAAGGCTCTTCCTCGGCCCCTGAAGCAACCCCTACCCTGAACGGCCACTGTGAACGCAACACCCAGAGACAAAAGCCTGAGCGACTGCCTCCCACTTGCCCTCCTTTGATATCCAGAGGATCTCCCCTCTCGGACTGGAGATCAGGCCTGCCATTACCTTGGCCCCTACCTGAGCCAAGTTTGCTTTTTCAGACATCTGTCCCCACAGCCCTGGCAAACACAGCCTCTAGGCTGGGTCCTCTGGAGCCATACCACAGGACCATGCCTGCTCTCTCCTGGGAAACTCTGTCCATTCCTTTGGCCACACACCTCCAGAATATGAGAAACCTCAAGGCCCCCGAGGACATACCATTACCGGGAGCCTCCCTGCACACACAGGGGCCTTCAGACACAAGCTGAACTGCTACCTCCATGAAGGCATGCACACAGATGTCAACAGAGATAGAAGGTTGAGCCCGACAGGCCCTTAGGCCCTAATCTCAACTCTTGCTTTGTTTTCCAGGTGTCACTCCTCAGAGGCTTTGGTTCGAAGAACAGGATATGGGGCTTTCCTGAGGCACTGAACAGAACTTCTCTCGTCTCCACATGGGAAGCTTCCTTGTTGGAGCCGTGTCAAACACCTCAGGTTGGAGAATCCTGCAGAGTCCCTGAGCCACCTCCACATTCCAAGGTCTCCCAGGCCACCAAGCCACAGTAGGACTCATCTTCAGGAGAGTCCATTTCAACTCTCCCCTCTGGGTAGCTCACCCAGGAGCCCGCAGATTGAGCCTGCCTTGTCCTGACTAAAGAGTGGGAATATGAGGTGGCGTTCCCAGGCATCCATGCTTAGACACCTGCTCTCGAGTCTTTCCGTATGGGGCCTCCTGGAACCATCCAATAGCACTCGACTTTCGTGCAGAAGGAAACCTTGGGGTTTGGAGTAGTTCACAAATCCCATCGTAGGCAAACCTTCCTGGCCTCATGAGGCCCCCACACCATTCAGGAAGAGGCCATGCTGGACAAAAACTCTAGCCTGAGGCACGTCTCAGAGTTGAAATGACCTCAGTGCAGGAGATCTCGATTCAGCCTCTCAGAGTGGGCCTGCCGTGCCATCGGTCCCAAACCTCACGCTAGCTTGTGTTTTCAGACTTCCTTCCTCACACTCCTGGCAAACAAGCCCTCCGGACTAGGAACTCCAGAACCACAACCCAGCCCAGGGTCTGCCCAAGGGAAGAAAAACGTTTCCCTGTGGGGCTCTCTCCAGAAAACCCAGATGAGGATCAACCTGCTCGGGACTCGACGGTACCCGAACTGGATAGGCTGCTCTGGGCACTCATGCTCTGTCTGACACAGCCTGAAGCCAGACGTCCAGACAGACAAGGAGACAGCTGGCCGCACACCCAGCACTTCGGACACGCCATTGTCTTATGCCATCACCTCTTCCTAAACTTGGTTTTCAGATATCTGAACCTAGACATTATATCAATTCTCCACACAGCTGGGTATCGCAAGCACAACACAGAACTCCTCCTTCCCCGTGGCTGTAAAGCTTGCTTGGCATGGAGTCACACCTTCAGGGTGGGAGAAACCTTCCTGGTCCCTGATGCCACGCCCAAACTTGAGTGCTGCTTGGGCACAAATTCACACTCTGACCCTCAGCATGAGCCCCATGTCAAAGAAAGGCCTGTCAGGGCCTGGGCCAAGAGCCCGCATCTGGGGCTTGCCAAGCCCCTATGCACCCAATCCTCACCAGTGTTTGAGTTTTCCAGTTGCCCCGCCCGTACCTGGGGCTCTGCTCTGGAATCCCTTTCTTGGAGAGACACGTGAGCCAGACAACACTTTTCCACCCTTCCCACAAAATGACCCCAAACTCTTGGGAGCTGGGACAAATCCCCAGAGAGGGATACTCGTCCACAGTCCCTGAGGCCACCCCTCCAATCCACGGCTATCTCGGACACAACATCCAGAGACAAAAGCCTGAAGGAACGCCTCCCACTCGCCCTTGTTTCAGAGGCCCAGGAGCTCCCTCTCGGGCTGTACATCCGGCCTGCCATACCCTAGGCGCCACTCATAAGCTGAGTTTGTGTTTTCAGACTTCTGTGCCCTCAGCCTGGACCCACACAACCGCCAGGCTAGGGCCTCTGGAGCCACAGCGAAAGATTGTGCCTGCCCTCTCCAAGGAAATTGTGCCCAATGCATTGACCACAACCCTACAGGTTAGGGAAAAGCTCCAAGGCCCCTGAGGCCATCAATAGTGTAGGCCACCCTGGACTAAGAGGGGCTCTCTGACACCAGCGGAGCAACTATCTCCACTTAGACTCTCAGACAGTGTCCCCAGAGACAGAAGGTTGAAATGGACAGGCCCCCAGGCCCTAATCTGAACCTTAGCTTTGGTTTCCATGTGTCCGTCCTCAGAGGTCTGTTTTCGTAGACCAGCACACGGGGCTTTTCTGAGGCTCCAAACCAAACCTCTCTCGTCTCCACATGGGGAGCTTACTTACTGGGGATGTATCAAACCCTTCAGGTAGGAGAGTTCCGCAGGGCCACTGAACAACCAGCACATTCCAAGGTTTCCATGGACCCAAACGCACATTATGACGCATCCTCAGGAGAGGCCATTTCAACTCAGCCCCCTGGTTAGCGTGCCCCAGAGGCAGCAGATCAAACATATCTTGTGGCTAATGGCCAATGGGAATGCGAGGCATGCTGTACAGGGATCCATCCTTCGAACCGTGCTCTCCAGTCCTTCCGTATGGTATGTCCTGGAGCCATGCAACAGGACTCGAATGTCCCACAGAAGGAAACCTGGTGGTTTGGGGCAACCTCCAAACTCAGCGTGGGAAAACTTCCTTGGCCTCATGAGGCCCCCGCTTCATGAAGTTGCCAACATGGACACATACTCCAGCCTCAGCCAACGTCTGATCCTCAGCCTGACTTCAGATGCAGGAGATTTTGATTCAGCCTCTGCCTAGTGGGCCTGCTCTGCCCTTGGCTCCAATCCTCACTTTAGCTTGTGTTCCTAGACTTCCGTCCTCACACTCCTGGCCCGCAAACCCTCCCTACTGGGAATTCTGGGGCCACAATGAAGCACTCCGCCTGCCTCCCAGGAGAAAAACTTTGTCTATGGTGCTGCCCAGAAACCCCAAATGAGGATCAAACTGCTTGGCCCTCGGCAACACCCCAATTGCATAGGCTACCTTAAACACTGATGCTCTGTCGCAAATAGCCTGAGCCCAGACCTTCCAACAGACACCGACACAGCTGGCTGCACACCCAGCACATTGGACCCGCCACTGCCTTAGGCCACCATCCATTCCCAACCTGGGTTTTCAGTCATCAGAACCTAGACCTTATCTCCAATCCCTGCACATGGGGGAACCTGATGCACAAGTCAGAACCCCTCCTTCCCCATGGCAAGAAACCTTGCTGCTGGCAGTGAGTCAAACCTTCAGTGTAGGAGAAAACGGCAAGGCCCATGAGGCCACGCCCATGTGTGAGGGCCGCCTTGGGCACAAACACACATTGTGACCCTCAGCGTGAGTACCTTATTCAAGTAACGCCTCTCAGTGATTGGACCAAGAGCCCGCATATGTGGCTTGCCATGCCCATAGGCACGCAGGACTAACTAGATGGTGTGTATTCCAGTTGAGGGAACCCACTGCTGTGCTCTAGAGTCCCTCTCCTGGGGGGTCCCCTGTGGCAGAAAACAGTACTCTTCCCTTCCCACAGAATGAACACAAACACTTGGGAGCTTGGACAATCCCCCGAGAGGAAGGCTCTTCCTCGGCCCCTGAAGCAACCCCTACCCTGAACGGCCACTGTGAACGCAACACCCAGAGACAAAAGCCTGAGCGACTGCCTCCCACTTGCCCTCCTTTGATATCCAGAGGATCTCCCCTCTCGGACTGGAGATCAGGCCTGCCATTACCTTGGCCCCTACCTGAGCCAAGTTTGCTTTTTCAGACATCTGTCCCCACAGCCCTGGCAAACACAGCCTCTAGGCTGGGTCCTCTGGAGCCATACCACAGGACCATGCCTGCTCTCTCCTGGGAAACTCTGTCCATTCCTTTGGCCACACACCTCCAGAATATGAGAAACCTCAAGGCCCCCGAGGACATACCATTACCGGGAGCCTCCCTGCACACACAGGGGCCTTCGGACACAAGCTGAGCTGCTACCTCCATGAAGGCATGCACACAGATGTCAACAGATAGAAGGTTGAGCCCGACAGGCCCTTAGGCCCTAATCTCAACTCTTGCTTTGTTTTCCAGGTGTCACTCCTCAGAGGCTTTGGTTCGAAGAACAGGATATGGGGCTTTCCTGAGGCACTGAACAGAACTTCTCTCGTCTCCACATGGGAAGCTTCCTTGTTGGAGCCGTGTCAAACACCTCAGGTTGGAGAATCCTGCAGAGTCCCTGAGCCACCTCCACATTCCAAGGTCTCCCAGGCCACCAAGCCACAGTAGGACTCATCTTCAGGAGAGTCCATTTCAACTCTCCCCTCTGGGTAGCTCACCCAGGAGCCCGCAGATTGAGCCTGCCTTGTCCTGACTAAAGAGTGGGAATATGAGGTGGCGTTCCCAGGCATCCATGCTTAGACACCTGCTCTCGAGTCTTTCCGTATGGGGCCTCCTGGAACCATCCAATAGCACTCGACTCTCGTGCAGAAGGAAACCTTGAGGTTTGGAGTAGTTCACAAATCCCATCGTAGGCGAACCTTCCTGGCCTCATGAGGCCCCCACACCATTCAGGAAGAGGCCATGCTGGACAAAAACTCTAGCCTGAGGCACGTCTCAGAGTTGAAATGACCTCAGTGCAGGAGATCTCGATTCAGCATCTCAGAGTGGGCCTGCCGTGCCATCGGTCCCAAACCTCACGCTAGCTTGTGTTTTCAGACTTCCTTCCTCACACTCCTGGCAAAAAAGCCCTCCGGACTAGGAACTCCAGAACCACAACCCAGCCCAGGGTCTGCCCAAGGGAAGAAAAACGTTTCCCTGTGGGGCTCTCTCCAGAAAACCCAGATGAGGATCAACCTGCTCGGGCCTCGACGGTACCCGAACTGGATAGGCTGCTCTAGGCACTCATGCTCTGTCTGACACAGCCTGAAGCCAGACGTCCAGACAGACAAGGAGACAGCTGGCCGCACACCCAGCACTTCGGACACGCCATGGGCTTATGCCGTCACCTCTTCCTAACCTTGGTTTTCAGATATCTGAACCTAGACATTATATCAATTCTCCACACAACTGGGTATCGCAAGCACAACACAGAACTCCTCCTTCCCCGTGGCTGTAAAGCTTGCTCTTGGCATGGAGTCACACCTTCAGGGTGGGAGAAACCTTCCTGCTCCCTGATGCCACGCCCAAACTTGAGTGCTGCTTGGGCACAAATTCACACTCTGACCCTCAGCATGAGCCCCATGTCAAAGAAAGGCCTGTCAGGGCCTGGGCCAAGAGCCCGCATATGGGGCTTGCCAAGCCCCTATGCACCCAATCCTCACCAGTGTTTGAGTTTTCCAGTCGCCCCGCCCGTACCTGGGGCTCTGCTCTGGAATCCCTTTCTTGGAGAGACACGTGAGCCAGACAACACTTTTCCACCCTTCCCACAAAATGACCCCAAACTCTTGGGAGCTGGGACAAATCCCCAGAGAGGGATACTCGTCCACAGTCCCTGAGGCCACCCCTCCAATCCACGGCTATCTCGGACACAACATCCAGAGACAAAAGCCTGAAGGAACGCCTCCCACTCGCCCTTGTTTCAGAGGCCCAGGAGCTCCCTCTCGGGCTGTACATCCGGCCTGCCATACCCTAGGCGCCACTCATAAGCTGAGTTTGTGTTTTCAGACTTCTGTGCCCTCAGCCTGGACCCACACAACCGCCAGGCTACGGCCTCTGGAGCCACAGCGAAAGATTGTGCCTGCCCTCTCCAAGGAAATTGTGCCCAATGCATTGACCACAACCCTACAGGTTAGGGAAAAGCTCCAAGGCCCCTGAGGCCATCAATAGTGTAGGCCACCCTGGACTAAGAGGGGCTCTCTGACACCAGCGGAGCAACTATCTCCACTTAGACTCTCAGACAGTGTCCCCAGAGACAGAAGGTTGAAATGGACAGGCCCCCAGGCCCTAATCTGAACCTTAGCTTTGGTTTCCATGTGTCCGTCCTCAGAGGTCTGTTTTCGTAGACCAGCACACGGGGCTTTTCTGAGGCTCCAAACCAAACCTCTCTCGTCTCCACATGGGGAGCTTACTTACTGGGGATGTATCAAACCCTTCAGGTAGGAGAGTTCCGCAGGGCCACTGAACAACCAGCACATTCCAAGGTTTCCATGGACCCAAACGCACATTATGACGCATCCTCAGGAGAGGCCATTTCAACTCAGCCCCCTGGTTAGCGTGCCCCAGAGGCAGCAGATCAAACATATCTTGTGGCTAATGGCCAATGGGAATGCGAGGCATGCTGTACAGGGATCCATCCTTCGAACCGTGCTCTCCAGTCCTTCCGTATGGTATGTCCTGGAGCCATGCAACAGGACTCGAATGTCCCACAGAAGGAAACCTGGTGGTTTGGGGCAACCTCCAAACTCAGCGTGGGAAAACTTCCTTGGCCTCATGAGGCCCCCGCTTCATGAAGTTGCCAACATGGACACATACTCCAGCCTCAGCCAACGTCTGATCCTCAGCCTGACTTCAGATGCAGGAGATTTTGATTCAGCCTCTGCCTAGTGGGCCTGCTCTGCCCTTGGCTCCAATCCTCACTTTAGCTTGTGTTCCTAGACTTCCGTCCTCACACTCCTGGCCCGCAAACCCTCCCTACTGGGAATTCTGGGGCCACAATGAAGCACTCCGCCTGCCTCCCAGGAGAAAAACTTTGTCTATGGTGCTGCCCAGAAACCCCAAATGAGGATCAAACTGCTTGGCCCTCGGCAACACCCCAATTGCATAGGCTACCTTAAACACTGATGCTCTGTCGCAAATAGCCTGAGCCCAGACCTTCCAACAGACACCGACACAGCTGGCTGCACACCCAGCACATTGGACCCGCCACTGCCTTAGGCCACCATCCATTCCCAACCTGGGTTTTCAGTCATCAGAACCTAGACCTTATCTCCAATCCCTGCACAGGGGGGAACCTGATGCACAAGTCAGAACCCCTCCTTCCCCATGGCAAGAAACCTTGCTGCTGGCAGTGAGTCAAACCTTCAGTGTAGGAGAAAACGGCATGGCCCATGAGGCCACGCCCATGTGTGAGGGCCGCCTTGGGCACAAACACACATTGTGACCCTCAGCGTGAGTACCTTATTCAAGTAACGCCTCTCAGTGATTGGACCAAGAGCCCGCATATGTGGCTTGCCATGCCCATAGGCACGCAGGACTAACTAGATGGTGTGTATTCCAGTTGAGGGAACCCACTGCTGTGCTCTAGAGTCCCTCTCCTGGGGGGTCCCCTGTGGCAGAAAACAGTACTCTTCCCTTCCCACAGAATGAACCCAAACACTTGGGAGCTTGGACAATCCCCCGAGAGGAAGGCTCTTCCTCGGCCCCTGAAGCAACCCCTACCCTGAACGGCCACTGTGAACGCAACACCCAGAGACAAAAGCCTGAGCGACTGCCTCCCACTTGCCCTCCTTTGATATCCAGAGGATCTCCCCTCTCGGACTGGAGATCAGGCCTGCCATTACCTTGGCCCCTACCTGAGCCAAGTTTGCTTTTTCAGACATCTGTCCCCACAGCCCTGGCAAACACAGCCTCTAGGCTGGGTCCTCTGGAGCCATACCACAGGACCATGCCTGCTCTCTCCTGGGAAACTCTGTCCATTCCTTTGGCCACACACCTCCAGAATATGAGAAACCTCAAGGCCCCCGAGGACATACCATTACCGGGAGCCTCCCTGCACACACAGGGGCCTTCAGACACAAGCTGAACTGCTACCTCCATGAAGGCATGCACACAGATGTCAACAGAGATAGAAGGTTGAGCCCGACAGGCCCTTAGGCCCTAATCTCAACTCTTGCTTTGTTTTCCAGGTGTCACTCCTCAGAGGCTTTGGTTCGAAGAACAGGATATGGGGCTTTCCTGAGGCACTGAACAGAACTTCTCTCGTCTCCACATGGGAAGCTTCCTTGTTGGAGCCGTGTCAAACACCTCAGGTTGGAGAATCCTGCAGAGTCCCTGAGCCACCTCCACATTCCAAGGTCTCCCAGGCCACCAAGCCACAGTAGGACTCATCTTCAGGAGAGTCCATTTCAACTCTCCCCTCTGGGTAGCTCACCCAGGAGCCCGCAGATTGAGCCTGCCTTGTCCTGACTAAAGAGTGGGAATATGAGGTGGCGTTCCCAGGCATCCATGCTTAGACACCTGCTCTCGAGTCTTTCCGTATGGGGCCTCCTGGAACCATCCAATAGCACTCGACTTTCGTGCAGAAGGAAACCTTGAGGTTTGGAGTAGTTCACAAATCCCATCGTAGGCAAACCTTCCTGGCCTCATGAGGCCCCCACACCATTCAGGAAGAGGCCATGCTGGACAAAAACTCTAGCCTGAGGCACGTCTCAGAGTTGAAATGACCTCAGTGCAGGAGATCTCGATTCAGCCTCTCAGAGTGGGCCTGCCGTGCCATCGGTCCCAAACCTCACGCTAGCTTGTGTTTTCAGACTTCCTTCCTCACACTCCTGGCAAACAAGCCCTCCGGACTAGGAACTCCAGAACCACAACCCAGCCCAGGGTCTGCCCAAGGGAAGAAAAACGTTTCCCTGTGGGGCTCTCTCCAGAAAACCCAGATGAGGATCAACCTGCTCGGGCCTCGACGGTACCCGAACTGGATAGGCTGCTCTGGGCACTCATGCTCTGTCTGACACAGCCTGAAGCCAGACGTCCAGACAGACAAGGAGACAGCTGGCCGCACACCCAGCACTTCGGACACGCCATTGTCTTATGCCATCACCTCTTCCTAACCTTGGTTTTCAGATATCTGAACCTAGACATTATATCAATTCTCCACACAGCTGGGTATCGCAAGCACAACACAGAACTCCTCCTTCCCCGTGGCTGTAAAGCTTGCTTGGCATGGAGTCACACCTTCAGGGTGGGAGAAACCTTCCTGGTCCCTGATGCCACGCCCAAACTTGAGTGCTGCTTGGGCACAAATTCACACTCTGACCCTCAGCATGAGCCCCATGTCAAAGAAAGGCCTGTCAGGGCCTGGGCCAAGAGCCCGCATCTGGGGCTTGCCAAGCCCCTATGCACCCAATCCTCACCAGTGTTTGAGTTTTCCAGTCGCCCCGCCCGTACCTGGGGCTCTGCTCTGGAATCCCTTTCTTGGAGAGACACGTGAGCCAGACAACACTTTTCCACCCTTCCCACAAAATGACCCCAAACTCTTGGGAGCTGGGACAAATCCCCAGAGAGGGATACTCGTCCACAGTCCCTGAGGCCACCCCTCCAATCCACGGCTATCTCGGACACAACATCCAGAGACAAAAGCCTGAAGGAACGCCTCCCACTCGCCCTTGTTTCAGAGGCCCAGGAGCTCCCTCTCGGGCTGTACATCCGGCCTGCCATACCCTAGGCGCCACTCATAAGCTGAGTTTGTGTTTTCAGACTTCTGTGCCCTCAGCCTGGACCCACACAACCGCCAGGCTAGGGCCTCTGGAGCCACAGCGAAAGATTGTGCCTGCCCTCTCCAAGGAAATTGTGCCCAATCCATTGACCACAACCCTACAGGTTAGGGAAAAGCTCCAAGGCCCCTGAGGCCATCAATAGTGTAGGCCACCCTGGACTAAGAGGGGCTCTCTGACACCAGCGGAGCAACTATCTCCACTTAGACTCTCAGACAGTGTCCCCAGAGACAGAAGGTTGAAATGGACAGGCCCCCAGGCCCTAATCTGAACCTTAGCTTTGGTTTCCATGTGTCCGTCCTCAGAGGTCTGTTTTCGTAGACCAGCACACGGGGCTTTTCTGAGGCTCCAAACCAAACCTCTCTCGTCTCCACATGGGGAGCTTACTGACTGGGGATGTATCAAACCCTTCAGGTAGGAGAGTTCCGCAGGGCCACTGAACAACCAGCACATTCCAAGGTTTCCATGGACCCAAACGCACATTATGACGCATCCTCAGGAGAGGCCATTTCAACTCAGCCCCCTGGTTAGCGTGCCCCAGAGGCAGCAGATCAAACATATCTTGTGGCTAATGGCCAATGGGAATGCGAGGCATGCTGTACAGGGATCCATCCTTCGAACCGTGCTCTCCAGTCCTTCCGTATGGTATGTCCTGGAGCCATGCAACAGGACTCGAATGTCCCACAGAAGGAAACCTGGTGGTTTGGGGCAACCTCCAAACTCAGCGTGGGAAAGCTTCCTTGGCCTCATGAGGCCCCCGCTTCATGATGGTGCCATCATGGACACATACTCCAGCCTCAGCCAACGTCTAATCCTCAGCCTGACTTCAGATGCAGGAGATTTTGATTCAGCCTCTGCCTAGTGGGCCTGCTCTGCCCTTGGGTCCAATCCTCACTTTAGCTTGTGTTCCTAGACTTCCGTCCTCACACTCCTGGCCCGCAAACCCTCCCTACTGGGAATTCTGGGGCCACAATGAAGCACTCCGCCTGCCTCCCAGGAGAAAAACTTTGTCTATGGTGCTGCCCAGAAACCCCAAATGAGGATCAAACTGCTTGGCCCTCGGCAACACCCCAATTGCATAGGCTACCTTAAACACTGATGCTCTGTCGCAAATAGCCTGAGCCCAGACCTTCCAACAGACACCGACACAGCTGGCTGCACACCCAGCACATTGGACCCGCCACTGCCTTAGGCCACCATCCTTTCCCAACCTGCGTTTTCAGTCATCAGAACCTAGACCTTATCTCCAATCCCTGCACAGGGGGGAACCTGATGCACAAGTCAGAACCCCTCCTTCCCCATGGCAAGAAACCTTGCTGCTGGCAGTGAGTCAAACCTTCAGTGTAGGAGAAAACGGCATGGCCCATGAGGCCACGCCCATGTGTGAGGGCCGCCTTGGGCACAAACACACATTGTGACCCTCAGCGTGAGTACCTTATTCAAGTAACGCCTCTCAGTGATTGGACCAAGAGCCCGCATATGTGGCTTGCCATGCCCATAGGCAGGCAGGACTAACTAGATGGTGTGTATTCCAGTTGAGGGAACCAACTGCTGTGCTCTAGAGTCCCTCTCCTTGGGGGTCCCCTGTGGCAGAAAACAGTACTCTTCCCTTCCCACAGAATGAACACAAACACTTGGGAGCTTGGACAATCCCCCGAGAGGAAGGCTCTTCCTCGGCCCCTGAAGCAACCCCTACACTGAACGGCCACTGTGAATGCAACACCCAGAGACAAAAGCCTGAGCGACTGCCTCCCACTTGCCCTCCTTTGATATCCAGAGGATCTCCCCTCTCGGACTGGAGATCAGGCCTGCCATTACCTTGGCCCCTACCTGAGCCAAGTTTGCTTTTTCAGACATCTGTCCCCACAGCCCTGGCAAACACAGCCTCTAGGCTGGGTCCTTTGGAGCCATACCACAGGACCGTGCCTGCTCTCTCCTGGGAAACTCTGTCCATTCCTTTGGCCACACACCTCCAGAATATGAGAAACCTCAAGGCCCCCGAGGACATACCATTACCGGGAGCCTCCCTGCACACACAGGGGCCTTCGGACACAAGCGGAGCTGCTACCTCCATGAAGGCATGCACACAGATGTCAACAGAGATAGAAGGTTGAGCCGGACAGGCCCTTAGGCCCTAATCTCAACTCTTGCTTTGTTTTCCAGGTGTCACTCCTCAGAGGCTTTGGTTCGAAGAACAGGATATGGGGCTTTCCTGAGGCACTGAACAGAACTTCTCTCGTCTCCACATGGGAAGCTTCCTTGTTGGAGCCGTGTCAAACACCTCAGGTTGGAGAATCCTGCAGAGTCCCTTAGCCACCTCCACATTCCAAGGTCTCCCAGGCCACCAAGCCACAGTAGGACTCATCTTTAGGAGAGTCCATTTCAACTCTCCCCTCTGGGTAGCTCACCCAGGAGCCCGCAGATTGAGCCTGCCTTGTCCTGACTAAAGAGTGGGAATATGAGGTGGCGTTCCCAGGCATCCATGCTTAGACACCTGCTCTCCAGTCTTTCCGTATGGGGCCTCCTGGAACCATCCAATAGCACTCGACTTTCGTGCAGAAGGAAACCTTGAGGTTTGGAGTAGTTCACAAATCCCATCGTAGGCAAACCTTCCTGGCCTCATGAGGCCCCCACACCATTCAGGAAGAGGCCATGCTGGACAAAAACTCTAGCCTGAGGCACGTCTCATAGTTGAAATGACCTCAGTGCAGGAGATCTCGATTCAGACTCTGAGAGTGGGCCTGCCGTGCCATCGGTCCCAAACCTCACGCTAGCTTGTGTTTTCAGACTTCCTTCCTCACACTCCTGGCAAACAAGCCCTCCGGACTAGGAACTCCAGAACCACAACCCAGCCCAGGGTCTGCCCAAGGGAAGAAAGACGTTTCCCTGTGGGGCACTCTCCAGAAAACCCAGATGAGGATAAACCTGCTCAGGCCTCGACCGGTACCCGAACTGGATAGGCTGCTCTGGGCACTCATGCTCTGTCTGACACAGCCTGAAGCCAGACGTCCAGACAGACAAGGAGACAGCTGGCCGCACACCCAGCACTTCGGACACGCCATGGTCTTATGCCGTCACCTCTTCCTAACCTTGGTTTTCAGATATCTGAACCTAGACATTATATCAATTCTCCACACAGCTGGGTATCGCAAGCACAACACAGAACTCCTCCTTCCCCGTGGCTGTAAAGCTTGCTCTTGGCATGGAGTCACACCTTCAGGGTGGGAGAAACCTTTCTGGTCCCTGATGCCACGCCCAAACTTGAGTGCTGCTTGGGCACAAATTCACACTGTGACCCTCAGCATGAGCCCCATGTTAAAGAAAGGCCTGTCAGGGCCTGGGCCAAGAGCCCGCATATGGGGCTTGCCAAGCCCCTATGCACCCAATCCTCACCAGTGTTTGAGTTTTCCAGTCGCCCCGCCCGTACCTGGGGCTCTGCTCTGGAATCCCTTTCTTGGAGAGACACGTGAGCCAGACAACACTTTTCCACCCTTCCCACAAAATGACCCCAAACTCTTGGGAGCTGGGACAAATCCCCAGAGAGGGATACTCGTCCACAGTCCCTGAGGCCACCCCTCCAATCCACGGCTATCTCGGACACAACATCCAGAGACAAAAGCCTGAAGGAACGCCTCCCACTCGCCCTTGTTTCAGAGGCCGAGGAGCTCCCTCTCGGGCTGTACATCCGGCCTTCCATACCCTAGGCGCCACTCATAAGCTGAGTTTGTGTTTTCAGACTTCTGTGCCCTCAGCCTGGACCCACACAACCGCCAGGCTAGGGCCTCTGGAGCCACAGCGAAAGATTGTGCCTGCCCTCTCCAAGGAAATTGTGCCCAATCCATTGACCACAACCCTACAGGTTAGGGAAAAGCTCCAAGGCCCCTGAGGCCATCAATAGTGTAGGCCACCCTGGACTAAGAGGGGCTCTCTGACACCAGCGGAGCAACTATCTCCACTTAGACTCTCAGACAGTGTCCCCAGAGACAGAAGGTTGAAATGGACAGGCCCCCAGGCCCTAATCTGAACCTTAGCTTTGGTTTCCATGTGTCCGTCCTCAGAGGTCTGTTTTTGTAGACCAGCACACGGGGCTTTTCTGAGGCTCCAAACCAAACCTCTCTCGTCTCCACATGGGGAGCTTACTGACTGGGGATGTATCAAACCCTTCAGGTAGGAGAGTTCCGCAGGGCCACTGAACAACCAGCACATTCCAAGGTTTCCATGGACCCAAACACACATTATGACGCATCCTCAGGAGAGGCCATTTCAACTCAGCCCCCTGGTTAGCGTGCCCCAGAGGCAGCAGATCAAACATATCTTGTGGCTAATGGCCAATGGGAATGCGAGGCATGCTGTACAGGGATCCATCCTTCGAACCGTGCTCTCCAGTCCTTCCGTATGGTATGTCCTGGAGCCATGCAACAGGACTCGAATGTCCCACAGAAGGAAACCTGGTGGTTTGGGGCAACCTCCAAACTCAGCGTGGGAAAGCTTCCTTGGCCTCATGAGGCCCCCGCTTCATGAAGGTGCCATCATGGACACATACTCCAGCCTCAGCCAACGTCTGATCCTCAGCCTGACTTCAGATGCAGGAGATTTTGATTCAGCCTCTGACTAGTGGGCCTGCTCTGCCCTTGGCTCCAATCCTCACTTTAGCTTGTGTTCCTAGACTTCCGTCCTCACACTCCTGGCCCGCAAACCCTCCCTACTGGGAATTCTGGGGCCACAATGAAGCACTCCGCCTGCCTCCCAGGAGAAAAACTTTGTCTATGGTGCTGCCCAGAAACCCCAAATGAGGATCAAACTGCTTGGCCCTCGGCAACACCCCAATTGCATAGGCTACCTTAAACACTGATGCTCTGTCGCAAATAGCCTGAGCCCAGACCTTCCAACAGACACCGACACAGCTGGCTGCACACCCAGCACATTGGACCCGCCACTGCCTTAGGCCACCATCCATTCCCAACCTGGGTTTTCAGTCATCAGAACCTAGACCTTATCTCCAATCCCTGCACATGGGGGAACCTGATGCACAAGTCAGAACCCCTCCTTCCCCATGGCAAGAAACCTTGCTGCTGGCAGTGAGTCAAACCTTCAGTGTAGGAGAAAACGGCATGGCCCATGAGGCCACGCCCATGTGTG
This sequence comes from Mustela nivalis, assembly GCF_964662115.1. Classification (NCBI taxonomy): domain Eukaryota; kingdom Metazoa; phylum Chordata; class Mammalia; order Carnivora; family Mustelidae; genus Mustela; species Mustela nivalis. Next base: position 97,338 of record NW_028136249.1, on the reverse strand, counting down.
AGGGCCGCCTTGGGCACAAACACACATTGTGACCCTCAGCGTGAGTACCTTATTCAAGTAACGCCTCTCAGTGATTGGACCAAGAGCCCGCATATGTGGCTTGCCATGCCCATAGGCACGCAGGACTAACTAGATGGTGTGTATTCCAGTTGAGGGAACCCACTGCTGTGCTCTAGAGTCCCTCTCCTGGGGGGTCCCCTGTGGCAGAAAACAGTACTCTTCCCTTCCCACAGAATGAACACAAACACTTGGGAGCTTGGACAATCCCCCGAGAGGAAGGCTCTTCCTCGGCCCCTGAAGCAACCCCTACCCTGAACGGCCACTGTGAACGCAACACCCAGAGACAAAAGCCTGAGCGACTGCCTCCCACTTGCCCTCCTTTGATATCCAGAGGATCTCCCCTCTCGGACTGGAGATCAGGCCTGCCATTACCTTGGCCCCTACCTGAGCCAAGTTTGCTTTTTCAGACATCTGTCCCCACAGCCCTGGCAAACACAGCCTCTAGGCTGGGTCCTCTGGAGCCATACCACAGGACCATGCCTGCTCTCTCCTGGGAAACTCTGTCCATTCCTTTGGCCACACACCTCCAGAATATGAGAAACCTCAAGGCCCCCGAGGACATACCATTACCGGGAGCCTCCCTGCACACACAGGGGCCTTCGGACACAAGCGGAGCTGCTACCTCCATGAAGGCATGCACACAGATGTCAACAGAGATAGAAGGTTGAGCCAGACAGGCCCTTAGGCCCTAATCTCAACTCTTGCTTTGTTTTCCAGGTGTCACTCCTCAGAGGCTTTGGTTCGAAGAACAGGATATGGGGCTTTCCTGAGGCACTGAACAGAACTTCTCTCGTCTCCACATGGGAAGCCTCCTTGTTGGAGCCGTGTCAAACACCTCAGGTTGGAGAATCCTGCAGAGTCCCTGAGCCACCTCCACATTCCAAGGTCTACCAGGCCACCAAGCCACAGTAGGACTCATCTTCAGGAGAGTCCATTTCAACTCTCCCCTCTGGGTAGCTCACCCAGGAGCCCGCAGATTGAGCCTGCCTTGTCCTGACTAAAGAGTGGGAATATGAGGTGGCGTTCCCAGGCATCCATGCTTAGACACCTGCTCTCGAGTCTTTCCGTATGGGGCCTCCTGGAACCATCCAATAGCACTCGACTTTCGTGCAGAAGGAAACCTTGACGTTTGGAGTAGTTCACAAATCCCATCGTAGGCAAACCTTCCTGGCCTCATGAGGCCCCCACACCATTCAGGAAGAGGCCATGCTGGACAAAAACTCTAGCCTGAGGCACGTCTCATAGTTGAAATGACCTCAGAGCAGGAGATCTCGATTCAGCCTCTCAGAGTGGGCCTGCCGTGCCATCGGTCCCAAACCTCACGCTAGCTTGTGTTTTCAGACTTCCTTCCTCATACTCCTGGCAAACAAGCCCTCCGGACTAGGAACTCCAGAACCACAACCCAGCCCAGGGTCTGCCCAAGGGAAGAAAGACGTTTCCCTGTGGGGCTCTCTCCAGAAAACCCAGATGAGGATCAACCTGCTCGGGCCTCGACCGGTACCCGAACTGGATAAGCTGCTCTGGGCACTCATGCTCTGTCTGACACAGCCTGAAGCCAGAAGTCCAGACAGACAAGGAGACAGCTGGCCGCACACCCAGCACTTCGGACACGCCATGGTCTTATGCCGTCACCTCTTCCTAACCTTGGTTTTCAGATATCTGAACCTAGACATTATATCAATTCTCCACACAGCTGGGTATCGCAAGCACAACACAGAACTCCTCCTTCCCCGTGGCTGTAAAGCTTGCTCTTGGCATGGAGTCACACCTTCAGGGTGGGAGAAACCTTCCTGGTCCCTGATGCCACGCCCAAACTTGAGTGCTGCTTAGGCACAAATTCACACTCTGACCCTCAGCATGAGCCCCATGTCAAAGAAAGGCCTGTCAGGGCCTGGGCCAAGAGCCCGCATATGGGGCTTGCCAAGCCCCTATGCACCCAATCCTCACCAGTGTTTGAGTTTTCCAGTCGCCCCGCCCGTACCTGGGGCTCTGCTCTGGAATCCCTTTCTTGGAGAGACACGTGAGCCAGACAACACTTTTCCACCCTTCCCACAAAATGACCCCAAACTCTTGGGAGCTGGGACAAATCCCCAGAGAGGGATACTCGTCCACAGTCCCTGAGGCCACCCCTCCAATCCACGGCTATCTCGGACACAACATCCAGAGACAAAAGCCTGAAGGAACGCCTCCCACTCGCCCTTGTTTCAGAGGCCGAGGAGCTCCCTCTCGGGCTGTACATCCGGCCTGCCATACCCTAGGCGCCACTCATAAGCTGAGTTTGTGTTTTCAGACTTCTGTGCCCTCAGCCTGGACCCACACAACCGCCAGGCTAGGGCCTCTGGAGCCACAGCGAAAGATTGTGCCTGCCCTCTCCAAGGAAATTGTGCCCAATCCATTGACCACAACCCTACAGGTTAGGGAAAAGCTCCAAGGCCCCTGAGGCCATCAATAGTGTAGGCCACCCTGGACTAAGAGGGGCTCTCTGACACCAGCGGAGCAACTATCTCCACTTAGACTCTCAGACAGTGTCCCCAGAGACAGAAGGTTGAAATGGACAGGCCCCCAGGCCCTAATCTGAACCTTAGCTTTGGTTTCCATGTGTCCGTCCTCAGAGGTCTGTTTTCGTAGACCAGCACACGGGGCTTTTCTGAGGCTCCAAACCAAACCTCTCTCGTCTCCACATGGGGAGCTTACTTACTGGGGATGTATCAAACCCTTCAGGTAGGAGAGTTCCGCAGGGCCACTGAACAACCAGCACATTCCAAGGTTTCCATGGACCCAAACGCACATTATGACGCATCCTCAGGAGAGGCCATTTCAACTCAGCCCCCTGGTTAGCGTGCCCCAGAGGCAGCAGATCAAACATATCTTGTGGCTAATGGCCAATGGGAATGCGAGGCATGCTGTACAGGGATCCATCCTTCGAACCGTGCTCTCCAGTCCTTCCGTATGGTATGTCCTGGAGCCATGCAACAGGACTCGAATGTCCCACAGAAGGAAACCTGGTGGTTTGGGGCAACCTCCAAACTCAGCGTGGGAAAGCTTCCTTGGCCTCATGAGGCCCCCGCTTCATGAAGGTGCCATCATGGACACATACTCCAGCCTCAGCCAACGTCTGATCCTCAGCCTGACTTCAGATGCAGGAGATTTTGATTCAGCCTCTGCCTAGTGGGCCTGCTCTGCCCTTGGCTCCAATCCTCACTTTAGCTTGTGTTCCTAGACTTCCGTCCTCACACTCCTGGCCCACAAACCCTCCCTTCTGGGAATTCTGGGGCCACAATGAAGCACTCCGCCTGCCTCCCAGGAGAAAAACTTTGTCTATGGTGCTGCCCAGAAACCCCAAATGAGGATCAAACTGCTTGGCCCTCGGCAACACCCCAATTGCATAGGCTACCTTAAACACTGATGCTCTGTCGCAAATAGCCTGAGCCCAGACCTTCCAACAGACACCGACACAGCTGGCTGCACACCCAGCACATTGGACCCGCCACTGCCTTAGGCCACCATCCATTCCCAACCTGGGTTTTCAGTCATCAGAACCTAGACCTTATCTCCAATCCCTGCACAGGGGGGAACCTGATGCACAAGTCAGAACCCCTCCTTCCCCATGGCAAGAAACCTTGCTGCTGGCAGTGAGTCAAACCTTCAGTGTAGGAGAAAACGGCATGGCCCATGAGGCCACGCCCATGTGTGAGGGCCGCCTTGGGCACAAACACACATTGTGACCCTCAGCGTGAGTACCTTATTCAAGTAACGCCTCTCAGTGATTGGACCAAGAGCCCGCATATGTGGCTTGCCATGCCCATAGGCACGCAGGACTAACTAGATGGTGTGTATTCCAGTTGAGGGAACCCACTGCTGTGCTCTAGAGTCCCTCTCCTGGGGGGTCCCCTGTGGCAGAAAACAGTACTCTTCCCTTCCCACAGAATGAACCCAAACACTTGGGAGCTTGGACAATCCCCCGAGAGGAAGGCTCTTCCTCGGCCCCTGAAGCAACCCCTACCCTGAACGGCCACTGTGAACGCAACACCCAGAGACAAAAGCCTGAGCGACTGCCTCCCACTTGCCCTCCTTTGATATCCAGAGGATCTCCCCTCTCGGACTGGAGATCAGGCCTGCCATTACCTTGGTCCCTACCTGAGCCAAGTTTGCTTTTTCAGACATCTGTCCCCACAGCCCTGGCAAACACAGCCTCTAGGCTGGGTCCTCTGGAGCCATACCACAGGACCATGCCTGCTCTCTCCTGGGAAACTCTGTCCATTCCTTTGGCCACACACCTCCAGAATATGAGAAACCTCAAGGCCCCCGAGGACATACCATTACCGGGAGCCTCCCTGCACACACAGGGGCCTTCGGACACAAGCTGAGCTGCTACCTCCATGAAGGCATGCACACAGATGTCAACAGAGATAGAAGGTTGAGCCCGACAGGCCCTTAGGCCCTAATCTCAACTCTTGCTTTGTTTTCCAGGTGTCACTCCTCAGAGGCTTTGGTTCGAAGAACAGGATATGGGGCTTTCCTGAGGCACTGAACAGAACTTCTCTCGTCTCCAAATGGGAAGCTTCCTTGTTGGAGCCGTGTCAAACACCTCAGATTGGAGAATCCTGCAGAGTCCCTGAGCCACCTCCACATTCCAAGGTCTCCCAGGCCACCAAGCCACAGTAGGACTCATCTTCAGGAGAGTCCATTTCAACTCTCCCCTCTGGGTAGCTCACCCAGGAGCCCACAGATTGAGCCTGCCTTGTCCTGACTAAAGAGTGGGAATATGAGGTGGCGTTCCCAGGCATCCATGCTTAGACACCTGCTCTCGAGCTTTCCGTATGGGGCCTACTGGAACCATCCAATAGCACTCGACTTTCGTGCAGAAGGAAACCTTGAGGTTTGGAGTAGTTCACAAATCCCATCGTAGGCAAACCTTCCTGGCCTCATGAGGCCCCCACACCACTCAGGAAGAGGCCATGCTGGACAAAAACTCTAGCCTGAGGCACGTCTCATAGTTGAAATGACCTCAGTGCAGGAGATCTCGATTCAGCCTCTCAGAGTGGGCCTGCCGTGCCATCGGTCCCAAACCTCACGCTAGCTTGTGTTTTCAGACTTCCATCCTCACACTCCTGGCAAACAAGCCCTCCGGACTAGGAACTCCAGAACCACAACCCAGCCCAGGGTCTGCCCAAGGGAAGAAAAACGTTTCCCTGTGGGGCTCTCTCCAGAAAACCCCGATGAGGATCAACCTGCTCGGGCCTCGACCGGTACCCGAAATGGATAGGCTGCTCTGGGCACTCATGCTCTGTCTGACACAGCCTGAAGCCAGACGCCCAGACAGACAAGGAGACAGCTGGCCGCACACCCAGCACTTCGGACACGCCAGGGTCTTATGCCGTCACCTCTTCCTAACCTTGGTTTTCAGATATCTGAACCTAGACATTATATCAATTCTCCACACAGCTGGGTATCGCAAGCACAACACAGAACTCCTCCTTCCCTGTGGCTGTAAAGCTTGCTCTTGGCATGGAGTCACACCTTCAGGGTGGGAGAAACCTTCCTGGTCCCTGATGCCACGCCCAAACTTGAGTGCTGCTTGGGCACAAATTCACACTCTGACCCTCAGCATGAGCCCCATGTCAAAGAAAGGCCTGTCAGGGCCTGGGCCAAGAGCCCGAATATGGGGCTTGCCAAGCCCCTATGCACCCAATCCTCACCAGTGTTTGAGTTTTCCAGTCGCCCCGCCCGTACCTGGGGCTCTGCTCTGGAATCCCTTTCTTGGAGAGACACGTGAGCCAGACAACACTTTTCCACCTTTCCCACAAAATGACCCCAAACTCTTGGGAGCTGGGACAAATCCCCAGAGAGGGATACTCGTCCACAGTCCCTGAGGCCACCCCTCCAATCCACGGCTATCTCGGACACAACATCCAGAGACAAAAGCCTGAAGGAACGCCTCCCACTCGCCCTTGTTTCAGAGGCCCAGAGCTCCCTCTCGGGCTGTACATCCGGCCTGCCATACCCTAGGCGCCACTCATAAGCTGAGTTTGTGTTTTCAGACTTCTGTGCCCACAGCCTGGACCCACACAACCGCCAGGCTAGGGCCTCTGGAGCCACAGCGAAAGATTGTGCCTGCCCTCTCCAAGGAAATTGTGCCCAATCCAATGACCACAACCCTACAGGTTAGGGAAAAGCTCCAAGGCCCCTGAGGCCTCAATAGTGTAGGCCACCATGGACTAAGAGGGGCTCTCTGACACCAGCGGAGCAACTATCTCCACTTAGACTCTCAGACAGTGTCCCCAGAGACAGAAGGTTGAAATGGACAGGCCCCCAGGCCCTAATCTGAACCTTAGCTTTGGTTTCCATGTGTCCGTCCTCAGAGGTCTGTTTTCGTTGACCAGCACACGGGGCTTTTCTGAGGCACCAAACCAAACCTCTCTCGTCTCCACATGGGGAGCTTACTGACTGGGGATGTATCAAACCCTTCAGGTAGGAGAGTTCCGCAGGGCCACTGAACAACCAGCACATTCCAAGGTTTCCATGGACCCAAACGCACATTATGACGCATCCTCAGGAGAGGTCATTTCAACTCAGCCCCCTGGTTAGCGTGCCCCAGAGGCAGCAGATCAAACATATCTTGTGGCTAATGGCCAATGGGAATGCGAGCTATGCTGTACAGGGTTCCATCCTTCGAACCGTGCTCTCCAGTCCTTCCGTATGGTATGTCCTGGAGCCATGCAACAGGACTCGAATGTCCCACAGAAGGAAACCTGGTGGTTTGGGGCAACCTCCAAACTCAGCGTGGAAAAACTTCCTTGGCCTCATGAGGCCCCCGCTTCATGAAGGTGCCAACATGGACACATACTCCAGCCTCAGCCAACGTCTGATCCTCAGCCTGACTTCAGATGCAGGAGATTTTGATTCAGCCTCTGCCTAGTGGGCCTGCTCTGCCCTTGGCTCCAATCCTCACTTTAGCTTGTGTTCCTAGACTTCCGTCCTCACACTCCTGGCCCACAAACCCTCCCTACTGGGAATTCTGGGGCCACAATGAAGCACTCCGCCTGCCTCCCAGGAGAAAAACTTTGTCTATGGTGCTGCCCAGAAACCCCAAATGAGGATCAAACTGCTTGGCCCTCGGCAACACCCCAATTGCATAGGCTACCTTAAACACTGATGCTCTGTCGCAAATAGCCTGAGCCCAGACCTTCCAACAGACACCGACACAGCTGGCTGCACACCCAGCACATTGGACCCGCCACTGCCTTAGGCCACCATCCATTCCCAACCTGGGTTTTCAGTCATCAGAACCTAGACCTTATCTCCAATCCCTGCACAGGGGGGAACCTGATGCACAAGTCAGAACCCCTCCTTCCCCATGGCAAGAAACCTTGCTGCTGGCAGTGAGTCAAACCTTCAGTGTAGGAGAAAACGGCATGGCCCATGAGGCCACGCCCATGTGTGAGGGCCGCCTTGGGCACAAACACACATTGTGACCCTCAGCGTGAGTACCTTATTCAAGTAACGCCTCTCAGTGATTGGACCAAGAGCCCGCATATGTGGCTTGCCATGCCCATAGGCACGCAGGACTAACTAGATGGTGTGTATTCCAGTTGAGGGAACCCACTGCTGTGCTCTAGAGTCCCTCTCCTGGGGGGTCCCCTGTGGCAGAAAACAGTACTCTTCCCTTCCCACAGAATGAACCCAAACACTTGGGAGCTTGGACAATCCCCCGAGAGGAAGGCTCTTCCTCGGCCCCTGAAGCAACCCCTACCCTGAACGGCCACTGTGAACGCAACACCCAGAGACAAAAGCCTGAGCGACTGCCTCCCACTTGCCCTCCTTTGATATCCAGAGGATCTCCCCTCTCGGACTGGAGATCAGGCTTGCCATTACCTTGGCCCCTACCTGAGCCAAGTTTGCTTTTTCAGACATCTGTCCCCACAGCCCTGGCAAACACAGCCTCTAGGCTGGGTCCTCTGGAGCCATACCACAGGACCATGCCTGCTCTCTCCTGGGAAACTCTGTCCATTCCTTTGGCCACACACCTCCAGAATATGAGAATCCTCAAGGCCCCCGAGGACATACCATTACCGGGAGCCTCCCTGCACACACAGGGGCCTTCAGACACAAGCTGAGCTGCTACCTACATGAAGGCATGCACGCAGATGTCAACAGAGATAGAAGGTTGAGCCGGACAGGCACTCAGGCCCTAATCTCAACTCTTGCTTTGTTTTCCAGGTGTCACTCCTCATAGGCTTTGGTTCGAAGAACAGGATATGGGGCTTTCCTGAGGCACTGAACAGAACTTCTCTCGTCTCCACATGGGAAGCTTCCTTGTTGGAGCCGTGTCAAACACCTCAGGTTGGAGAATCCTGCAGAGTCCCTGAGCCACCTCCACATTCCAAGGTCTCCCAGGCCACCAAGCCACAGTAGGACTCATCTTCAGGAGAGTCCATTTCAACTCTCCCCTCTGGGTAGCTCACCCAGGAGCCCGCAGATTGAGCCTGCCTTGTCCTGACTAAAGATTGGGAATATGAGGTGGCGTTCCCAGGCATCCACGCTTAGACACCTGCTCTCGAGGCTTTCCGTATGGGGCCTCCTGGAACCATCCAATAGCGCTCGACTTTCGTGCAGAAGGAAACCTTGAGGTTTGGAGTAGTTCACAAATCCCATCGTAGGCAAACCTTCCTGGCCTCATGAGGCCCCCACACCATTCAGGAAGAGGCCATGCTGGACAAAAACTCTAGCCTGAGGCACGTCTCATAGTTGAAATGACCTCAGTGCAGGAGATCTCGATTCAGCCTCTCAGAGTGAGCCTGCCGTGCCATCGGTCCCAAACCTCACGCTAGCTTGTGTTTTCAGAATTCCTTCCTCACACTCCTGGCAAAAAAGCCCTCCGGACTAGGAACTCCAGAACCACAACCCAGCCCAGGGTCTGCCCAAGGGAAGAAAAACGTTTCCCTGTGGGGCTCTCTTCAGAAAACCCAGATGAGGTTCAACCTGCTCGGGCCTCGACGGTAGCCGAACTGGATAGGCTGCTCTGGGCACTCATGCTCTGTCTGACACAGCCTGAAGTCAGACGTCCAGACAGACATGGAGACAGCTGGCCGCACACCCAGCACTTCGGACACGCCATGGTCTTATGCCGTCACATCTTCCTAACCTTGGTTTTCAGTTATCTGAACCTAGACATTATATCTATTCTCCACACAGCTGGGTATCACAAGCACAACACAGAACTCCTCCCTCCCCGTGGCTGTAAAGCTTGCTCTTGGCATGGAGTCACACCTTCAGGGTGGGAGAAACCTTCCTGGTCCCTGATGCCTCGCCCAAACTTGAGTGCTGCTTGGGCACAAATTCACACTCTGAACCTCAGCATGAGCCCCATGTCAAAGAAAGGCCAGTCAGGGCCTGGGCCAAGAGCCCGCATATGGGGCTTTCCAAGCCACTATGCACCCAATCCTCAAGAGTGTTTGAGTATTCCAGTCGCCCCGCCCGTACCTGGGGCTCTGCTCTGGAATCCCTTTCTTGGAGAGACACGTGAGCCAGACAACACGACTCCACCCTTCCCACAAAATGACCCCAAACTCTTGGGAGCTGGGACAAATCCCCAGAGAGGGATACTCGTTCACAGTCCCTGAGGCCACCCCTCCAATCCACGGCTATCTCGGACACAACATCCAGAGACAAAAGCCTGAAGGAACGCCTCCCACTCGCCCTTGTTTCAGAGGCCCAGGAGCTCCCTCTCGGGCTGTACATCCGGCCTGCCATACCCTAGGCGCCACTCATAAGCTGAATTTGTGTTTACAGACTTCTGTGCCCTCAGCCTGGACCCACAAAACCGCCAGGCTAGGGCCTCTGGAGCCACAGCGAAAGATTGTGCCTGCCCTCTCCAAGGAAATTGTGCCCAATCCATTGACCACAACCCTACAGGTTAGGGAAAAGCTCCAAGGCCCCTGAGGCCATCATAGTGTAGACCACCCTGGACTAAGAGGGGCTCTCTGACACCAGCGGAGCAACTATCTCCACTTAGACTCTCAGACAGTGTCCCCAGAGACAGAAGGTTGAAACTGACAGGCCCCCAGGCCCTAATCTGAACCTTAGCTTTGGTTTCCATGTGTCCGTCCTCAGAGGTCTGTTTTCGTAGACCAGCACACGGGGCTTTTCTGAGGCACCAAACCAAACCTCTCTCGTCTCCACATGAGGAGCTTACTTACTGGGGATGTATCAAACCCTTCAGGTAGGAGAGTTCCGCAGGGCCACTGAACAACCAGCACATTCCAAGGTTTCCATGGACCCAAACGCACATTATGACGCATCCTCAGGAGAGGCCATTTCAACTCAGCCCCCTGGTTAGCGTGCCCCAGAGGCAGCAGATCAAACATATCTTGTGGCTAATGGAAAATGGGAATGCGAGGCATGCTGTACAGGGATCCATCCTCGAACCGTGCTCTCCAGTCCTTCCGTATGGTATGTCCTGGAGCCATGCAACAGGACACGAATGTCTAACAGAAAGAAAACCTGGTGGTTTGGGGCAACCTCCAAACTCAGCGTGGGAAAACTTCCTTGGCCTCATGAGGCCCCCGCTTCATGAAGGTGCCATCATGGACACATACTCCAGCCTCAGCCAACGTCTGATCCTCAGCCTGACTTCAGATGCAGGAGATTTTGATTCAGCCTCTGCCTAGTGGGCCTGCTCTGCCCTTGGGTCCAATCCTCACTTTAGCTTGTGTTCCTAGACTTCCCTCCTCACACTCCTGGCCCACAAACACTCCCTACTGGGAATTCTGGGGCCACAATGAAGCACTCCGCCTGCCTCCCAGGAGAAAAACTTTGTCTATGGTGCTGCCCAGAAACCCCAAATGAGGATCAAACTGCTTGGCCCTCGGCAACACCCCAATTGCATAGGCTACCTTAAACACTGATGCTCTGTCGCAAATAGCCTGAGCCCAGACCTTCCAACAGACACCGACACAGCTGGCTGCACACCCAGCACATTGGACCCGCCACTGCCTTGGCCACCATCCATTCCCAACATGGGTTTTCAGTCATCAGAACCTAGACCTTATCTCCAATCCCTGCACAGGGGGGAACCTGATGCACATGTCAGAACCCCTCCTTCCCCATGGCAAGAATCCTTGCTGATGGCAGTGAGTCAAACCTTCAGTGTAAGAGAAAACAGCATGGCCCATGAGGCCACGCCCATGTGTGAGGGCCGCCTTGGCCACAAACACACATTGTGACCCTCAGCGTGAGTACCTTATTCAAGTAACGCCTCTTAGTGATTGGACCAAGAGCCCGCATATGTGGCTTGCTATGCCCATAGGCACGCAGGACTAACTAGATGGTGTGTATTCCAGTTGAGGAAACCCACTGCTGTGCTCAAGAGTCCCTCTCCTTGGGGGTCCCCTGTGGCAGAAAACAGTACTCTTCCCTTCCCACAGAATGAACCCAAACACTTGGGAGCTTGGACAATCCCCCGAGAGGAAGGCTCTTCCTCGGCCCCTGAAGCAACCCCTACCCTGAACGGGCACTGTGAACGCAACACCCAGAGACAAAAGCCTGAGCGACTGCCTCCCACTTGCCCTCCTTTGATATCCAGAGGATCTCCCCTCTCGGACTGGAGATCAGGCCTGCCATTACCTTGGCCCCTACCTGAGCCAAGTTTGCTTTTTCAGACATCTGTTTCCACAGCCCTGGCAAACACAGCCTCTAGGCTGGGTCCTCTGGAGCCATACCACAGGACCGTGCCTGCTCTCTCCTGGGAAACTCTGTCCATTCCTTTGGCCACACACCTCCAGAATATAAGAAACCTCAAGGCCCCCGAGGACATACCATTACCGGGAGCCTCCCTACACACACAGGGGCCTTCGGACACAAGCTGAGCTGCTACCTCAATGAAGGCTTGCACACAGATGTCAACAGAGATAGAAGGTTGAGCCGGACAGGCCCTTAGGCCCTAATCTCAACTCTTGCTTTGTTTTCCAGGTGTCACTCCTCAGAGGCTTTGGTTCGAAGAACAGGATATGGGGCTTTCCTGAGGCACTGAACAGAACTTCTCTCGTCTCCACATGGGAAGCTTCCTTGTTGGAGCCGTGTCAAACACCTCAGGTTGGAGAATCCTGCAGAGTCCCTGAGCCACCTCCACATTCCAAGGTCTCCCAGGCCACCAAGCCACAGTAGGACTCATCTTCAGGAGAGTCCATTTCAACTCTCCCCTCTGGGTAGCTCACCCAGGAGCCCGCAGATTGAGCCTGCCTTGTCCTGACTAAAGAGTGGGAATAAGAGGTGGCGTTCCCAGGCATCCATGCTTAGACACCTGCTCTCGAGGCTTTCCGTATGGGGCCTCCTGGAACCATCCAATAGCACTCGACTTTCGTGCAGAAGGAAACCTTGAGGTTTGGAGTAGTTCACAAATCCCATCGTAGGCAAACCTTCCTGGCCTCATGAGGCCCCCACACCATTCAGCAAGAGGCCATGCTGGACAAAAACTCTAGCCTGAGGCACGTCTCATAGTTGAAATGACCTCAGTGCAGGAGATCTCGATTCAGCCTCTCAGAGTGGGCCTGCCGTGCCATCGGTCCCAAACCTCACGCTAGCTTGTGTTTTCAGACTTCCTTCCTCACACTCCTGGCAAAAAAGCCCTCCGGACTAGGAACTCCAGAACCACAACCCAGCCCAGGGTCTGCCCAAGGGAAGAAAAACGTTTCCCTGTGGGGCTCTCTTCAGAAAACCCAGATGAGGATCAACCTGCTCGGGCCTCGACGGTAGCCGAACTGGATACGCTGCTCTGGGCACTCATGCTCTGTCTGACACAGCCTGAAGTCAGACGTCCAGACAGACATGGAGACAGCTGGCCGCACACACAGAACTTCGGACACGCCATGGTCTTATGCCGTCACCTCTTCCTAACCTTGGTTTTCAGATATCTGAACCTAGACATTATATCAATTCTCCACACAGCTGGATATCGCAAGCACAACACAGAACTCCTCCTTCCCCGTGGCTGTAAAGCTTGCTCTTGGCATGGAGTCACACCTTCAGGGTGGGAGAAACCTTCCTGGTCCCTGATGCCACGCCCAAACTTGAGTGCTGCTTGGGCACAAATTCACACTCTGACCCTCAGCATGAGCCCCTTGTCAAAGAAAGGCCTGTCAGGGCCTGGGCCAAGAGCCCGCATATGGGGCTTTCCAAGCCACTATGCTCCCAATCCTCACCAGTGTTTGAGTTTTCCAGTCCCCCGCCCGTACCTGGGGCTCTGCTCTGGAATCCCTTTCTTGGAGAGACACATGAGCCAGACAACACGACTCCACCCTTCCCACAAAATGACCCCAAACTCTTGGGAGCTGGGACAAATCCCCAGAGAGGGATACTCGTTCACAGTCCCTGAGGCCACCCCTCCAATCCACGGCTATCTCGGACACAACATCCAGAGACAAAAGCCTGAAGGAACGCCTCCCACTCGCCCTTGTTTCAGAGGCCCAGGAGCTCCCTCTCGGGCTGTACATTCCGCCTGCCATACCCTAGGCGCCACTCATAAGCTGAATTTGTGTTTTCAGACTTCTGTACCCTCAGCCTGGACCCACACAACCGCCAGGCTTGGGCCTCTGGAGCCACAGCGAAAGATTGTGCCTGCCCTCTCCAAGGAAATTGTGCCCAATCCATTGACCACAACCCTACACGTTAGGGAAAAGCACCAAGGCCCTTGAGGCCATCAATAGTGTAGGCCACCCTGGACTAAGAGGGGCTCTCTCACACCAGCGGAGCAACTATCTCCACTTAGATTTCAGACAGTGTCCCCAGAGACAGAAGGTTGAAATGGACAGGCCCCCAGGCCCTAATCTGAACCTTAGCTTTGGTTTCCATGTGTCCGTCCTCAGAGGTCTGTTTTCGTAGAGCAGCACACGGGCCTTTTCTGAGGCACCAAACCAATCCTCTCTCGTCTCCACATGGGGAGCTTACTGACTGGGGATGTATCAAACCCTTCAGGTAGGAGAGTTCCGCAGGGCCACTGAACAACCAGCACATTCCAAGGTTTCCATGGACCCAACGCACATTATGACGCATCCTCAGGAGAGGCCATTTCAACTCAGCCCCCTGGTTAGCGTGCCCCAGAGGCAACAGATCAAACATATATTGTGGCTAATGGTCAATGGGAATGTGAGGCATGCTGTACAGGGATCCATCCTCGAACCGTGCTCTCCAGTCCTTCCGTATGTTATGTCCTGGAGCCATGCAACAGTACACGAATATCTAACAGAAGTAAACCTGGTGGTTTGGGGCAACCTCCAAACTCAGCGTGGGAAAACTTCCTTGGCCTCATGAGGCCCCCGCTTCATGAAGGTGCCATCATGTACACATACTCCAGCCTCAGCCAACGTCTGATCCTCAGCCTGACTTCAGATGCAGGAGATTTTGATTCAGCCTCTGACTAGTGGGCCTGCTCTGCCCTTGGCTCCAATCCTCACTTTAGCTTGTGTTCCTAGACTTCCGTCCTCACACTCCTGGCCCACAAACCCTCCCTACTGGGAATTCTGGGGCCACAATGAAGCACTCCGCCTGCCTCCCAGGAGAAAAACTTTGTCTATGGTGCTGCCCAGAAACCCCAAATGAGGATCAAACTGCTTGGCCCTCGGCAACACCCCAATTGCATAGGCTACCTTAAACACTGATGCTCTGTTGCAAATAGCCTGAGCCCAGACCTTCCAACAGACACCGACACAGCTGGCTGCACACCCAGCACATTGGACCCGCCACTGCCTTAGGCCACCATCCATTCCCAACCTGGGTTTTCAGTCATCAGAACCTAGACCTTATCTCCAATCCCTGCACAGGGGGGAACCTGATGCACAAGTCAGAACCCCTCATTCCCCATGGCAAGAAACCTTGCTGCTGGCAGTGAGTCAAAACTTCAGTGTAGGAGAAAACGGCATGGCCCATGAGGCCACGCCCATGTGTGAGGGCCGCCTTGGGCACAAACACACATTGTGACCCTCAGCGTGAGTACCTTATTCAAGTAACGCCTCTCAGTGATTGGACCAAGAGCCCGCATATGTGGCTTGCCATGCCCATAGGCACGCAGGACTAACTAGATGGTGTGTATTCCAGTTGAGGGAACCCACTGCTGTGCTCTAGAGTCCCTCTCCTGGGGGGTCCCCTGTGGCAGAAAACAGTACTCTTCCCTTCCCACAGAATGAACACAAACACTTGGGAGCTTGGACAATCCCCCGAGAGGAAGGCTCTTCCTCGGCCCCTGAAGCAACCCCTACCCTGAACGGCCACTGTGAACGCAACACCCAGAGACAAAAGCCTGAGCGACTGCCTCCCACTTGCCCTCCTTTGACATCCAGAGGATCTCCCCTCTCGGACTGGAGATCAGGCCTGCCATTACCTTGGCCCCTACCTGAGCCAAGTTTGCTTTTTCAGACATCTGTCCCCACAGCCCTGGCAAACACAGCCTCTAGGCTGGGTCCTCTGGAGCCATACCACAGGACCATGCCTGCTCTCTCCTGGGAAACTCTGTCCATTCCTTTGGCCACACACCTCCAGAATATGAGAAACCTCAAGGCCCCCGAGGACATACCATTACCGGGAGCCTCCCTGCACACACAGGGGCCTTCGGACACAAGCTGAGCTGCTACCTCAATGAAGGCTTGCACACAGATGTCAACAGAGATAGAAGGTTGAGCCGTACAGGCCCTTAGGCTCTAATCTCAACTCTTGCTTTGTTTTCCAGGTGTCACTCCTCAGAGGCTTTGGTTCGAAGAACAGGATATGGGGCATTCCTGAGGCACTGAACAGAACTTCTCTCGTCTCCACATGGGAAGCTTCCTTGTTGGAGCCGTGTCAAACACCTCAGGTTGGAGAATCCTGCAGAGTCCCTGAGCCACCTCCACATTCCAAGGTCTCCCAGGCCACCAAGCCACAGTAGGACTCATCTTCAGGAGAGTCCATTTCAACTCTCCCCTCTGGGTAGCTCACCCAGGAGCCCGCAGATTGAGCCTGCCTTGTCCTGACTAAAGAGTGGGAATATGAGGTGGCGATCCCAGGCATCCATGCTTAGACACCTGTTCTCGAGTCTTTCCGTATGGGGCCTCAGGAACCATCCAATAGGACTCGACTGTCGTGCAAAAGGAAAACTTGAGGTTTGGAGTAGTTCACAAATCCCATCGTAGGCAAACACCCCTGGCCTCATGAAGTAGCCACACCCTTCAGGAAGAGGCCATGCTGGACAAAAACTCTAGCCTGAGGCACGTCTCATAGTTGACATGACCTCAGTGCAGTAGATCTCAATTCAGCCTCTGCAGAGTGGGACTGCCGTGCCCTCGGTCCCAAACATCACGCTAGATTTTCTTTTCAGACTTCCTTCCTCACACTCCTGGCAAACAAGCCCTCCGGACTAGGATCTCCAGAACCACAACACAGCCCAGGGTCTGCCCAACGGAAGAAAATCGTTTCCCTGTGGGGCTCTCCAGAAAACCCAGATGAGGATCAACCTGTTCGGGCCTCGACGGTACCCGAAATGGATAGGCTGCTCTGGGCACTCATGTTCTGTCTGACACATCCTGAAGCCAGACGTCCAGACAGACAAGGAGAAAGCTGGCTGCACACCCAGCACTTCGGACACGCCATGGTCTTGTGCCGTCACCTCTTCCTAATCTTGGTTTTCAGATATCTGAACCTAGATATTATATCAATTCTCCACACAGCTGGGTATCGCAAGCATAAAACAGAACTCCTCCTTTCCCATGGCTGTAAAGCTTGCTCTTGGCATGGAGTCACACCTTCAGGGTGGAAGAAACCTTCATGCCCCTGATGCCACGCCCAAACTTGAGTGCTGCTTGGGCACAAATTCACACTCTGACCCTCAGCATGAGCCCCATGTCAAAGAAAGGCCTGTCAGGGCCAGGGCCAAGAGCCCGCATATGGGGCTTGCCAAGCCCCTATGCACCCAATCCTCACCAGTGTTTGAGTTTTCCAGTCGCCCCACCCGTACCTGGGGCTCTGCTCTGGAATCCCTTTCTTGGAGAGACACATGAGCCAAACAACAGGACTCAACCCTTCCCAAAAAATGACCCCAAATTCTTGGGAGCTGGGACAAATCCCCAGAGAGGGATACTCATCCACAGTCCCTGAGGCCACCCCTCCAATCGCGGCTATCCCGGACACAACATCCAGAGACAAAAGCCTGAGGGAACGCCTCCCACTCGCCCTTGTTTCAGAGGACGAGCAGCTCCCTCTCGGGCTGTACATCCGGCCTGCCATACCCTAGGCACCACTCATAAGCTGAGTTTGTGTTTTCAGACTTCTGTGTCCACAGCCTGGACCCACACAACCTCGAGGCTAGGGCCTCTAGCCACAGCGATAGATTGTGCCTGCCTCTCCTAGGAAAGTGTGCCCAATCCATTCACCACAACCCTACACCTTAGGGAAAAGCTCCAAGGCCCCTGAGGCCACCCAAATTATATAGTCTAACCTGGACACTAATGCACTGTCTGACACAACCTGAGCCAGACCTCCTGACCAACACCCAGGCAGCTGACCGCACACTGAGCATATCAGACCCGCCATGGCCTTAGGTCGTCATCTCTTCCCAACTTCGGTTTTTCAGGCTTCAGACCAGGACCTTATCTTCAACCACTGCCCAGGGTTGAAAATGATGCAGACATCAGAACACCTTCCCCATGGCAAGAGACCTTGTGATTGGCATGTTGTACAAAGTCAGTGTAGTTGAAACCAGTGTGGCCCATGTGGCCCCGCTCTTGCTCACAGGCCACATTGGTCACTAACACACATTGTGACACTCAGCATGAGCCCAGTCCTCAAGTATGGCCTCTCAGGGGCTGGATGAAGAGACAGCATATTGGGCCTGCCATGCCCATAGGCCCCAATTTTTAACGATAGTTTGGGTTGTCCCTTCACTCTTCCCCAGGGCTGTGCTTTGTAATTACTCTTTGGTTGGGTCACCTGAGGTAACAAATGTGAAAGGCGACCTCCCATTCCACAGATTGACGAAAAAGAATTGGGACTGGGACAAATCCACAGAGAGGAAGATTCGTCCATGGCCCATGAGGCCTCCCCACATCCATGGCCATCGTTGATTCACAATCCAGAGACAAAAGCCTGAGCAAGTGCCTCAGACTCGCTCTTTCGTCATATCCTGAAGAGTTCTCCTCATGGTCTGTAGATTGGGCCTGCCATACCTACGTCCCAAAACCTGAGCTGAGTTTGTATTTTCAGACTTCTGTCCTCAAAGTCCTGGGCAACACACCCTCCTGGCTGGGGCCCCTGGAGCCACACATTAGGACTGTGCCTACCCAATTCATGAGAATTCTGCCCATTCCATTGTCCAAAATCGTACAAATTAGGAGAACCCTCCAAAGTCCCCGAGGCCATCCCAATAGTGTAGATCTCCGGGGACAAACAAGGGCGGTCTAACACCACGTGAGCATCTACCCCCACTCATTCCATAGATGGATATCTCCAGAGAAGAAGATGGAACCAGACAGGGCCCTAGGCCATAATCGGATCCATTGCTTTGGTACAGGTGTGTCTCCTCAAAAGCCTGGATTCCAATACCAGCATAAGTGATTTCCTGAGGCACCCATCAGAACAAATCTCGTCTCCACAGGGAAACTTGTGCATGGGAGCTATGTCAAAAGCTTAGGAGAAACTTCAGGGTCCCGGTGCCACCCCCCATTTTAAGGCCCTCATGGACACAAACACATATTAGGCCCCATCCTCGGGAAAGTCCATTTCAACTCAGCCACCCCGGTTGTTCTCCCAGAGCCATCCGGCCTCAACTGTCTTGTTGCTAGGAGACAATTGGAATGCGAGGCGGGCTTCCCTGGCATTCATCTTTCAACGGTGCTCTGGAGTCATTCCATATGGGATTTCCTGGAGCTGCCCAACAGGTCTCAATTGTCCTGCAGAAGGAATCCTTGAAGGGGGCATCCCACAACTCCCAACGTGGGAAAACCTCCATAGCCTTGAGATTCTGCTCCGTTCATGAAGGGGCAGTCATGCACAGAAACTCCAACCTGAGCCAACGTCTGATCCTCACCGTGACTTCAGATGCTTGAGATATTGGTTCACTCTGCAGGGGGTACATGCTGTGCCCTCTGCCTGAAGCCCAAGTTTAGCTTGTGTTCTCAGACTTCTTTACTCACACTCCTGGCCCAGAAGCCCTCAAGTTTGGCAATTCCGGACTCACAATGCAGCACTCTGCCTGCCATCTATAAAAAATATCTTGCCTAAGAGCAGCCCAGGCACATCAAATGAGGATAAACCTACACGGCACTCGACTGTACCCAAATCATATAGTCAAACCTGGGCACTAATGCACTGTCTGACACAACCTGAGCCAGAACCTCCTGACCAACACCCAGGCAGCTGACCGCCCACTGATCATATCAGACACGCCATGGCCTTATGTCGTCATCTCTTCCCAACTTCGGTTTTTCAGGCTTCAGAACCTAGACCTTATCTCCAACAACTGCCCAGGGTTGAAAATGATGCAGACATCAGAACACCTTCCTCATGGCAAGAGACTTTGTGATTGGCATGTTGTCCAAAGTCCAGTGTAGTTGAAACCAGTGTGGCCCATGAGGCCCCGCCCATGCTCGCGGGCCACATTGGTCACAAACACACATTGTGACCCTCAGCCTGTGCCCAGTCCTCAAGTAAGGCCTCTCAGTGGTTGGATGAAGAGACAGCATATTGGGCCTGCCATGCCCCTAGGTCCCAATTTTTAACGATAGTTTGGGTTGTCCCTTCACTCTTCCCCAGGGCTGTGCTTTGTAATTACTCTTTGGTTGGGTCACCTGAGGTAACAAATGTGAAAGGCGACCTCCCATTCCACAGATTGACGAAAAAGAATTGGGACTGGGACAAATCCACAGAGAGGAAGATTGGTCCATGGCCCATGAGGCCTCCCCACATCCATGGCCATCGTTGATTCACAATCCAGAGACAAAAGCCTGAGCAAGTGCCCCAGACTCGCTCTTTCTTCATATCCTGAAGAGTTCTCCTCATGGTCTGTAGATTGGGCCTGCCATACCTACGTCCCAAAACCTGAGCTGAGTTTGTATTTTTAGATCTGTCCTCAAAGTCCTGGGCAACACACCCTCCTGGCTTGGGCCCCTGGAGCCACACATTAGGATGTGCCTACCCAATCCATAGGAATTCTGCCCATTCCATTGTCCAAAATCGTAAAATTAGGAGAAACCTCCAAAGTCCCCGAGGCCATCCCAATAGTGTAGATCTCCGGGGACAAACAAGGGCGGTCTAACACACGTGAGCATCTACCCCCACTCATTCCATAGATGGATATCTCCAGAGAAGAAGATGGAACCAGACAGGACCCTAGGCCATTATCAGATCCATTGCTTTGGTACAGGCGTGTCTCCTCAAAAGCCTGGATTCCAATACCAGCATAAGTGATTTCCTGAGGCACCCATCAGAACAAATCTCGTCTCCACAGGGAAACTTGTGCATGTGAGCTATGTCAAAAGCTTAGGAGAAACTTCAGTGTCTCAGTGCCACCGCCCCATTCCAAGGCCCTCATGGACACAAACACACATTAGGCCCCAACCTCGGGAAAGTCCATTTCAACACAGCCGCCCCGATTGCTCCCGCAGAGCCATCAAAACTCAACTGTCTTGTTGCTAGGAGAAAATTGGAATGCGAGGCGGGATTCCCTGGCATCGATCCTTGAACGGTGCTCTGGAGTCATTCCATATGGGATGTCCTGGAGCTGACCAACAGGTCTCAATTGTCCCACAGAAGGAATCCTTGAAGGGGGCATCCCACAACTCCCAACGTGGGAAAACCTCCATGGCCTTGAGATTCTGCTCTGTTCATGAAGGGGCAGTCATGCACAGAAACTCCAACCTGAGCCAACGTCAGACCTCGCCGTGACTTCAGATGCATGAAATATTGGTTCAGATCTGCAGGAGGTACCTGCCGTGCCCTCGGCCTGAAGCCCAAGTCTAGCTTGTGTTCTCAGACTTCTGTCCTCACACTCCTGGCCCAGAAGCCCTCAAGTTTGGCAATTCTGGAACCAAAGTGCAGCACTCTGCCTGCCCTCTAGAAAAAATATCTTGCCTATTGAGCTCCCCAGGCACCTCAAATGAGGATAAACCTATACGGCACTCGACTGTACCCAAATCATATAGTCTAACCTGGGACTAATGCACTGACTGACACAACCTGAGCCCGAACCTCCTGACCAACACCCAGGCAGCTGACCGCACACTGAGCATATCAGACCCGCCATGGCCTTAGGTCGTCATCTCTTCCCAACTTCGGTTTTTCAGGCTTCAGAACCTAGACCTTATCTCCAACCACTGCCCAGGGTTGAAAATGATGCAGATATCAGAACACATTCCCCATGGCCAGAGACCTTGTGTTTGGCAGGTTGTCCAAAGTCCAGTGTAGTTGAAACCAGTGTGGCCCATGAGGCCCCGCCCATGCTCGCGGGCCACATTGGTCACAAACACACATTGTGACCCTCAGCATGAGCCCAGTCCTCAAGTAAGGCCTCTCAGTGGCTGGATGAAGAGACAGCATATTGGGCCTGCCATGCACCTAGGCCCCAATTTTTAACCATAGTTTGGGTTGTCCCTTCACTCTTCCCCAGGGCTCTGCTTTGGAATTCCTATTTTGTTCGGACACCTGAGGTAATAAACCTGAAAGGAGACCTCCCATCCGACAATTGAAGAAAAACTATTGGGACCGGGCCAAATCCACAGAGACGAAGATTCGTCCATATCCCATGAGGCCTCCCCACATTCTACAGCCATTGTTGATACAAAATCCAGAGACAAAAGCCTGAGCAAGTGCCTCAGACTCGCTCTTTCTTCATATCCTGAGGGGTACTTCTCATGGTTTGTAGATTGGGCCTCCCATACCTACGTCCCAAAACCTTAGCTGAGTTTGTGTTTTCAGACTTCTGTCCTCAAAGTCCTGGGCCGCACACCCTCCAGGCTGGGGCCCCTGGAGCCACACATTAGGACTGTGCCTACCCAATCCATGGGAATTCTGCCCATTCCATTGTCCAAAATCTCACCAATTAAGAAAACTCTCCAAAGTCCCCGAGGCCATCCCAATAGTGTAGGTCTCCAGGGACAAACAAGGGCGGTGTGACACCAGGTGAGCATCTCCCTCCACTCATTCCATAGATGGATATCACCAGAGAAGAAGATTGAACCAGACAGGACCCTAGGCCATAATCAGATCCATTGTTTTGGTTTACAGGCATGTCTCCTCAAAAGCCTGGATTCCAATACCAGCATAGGGGGTTTCCTGAGGCAACCCTCAGAACAAATCTCATCTCCACAAGGAAACTTGTGCATGGGAGGTATGTCAAAAGCTTAGGAGAATACTTCAGGGTCCCAGGGCCAACGCCCAATTCCAAGGCCCTCATGGACACAAACACACAATGGGCCCGATCCTAAAAGTCCATTTCAACTCAGCCACGCCGGTTGCTCCCGCAGAGCTATCCGATCTCAACTGTCTTGTTGCTAGGAGACATTTGGAATGCGAGGCCTGCTTCCCAGGCATCCACCCCGAACGGTGCTCTGGAGTCCTTCCATATGGGATATCCTGGAGCTGCCCAACAGGTCTCAATTGTCCCGCAGAAGGAATCCTTGCAGGGGGCATCCCACAACTCCCAACGTGGGAAAACCTCCATGGCCTTGAGATTCCGCTCCGTTCATGAAGGGGCAGTCATGCACAGAAACTCCAACCCGAGCCAACGTCTGATCCTCGCCGTGACTTCAGAAGCATGAGATATTCGTTCAGATCTGCAGGGGGTACCAGCCGTGCCCTCGGCCTGAAGCCCAAGTCTAGCTTCTGTTCTCAGACTTGTCCTCACACTCCTGGTCCAGAATCCCTCATGTTTGGCAATACCGGACCCACAATGCAGCACTCTGCCTGCCTCTAGAAAAAATATATTGCCTAATGAGTAGCCCAGGCACCTCGAATGAGGATAAACCTACACGGCTCTCGACTGTACCTGAATTATATAGTCTAACCTGGGTACTAATTCACTGTCTGACACAACCTGAACCCGAACCTCCGGACCAACACCCAGGCAGCTGACCGCACACTGAGCACATCAGACCCGCCATGGCCTTAGGTCGTCATCTCTTCCCAACTGCGGTTTTCAGGCTTCAGAACGTAGACCTTATCTCCAAACACTGCCCAGGGTTGAAAATGATGCAGAAATCAGAGCTCCTTCCCCATGGCAAGAGACCTTGTGATTGGCATGTTATCCAAAGTTCAGTGTAGTTGAAACCAGTGTGGCCCATGAGGCCCCGCCCATGCTCGCGGGCCACATTGGTCCTAAACACACATGCTGACCCTCAGCCTGTGCCCAGTCTTTAAGTAAGGCCATTCAGTGGCTGGATGAAGAGACAGCATATTGGGCCTGCCATGCCCCTAGGCCCCAATTTATAACCATAGTTTGGGTTGTCCCTTCACTCTTCCCCAGGGCTATGCTTTGGAATTCCTCTTTGGTTGGGACACCTGAGGTAACAAACCTGAGAGGAGACCTCCCATCCCACAGATTGACAGAAAGAAATTGGGACCGGGCCAAATCCACAGAGAGGAAGATTCGTCCATGGCCCATGAGGCCTCCCCACGTTCCACGCCCATCTTTGATACAAAATCCAGAGACAAAAGCCTGAGCAAGCGCCTCAGACTCCCTCTTTCTTCATATCCTGAAGAGTCCTTCTCATGGTTTGTAGATTGGCCCTGCCATACCTACGTTCCCAACCTAAGCTGAGTTTGTGTTTTCAGACTTCTGTCCTCAGATTCCTGGGCCACACACCCTCCAGGCTGGGGCCCCTGGAGCCACACATTAGGACTGTGCCTACCCAATCCATGGGCATTCTGCCCATTCCATTATCCAAAATCGTACAAATTAGGAGAACTCTCCAAAGTCCCCGAGGCCATCCCAATAGTGTAGGTCTCCGGGGACAAACAAGGGCGGTCTGACACCAGCTGAGCATCTACCTCCACTCATATCATAAATGGATGTCCCCAGAGAAGAAGATGGAACCAGACAGGACCCTAGGCCATATTCGGATCCATTGCTTTGGTTTACAGACATGTCTCCTCAAAAGCCTTGATTCCAAGACCAGCATAGGGGTTTTTTTGAGGCACCCATCAGAACAAATCTCGTTTCCACAAGGAAACTTGTGCATGGGACCTATGTCAAAAGCTTAGGAGAATACTTCAGGGTCCCGGTGTCACCGCCCCATTCCAAGGCCCTCATGGACACAAACACATATTAGGCCCCAACCTCGGGAAAGTCCATTTCAACACAGCCGCCCCGATTGCTCCCGCAGAGCCATCAAAACTCAACTGTCTTGTTGCTGGGAGAAAATTGGAATGCGAGGCGGGATTCCCTGGCATCGATCCTCGAACAGTGCTCTGGAGTCATTCCATATGGGATGTCCTGGAGCTGACCAACAGGTCTCAATTGTCCCGCAGAAGGAATCCTTGAAGGGGGCATCCCACAACTCCCAACGTGGGAAAACCTCCATGGCCTTGAGATTCCGCTCCGTTCATGAAGGGGCAGTCATGCACAGAAACTCCAACCTGAGCCAACATCTAATCCTCACCGTGATTTCAGATGCTTGAGATATTGGTTCACTCTGCAGGGGGTACATGCTGTGCCCTCGGCCTGAAGCCCAAGTTTAGCTTGTTTTCTCAGACTTCTGTACTCACACTCCTGGCCCAGAAGCCCTCAAGTTTGGCAATTCCGGACTCACAATGCAGCACTCTGCCTGCCATCTATAAAAAATATCTTGCCTAAGAGCAGCCCAGGCACCTCAAATGAGGATAAACCTACACGGCACTCGACTGTACCCAAATCATATAGTCAAACCTGGGCACTAATGCACTGTCTGACACAACCTGAGCCAGAACCTCCTGACCAACACCCAGGCAGCTGACCGCACACTGAGCATATCAGACCCGCCATGGCCTTAGGTCGTCATCTCTTCCCAACTTCGGTTTTTCAGGCTTCAGAACCTAGACCTTATCTTTAACCACTGCCCAGGGTTGAAAATGATGCAGACATCAGAACACCTTCCTCATGGCAAGAGACCTTGTGATTGGCATGTTGTCCAAAGTCCAGTGTAGTTGAAACCAGTGTGGCCCATGAGGCCCCGCCCATGCTCGCGGGCCACATTGGTCACAAACACACATTGTGACCCTCAGCCTGTGCCCAGTCCTCAAGTAAGGCCTCTCAGTGGTTGGATGAAGAGACAGCATATTGGGCCTGCCATGCCCCTAGGTCCCAATTTTTAAACATAGTTTGGGTTGTCCCTTCACTCTTCCCCAGGGCTCTGCTTTGGAATTCCTCTTTGGTTGGGACACCTGAGGTAACAAACATGAGAGGAGATCTCCCATCCCACAGATTGACGGAAAGAAATTGGGACTGGGACAAATCCACAGAGAGGAAGATTCGTCCATGGCCCATGAGGCCTCCCCACGTTCCACGCCCATCTTTGATACAAAATCCAGAGACAAAAGCCTGAGCAAGTGCCTCAGACTCGATCTTTCTTCATATCCTGAAGAGTTCTTCTCATGGTTTGTAGATTGGACCTGACATACGTACTTCCCCAAACGTAAGCTGAGTTTCTGTTTTCAGACTTCTGTCCTCAAATTCCTGGGCCACACTCCCTCCGGACTGGGGCCCCTGGAGCCACACATTAGGACTGTGCCTACCCAATCCATGGGAACACTGCCCATTCCATTGTCCAAAATCGTACAAATTAGGAGAACCCTCCAAATTTCCCGAGGCCATCACAATAGTGTAGGTTTCCCGGTATAAACAAGGGCGGTCTGACACCAGCTGAGCATCAACCTCCACTCATACCATAGATGGATATCCCCAGAGAAGAAGATGGAACCATACAGGACCCTAGGCCATAATCGGATCCATTGCTTTGGTTTACAGGCATGTCTCCTCAAAAGCCTGGATTCCAGACCAGCATAGGGGATTTCCTGAGGCACCCATCAGAACAAATCTCGTCTCGACAAGGAAACTTGTGCATGGGACCTATGTCAAAAGCTTAGGAGAATACTTCAGGGTCCCGGTGCCACCGCCCCATTCCAATGCCCTCATGGAAACAAACACATATCAGGCCCCATTCTCGGGAAAGTCCATTTCAAGTAGCCAACCCGGTTGCTACCGCAGAGTCTTCAGATCTCAACTGTCTTGTTGCTAGGAGACAATTGGAATGCGAGGCCCACTACCCTGGCATCCATCCCCGAACGGTGCTCTGGAGTACTTCCATATGGCATATCCTGGAGCTGCCCAACAGGTCTCAATTGTCCCGCAGAAGGAATCCTTGAAGGGGGCATCCCACAACTCCCAACGTGGGAAAACCTCCATGGCCTTGAAATTCCGCTCCGTTCATAAAGGCGCAGTCATGCACAGAAACTCAAACCCGAGGCAAAGTCTGATCCTCGCCGTGACTTCAGATGCAAGAGATATTGTTTCAGATCTGCAGGCGGTACCTGCCGTGCCCTCGGCCTGAAGCCCAAGTCTAGCTTGTGTTCTCAGACTTCTGTCCTCATACTCCTGGCCCAGAAGCCCTCAAGTTTGGCAATTCCGGACCCACAATGCAGCACCCTGCCTCCCCTCTAGAAAAAATATCTTGCCTAATGATTTGCCCAGGCACTTCAAATGAGGATAAACTTAAACGGCACTCGACTGTACCTAAATTATATAGTCTAACCTGGGCACTAATGCACTGTCTGACACAACCTGAACCCGAACCTCCGGAGCAACACCCAGGCAGCTGACCGCACACTGAGCACATCAGACCCGCCATGGCTTTTGTCGTCATCTCTTCCCAACTGCGGTTTTCAGACTTCAGATCCTAGACCTTATATCCAACCACTGCCCAGGGTTGAAAATGATGCAGAAATCAGAGCTCCTACCCCATGGCAAGAGACCTTGTGATTGGCATATTGTCCTAAGTTCAGTGTAGTTGAAACCAGTATGGCCCATGAGGCCCCGCCCATGCTCGCGGCCACATTGGTCACAAACACACATTGTGACTCTCAGGCTGTGCCCAGTCCTTAAGTAAGGCCACTCAGTGGCTGGATGAAGAGACAGCATATTGGGCCTGCCATGCCCCTAGGCCCCAATTTATAACCATCGTTTGGGTTGTCCCTTCACTCTTCCCCAGGGCTCTGCTTTGGAATTCCTCTTTGGTTGGGACACCTGAATTAACAAACCTGAGAGGATACCTCCCATTCCACAAATTGATGGAAAGAAATTGGGACCGGGCCAAATCAACAGAGAGGAAGATTCATCCATGGCCCATGAGGCCTCCCCACATTCCACGCCCATCTTTGTTACAAAATCCAGAGACAAAAGCCTGAGCAAGCGCCTCAGACTCGCTCTTTCTTCATATCCTGAAGAGTTCTTCTCATGGTTTGTAGATTGGACCTGCCATACTTACGTCCCCAACCTAAGCTGAGTTTGTGTTTTCAGACTTCTGTCCTCAAATTTCTGGGCCACACATCCTCCAGGCTGGGGCCCCTGGAGCCACACATTAGGACTGTGCCTTCCCAATCAATGGGAATTCTGCCCATTCCATTGTTCAAAATCGTACAAATTAGAAGAACCCTCCAAAGTCCCCAAGGCCATGCCAATAGTGTAGGTCTCCCGGGACAAACAAGGGCGGTCTGACACCAGCTGAGCATCTACATCCACTCATACCATAAATGGATGTCCCCAGAGAAGAAGATGGAACCAGACAGGACCCTAGGCCATAATCGGATCCATTGCTTTGGTTTACAGGCATATCTCCTCAAGAGCCTGGATTCCAAGACCAGCATAGGGGGTTTCCTGAGGCACCCATCAGAACAAAACTCGTCTCCACGAGGAAACTTGTGCATGGGACCTATGTCAAAAGCTTAGGAGAATACTTCAGGGTCCCAGTGCCACCGCTCCATTCCAAGGTCCTCATGGCCACAAACACACATTAGGCCCCAACCTCGGGAAAGTCCATTTCAACACAGCCGCCCCGATTGCTCAGTCAGAGCCATAGGACTCAACTGTCTTGTTGCTAGGAGACAATTGGAATGCGAGGCTGGCTTCCCTGCATCAGTCCTCGAACGGTGCACTGCAGTCATTCCATATGGATTGTCCTGGAGCTGACCAACAGTGCTCAATTGTCCCGCAGAAGGAATCCTTGAAGGGGGATCCCACACTCCCAACGTTGGAAAACCTCCATGGCCTTGAGATTCCGCTCCGTTCATGGAGGGGCAGACATGCACAGAAACTCCAACCCGAGCCAACTTCTGATCCTCGTCGTGACTTCAGATACATGAGATATTGGTTCAGATCTGCAGGGGGTATTTGCCATACCCATTGCCCTACCCAAGGCCTGAAGCCCAAGTCTAGCTTGTGTTCTGAAACTTCTGTCCTCACACTCTTGGCCCAGAAGCCCTCAAGTTTGGCAATTCCGGACCCTCAATGCAGCAATATGCCTGCCCTCTGGGAAAAATATATTGCCTAATGATATTCCCAGGCACCTCAAATGAGGATAAACTTACACGGCACTCGACTGTACCTAAATTATATAGTCTAACCTGGGCAATAATGCACTGTCTGACACAACCTGAACCCGAAACTCTGGACCAACACCCAGGCAGCTGACCGCACACTGAGCACATGAGCCCCGACATGGCCTTAGATCGTCATCACTTCCCAACTGTGGTTTTCAGGCTTCAGAACCTAGACCTTATCTCCAACCATGGCCCAGGGTTGAAAATGATGCAGAAATCAGAGCTCCTTCCCCATGGCAAGAGACCTTGTGATTGGCATGTTATCCAAAGTTCAGTGTAGTTGAAACCAGTGTGGCCCATGAGGCCCCGCCCATGCTCGCGGGCCACATTGGTCACAAACACACATGCTGACCCTCAGCCTGTGCCCAGTCTTTAAGTAAGGCCACTCAGTGGCTGGATGAAGAGACAGCATATTGGGTCTGCCATGCCCCTAGGCCCCAATTTATAACCATCGTTTGGGTTGTCCCTTCACTCTTCCCCAGGGCTCTGCTTTGGAATTCCTCTTTGGTTGGGACACCTGAGGTAACAAACCTGAGAGGAGACCTCCCATCCCACAGATTGACGGAAAGAAATTGGGACAGGGTCAAATCCACAGAGAAGAAGATTCGTCCATGGCCCATGAGGCCTCCCCACGTTCCACGCCCATCTTTGATACAAAATCCAGAGACAAAATCCTGAGCACGTGCCTCAGACTCGCTCTTTCTTCATATCCTGAGGGGTACTTCTCATGGTTTGTAGATTGGGCCTCCCATACCTACGTCCCAAAACCTTAGCTGAGTTTGTGTTTTCAGACTTCTGTCCTCAAAGTCCTGGGCCGCACACCCTCCAGGCTGGGGCCCCTGGAGCCACACATTAGGACTGTGCCTACACAATCCATGGGAATTCTGCCCATTCCATTGTCCAAAATCTCACCAATTAAGAAAACTCTCCAAAGTCCCCGAGGCCATCCCAATAGTGTAGGTCTCCAGGGACAAACAAGGGCGGTGTGACACCAGGTGAGCATCTCCCTCCACTCATTCCATAGATGGATATCACCAGAGAAGAAGATTGAACCAGACAGGACCCTAGGCCATAATCGGATCCATTGTTTTGGTTTACAGGCATGTCTCCTCAAAAGCCTGGATTCCAATACCAGCATAGGGGGTTTCCTGAGGCACCCCTCAGAACAAATCTCATCTCCACAAGGAAACTTGTGCATGGGACGTATGTCAAAAGCTTAGGAGAATACTTCAGGGTCCCGGTGCCAACGCCCCATTTCAAGGCCCTCATGGACACAAACACACAATGGGCCCGATCCTAAAAGTCCATTTCAACTCAGCCACGCCGGTTGCTCCCGCAGAGCTATCCGATCTCAACTGTCTTGTTGCTAGGAGACATTTGGAATGCGAGGCCCGCTTCCCAGGCATCCACCCCGAACGGTGCTCTGGAGTCCTTCCATATGGGATATCCTGGAGCTGCCCAACAGGTCTCAATTGTCCCGCAGAAGGAATCCTTGAAGGGGGCATCCCACAACTCCCAACGTGGGAAAACCTCCATGGCCTTGAGATTCCGCTCCGTTCATGAAGGGGCAGTCATGCACAGAAACTCCAACCCGAGCCAACGTCTGATCCTCGCCGTGACTTCAGAAGCATGAGATATTCGTTCAGATCTGCAGGGGGTACCAGCCGTGCCCTCGGCCTGAAGCCCAAGTCTAGCTTCTGTTCTCAGACTTGTCCTCACACTCCTGGTCCAGAATCCCTCATGTTTGGCAATACCGGACCCACAATGCAGCACTCTGCCTGCCTCTAGAAAAAATATATTGCCTAATGAGTAGCCCAGGCACCTCAAATAAGGATAAACCTAAACGGCTCTCGACTGTACCTGAATTATATAGTCTAACCTGGGTACTAATTCACTGTCTGACACAACCTGAACCCGAACCTCCGGACCAACACCCAGGCAGCTGACCGCACACTGAGCACATCAGACCCGCCATGGCCTTAGGTCGTCATCTCTTCCCAACTGCGGTTTTCAGGCTTCAGAACGTAGACCTTATCTCCAAACACTGCCCAGGGTTGAAAATGATGCAGAAATCAGAGCTCCTTCCCCATGGCAAGAGACCTTGTGATTGGCATGTTATCCAAAGTTCAGTGTAGTTGAAACCAGTGTGGCCCATGAGGCCCCGCCCATGCTCGCGGGCCACATTGGTCCTAAACACACATGCTGACCCTCAGCCTGTGCCCAGTCTTTAAGTAAGGCCACTCAGTGGCTGGATGAAGAGACAGCATATTGGGTCTGCCATGCCCCTAGGCCCCAATTTATAACCATCGTTTGGGTTGTCCCTTCACTCTTCCCCAGGGCTCTGCTTTGGAATTCCTCTTTGGTTGGGACACCTGAGGTAACAAACCTGAGAGGAGACCTCCCATCCCACAGATTGACAGAAAGAAATTGGGACCGGGCCAAATCCACAGAGAGGAAGATTCGTCCATGGCCCATGAGGCCTCCCCACGTTCCACGCCCATCTTTGATACAAAATCCAGAGACAAAAGCCTGAGCAAGCGCCTCAGACTCCCTCTTTCTTCATATCCTGAAGAGTCCTTCTCATGGTTTGTAGATTGGCCCTGCCATACCTACGTTCCCAACCTAAGCTGAGTTTGTGTTTTCAGACTTCTGTCCTCAGATTCCTGGGCCACACACCCTCCAGGCTGGGGCCCCTGGAGCCACACATTAGGACTGTGCCTACCCAATCCATGGGCATTCTGCCCATTCCATTATCCAAAATCGTACAAATTAGGAGAACTCTCCAAAGTCCCCGAGGCCATCCCAATAGTGTAGGTCTCCGGGGACAAACAAGGGTGGTCTGACACCAGCTGAGCATCTACCTCCACTCATATCATAAATGGATGTCCCCAGAGAAGAAGATGGAACCAGACAGTACCCTAGGCCATATTCGGATCCATTGCTTTGGTTTACAGACATGTCTCCTCAAAAGCCTGGATTCCAAGACCAGCATAGGGGTTTTTTTGAGGCACCCATCAGAACAAATCTCGTTTCCACAAGGATACTTGTGCATGGGACCTATGTCAAAAGCTTAGGAGAATACTTCAGGGTCCCAGTGTCACCGCCCCATTCCAAGGCCCTCATGGACACAAACACACATTAGGCCCCAACCTCGGGAAAGTCCATTTCAACACAGCCGCCCCGATTGCTCCCGCAGAGCCATCAAAACTCAACTGTCTTGTTGCTGGGAGAAAATTGGAATGCGAGGCGGAATTCCCTGGCATCGATCCTCGAACGGTGCTCTGGAGTCATTCCATATGGGATGTCCTGGAGCTGACCAACAGGTCTCAATTGTCCGGCAGAAGGAATCCTTGAAGTGGGCATCCCACAACTCCCAACGTGGGAAAACCTCCATGGCCTTGAGATTCCGCTCTGTTCATGAAGGGGCAGTCATGCACAGAAACTCCAACCTGAGCCAACGTCAGACCTCGCCGTGACTTCAGATGCATGAAATATTGATTCAGATCTGCAGGAGGTACCTGTCGTGCCCTCGGCCTGAAGCCCAAGTCTAGCTTGTGTTATCAGACTTCTGTCCTCACACTCCTGGCCCAGAAGCCCTCAAGTTTGGCAATTCTGGAACCAAAGTGCAGCACTCTGCCTGCCCTCTAGAAAAAATATCTTGCCTATTGAGCTCCCCAGGCACCTCAAATGAGGATAAACCTATACGGCACTCGACTGTACCCAAATCATATAGTCTAACCTGGGACTAATGCACTGACTGACACAACCTGAGCCCGAACCTCCTGACCAACACCCAGGCAGCTGACCGCACACTGAGCATATCAGACCCGCCATGGCCTTAGGTCGTCATCTCTTCCCAACTTCGGTTTTTCAGGCTTCAGAACCTAGACCTTATCTCCAACCACTGCCCAGGGTTGAAAATGATGCAGATATCAGAACACATTCCCCATGGCCAGAGACCTTGTGTTTGGCAGGTTGTCCAAAGTCCAGTGTAGTTGAAACCAGTGTGGCCCATGAGGCCCCGCCCATGCTCGCGGGCCACATTGGTCACAAACACACATTGTGACCCTCAGCATGAGCCCAGTCCTCAAGTAAGGCCTCTCAGTGGCTGGATGAAGAGACAGCATATTGGGCCTGCCATGCACCTAGGCCCCAATTTTTAACCATAGTTTGGGTTGTCCCTTCACTCTTCCCCAGGGCTCTGCTTTGGAATTCCTATTTTGTTCGGACACCTGAGGTAATAAACCTGAAAGGAGACCTCCCATCCGACAATTGAAGAAAAACTATTGGGACCGGGCCAAATCCACAGAGACGAAGATTCGTCCATATCCCATGAGGCCTCCCCACATTCTACAGCCATTGTTGATACAAAATCCAGAGACAAAAGCCTGAGCAAGTGCCTCAGACTCGCTCTTTCTTCATATCCTGAGGGGTACTTCTCATGGTTTGTAGATTGGGCCTCCCATACCTACGTCCCAAAACCTTAGCTGAGTTTGTGTTTTCAGACTTCTGTCCTCAAAGTCCTGGGCCGCACACCCTCCAGGCTGGGGCCCCTGGAGCCACACATTAGGACTGTGCCTACCCAATCCATGGGAATTCTGCCCATTCCATTGTCCAAAATCTCACCAATTAAGAAAACTCTCCAAAGTCCCCGAGGCCATCCCAATAGTGTAGGTCTCCAGGGACAAACAAGGGCGGTGTGACACCAGGTGAGCATCTCCCTCCACTCATTCCATAGATGGATATCACCAGAGAAGAAGATTGAACCAGACAGGACCCTAGGCCATAATCAGATCCATTGTTTTGGTTTACAGGCATGTCTCCTCAAAAGCCTGGATTCCAATACCAGCATAGGGGGTTTCCTGAGGCAACCCTCAGAACAAATCTCATCTCCACAAGGAAACTTGTGCATGGGAGGTATGTCAAAAGCTTAGGAGAATACTTCAGGGTCCCAGGGCCAACGCCCAATTCCAAGGCCCTCATGGACACAAACACACAATGGGCCCGATCCTAAAAGTCCATTTCAACTCAGCCACGCCGGTTGCTCCCGCAGAGCTATCCGATCTCAACTGTCTTGTTGCTAGGAGACATTTGGAATGCGAGGCCTGCTTCCCAGGCATCCACCCCGAACGGTGCTCTGGAGTCCTTCCATATGGGATATCCTGGAGCTGCCCAACAGGTCTCAATTGTCCCGCAGAAGGAATCCTTGCAGGGGGCATCCCACAACTCCCAACGTGGGAAAACCTCCATGGCCTTGAGATTCCGCTCCGTTCATGAAGGGGCAGTCATGCACAGAAACTCCAACCCGAGCCAACGTCTGATCCTCGCCGTGACTTCAGAAGCATGAGATATTCGTTCAGATCTGCAGGGGGTACCAGCCGTGCCCTCGGCCTGAAGCCCAAGTCTAGCTTCTGTTCTCAGACTTGTCCTCACACTCCTGGTCCAGAATCCCTCATGTTTGGCAATACCGGACCCACAATGCAGCACTCTGCCTGCCTCTAGAAAAAATATATTGCCTAATGAGTAGCCCAGGCACCTCGAATGAGGATAAACCTACACGGCTCTCGACTGTACCTGAATTATATAGTCTAACCTGGGTACTAATTCACTGTCTGACACAACCTGAACCCGAACCTCCGGACCAACACCCAGGCAGCTGACCGCACACTGAGCACATCAGACCCGCCATGGCCTTAGGTCGTCATCTCTTCCCAACTGCGGTTTTCAGGCTTCAGAACGTAGACCTTATCTCCAAACACTGCCCAGGGTTGAAAATGATGCAGAAATCAGAGCTCCTTCCCCATGGCAAGAGACCTTGTGATTGGCATGTTATCCAAAGTTCAGTGTAGTTGAAACCAGTGTGGCCCATGAGGCCCCGCCCATGCTCGCGGGCCACATTGGTCCTAAACACACATGCTGACCCTCAGCCTGTGCCCAGTCTTTAAGTAAGGCCACTCAGTGGCTGGATGAAGAGACAGCATATTGGGCCTGCCATGCCCCTAGGCCCCAATTTATAACCATAGTTTGGGTTGTCCCTTCACTCTTCCCCAGGGCTATGCTTTGGAATTCCTCTTTGGTTGGGACACCTGAGGTAACAAACCTGAGAGGAGACCTCCCATCCCACAGATTGACAGAAAGAAATTGGGACCGGGCCAAATCCACAGAGAGGAAGATTCGTCCATGGCCCATGAGGCCTCCCCACGTTCCACGCCCATCTTTGATACAAAATCCAGAGACAAAAGCCTGAGCAAGCGCCTCAGACTCCCTCTTTCTTCATATCCTGAAGAGTCCTTCTCATGGTTTGTAGATTGGCCCTGCCATACCTACGTTCCCAACCTAAGCTGAGTTTGTGTTTTCAGACTTCTGTCCTCAGATTCCTGGGCCACACACCCTCCAGGCTGGGGCCCCTGGAGCCACACATTAGGACTGTGCCTACCCAATCCATGGGCATTCTGCCCATTCCATTATCCAAAATCGTACAAATTAGGAGAACTCTCCAAAGTCCCCGAGGCCATCCCAATAGTGTAGGTCTCCGGGGACAAACAAGGGCGGTCTGACACCAGCTGAGCATCTACCTCCACTCATATCATAAATGGATGTCCCCAGAGAAGAAGATGGAACCAGACAGGACCCTAGGCCATATTCGGATCCATTGCTTTGGTTTACAGACATGTCTCCTCAAAAGCCTTGATTCCAAGACCAGCATAGGGGTTTTTTTGAGGCACCCATCAGAACAAATCTCGTTTCCACAAGGAAACTTGTGCATGGGACCTATGTCAAAAGCTTAGGAGAATACTTCAGGGTCCCGGTGTCACCGCCCCATTCCAAGGCCCTCATGGACACAAACACATATTAGGCCCCAACCTCGGGAAAGTCCATTTCAACACAGCCGCCCCGATTGCTCCCGCAGAGCCATCAAAACTCAACTGTCTTGTTGCTGGGAGAAAATTGGAATGCGAGGCGGGATTCCCTGGCATCGATCCTCGAACAGTGCTCTGGAGTCATTCCATATGGGATGTCCTGGAGCTGACCAACAGGTCTCAATTGTCCCGCAGAAGGAATCCTTGAAGGGGGCATCCCACAACTCCCAACGTGGGAAAACCTCCATGGCCTTGAGATTCCGCTCCGTTCATGAAGGGGCAGTCATGCACAGAAACTCCAACCTGAGCCAACATCTAATCCTCACCGTGATTTCAGATGCTTGAGATATTGGTTCACTCTGCAGGGGGTACATGCTGTGCCCTCGGCCTGAAGCCCAAGTTTAGCTTGTTTTCTCAGACTTCTGTACTCACACTCCTGGCCCAGAAGCCCTCAAGTTTGGCAATTCCGGACTCACAATGCAGCACTCTGCCTGCCATCTATAAAAAATATCTTGCCTAAGAGCAGCCCAGGCACCTCAAATGAGGATAAACCTACACGGCACTCGACTGTACCCAAATCATATAGTCAAACCTGGGCACTAATGCACTGTCTGACACAACCTGAGCCAGAACCTCCTGACCAACACCCAGGCAGCTGACCGCACACTGAGCATATCAGACCCGCCATGGCCTTAGGTCGTCATCTCTTCCCAACTTCGGTTTTTCAGGCTTCAGAACCTAGACCTTATCTTTAACCACTGCCCAGGGTTGAAAATGATGCAGACATCAGAACACCTTCCTCATGGCAAGAGACCTTGTGATTGGCATGTTGTCCAAAGTCCAGTGTAGTTGAAACCAGTGTGGCCCATGAGGCCCCGCCCATGCTCGCGGGCCACATTGGTCACAAACACACATTGTGACCCTCAGCCTGTGCCCAGTCCTCAAGTAAGGCCTCTCAGTGGTTGGATGAAGAGACAGCATATTGGGCCTGCCATGCCCCTAGGTCCCAATTTTTAAACATAGTTTGGGTTGTCCCTTCACTCTTCCCCAGGGCTCTGCTTTGGAATTCCTCTTTGGTTGGGACACCTGAGGTAACAAACATGAGAGGAGATCTCCCATCCCACAGATTGACGGAAAGAAATTGGGACTGGGACAAATCCACAGAGAGGAAGATTCGTCCATGGCCCATGAGGCCTCCCCACGTTCCACGCCCATCTTTGATACAAAATCCAGAGACAAAAGCCTGAGCAAGTGCCTCAGACTCGATCTTTCTTCATATCCTGAAGAGTTCTTCTCATGGTTTGTAGATTGGACCTGACATACGTACTTCCCCAAACGTAAGCTGAGTTTCTGTTTTCAGACTTCTGTCCTCAAATTCCTGGGCCACACTCCCTCCGGACTGGGGCCCCTGGAGCCACACATTAGGACTGTGCCTACCCAATCCATGGGAACACTGCCCATTCCATTGTCCAAAATCGTACAAATTAGGAGAACCCTCCAAATTTCCCGAGGCCATCACAATAGTGTAGGTTTCCCGGTATAAACAAGGGCGGTCTGACACCAGCTGAGCATCAACCTCCACTCATACCATAGATGGATATCCCCAGAGAAGAAGATGGAACCATACAGGACCCTAGGCCATAATCGGATCCATTGCTTTGGTTTACAGGCATGTCTCCTCAAAAGCCTGGATTCCAGACCAGCATAGGGGATTTCCTGAGGCACCCATCAGAACAAATCTCGTCTCGACAAGGAAACTTGTGCATGGGACCTATGTCAAAAGCTTAGGAGAATACTTCAGGGTCCCGGTGCCACCGCCCCATTCCAATGCCCTCATGGAAACAAACACATATCAGGCCCCATTCTCGGGAAAGTCCATTTCAAGTAGCCAACCCGGTTGCTACCGCAGAGTCTTCAGATCTCAACTGTCTTGTTGCTAGGAGACAATTGGAATGCGAGGCCCACTACCCTGGCATCCATCCCCGAACGGTGCTCTGGAGTACTTCCATATGGCATATCCTGGAGCTGCCCAACAGGTCTCAATTGTCCCGCAGAAGGAATCCTTGAAGGGGGCATCCCACAACTCCCAACGTGGGAAAACCTCCATGGCCTTGAAATTCCGCTCCGTTCATAAAGGCGCAGTCATGCACAGAAACTCAAACCCGAGGCAAAGTCTGATCCTCGCCGTGACTTCAGATGCAAGAGATATTGTTTCAGATCTGCAGGCGGTACCTGCCGTGCCCTCGGCCTGAAGCCCAAGTCTAGCTTGTGTTCTCAGACTTCTGTCCTCATACTCCTGGCCCAGAAGCCCTCAAGTTTGGCAATTCCGGACCCACAATGCAGCACCCTGCCTCCCCTCTAGAAAAAATATCTTGCCTAATGATTTGCCCAGGCACTTCAAATGAGGATAAACTTAAACGGCACTCGACTGTACCTAAATTATATAGTCTAACCTGGGCACTAATGCACTGTCTGACACAACCTGAACCCGAACCTCCGGAGCAACACCCAGGCAGCTGACCGCACACTGAGCACATCAGACCCGCCATGGCTTTTGTCGTCATCTCTTCCCAACTGCGGTTTTCAGACTTCAGATCCTAGACCTTATATCCAACCACTGCCCAGGGTTGAAAATGATGCAGAAATCAGAGCTCCTACCCCATGGCAAGAGACCTTGTGATTGGCATATTGTCCTAAGTTCAGTGTAGTTGAAACCAGTATGGCCCATGAGGCCCCGCCCATGCTCGCGGCCACATTGGTCACAAACACACATTGTGACTCTCAGGCTGTGCCCAGTCCTTAAGTAAGGCCACTCAGTGGCTGGATGAAGAGACAGCATATTGGGCCTGCCATGCCCCTAGGCCCCAATTTATAACCATCGTTTGGGTTGTCCCTTCACTCTTCCCCAGGGCTCTGCTTTGGAATTCCTCTTTGGTTGGGACACCTGAATTAACAAACCTGAGAGGATACCTCCCATTCCACAAATTGATGGAAAGAAATTGGGACCGGGCCAAATCAACAGAGAGGAAGATTCATCCATGGCCCATGAGGCCTCCCCACATTCCACGCCCATCTTTGTTACAAAATCCAGAGACAAAAGCCTGAGCAAGCGCCTCAGACTCGCTCTTTCTTCATATCCTGAAGAGTTCTTCTCATGGTTTGTAGATTGGACCTGCCATACTTACGTCCCCAACCTAAGCTGAGTTTGTGTTTTCAGACTTCTGTCCTCAAATTTCTGGGCCACACATCCTCCAGGCTGGGGCCCCTGGAGCCACACATTAGGACTGTGCCTTCCCAATCAATGGGAATTCTGCCCATTCCATTGTTCAAAATCGTACAAATTAGAAGAACCCTCCAAAGTCCCCAAGGCCATGCCAATAGTGTAGGTCTCCCGGGACAAACAAGGGCGGTCTGACACCAGCTGAGCATCTACATCCACTCATACCATAAATGGATGTCCCCAGAGAAGAAGATGGAACCAGACAGGACCCTAGGCCATAATCGGATCCATTGCTTTGGTTTACAGGCATATCTCCTCAAGAGCCTGGATTCCAAGACCAGCATAGGGGGTTTCCTGAGGCACCCATCAGAACAAAACTCGTCTCCACGAGGAAACTTGTGCATGGGACCTATGTCAAAAGCTTAGGAGAATACTTCAGGGTCCCAGTGCCACCGCTCCATTCCAAGGTCCTCATGGCCACAAACACACATTAGGCCCCAACCTCGGGAAAGTCCATTTCAACACAGCCGCCCCGATTGCTCAGTCAGAGCCATAGGACTCAACTGTCTTGTTGCTAGGAGACAATTGGAATGCGAGGCTGGCTTCCCTGCATCAGTCCTCGAACGGTGCACTGCAGTCATTCCATATGGATTGTCCTGGAGCTGACCAACAGTGCTCAATTGTCCCGCAGAAGGAATCCTTGAAGGGGGATCCCACACTCCCAACGTTGGAAAACCTCCATGGCCTTGAGATTCCGCTCCGTTCATGGAGGGGCAGACATGCACAGAAACTCCAACCCGAGCCAACTTCTGATCCTCGTCGTGACTTCAGATACATGAGATATTGGTTCAGATCTGCAGGGGGTATTTGCCATACCCATTGCCCTACCCAAGGCCTGAAGCCCAAGTCTAGCTTGTGTTCTGAAACTTCTGTCCTCACACTCTTGGCCCAGAAGCCCTCAAGTTTGGCAATTCCGGACCCTCAATGCAGCAATATGCCTGCCCTCTGGGAAAAATATATTGCCTAATGATATTCCCAGGCACCTCAAATGAGGATAAACTTACACGGCACTCGACTGTACCTAAATTATATAGTCTAACCTGGGCAATAATGCACTGTCTGACACAACCTGAACCCGAAACTCTGGACCAACACCCAGGCAGCTGACCGCACACTGAGCACATGAGCCCCGACATGGCCTTAGATCGTCATCACTTCCCAACTGTGGTTTTCAGGCTTCAGAACCTAGACCTTATCTCCAACCATGGCCCAGGGTTGAAAATGATGCAGAAATCAGAGCTCCTTCCCCATGGCAAGAGACCTTGTGATTGGCATGTTATCCAAAGTTCAGTGTAGTTGAAACCAGTGTGGCCCATGAGGCCCCGCCCATGCTCGCGGGCCACATTGGTCACAAACACACATGCTGACCCTCAGCCTGTGCCCAGTCTTTAAGTAAGGCCACTCAGTGGCTGGATGAAGAGACAGCATATTGGGTCTGCCATGCCCCTAGGCCCCAATTTATAACCATCGTTTGGGTTGTCCCTTCACTCTTCCCCAGGGCTCTGCTTTGGAATTCCTCTTTGGTTGGGACACCTGAGGTAACAAACCTGAGAGGAGACCTCCCATCCCACAGATTGACGGAAAGAAATTGGGACCGGGTCAAATCCACAGAGAAGAAGATTCGTCCATGGCCCATGAGGCCTCCCCACGTTCCACGCCCATCTTTGATACAAAATCCAGAGACAAAATCCTGAGCACGTGCCTCAGACTCGCTCTTTCTTCATATCCTGAGGGGTACTTCTCATGGTTTGTAGATTGGGCCTCCCATACCTACGTCCCAAAACCTTAGCTGAGTTTGTGTTTTCAGACTTCTGTCCTCAAAGTCCTGGGCCGCACACCCTCCAGGCTGGGGCCCCTGGAGCCACACATTAGGACTGTGCCTACACAATCCATGGGAATTCTGCCCATTCCATTGTCCAAAATCTCACCAATTAAGAAAACTCTCCAAAGTCCCCGAGGCCATCCCAATAGTGTAGGTCTCCAGGGACAAACAAGGGCGGTGTGACACCAGGTGAGCATCTCCCTCCACTCATTCCATAGATGGATATCACCAGAGAAGAAGATTGAACCAGACAGGACCCTAGGCCATAATCGGATCCATTGTTTTGGTTTACAGGCATGTCTCCTCAAAAGCCTGGATTCCAATACCAGCATAGGGGGTTTCCTGAGGCACCCCTCAGAACAAATCTCATCTCCACAAGGAAACTTGTGCATGGGACGTATGTCAAAAGCTTAGGAGAATACTTCAGGGTCCCGGTGCCAACGCCCCATTTCAAGGCCCTCATGGACACAAACACACAATGGGCCCGATCCTAAAAGTCCATTTCAACTCAGCCACGCCGGTTGCTCCCGCAGAGCTATCCGATCTCAACTGTCTTGTTGCTAGGAGACATTTGGAATGCGAGGCCCGCTTCCCAGGCATCCACCCCGAACGGTGCTCTGGAGTCCTTCCATATGGGATATCCTGGAGCTGCCCAACAGGTCTCAATTGTCCCGCAGAAGGAATCCTTGAAGGGGGCATCCCACAACTCCCAACGTGGGAAAACCTCCATGGCCTTGAGATTCCGCTCCGTTCATGAAGGGGCAGTCATGCACAGAAACTCCAACCCGAGCCAACGTCTGAACCTCGCCGTGACTTCAGAAGCATGAGATATTCGTTCAGATCTGCAGGGGGTACCAGCCGTGCCCTCGGCCTGAAGCCCAAGTCTAGCTTCTGTTCTCAGACTTGTCCTCACACTCCTGGTCCAGAATCCCTCATGTTTGGCAATACCGGACCCACAATGCAGCACTCTGCCTGCCTCTAGAAAAAATATATTGCCTAATGAGTAGCCCAGGCACCTCAAATAAGGATAAACCTACACGGCTCTCGACTGTACCTGAATTATATAGTCTAACCTGGGTACTAATTCACTGTCTGACACAACCTGAACCCGAACCTCCGGACCAACACCCAGGCAGCTGACCGCACACTGAGCACATCAGACCCGCCATGGCCTTAGGTCGTCATCTCTTCCCAACTGCGGTTTTCAGGCTTCAGAACGTAGACCTTATCTCCAAACACTGCCCAGGGTTGAAAATGATGCAGAAATCAGAGCTCCTTCCCCATGGCAAGAGACCTTGTGATTGGCATGTTATCCAAAGTTCAGTGTAGTTGAAACCAGTGTGGCCCATGAGGCCCCGCCCATGCTCGCGGGCCACATTGGTCCTAAACACACATGCTGACCCTCAGCCTGTGCCCAGTCTTTAAGTAAGGCCACTCAGTGGCTGGATGAAGAGACAGCATATTGGGTCTGCCATGCCCCTAGGCCCCAATTTATAACCATCGTTTGGGTTGTCCCTTCACTCTTCCCCAGGGCTCTGCTTTGGAATTCCTCTTTGGTTGGGACACCTGAGGTAACAAACCTGAGAGGAGACCTCCCATCCCACAGATTGACAGAAAGAAATTGGGACCGGGCCAAATCCACAGAGAGGAAGATTCGTCCATGGCCCATGAGGCCTCCCCACGTTCCACGCCCATCTTTGATACAAAATCCAGAGACAAAAGCCTGAGCAAGCGCCTCAGACTCCCTCTTTCTTCATATCCTGAAGAGTCCTTCTCATGGTTTGTAGATTGGCCCTGCCATACCTACGTTCCCAACCTAAGCTGAGTTTGTGTTTTCAGACTTCTGTCCTCAGATTCCTGGGCCACACACCCTCCAGGCTGGGGCCCCTGGAGCCACACATTAGGACTGTGCCTACCCAATCCATGGGCATTCTGCCCATTCCATTATCCAAAATCGTACAAATTAGGAGAACTCTCCAAAGTCCCCGAGGCCATCCCAATAGTGTAGGTCTCCGGGGACAAACAAGGGCGGTCTGACACCAGCTGAGCATCTACCTCCACTCATATCATAAATGGATGTCCCCAGAGAAGAAGATGGAACCAGACAGTACCCTAGGCCATATTCGGATCCATTGCTTTGGTTTACAGACATGTCTCCTCAAAAGCCTGGATTCCAAGACCAGCATAGGGGTTTTTTTGAGGCACCCATCAGAACAAATCTCGTTTCCACAAGGATACTTGTGCATGGGACCTATGTCAAAAGCTTAGGAGAATACTTCAGGGTCCCAGTGTCACCGCCCCATTCCAAGGCCCTCATGGACACAAACACACATTAGGCCCCAACCTCGGGAAAGTCCATTTCAACACAGCCGCCCCGATTGCTCCCGCAGAGCCATCAAAACTCAACTGTCTTGTTGCTGGGAGAAAATTGGAATGCGAGGCGGAATTCCCTGGCATCGATCCTCGAACGGTGCTCTGGAGTCATTCCATATGGGATGACCTGGAGCTGACCAACAGGTCTCAATTGTCCGGCAGAAGGAATCCTTGAAGGGGGCATCCCACAACTCCCAACGTGGGAAAACCTCCATGGCCTTGAGATTCCGCTCTGTTCATGAAGGGGCAGTCATGCACAGAAACTCCAACCTGAGCCAACGTCAGACCTCGCCGTGACTTCAGATGCATGAAATATTGATTCAGATCTGCAGGAGGTACCTGTCGTGCCCTCGGCCTGAAGCCCAAGTCTAGCTTGTGTTCTCAGACTTCTGTCCTCACACTCCTGGCCCAGAAGCCCTCAAGTTTGGCAATTCTGGAACCAAAGTGCAGCACTCTGCCTGCCCTCTAGAAAAAATATCTTGCCTATTGAGCTCCCCAGGCACCTCAAATGAGGATAAACCTATACGGCACTCGACTGTACCCAAATCATATAGTCTAACCTGGGACTAATGCACTGACTGACACAACCTGAGCCCGAACCTCCTGACCAACACCCAGGCAGCTGACCGCACACTGAGCATATCAGACCCGCCATGGCCTTAGGTCGTCATCTCTTCCCAACTTCGGTTTTTCAGGCTTCAGAACCTAGACCTTATCTCCAACCACTGCCCAGGGTTGAAAATGATGCAGATATCAGAACACATTCCCCATGACCAGAGACCTTGTGTTTGGCAGGTTGTCCAAAGTCCAGTGTAGTTGAAACCAGTGTGGCCCATGAGGCCCCGCCCATGCTCGCGGGCCACATTGGTCACAAACACACATTGTGACCCTCAGCATGAGCCCAGTCCTCAAGTAA
Source organism: Mustela nivalis (assembly GCF_964662115.1). Taxonomy (NCBI): domain Eukaryota; kingdom Metazoa; phylum Chordata; class Mammalia; order Carnivora; family Mustelidae; genus Mustela; species Mustela nivalis. Next base: position 53,446 of record NW_028136249.1, on the reverse strand, counting down.
GGCCTCTCAGTGGCTGGATGAAGAGACAGCATATTGGGCCTGCCATGCACCTAGGCCCCAATTTTTAACCATAGTTTGGGTTGTCCCTTCACTCTTCCCCAGGGCTCTGCTTTGGAATTCCTATTTTGTTCGGACACCTGAGGTAATAAACCTGAAAGGAGACCTCCCATCCGACAATTGAAGAAAAACTATTGGGACCGGGCCAAATCCACAGAGACGAAGATTCGTCCATATCCCATGAGGCCTCCCCACATTCTACAGCCATTGTTGATACAAAATCCAGAGACAAAAGCCTGAGCAAGTGCCTCAGACTCGCTCTTTCTTCATATCCTGAGGGGTACTTCTCATGGTTTGTAGATTGGGCCTCCCATACCTACGTCCCAAAACCTTAGCTGAGTTTGTGTTTTCAGACTTCTGTCCTCAAAGTCCTGGGCCGCACACCCTCCAGGCTGCGGCCACTGGAGCCACACATTAGGACTGTGCCTACCCAAACCATGGGAATTCTGCCCATTCCATTGTCCAAAATCTCACCAATTAAGAAAACTCTCCAAAGTCCCCGAGGCCATCCCAATAGTGTAGGTCTCCAGGGACAAACAAGGGCGGTGTGACACCAGGTGAGCATCTCCCTCCACTCATTCCATAGATGGATATCACCAGAGAAGAAGATTGAACCAGACAGGACCCTAGGCCATAATCAGATCCATTGTTTTGGTTTACAGGCATGTCTCCTCAAAAGCCTGGATTCCAATACCAGCATAGGGGGTTTCCTGAGGCAACCCTCAGAACAAATCTCATCTCCACAAGGAAACTTGTGCATGGGAGGTATGTCAAAAGCTTAGGAGAATACTTCAGGGTCCCAGGGCCAACGCCCAATTCCAAGGCCCTCATGGACACAAACACACAATGGGCCCGATCCTAAAAGTCCATTTCAACTCAGCCACGCCGGTTGCTCCCGCAGAGCTATCCGATCTCAACTGTCTTGTTGCTAGGAGACATTTGGAATGCGAGGCCTGCTTCCCAGGCATCCACCCCGAACGGTGCTCTGGAGTCCTTCCATATGGGATATCCTGGAGCTGCCCAACAGGTCTCAATTGTCCCGCAGAAGGAATCCTTGCAGGGGGCATACCACAACTCCCAACGTGGGAAAACCTCCATGGCCTTGAGATTCCGCTCCGTTCATGAAGGGGCAGTCATGAACAGAAACTCCAACCCGAGCCAACGTCTGATCCTCGCCGTGACTTCAGAAGCATGAGATATTCGTTCAGATCTGCAGGGGGTACCAGCCGTGCCCTCGGCCTGAAGCCCAAGTCTAGCTTCTGTTCTCAGACTTGTCCTCACACTCCTGGTCCAGAATCCCTCATGTTTGGCAATACCGGACCCACAATGCAGCACTCTGCCTGCCTCTAGAAAAAATATATTGCCTAATGAGTAGCCCAGGCACCTCGAATGAGGATAAACCTACACGGCTCTCGACTGTACCTGAATTATATAGTCTAACCTGGGTACTAATTCACTGTCTGACACAACCTGAACCCGAACCTCCGGACCAACACCCAGGCAGCTGACCGCACACTGAGCACATCAGACCCGCCATGGCCTTAGGTCGTCATCTCTTCCCAACTGCGGTTTTCAGGCTTCAGAACGTAGACCTTATCTCCAAACACTGCCCAGGGTTGAAAATGATGCAGAAATCAGAGCTCCTTCCCCATGGCAAGAGACCTTGTGATTGGCATGTTATCCAAAGTTCAGTGTAGTTGAAACCAGTGTGGCCCATGAGGCCCCGCCCATGCTCGCGGGCCACATTGGTCCTAAACACACATGCTGACCCTCAGCCTGTGCCCAGTCTTTAAGTAAGGCCACTCAGTGGCTGGATGAAGAGACAGCATATTGGGCCTGCCATGCCCCTAGGCCCCAATTTATAACCATAGTTTGGGTTGTCCCTTCACTCTTCCCCAGGGCTATGCTTTGGAATTCCTCTTTGGTTGGGACACCTGAGGTAACAAACCTGAGAGGAGACCTCCCATCCCACAGATTGACAGAAAGAAATTGGGACCGGGCCAAATCCACAGAGAGGAAGATTCGTCCATGGCCCATGAGGCCTCCCCACGTTCCACGCCCATCTTTGATACAAAATCCAGAGACAAAAGCCTGAGCAAGCGCCTCAGACTCCCTCTTTCTTCATATCCTGAAGAGTCCTTCTCATGGTTTGTAGATTGGCCCTGCCATACCTACGTTCCCAACCTAAGCTGAGTTTGTGTTTTCAGACTTCTGTCCTCAGATTCCTGGGCCACACACCCTCCAGGCTGGGGCCCCTGGAGCCACACATTAGGACTGTGCCTACCCAATCCATGGGCATTCTGCCCATTCCATTATCCAAAATCGTACAAATTAGGAGAACTCTCCAAAGTCCCCGAGGCCATCCCAATAGTGTAGGTCTCCGGGGACAAACAAGGGCGGTCTGACACCAGCTGAGTATCTACCTCCACTCATATCATAAATGGATGTCCCCAGAGAAGAAGATGGAACCAGACAGGACCCTAGGCCATATTCGGATCCATTGCTTTGGTTTACAGACATGTCTCCTCAAAAGCCTTGATTCCAAGACCAGCATAGGGGTTTTTTTGAGGCACCCATCAGAACAAATCTCGTTTCCACAAGGAAACTTGTGCATGGGACCTATGTCAAAAGCTTAGGAGAATACTTCAGGGTCCCGGTGTCACCGCCCCATTCCAAGGCCCTCATGGACACAAACACATATTAGGCCCCAACCTCGGGAAAGTCCATTTCAACACAGCCGCCCCGATTGCTCCCGCAGAGCCATCAAAACTCAACTGTCTTGTTGCTGGGAGAAAATTGGAATGCGAGGCGGGATTCCCTGGCATCGATCCTCGAACAGTGCTCTGGAGTCATTCCATATGGGATGTCCTGGAGCTGACCAACAGGTCTCAATTGTCCCGCAGAAGGAATCCTTGAAGGGGGCATCCCACAACTCCCAACGTGGGAAAACCTCCATGGCCTTGAGATTCCGCTCTGTTCATGAAGGGGCAGTCATGCACAGAAACTCCAACCTGAGCCAACATCTAATCCTCACCGTGATTTCAGATGCTTGAGATATTGGTTCACTCTGCAGGGGGTACATGCTGTGCCCTCGGCCTGAAGCCCAAGTTTAGCTTGTTTTCTCAGACTTCTGTACTCACACTCCTGGCCCAGAAGCCCTCAAGTTTGGCAATTCCGGACTCACAATGCAGCACTCTGCCTGCCATCTATAAAAAATATCTTGCCTAAGAGCAGCCCAGGCACCTCAAATGAGGATAAACCTACACGGCACTCGACTGTACCCAAATCATATAGTCAAACCTGGGCACTAATGCACTGTCTGACACAACCTGAGCCAGAACCTCCTGACCAACACCCAGGCAGCTGACCGCACACTGAGCATATCAGACCCGCCATGGCCTTAGGTCGTCATCTCTTCCCAACTTCGGTTTTTCAGGCTTCAGAACCTAGACCTTATCTTTAACCACTGCCCAGGGTTGAAAATGATGCAGACATCAGAACACCTTCCTCATGGCAAGAGACCTTGTGATTGGCATGTTGTCCAAAGTCCAGTGTAGTTGAAACCAGTGTGGCCCATGAGGCCCCGCCCATGCTCGCGGGCCACATTGGTCACAAACACACATTGTGACCCTCAGCCTGTGCCCAGTCCTCAAGTAAGGCCTCTCAGTGGTTGGATGAAGAGACAGCATATTGGGCCTGCCATGCCCCTAGGTCCCAATTTTTAAACATAGTTTGGGTTGTCCCTTCACTCTTCCCCAGGGCTCTGCTTTGGAATTCCTCTTTGGTTGGGACACCTGAGGTAACAAACATGAGAGGAGATCTCCCATCCCACAGATTGACGGAAAGAAATTGGGACTGGGACAAATCCACAGAGAGGAAGATTCGTCCATGGCCCATGAGGCCTCCCCACGTTCCACGCCCATCTTTGATACAAAATCCAGAGACAAAAGCCTGAGCAAGTGCCTCAGACTCGATCTTTCTTCATATCCTGAAGAGTTCTTCTCATGGTTTGTAGATTGGACCTGACATACGTACTTCCCCAAACGTAAGCTGAGTTTCTGTTTTCAGACTTCTGTCCTCAAATTCCTGGGCCACACTCCCTCCGGACTGGGGCCCCTGGAGCCACACATTAGGACTGTGCCTACCCAATCCATGGGAACACTGCCCATTCCATTGTCCAAAATCGTACAAATTAGGAGAACCCTCCAAATTTCCCGAGGCCATCACAATAGTGTAGGTTTCCCGGTATAAACAAGGGCGGTCTGACACCAGCTGAGCATCAACCTCCACTCATACCATAGATGGATATCCCCAGAGAAGAAGATGGAACCATACAGGACCCTAGGCCATAATCGGATCCATTGCTTTGGTTTACAGGCATGTCTCCTCAAAAGCCTGGATTCCAGACCAGCATAGGGGATTTCCTGAGGCACCCATCAGAACAAATCTCGTCTCGACAAGGAAACTTGTGCATGGGACCTATGTCAAAAGCTTAGGAGAATACTTCAGGGTCCCGGTGCCACCGCCCCATTCCAATGCCCTCATGGAAACAAACACATATCAGGCCCCATTCTCGGGAAAGTCCATTTCAAGTAGCCAACCCGGTTGCTACCGCAGAGTCTTCAGATCTCAACTGTCTTGTTGCTAGGAGACAATTGGAATGCGAGGCCCACTACCCTGGCATCCATCCCCGAACGGTGCTCTGGAGTACTTCCATATGGCATATCCTGGAGCTGCCCAACAGGTCTCAATTGTCCCGCAGAAGGAATCCTTGAAGGGGGCATCCCACAACTCCCAACGTGGGAAAACCTCCATGGCCTTGAAATTCCGCTCCGTTCATAAAGGCGCAGTCATGCACAGAAACTCAAACCCGAGGCAAAGTCTGATCCTCGCCGTGACTTCAGATGCAAGAGATATTGTTTCAGATCTGCAGGCGGTACCTGCCGTGCCCTCGGCCTGAAGCCCAAGTCTAGCTTGTGTTCTCAGACTTCTGTCCTCATACTCCTGGCCCAGAAGCCCTCAAGTTTGGCAATTCCGGACCCACAATGCAGCACCCTGCCTCCCCTCTAGAAAAAATATCTTGCCTAATGATTTGCCCAGGCACTTCAAATGAGGATAAACTTAAACGGCACTCGACTGTACCTAAATTATATAGTCTAACCTGGGCACTAATGCACTGTCTGACACAACCTGAACCCGAACCTCCGGAGCAACACCCAGGCAGCTGACCGCACACTGAGCACATCAGACCCGCCATGGCTTTTGTCGTCATCTCTTCCCAACTGCGGTTTTCAGACTTCAGATCCTAGACCTTATATCCAACCACTGCCCAGGGTTGAAAATGATGCAGAAATCAGAGCTCCTACCCCATGGCAAGAGACCTTGTGATTGGCATATTGTCCTAAGTTCAGTGTAGTTGAAACCAGTATGGCCCATGAGGCCCCGCCCATGCTCGCGGCCACATTGGTCACAAACACACATTGTGACTCTCAGGCTGTGCCCAGTCCTTAAGTAAGGCCACTCAGTGGCTGGATGAAGAGACAGCATATTGGGCCTGCCATGCCCCTAGGCCCCAATTTATAACCATCGTTTGGGTTGTCCCTTCACTCTTCCCCAGGGCTCTGCTTTGGAATTCCTCTTTGGTTGGGACACCTGAATTAACAAACCTGAGAGGATACCTCCCATTCCACAAATTGATGGAAAGAAATTGGGACCGGGCCAAATCAACAGAGAGGAAGATTCATCCATGGCCCATGAGGCCTCCCCACATTCCACGCCCATCTTTGTTACAAAATCCAGAGACAAAAGCCTGAGCAAGCGCCTCAGACTCGCTCTTTCTTCATATCCTGAAGAGTTCTTCTCATGGTTTGTAGATTGGACCTGCCATACTTACGTCCCCAACCTAAGCTGAGTTTGTGTTTTCAGACTTCTGTCCTCAAATTTCTGGGCCACACATCCTCCAGGCTGGGGCCCCTGGAGCCACACATTAGGACTGTGCCTTCCCAATCAATGGGAATTCTGCCCATTCCATTGTTCAAAATCGTACAAATTAGAAGAACCCTCCAAAGTCCCCAAGGCCATGCCAATAGTGTAGGTCTCCCGGGACAAACAAGGGCGGTCTGACACCAGCTGAGCATCTACATCCACTCATACCATAAATGGATGTCCCCAGAGAAGAAGATGGAACCAGACAGGACCCTAGGCCATAATCGGATCCATTGCTTTGGTTTACAGGCATATCTCCTCAAGAGCCTGGATTCCAAGACCAGCATAGGGGGTTTCCTGAGGCACCCATCAGAACAAAACTCGTCTCCACGAGGAAACTTGTGCATGGGACCTATGTCAAAAGCTTAGGAGAATACTTCAGGGTCCCAGTGCCACCGCTCCATTCCAAGGTCCTCATGGCCACAAACACACATTAGGCCCCAACCTCGGGAAAGTCCATTTCAACACAGCCGCCCCGATTGCTCAGTCAGAGCCATAGGACTCAACTGTCTTGTTGCTAGGAGACAATTGGAATGCGAGGCTGGCTTCCCTGCATCAGTCCTCGAACGGTGCACTGCAGTCATTCCATATGGATTGTCCTGGAGCTGACCAACAGTGCTCAATTGTCCCGCAGAAGGAATCCTTGAAGGGGGATCCCACACTCCCAACGTTGGAAAACCTCCATGGCCTTGAGATTCCGCTCCGTTCATGGAGGGGCAGACATGCACAGAAACTCCAACCCGAGCCAACTTCTGATCCTCGTCGTGACTTCAGATACATGAGATATTGGTTCAGATCTGCAGGGGGTATTTGCCATACCCATTGCCCTACCCAAGGCCTGAAGCCCAAGTCTAGCTTGTGTTCTGAAACTTCTGTCCTCACACTCTTGGCCCAGAAGCCCTCAAGTTTGGCAATTCCGGACCCTCAATGCAGCAATATGCCTGCCCTCTGGGAAAAATATATTGCCTAATGATATTCCCAGGCACCTCAAATGAGGATAAACTTACACGGCACTCGACTGTACCTAAATTATATAGTCTAACCTGGGCAATAATGCACTGTCTGACACAACCTGAACCCGAAACTCTGGACCAACACCCAGGCAGCTGACCGCACACTGAGCACATGAGCCCCGACATGGCCTTAGATCGTCATCACTTCCCAACTGTGGTTTTCAGGCTTCAGAACCTAGACCTTATCTCCAACCATGGCCCAGGGTTGAAAATGATGCAGAAATCAGAGCTCCTTCCCCATGGCAAGAGACCTTGTGATTGGCATGTTATCCAAAGTTCAGTGTAGTTGAAACCAGTGTGGCCCATGAGGCCCCGCCCATGCTCGCGGGCCACATTGGTCACAAACACACATGCTGACCCTCAGCCTGTGCCCAGTCTTTAAGTAAGGCCACTCAGTGGCTGGATGAAGAGACAGCATATTGGGTCTGCCATGCCCCTAGGCCCCAATTTATAACCATCGTTTGGGTTGTCCCTTCACTCTTCCCCAGGGCTCTGCTTTGGAATTCCTCTTTGGTTGGGACACCTGAGGTAACAAACCTGAGAGGAGACCTCCCATCCCACAGATTGACGGAAAGAAATTGGGACCGGGTCAAATCCACAGAGAAGAAGATTCGTCCATGGCCCATGAGGCCTCCCCACGTTCCACGCCCATCTTTGATACAAAATCCAGAGACAAAATCCTGAGCACGTGCCTCAGACTCGCTCTTTCTTCATATCCTGAGGGGTACTTCTCATGGTTTGTAGATTGGGCCTCCCATACCTACGTCCCAAAACCTTAGCTGAGTTTGTGTTTTCAGACTTCTGTCCTCAAAGTCCTGGGCCGCACACCCTCCAGGCTGGGGCCCCTGGAGCCACACATTAGGACTGTGCCTACACAATCCATGGGAATTCTGCCCATTCCATTGTCCAAAATCTCACCAATTAAGAAAACTCTCCAAAGTCCCCGAGGCCATCCCAATAGTGTAGGTCTCCAGGGACAAACAAGGGCGGTGTGACACCAGGTGAGCATCTCCCTCCACTCATTCCATAGATGGATATCACCAGAGAAGAAGATTGAACCAGACAGGACCCTAGGCCATAATCGGATCCATTGTTTTGGTTTACAGGCATGTCTCCTCAAAAGCCTGGATTCCAATACCAGCATAGGGGGTTTCCTGAGGCACCCCTCAGAACAAATCTCATCTCCACAAGGAAACTTGTGCATGGGACGTATGTCAAAAGCTTAGGAGAATACTTCAGGGTCCCAGGGCCAACGCCCCATTTCAAGGCCCTCATGGACACAAACACACAATGGGCCCGATCCTAAAAGTCCATTTCAACTCAGCCACGCCGGTTGCTCCCGCAGAGCTATCCGATCTCAACTGTCTTGTTGCTAGGAGACATTTGGAATGCGAGGCCCGCTTCCCAGGCATCCACCCCGAACGGTGCTCTGGAGTCCTTCCATATGGGATATCCTGGAGCTGCCCAACAGGTCTCAATTGTCCCGCAGAAGGAATCCTTGAAGGGGGCATCCCACAACTCCCAACGTGGGAAAACCTCCATGGCCTTGAGATTCCGCTCCGTTCATGAAGGGGCAGTCATGCACAGAAACTCCAACCCGAGCCAACGTCTGATCCTCGCCGTGACTTCAGAAGCATGAGATATTCGTTCAGATCTGCAGGGGGTACCAGCCGTGCCCTCGGCCTGAAGCCCAAGTCTAGCTTCTGTTCTCAGACATGTCCTCACACTCCTGGTCCAGAATCCCTCATGTTTGGCAATACCGGACCCACAATGCAGCACTCTGCCTGCCTCTAGAAAAAATATATTGCCTAATGAGTAGCCCAGGCACCTCAAATAAGGATAAACCTACACGGCTCTCGACTGTACCTGAATTATATAGTCTAACCTGGGTACTAATTCACTGTCTGACACAACCTGAACCCGAACCTCCGGACCAACACCCAGGCAGCTGACCGCACACTGAGCACATCAGACCCGCCATGGCCTTAGGTCGTCATCTCTTCCCAACTGCGGTTTTCAGGCTTCAGAACGTAGACCTTATCTCCAAACACTGCCCAGGGTTGAAAATGATGCAGAAATCAGAGCTCCTTCCCCATGGCAAGAGACCTTGTGATTGGCATGTTATCCAAAGTTCAGTGTAGTTGAAACCAGTGTGGCCCATGAGGCCCCGCCCATGCTCGTGGGCCACATTGGTCCTAAACACACATGCTGACCCTCAGCCTGTGCCCAGTCTTTAAGTAAGGCCACTCAGTGGCTGGATGAAGAGACAGCATATTGGGTCTGCCATGCCCCTAGGCCCCAATTTATAACCATCGTTTGGGTAGTCCCTTCACTCTTCCCCAGGGCTCTGCTTTGGAATTCCTCTTTGGTTGGGACACCTGAGGTAACAAACCTGAGAGGAGACCTCCCATCCCACAGATTGACAGAAAGAAATTGGGACCGGGCCAAATCCACAGAGAGGAAGATTCGTCCATGGCCCATGAGGCCTCCCCACGTTCCACGCCCATCTTTGATACAAAATCCAGAGACAAAAGCCTGAGCAAGCGCCTCAGACTCCCTCTTTCTTCATATCCTGAAGAGTCCTTCTCATGGTTTGTAGATTGGCCCTGCCATACCTACGTTCCCAACCTAAGCTGAGTTTGTGTTTTCAGACTTCTGTCCTCAGATTCCTGGGCCACACACCCTCCAGGCTGGGGCCCCTGGAGCCACACATTAGGAATGTGCCTACCCAATCCATGGGCATTCTGCCCATTCCATTATCCAAAATCGTACAAATTAGGAGAACTCTCCAAAGTCCCCGAGGCCATCCCAATAGTGTAGGTCTCCGGGGACAAACAAGGGCGGTCTGACACCAGCTGAGCATCTACCTCCACTCATATCATAAATGGATGTCCCTAGAGAAGAAGATGGAACCAGACAGTACCCTAGGCCATATTCGGATCCATTGCTTTGGTTTACAGACATGTCTCCTCAAAAGCCTGGATTCCAAGACCAGCATAGGGGTTTTTTTGAGGCACCCATCAGAACAAATCTCGTTTCCACAAGGATACTTGTGCATGGGACCTATGTCAAAAGCTTAGGAGAATACTTCAGGGTCCCAGTGTCGCCGCCCCATTCCAAGGCCCTCATGGACACAAACACACATTAGGCCCCAACCTCGGGAAAGTCCATTTCAACACAGCCGCCCCGATTGCTCCCGCAGAGCCATCAAAACTCAACTGTCTTGTTGCTGGGAGAAAATTGGAATGCGAGGCGGAATTCCCTGGCATCGATCCTCGAACGGTGCTCTGGAGTCATTCCATATGGGATGTCCTGGAGCTGACCAACAGGTCTCAATTGTCCGGCAGAAGGAATCCTTGAAGTGGGCATCCCACAACTCCCAACGTGGGAAAACCTCCATGGCCTTGAGATTCCGCTCTGTTCATGAAGGGGCAGTCATGCACAGAAACTCCAACCTGAGCCAACGTCAGACCTCGCCGTGACTTCAGATGCATGAAATATTGATTCAGATCTGCAGGAGGTACCTGTCGTGCCCTCGGCCTGAAGCCCAAGTCTAGCTTGTGTTCTCAGACTTCTGTCCTCACACTCCTGGCCCAGAAGCCCTCAAGTTTGGCAATTCTGGAACCAAAGTGCAGCACTCTGCCTGCCCTCTAGAAAAAATATCTTGCCTATTGAGCTCCCCAGGCACCTCAAATGAGGATAAACCTATACGGCACTCGACTGTACCCAAATCATATAGTCTAACCTGGGACTAATGCACTGACTGACACAACCTGAGCCCGAACCTCCTGACCAACACCCAGGCAGCTGACCGCACACTGAGCATATCAGACCCGCCATGGCCTTAGGTCGTCATCTCTTCCCAACTTCGGTTTTTCAGGCTTCAGAACCTAGACCTTATCTCCAACCACTGCCCAGGGTTGAAAATGATGCAGATATCAGAACACATTCCCCATGGCCAGAGACCTTGTGTTTGGCAGGTTGTCCAAAGTCCAGTGTAGTTGAAACCAGTGTGGCCCATGAGGCCCCGCCCATGCTCGCGGGCCACATTGGTCACAAACACACATTGTGACCCTCAGCATGAGCCCAGTCCTCAAGTAAGGCCTCTCAGTGGCTGGATGAAGAGACAGCATATTGGGCCTGCCATGCACCTAGGCCCCAATTTTTAACCATAGTTTGGGTTGTCCCTTCACTCTTCCCCAGGGCTCTGCTTTGGAATTCCTATTTTGTTCGGACACCTGAGGTAATAAACCTGAAAGGAGACCTCCCATCCGACAATTGAAGAAAAACTATTGGGACCGGGCCAAATCCACAGAGACGAAGATTCGTCCATATCCCATGAGGCCTCCCCACATTCTACAGCCATTGTTGATACAAAATCCAGAGACAAAAGCCTGAGCAAGTGCCTCAGACTCGCTCTTTCTTCATATCCTGAGGGGTACTTCTCATGGTTTGTAGATTGGGCCTCCCATACCTACGTTCCAAAACCTTAGCTGAGTTTGTGTTTTCAGACTTCTGTCCTCAAAGTCCTGGGCCGCACACCCTCCAGGCTGCGGCCACTGGAGCCACACATTAGGACTGTGCCTACCCAAACCATGGGAATTCTGCACATTCCATTGTCCAAAATCTCACCAATTAAGAAAACTCTCCAAAGTCCCCGAGGCCATCCCAATAGTGTAGGTCTCCAGGGACAAACAAGGGCGGTGTGACACCAGGTGAGCATCTCCCTCCACTCATTCCATAGATGGATATCACCAGAGAAGAAGATTGAACCAGACAGGACCCTAGGCCATAATCGGATCCATTGTTTTGGTTTACAGGCATGTCTCCTCAAAAGCCTGGATTCCAATACCAGCATAGGGGGTTTCCTGAGGCACCCCTCAGAACAAATCTCATCTCCACAAGGAAACTTGTGCATGGGAGGTATGTCAAAAGCTTAGGAGAATACTTCAGGGTCCCGGTGCCAACGCCCCATTCCAAGGCCCTCATGGACACAAACACACAATGGGCCCGACCCTAAAAGTCCATTTCAACTCAGCCACGCCGGTTGCTCCCGCAGAGCTATCCGATCTCAACTGTCTTGTTGCTAGGAGACATTTGGAATGCGAGGCCCGCTTCCCAGGCATCCACCCCGAACGGTGCTCTGGAGTCCTTCCATATGGGATATCCTGGAGCTGCCCAACAGGTCTCAATTGTCCCGCAGAAGGAATCCTTGAAGGGGGCATCCCACAACTCCCAACGTGGGAAAACCTCCATGGCCTTGAGATTCCGCTCCGTTCATGAAGGGGCAGTCATGCACAGAAACTCCAACCCGAGCCAACGTCTGATCCTCGCCGTGACTTCAGAAGCATGAGATATTCGTTCAGATCTGCAGGGGGTACCAGCCGTGCCCTCGGCCTGAAGCCCAAGTCTAGCTTCTGTTCTCAGACTTGTCCTCACACTCCTGGTCCAGAATCCCTCATGTTTGGCAATACCGGACCCACAATGCAGCACTCTGCCTGCCTCTAGAAAAAATATATTGCCTAATGAGTAGCCCAGGCACCTCAAATGAGGATAAACCTACACGGCTCTCGACTGACCTGAATTATATAGTCTAACCTGGGTACTAATTCACTGTCTGACACAACCTGAACCCGAACCTCCGGACCAACACCCAGGCAGCTGACCGCACACTGAGCACATCAGACCCGCCATGGCCTTAGGTCGTCATCTCTTCCCAACTGCGGTTTTCAGGCTTCAGAACGTAGACCTTATCTCCAAACACTGCCCAGGGTTGAAAATGATGCAGAAATCAGAGCTCCTTCCCCATGGCAAGAGACCTTGTGATTGGCATGTTATCCAAAGTTCAGTGTAGTTGAAACCAGTGTGGCCCATGAGGCCCCGCCCATGCTCGCGGGCCACATTGGTCACAAACACACATGCTGACCCTCATCCTGTGCCCAGTCTTTAAGTAAGGCCACTCAGTGGCTGGATGAAGAGACAGCATATTGGGTCTGCCATGCCCCTAGGCCCCAATTTATAACCATCGTTTGGGTTGTCCCTTCACTCTTCCCCAGGGCTCTGCTTTGGAATTCCTCTTTGGTTGGGACACCTGAGGTAACAAACCTGAGAGGAGACCTCCCATCCCACAGATTGACAGAAAGAAATTGGGACCGGGCCAAATCCACAGAGAGGAAGATTCGTCCATGGCCCATGAGGCCTCCCCTCGTTCCACGCCCATCTTTGATACAAAATCCAGAGACAAAAGCCTGAGCAAGCGCCTCAGACTCCCTCTTTCTTCATATCCTGAAGAGTCCTTCTCATGGTTTGTAGATTGGCCCTGCCATACCTACGTTCCCAACCTAAGCTGAGTTTGTGTTTTCAGACTTCTGTCCTCAGATTCCTGGGCCACACACCCTCCAGGCTGGGGCCCCTGGAGCCACACATTAGGACTGTGCCTACCCAATCCATGGGCATTCTGCCCATTCCATTATCCAAAATCGTACAAATTAGGAGAACTCTCCAAAGTCCCCGAGGCCATCCCAATAGTGTAGGTCTCCAGGGACAAACAAGGGCGGTCTGACACCAGCTTAGCATCTACATCCACTCAAATCATAAATGGATGTCCCCAGAGAGGAGATGGAACCAGACAGGACCCTAGGCCATATTCGGATCCATTGCTTTTTTTTACAGTCATGTCTCCTCAAAAGCCTGGATTCCAAGACCAGCATAGGGGGTTTCCTGAGGCACCCATCAGAACAAATCTCGTTTCCACAAGGAAACTTGTGCATGGGACCTATGTCAAAATCTTAGGAGAATACTTCAGGGTCCCGGTGTCACCGCCCCATTCCAAGGCCCTCATGGACACAAACACACATTAGGCCCCAACCTCGGGAAAGTCCATTTCAACACAGCCGCCCCGATTGCTCCCGCAGAGCCATCAAAACTCAACTGTCTTGTTGCTGGGAGAAAATTGGAATGCGAGGCGGGATTCCCTGGCATCGATCCTCGAACGGTGCTCTGGAGTCATTCCATATGGGATGTCCTGGAGCTGACCAACAGGTCTCAATTGTCCCGCAGAAGGAATCCTTGAAGGGGGCATCCCACAACTCCCAACGTGGGAAAACCTCCATGGCCTTGAGATTCCGCTCCGTTCATGAAGGGGCAGTCATGCACAGAAACTCCAACCCGAGCCAACGTCTGATCCTCGCCGTGACTTCAGATGCATGAAATATTGGTTCAGATCTGCAGGAGGTACCTGCCGTGCCCTCGGCCTGAAGCCCAAGTCTAGCTTGTGTTCTCAGACTTCTGTCCTCACACTCCTGGCCCAGAAGCCCTCAAGTTTGGCAATTCTGGAACCAAAGTGCAGCACTCTGCCTGCCCTCTAGAAAAAATATCTTGCCTATTGAGCTCCCCAGGCACCTCAAATGAGGATAAACCTATACGGCACTCGACTGTACCCAAATCATATAGTCTAACCTGGGACTAATGCACTGACTGACACAACCTGAGCCCGAACCTCCTGACCAACACCCAGGCAGCTGACCGCACACTGAGCATATCAGACCCGCCATGGCCTTAGGTCGTCATCTCTTCCCATCTTCGGTTTTTCAGGCTTCAGAACCTAGACCTTATCTCCAACCACTGCCCAGGGTTGAAAATGATGCAGATATCAGAACACATTCCCCATGGCCAGAGACCTTGTGTTTGGCAGGTTGTCCAAAGTCCAGTGTAGTTGAAACCAGTGTGGCCCATGAGGCCCCGCCCATGCTCGCGGGCCACATTGGTCACAAACACACATTGTGACCCTCAGCATGAGCCCAGTCCTCAAGTAAGGCCTCTCAGTGGCTGGATGAAGAGACAGCATATTGGGCCTGCCATGCACCTAGGCCCCAATTTTTAACCATAGTTTGGGTTGTCCCTTCACTCTTCCCCAGGGCTCTGCTTTGGAATTCCTATTTTGTTCGGACACCTGAGGTAATAAACCTGAAAGGAGACCTCCCATCCGACAATTGAAGAAAAACTATTGGGACCGGGCCAAATCCACAGAGACGAAGATTCGTCCATATCCCATGAGGCCTCCCCACATTCTACAGACATTGTTGATACAAAAGCCTGAGCAAGTGCCTCAGACTCGCTCTTTCTTCATATCCTGAGGGGTACTTCTCATGGTTTGTAGATTGGGCCTCCCATACCTACGTCCCAAAACCTTAGCTGAGTTTGTGTTTTCAGACTTCTGTCCTCAAAGTCCTGGGCCGCACACCCTCCAGGCTGGGGCCCCTGGAGCCACACATTAGGACTGTGCCTACCCAATCCATGGGAATTCTGCCCATTCCATTGTCCAAAATCTCACCAATTAAGAAAACTCTCCAAAGTCCCCGAGGCCATCCCAATAGTGTAGGTCTCCAGGGACAAACAAGGGCGGTGTGACACCAGGTGAGCATCTCCCTCCACTCATTCCATAGATGGATATCACCAGAGAAGAAGATTGAACCAGACAGGACCCTAGGCCATAATCGGATCCATTGTTTTGGTTTACAGGCATGTCTCCTCAAAAGCCTGGATTCCAATACCAGCATAGGGGGTTTCCTGAGGCACCCCTCAGAACAAATCTCATCTCCACAAGGAAATTTGTGCATGGGAGTTATGTCAAAAGCTTAGGAGAATACTTCAGGGTCCCGGTGCCAACGCCCCATTCCAAGGCCCTCATGGACACAAACACACAATGGGCCCGATCCTAAAAGTCCATTTCAACTCAGCCACGCCGGTTGCTCCCGCAGAGCTATCTGATCTCAACTGTCTTGTTGCTAGGAGACATTTGGAATGCGAGGCCCCTTCCCAGGCATCCACCCCGAACGGTGCTCTGGAGTCCTTCCATATGGGATATTCTGGAGCTGCCCAACAGGTCTCAATTGTCCCGCAGAAGGAATCCTTGAAGGGGGCATCCCACAACTCCCAACGTGGGAAAACCTCCATGGCCTTGAGATTCCGCTCCGTTCATGAAGGGGCTGTCATGCACAGAAACTCCAACTCGAGCCAACGTCTGATCCTCGCCGTGACTTCAGAAGCATGAGATATTCGTTCAGATCTGCAGGGGGTACCAGCCGTGCCCTCGGCCTGAAGCCCAAGTCTAGCTTCTGTTCTCAGACTTGTCCTCACACTCCTGGTCCAGAATCCCTCATGTTTGGCAATACCGGACCCACAATGCAGCACTCTGCCTTCCTCTAGAAGATATATATTGCCTAATGAGTAGCCCAGGCACCTCAAATAAGGATAAACCTACACGGCTCTCGACTGTACCTGAATTATATAGTCTAACCTGGGTACTAATTCACTGTCTGACACAACCTGAACCCGAACCTCTGGACCAACACCCAGGCAGCTGACCTCACACTGAGCACATCAGACCCGCCATGGCCTTAGGTCGTCATCTCTTCCCAACTGCGGTTTTCAGGCTTCAGAACGTAGACCTTATCTCCAAACACTGCCCAGGGTTGAAAATGATGCAGAAATCAGAGCTCCTTCCCCATGGCAAGAGACCTTGTGATTGGCATGTTATCCAAAGTTCAGTGTAGTTGAAACCAGTGTGGCCCATGAGGCCCCGCCCATGCTCGCGGGCCACATTGGTCACAAACACACATGCTGACCCTCATCCTGTGCCCAGTCTTTAAGTAAGGCCACTCAGTGGCTGGATGAAGAGACAGCATATTGGGTCTGCCATGCCCCTAGGCCCCAATTTATAACCATCGTTTGGGTTGTCCCTTCACTCTTCCCCAGGGCTCTGCTTTGGAATTCCTCTTTGGTTGGGACACCTGAGGTAACAAACCTGAAGGAGACCTCCCATCCCACAGATTGACAGAAAGAAATTGGGACCGGGCCAAATCCACAGAGAGGAAGATTCGTCCATGGCCCATGAGGCCTCCCCACGTTCCACGCCCATCTTTGATACAAAATCCAGAGACAAAAGCCTGAGCAAGCGCCTCAGAATCGCTCTTTCTTCATATCCTGAAGAGTCCTTCTCATGGTTTGTAGATTGGCCCTGCCATACCTACGTTCCCAACCTAAGCTGAGTTTGTGTTTTCAGACTTCTGTCCTCAGATTCCTGGGCCACACACCCTCCAGGCTGGGGCCCCTGGAGCCACACATTAGGACTGTGCCTACCCAATCCATGGGCATTCTGCCCATTCCATTATCCAAAATCGTACAAATTAGGAGAACTCTCCAAAGTCCCCGAGGCCATCCCAATAGTGTAGGTCTCCGGGGACAAACAAGGGCGGTCTGACACCAGCTGACCATCTACCTCCACTCATATCATAAATGGATGTCCCCAGAGAAGAAGATGGAACCAGACAGGACCCTAGGCCATATTCGGATCCATTGCTTTGGTTTACAGACATGTCTCCTCAAAAGCCTGGATTCCAAGACCAGCATAGGGGGTTTCCGGAGGCACCCATCAGAACAAATCTCGTTTCCACAAGGATACTTGTGTATGGGACCTATGTCAAAAGCTTAGGAGAATACTTCAGGGTCCCGGTGTCACCGCCCCATTCCAAGGCCCTCATGGACAAATAAACACACATTAGGCCCCAACCTCGGGAAAGTCCATTTCAACACAGCCGCCCCGATTGCTCCCGCAGAGCCATCAAAACTCAACTGTCTTGTTGCTAGGAGAAAATTGGAATGCGAGGCGGGATTCTTTGGCATCGATCCTCGAACGGTGCTCTGGAGTCATTCCATATGGGATGTCCTGGAGCTGACCAACAGGTCTCAATTGTCCCGCAGAAGGAATCCTTGAAGGGGGCATCCCACAACTCCCAACGTGGGAAAACCTCCATGGCCTTGAGATTCTGCTCCGTTCATGAAGGGGCAGTCATGCACAGAAACTCCAACCCGAGCCAACGTCTGATCCTCGCCGTGACTTCAGATGCATGAAATATTGGTTCAGATCTGCAGGAGGTACCTGCCGTGCCCTCGGCCTGAAGCCCAAATCTAGCTTGTGTTCTCAGACTTCTGTCCTCACACTCCTGGCCCAGAAGCCCTCAAGTTTGGCAATTCTGGAACCAAAGTGCAGCACTCTGCCTGCCCTCTAGAAAAAATATCTTGCCTATTGAGCTCCCCAGGCACCTCAAATGAGGATAAACCTATACGGCACTCGACTGTACCCAAATCATATAGTCTAACCTGGGACTAATGCACTGACTGACACAACCTGAGCCCGAACCTCCTAACCAACACCCAGGCAGCTGACCGCACACTGAGCATATCAGACCCGCCATGGCCTTAGGTCGTCATCTCTTCCCAACTTCGGTTTTTCAGGCTTCAGAACCTAGACCTTATCTCCAACCACTGCCCAGGGTTGAAAATGATGCAGATATCAGAACACATTCCCCATGGCCAGAGACCTTGTGTTTGGCAGGTTGTCCAAAGTCCAGTGTAGTTGAAACCAGTGTGGCCCATGAGGCCCCGCCCATGCTCGCGGGCCACATTGGTCACAAACACACATTGTGACCCTCAGCATGAGCCCACTCCTCAAGTAAGGCCTCTCAGTGGCTGGATGAAGAGACAGCATATTGGGCCTGCCATGCACCTAGGCCCCAATTTTTAACCATAGTTTGGGTTGTCCCTTCACTCTTCCCCAGGGCTCTGCTTTACAATTCCTATTTTGTTCGGACACCTGAGGTAATAAACCTGAAAGGAGACCTCCCATCCGACAATTGAAGAAAAACTATTGGGACCGGGCCAAATCCACAGAGAGGAAGATTCGTCCATATCCCATGAGGCCTCCCCACATTCTACAGCCATTGTTGATACAAAATCCAGAGACAAAAGCCTGAGCAAGTGCCTCAGACTCGCTCTTTCTTCATATCCTGAGGGGTACTTCTCATGGTTTGTAGATTGGGCCTCCATACCTACGTCCCAAAACCTTAGCTGAGTTTGTGTTTTCAGACTTCTGTCCTCAAAGTCTTGGGCCGCACACCCTCCAGGCTGGGGCCCCTGGAGCCACACATTAGGACTGTGCCTACCCAATCCATGGGAATTCTGCCCATTCTATTGTCCAAAATCTCACCAATTAAGAAAACTCTCCAAAGTCCCCGAGGCCATCCCAATAGTGTAGGTCTCCAGGGACAAACAAGGGCGGTGTGACACCAGGTGAGCATCTCCCTCCACTCATTCCATAGATGGATATCACCAGAGAAGAAGATTGAACCAGACAGGACCCTAGGCCATAATCGGATCCATTGTTTTGGTTTACAGGCATGTCTCCTCAAAAGCCTGGATTCCAATACCAGCATAGGGGGTTTCCTGAGGCACCCCTCAGAACAAATCTCATCTCCACAAGGAAACTTGTGCATGGGAGGTATGTCAAAAGCTTAGGAAATACTTCAGGGTCCCGGTGCCAACGCCACATTCCAAGGCCCTCATGGACACAAACACACAATGGGCCCGATCCTAAAAGTCCATTTCAACTGAGCCACGCCGGTTGCTCCCGCAGAGCTATCCGATCTCAACTGTCTTGTTGCTAGGAGACATTTGGAATGCGAGGCCCGCTTCCCAGGCATCCACCCCAAACGGTGCTCTTGTGTCCTTCCATATGGGATATCCTGGAGCTGCCCAACAGGTCTCAATTGTCCCGCAGAAGGAATCCTTGAAGGGGGCATCCCACAACTCCCAACGTGGGAAAACCTCCATGGCCTTGAGATTCCGCTCCGTTCATGAAGGGGCAGTCATGCACAGAAACTCCAACCCGAGCCAACGTCTGATCCTCGCCGTGACTTCAGAAGCATGAGATATTCGTTCAGATCTGCAGGGGGTACCAGCCGTGCCCTCGGCCTGAAGCCCAAGTCTAGCTTCTGTTCTCAGAGTTGTCCTCACACTCCTGGTCCAGAATCCCTCATGTTTGGCAATACCGGACCCACAATGCAGCACTCTGCCTGCCTCTAGAAAAAATATATTGCCTAATGAGTAGCCCAGGCACCTCAAATGAGGATAAACCTACACGGCTCTCGACTGTACCTGAATTATATAGTCTAACCTGGGTACTAATTCACTGTCTGACACAACCTGAACCCGAACCTCCGGACCAACACCCAGGCAGCTGACCGCACACTGAGCACATCAGACCCGCCATGGCCTTAGGTCGTCATCTCTTCCCAACTGTGGTTTTCAGGCTTCAGAACGTAGACCTTATCTCCAAACACTGCCCAGGGTTGAAAATGATGCAGAAATCAGAGCTCCTTCCCCATGGCAAGAGACCTTGTGATTGGCATGTTATCCAAAGTTCAGTGTAGTTGAAACCAGTGTGGCCCATGAGGCCCCGCCCATGCTCGCGGGCCACATTGGTCACAAACACACATGCTGACCCTCATCCTGTGCCCAGTCTTTAAGTAAGGCCACTCAGTGGCTGGATGAAGAGACAGCATATTGGGTCTGCCATGCCCCTAGGCCCCAATTTATAACCATCGTTTGGGTTGTCCCTTCACTCTTGCCGAGGGCTCTGCTTTGGAATTCCTCTTTGGTTGGGACACCTGAGGTAACAAACCTGAGAGGAGACCTCCCATCCCACAGATTGACAGAAAGAAATTGGGACCGGGCAAAATCCACAGAGAGGAAGATTCGTCCATGGCCCATGAGGCCTCCCCACGTTCCAAGCCCATCTTTGATACAAAATCCAGAGACAAAAGCCTGAGCAAGCGCCTCAGAATCGCTCTTTCTTCATATCCTGAAGAGTCCTTCTCATGGTTTGTAGATTGGCCCTGCCATACCTACGTTCCCAACCTAAGCTGAGTTTGTGTTTTCAGACTTCTGTCCTCAGATTCCTGGGCCACACACCCTCCAGGCTGGGGCCCCTGGAGCCACACATTAGGACTGTGCCTACCCAATCCATGGGCATTCTGCCCATTCCATTATCCAAAATCGTACAAATTAGGAGAACTCTCCAAAGTCCCCGAGGCCATCCCAATAGTGTAGGTCTCCGGGGACAAACAAGGGCGGTCTGACACCAGCTGACCATCTACCTCCACTCATATCATAAATGGATGTCCCCAGAGAAGAAGATGGAACCAGACAGGACCCTAGGCCATATTCGGATCCATTGCTTTGGTTTACAGACATGTCTCCTCAAAAGCCTGGATTCCAAGACCAGCATAGGGGGTTTCCGGAGGCACCCATCAGAACAAATCTCGTTTCCACAAGGATACTTGTGTATGGGACCTATGTCAAAAGCTTAGGAGAATACTTCAGGGTCCCGGTGTCACCGCCCCATTCCAAGGCCCTCATGGACAAATAAACACACATTAGGCCCCAACCTCGGGAAAGTCCATTTCAACACAGCCGCCCCGATTGCTCCCGCAGAGCCATCAAAACTCAACTGTCTTGTTGCTAGGAGAAAATTGGAATGCGAGGCGGGATTCTTTGGCATCGATCCTCGAACGGTGCTCTGGAGTCATTCCATATGGGATGTCCTGGAGCTGACCAACAGGTCTCAATTGTCCCGCAGAAGGAATCCTTGAAGGGGGCATCCCACAACTCCCAACGTGGGAAAACCTCCATGGCCTTGAGATTCTGCTCCGTTCATGAAGGGGCAGTCATGCACAGAAACTCCAACCCGAGCCAACGTCTGATCCTCGCCGTGACTTCAGATGCATGAAATATTGGTTCAGATCTGCAGGAGGTACCTGCCGTGCCCTCGGCCTGAAGCCCAAATCTAGCTTGTGTTCTCAGACTTCTGTCCTCACACTCCTGGCCCAGAAGCCCTCAAGTTTGGCAATTCTGGAACCAAAGTGCAGCACTCTGCCTGCCCTCTAGAAAAAATATCTTGCCTATTGAGCTCCCCAGGCACCTCAAATGAGGATAAACCTATACGGCACTCGACTGTACCCAAATCATATAGTCTAACCTGGGACTAATGCACTGACTGACACAACCTGAGCCCGAACCTCCTAACCAACACCCAGGCAGCTGACCGCACACTGAGCATATCAGACCCGCCATGGCCTTAGGTCGTCATCTCTTCCCAACTTCGGTTTTTCAGGCTTCAGAACCTAGACCTTATCTCCAACCACTGCCCAGGGTTGAAAATGATGCAGATATCAGAACACATTCCCCATGGCCAGAGACCTTGTGTTTGGCAGGTTGTCCAAAGTCCAGTGTAGTTGAAACCAGTGTGGCCCATGAGGCCCCGCCCATGCTCGCGGGCCACATTGGTCACAAACACACATTGTGACCCTCAGCATGAGCCCACTCCTCAAGTAAGGCCTCTCAGTGGCTGGATGAAGAGACAGCATATTGGGCCTGCCATGCACCTAGGCCCCAATTTTTAACCATAGTTTGGGTTGTCCCTTCACTCTTCCCCAGGGCTCTGCTTTACAATTCCTATTTTGTTCGGACACCTGAGGTAATAAACCTGAAAGGAGACCTCCCATCCGACAATTGAAGAAAAACTATTGGGACCGGGCCAAATCCACAGAGAGGAAGATTCATCCATATCCCATGAGGCCTCCCCACATTCTACAGCCATTGTTGATACAAAATCCAGAGACAAAAGCCTGAGCAAGTGCCTCAGACTCGCTCTTTCTTCATATCCTGAGGGGTACTTCTCATGGTTTGTAGATTGGGCCTCCATACCTACGTCCCAAAACCTTAGCTGAGTTTGTGTTTTCAGACTTCTGTCCTCAAAGTCTTGGGCCGCACACCCTCCAGGCTGGGGCCCCTGGAGCCACACATTAGGACTGTGCCTACCCAATCCATGGGAATTCTGCCCATTCTATTGTCCAAAATCTCACCAATTAAGAAAACTCTCCAAAGTCCCCGAGGCCATCCCAATAGTGTAGGTCTCCAGGGACAAACAAGGGCGGTGTGACACCAGGTGAGCATCTCCCTCCACTCATTCCATAGATGGATATCACCAGAGAAGAAGATTGAACCAGACAGGACCCTAGGCCATAATCGGATCCATTGTTTTGGTTTACAGGCATGTCTCCTCAAAAGCCTGGATTCCAATACCAGCATAGGGGGTTTCCTGAGGCACCCCTCAGAACAAATCTCATCTCCACAAGGAAACTTGTGCATGGGAGGTATGTCAAAAGCTTAGGAAATACTTCAGGGTCCCGGTGCCAACGCCACATTCCAAGGCCCTCATGGACACAAACACACAATGGGCCCGATCCTAAAAGTCCATTTCAACTGAGCCACGCCGGTTGCTCCCGCAGAGCTATCCGATCTCAACTGTCTTGTTGCTAGGAGACATTTGGAATGCGAGGCCCGCTTCCCAGGCATCCACCCCAAACGGTGCTCTTGTGTCCTTCCATATGGGATATCCTGGAGCTGCCCAACAGGTCTCAATTGTCCCGCAGAAGGAATCCTTGAAGGGGGCATCCCACAACTCCCAACGTGGGAAAACCTCCATGGCCTTGAGATTCCGCTCCGTTCATGAAGGGGCAGTCATGCACAGAAACTCCAACCCGAGCCAACGTCTGATCCTCGCCGTGACTTCAGAAGCATGAGATATTCGTTCAGATCTGCAGGGGGTACCAGCCGTGCCCTCGGCCTGAAGCCCAAGTCTAGCTTCTGTTCTCAGAGTTGTCCTCACACTCCTGGTCCAGAATCCCTCATGTTTGGCAATACCGGACCCACAATGCAGCACTCTGCCTGCCTCTAGAAAAAATATATTGCCTAATGAGTAGCCCAGGCACCTCAAATGAGGATAAACCTACACGGCTCTCGACTGTACCTGAATTATATAGTCTAACCTGGGTACTAATTCACTGTCTGACACAACCTGAACCCGAACCTCCGGACCAACACCCAGGCAGCTGACCGCACACTGAGCACATCAGACCCGCCATGGCCTTAGGTCGTCATCTCTTCCCAACTGTGGTTTTCAGGCTTCAGAACGTAGACCTTATCTCCAAACACTGCCCAGGGTTGAAAATGATGCAGAAATCAGAGCTCCTTCCCCATGGCAAGAGACCTTGTGATTGGCATGTTATCCAAAGTTCAGTGTAGTTGAAACCAGTGTGGCCCATGAGGCCCCGCCCATGCTCGCGGGCCACATTGGTCACAAACACACATGCTGACCCTCATCCTGTGCCCAGTCTTTAAGTAAGGCCACTCAGTGGCTGGATGAAGAGACAGCATATTGGGTCTGCCATGCCCCTAGGCCCCAATTTATAACCATCGTTTGGGTTGTCCCTTCACTCTTGCCGAGGGCTCTGCTTTGGAATTCCTCTTTGGTTGGGACACCTGAGGTAACAAACCTGAGAGGAGACCTCCCATCCCACAGATTGACAGAAAGAAATTGGGACCGGGCAAAATCCACAGAGAGGAAGATTCGTCCATGGCCCATGAGGCCTCCCCACGTTCCAAGCCCATCTTTGATACAAAATCCAGAGACAAAAGCCTGAGCAAGCGCCTCAGACTCCCTCTTTCTTTATATCCTGAAGAGTGCTTCTCATGGTTTGTAGATTGGCCCTGCCATACCTACGTTCCCAACCTAAGCTGAGTTTGTGTTTTCAGACTTCTGTCCTCAGATTCCTGGGCCACACACCCTACAGTCTGGGGCCCCTGGAGCCAACATTAGGACTGTGCCTACCCAATCCATGGGCATTCTGCCCATTCCATTATCCAAAATCGTACAAATTAGGAGAACTCTCCAAAGTCCCCGAGGCCATCCCAATAGTGTAGGTCTCCGGGGACAAACAAGGGCGGTCTGACACCAGCTGAGCATCTACCTCCACTCATATCATAAATGGATGTCCCCAGAGAAGAAGATGGAACCAGACAGGACCCTAGGCCATATTCGGATCCATTGCTTTGGTTTACAGACATGTCTCCTTAAAAGCCTGGATTCCAAGACCAGCATAGGGGGTTTCCTGAGGCACCCATCAGAACAAATCTCGTTTCCACAAGGATACTTGTGTATGGGACCTATGTCAAAAGCTTAGGAGAATACTTCAGGGTCCCGGTGTCACCGCCCCATTCCAAGGCCCTCATGGACACAAACA
This sequence comes from Mustela nivalis, assembly GCF_964662115.1. NCBI lineage: Eukaryota > Metazoa > Chordata > Mammalia > Carnivora > Mustelidae > Mustela > Mustela nivalis. The sequence goes on along the minus strand of NW_028136249.1, from coordinate 28,410 downwards.
CACAATGGGCCCGACCCTAAAAGTCCATTTCAACTCAGCCACGCCGGTTGCTCCTGCAGAGCTATCCGATCTCAACTGTCTTGTTGCTAGGAGACATTTGGAATGCGAGGCCCGCTTCCTAGGCATCCATCCTGAACGGTGCTCTGGAGTCCTTCCATATGGGATATCCTGGAGCTGCCCAACAGGTCTCAATTGTCCCGCAGAAGGAATCCTTGAAGGGGGCATCCCACAACTCCCAACGTGGGAAAACCTCCATGGCCTTGAGATTCCGCTCCGTTCATGAAGGGGCAGTCATGCACAGAAACTCCAACCCGAGCCAACGTCTGATCCTCGCCGTGACTTCAGATGCATGAAATATTGGTTCAGATCTGCAGGAGGTACCTGCCGTGCCCTCGGCCTGAAGCCCAAGTCTAGCTTGGGTTCTCAGATTTCTGTCCTCACACTCCTGGCCCAGAGGCCCTCAAGTTTGGCAATTCTGGAACCAAAGTGCAGCACTCTGCCTGGCCTCTAGAAAAAATATCTTGCCTATTGAGCTCCCCAGGCACCTCAAATGAGGATAAACCTATACGGCACTCGACTGTACCCAAATCATATAGTCTAACCTGGGACTAATGCACTGACTGACACAACCTGAGCCCGAACCTCCTGACCAACACCCAGGCAGCTGACCGCACACTGAGCATATCAGACCCGCCATGGCCTTAGGTCGTCATCTCTTCCCAACTTCGGTTTTTCAGGCTTCAGAACCTAGACCTTATCTCCAACCACTGCCCAGGGTTGAAAATGATGCAGATATCAGAACACATTCCCCATGGCCAGAGACCTTGTGTTTGGCAGGTTGTCCAAAGTCCAGTGTAGTTGAAACCAGTGTGGCCCATGAGGCCCCGCCCATGCTCGCGGGCCACATTGGTCACAAACACACATTGTGACCCTCAGCATGAGCCCAGTCCTCAAGTAAGGCCTCTCAGTGGCTGGATGAAGAGACAGCATATTGGGCCTGCCATGCACCTAGGCCCCAATTTTTAACCATAGTTTGGGTTGTCCCTTCACTCTTCCCCAGGGCTCTGCTTTGCAATTCCTATTTTGTTCGGACACCTGAGGTAATAAACCTGAAAGGAGACCTCCCATCCGACAATTGAAGAAAAACTATTGGGACCGGGCCAAATCCACAGAGAGGAAGATTCGTCCATATCCCATGAGGCCTCCCCACATTCTACAGCCATTGTTGATACAAAATCCAGAGACAAAAGCCTGAGCAAGTGCCTCAGACTCGCTCTTTCTTCTTATCCTGAGGGGTACTTCTCATGGTTTGTAGATTGGGCCTCCCATACCTACGTCCCAAAACCTTAGCTGAGTTTGTGTTTTCAGACTTCTGTCCTCAAAGTCCTGGGCCACACACCCTCCAGGCTGGGGCCCCTGGAGCCACACATTAGGACTGTGCCTACCCAATCCATGGGAATTCTGCCCATTCCATTGTCCATAATCTCACCAATTAAGAAAACTCTCCAAAGTCCCCGAGGCCATCCCAATAGTGTAGGTCTCCAGGGACAAACAAGGGCGGTGTGACACCAGGTGAGCATCTCCCTCCACTCATTCCATAGATGGATATCACCAGAGAAGAAGTTTGAACGAGACAGGACCCTAGGCCATAATCGGATCCATTGTTTTGGTTTACAGGCATGTCTCCTCAAAAGCCTGGTTTCCAATACCAGCATAGGGGGTTTCCTGAGGCACCCCTCAGAACAAATCTCATCTCCACAAGGAAACTTGTGCATGGGAGGTATGTCAAAAGCTTAGGAGAATACTTCAGGGTCCCGGTGCCAACGCCCCATTCCAAGGCCCTCATGGACACAAACACACAATGGGCCCGACCCTAAAAGTCCATTTCAACTCAGCCACGCCGGTTGCTCCCGCAGAGCTATCCGATCTCAACTGTCTTGTTGCTAGGAGACATTTGGAATGCGAGGCCCGCTTCCCAGGCATCCACCCCGAACGGTGCTCTGGAGTCCTTCCATATGGGATATCCTGGAGCTGCCCAACAGGTCTCAATTGTCCCGCAGAAGGATACCTTGAAGGGGGCATCCCACAACTCCCAACGTGGGAAAACCTCCATGGCCTTGAGATTCCGCTCCGTTCATGAAGGGGCAGTCATGAACAGAAACTCCAACCCGAGCTAACGTCTGATCCTCGCCGTGACTTCAGATGCATGAAATATTGGTTCAGATCTGCAGGAGGTACCTGCCGTGCCCTCGGCCTGAAGCCCAAGTCTAGCTTGTGTTCTCAGACTTCTGTCCTCACACTCCTGGCCCAGAGGCCCTCAAGTTTGGCAATTCTGGAACCAAAGTGCAGCACTCTGCCTGGCCTCTAGAAAAAATATCTTGCCTATTGAGCTCCCCAGGCACCTCAAATGAGGATAATCCTATACGGCACTCGACTGTACCCTAATCATATAGTCTAACCTGGGACTAATGCACTGACTGACACAACCTGAGCCCGAACCTCCTGACCAACACCCAGGCAGCTGACCGCACACTGAGCATATCAGACCCGCCATGGCCTTAGGTCGTCATCTCTTCCCAACTTCGGTTTTTCAGGCTTCAGAACCTAGACCTTATCTCCAACCACTGCCCAGGGTTGAAAATGATGCAGATATCAGAACACATTCCCCATGGCCAGAGACCTTGTGTTTGGCAGGTTGTCCAAAGTCCAGTGTAGTTGAAACCAGTGTGGCCCATGAGGCCCCGCCCATGCTCGCGGGCCACATTGGTCACAAACACACATTGTGACCCTCAGCATGAGCCCAGTCCTCAAGTAAGGCCTCTCAGTGGCTGGATGAAGAGACAGCATATTGGGCCTGCCATGCACCTAGGCCCCAATTTTTAACCATAGTTTGGGTTGTCCCTTCACTCTTCCCCAGGGCTCTGCTTTGGAATTCCTATTTTGTTCGGACACCTGAGGTAATAAACCTGAAACGAGACCTCCCATCCGACAATTGAAGAAAAACTATTGGGACCGGGCCAAATCCACAGAGAGGAAGATTCGTCCATATCCCATGAGGCCTCCCCACATTCTACAGCCATTGTTGATACAAAATCCAGAGACAAAAGCCTGAGCAAGTGCCTCAGACTCGCTCTTTCTTCATATCCTGAGGGGTACTTCTCATGGTTTGTAGATTGGGCCTCCCATACCTACGTCCCAAAACCTTAGCTGAGTTTGTGTTTTCAGACTTCTGTCCTCAAAGTCCTGGGCCGCACACCCTCCAGGCTGGGGCCCCTGGAGCCACACATTAGGACTGTGCCTACCCAATCCATGGGAATTCTGCCCATTCCATTGTCCAAAATCTCACCAATTAAGAAAACTCTCCAAAGTCCCCGAGGCCATCCCAATAGTGTAGGTCTCCAGGGACAAACAAGGGCGGTGTGACACCAGGTGAGCATCTCCCTCCACTCATTCCATAGATGGATATCACCAGAGAAGAAGATTGAACCAGACAGGACCCTAGGCCATAATCGGATCCATTGTTTTGGTTTACAGGCATGTCTCCTCAAAAGCCTGGATTCCAATACCAGCATAGGGGGTTTCCTGAGGCACCCCTCAGAACAAATCTGATCTCCACAAGGAAACTTGTGCATGGGAGGTATGTCAAAAGCTTAGGAGAATACTTCAGGGTCCCAGGGCCAACGCCCCATTCCAAGGCCCTCATGGACACAAACACACAATGGGCCCGACCCTAAAAGTCCATTTCAACTCAGCCACGCCAGTTGCTCCCGCAGAGCTATCCGATCTCAACTGTCTTGTTGCTAGGAGACATTTGGAATGCGAGGCCCGCTTCCCAGGCATCCACCCCGAACGGTGCTCTGGAGTCCTTCCATATGGGATATCCTGGAGCTGCCCAACAGGTCTCAATTGTCCCGCAGAAGGATACCTTGAAGGGGGCATCCCACAACTCCCAACGTGGGAAAACCTCCATGGCCTTGAGATTCCGCTCCGTTCATGAAGGGGCAGTCATGCACAGAAACTCCAACCCGAGCCAACGTCTGATCCTCGCCGTGACTTCAGATGCATGAAATATTGGTTCAGATCTGCAGGAGGTACCTGCCGTGCCCTCGGCCTGAAGCCCAAGTCTAGCTTGGGTTCTCAGATTTCTGTCCTCACACTCCTGGCCCAGAAGCCCTCAAGTTTGGCAATTCTGGAACCAAAGTGCAGCACTCTGCCTGCCCTCTAGAAAAAATATCTTGCCTATTGAGCTCCCCAGGCACCTCAAATGAGGATAATCCTATACGGCACTCGACTGTACCCTAATCATATAGTCTAACCTGGGACTAATGCACTGACTGACACAACCTGAGCCCGAACCTCCTGACCAACACCCAGGCAGCTGACCTCACACTGAGCATATCAGACCCGCCATGGCCTTAGGTCGTCATCTCTTCCCAACTTCGGTTTTTCAGGCTTCAGAACCTAGACCTTATCTCCAACCACTGCCCAGGGTTGAAAATGATGCAGATATCAGAACACATTCCCCATGGCCAGAGACCTTGTGTTTGGCAGGTTGTCCAAAGTCCAGTGTAGTTGAAACCAGTGTGGCCCATGAGGCCCCGCCCATGCTCGCAGGCCACATTGGTCACAAACACACATTGTGACCCTCAGCATGAGCCCAGTCCTCAAGTAAGGCCTCTCAGTGGCTGGATGAAGAGACAGCATATTGGGCCTGCCATGCACCTAGGCCCCAATTTTTAACCATAGTTTGGGTTGTCCCTTCACTCTTCCCCAGGGCTCTGCTTTGGAATTCCTATTTTGTTCGGACACCTGAGGTAATAAACCTGAAAGGAGACCTCCCATCCGACAATTGAAGAAAAACTATTGGGACCGGGCCAAATCCACAGAGAGGAAGATTCGTCCATATCCCATGAGGCCTCCCCACATTCTACAGCCATGTTGATACAAAATCCAGAGACAAAAGCCTGAGCAAATGCCTCAGACTCGCTCTTTCTTCATATCCTCAGGGGTACTTCTCATGGTTTGTAGATTGGGCCTCCCATACCTACGTCCCAAAACGTTAGCTGAGTTTGTGTTTTCAGACTTCTGTCCTCAAAGTCCTGGGCCGCACACACTCCAGGCTAAGGCCCCTGGAGCCACACATTAGGACTGTGCCTACCCAATCCATGGGAATTCTGCCCATTCCATTGTCCAAATTCTCACCAATTAAGAAAACTCTCCAAAGTCCCCGAGGCCATCCCAATAGTATAGGTCTCCAGGGACAGCAAGGGCGGTGTGACACCAGGTGAGCATCTCCCTCCACTCATTCCATAGATGGATATCACCAGAGAAGAAGATTGAACCAGACAGGACCCTAGGCCATAATCGGATCCATTGTTTTGGTTTATAGGCATGTCTCCTCAAAAGCCTGGATTCCAATACCAGCATAGGGGGTTTCCTGAGGCACCCCTCAGAACAAATCTCATCTCCACAAGGAAACTTGTGCATGGGAGGTATGTCAAAAGCTTAGGAGAATACTTCAGGGTCCCGGTGCCAACGCCCCATTCCCAGGCCCTCATGGACACAAACACACAATGGGCCCGACCCTAAAAGTCCATTTCAACTCAGCCACGCCGGTTGCTCCCGCAGAGCTATCCGATCTCAACTGTCTTGTTGCTAGGAGACATTTGGAATGCGAGGCCCGCTTCCCAGGCATCCACCCCGAACGGTGCTCTGGAGTCCTTCCATATGGGATATCCTGGAGCTGCCCAACAGGTCTCAATTGTCCCTCAGAAGGAATCCTTGAAGGGGGCATCCCACAACTCCCAACGTGGGAAAACCTCCATGGCCTTGAGATTCCGCTCCGTTCATGAAGGGGCAGTCATGCACAGAAACTCCAACCCGAGCCAACGTCTGATCCTCGCCGTGACTTCAGAAGCATGAGATATTCGTTCAGATCTGCAGGGGGTACCAGCCGTGCCCTCAGCCTGAAGCCCAAGTCTAGCTTGTGTTCTCAGACTTGTCCTCACACTCCTGGTCCAGAATCCCTCATGTTTGGCAATACCGGACCCACAATGCAGCACTCTGCCTGCCTCTAGAAAAAATATATTGCCTAATGAGTAGCCCAGGCACCCCAAATGAGGATAAACCTATACGGCACTCGACTGTACCCAAATCATATAGTCTAACCTGGGACTAATGCACTGACTGACACAACCTGAGCCCGAACCTCCTGACCAACACCCAGGCAGCTGACCGCACACTGAGCATATCAGACCCGCCATGGCCTTAGGTCGTCATCTCTTCCCAACTTCGGTTTTTCAGGCTTCAGAACCTAGACCTTATCTCCAACCACTGCCCAGGGTTGAAAATGATGCAGATATCAGAACACATTCCCCATGGCCAGAGACCTTGTGTTTGGCAGGTTGTCCAAAGTCCAGTGTAGTTGAAACCAGTGTGGCCTATGAGGCCCCGCCCATGCTCGCGGGCCACATTGGTCACAAACACACATTGTGACCCTCAGCATGAGCCCACTCCTCAAGTAAGGCCTCTCAGTGGCTGGATGAAGAGACAGCATATTGGGCCTGCCATGCACCTAGGCCCCAATTTTTAACCATAGTTTGGGTTGTCCCTTCACTCTTCCCCAGGGCTCTGCTTTGGAATTCCTATTTTGTTCGGACACCTGAGGAAATAAACCTGAAACGAGACCTCCCATCCGACAATTGAAGAAAAACTATTGGGACCGGGCCAAATCCACAGAGAGGAAGATTCGTCCATATCCCATGAGGCCTCACCACATTCTACAGCCATTGTTGATACAAAATCCAGAGACAAAAGCCTGAGCAAGTGCCTCAGACTCGCTCTTTCTTCATATCCTGAGGGGTACTTCTCATGGTTTGTAGATTGGGCCTCCCATACCTACGTCCCAAAACCTTAGCTGAGTTTGTGTTTTCAGACTTCTGTCCTCAAAGTCCTGGGCCGCACACCCTCCAGGCTGGGGCCCCTGGAGCCACACATTAGGACTGTGCCTACCCAATCCATGGGAATTCTGCCCATTCCATTGTCCAAAATCTCACCAATTAAGAAAACTCTCCAAAGTCCCCGAGGCCATCCCAATAGTGTAGGTCTCCAGGGACAAACAAGGGCGGTGTGACACCAGGTGAGCATCTCCCTCCACTCATTCCATAGATGGATATCACCAGAGAAGAAGATTGAACCAGACAGGACCCTAGGCCATAATCGGATCCATTGTTTTGGTTTATAGGCATGTCTCCTCAAAAGCCTGGATTCCAATACCAGCATAGGGGGTTTCCTGAGGCACCCCTCAGAACAAATCTCATCTCCACAAGGAAACTTGTGCTTGGGAGGTATGTCAAAAGCTTAGGAGAATACTTCAGGGTCCCGGTGCCAACGCCCCATTCCCAGGCCCTCATGGACACAAACACACAATGGGCCCGACCCTAAAAGTCCATTTCAACTCAGCCACGCCGGTTGCTCCCGCAGAGCTATCCGATCTCAACTGTCTTGTTGCTAGGAGACATTTGGAATGCGAGGCCCGCTTCCCAGGCATCCACCCCGAACGGTGCTCTGGAGTCCTTCCATATGGGATATCCTGGAGCTGCCCAACAGGTCTCAATTGTCCCTCAGAAGGAATCCTTGAAGGGGGCATCCCACAACTCCCAACGTGGGAAAACCTCCATGGCCTTGAGATTCCGCTCCGTTCATGAAGGGGCAGTCATGCACAGAAACTCCAACCCGAGCCAACGTCTGATCCTCGCCGTGACTTCAGAAGCATGAGATATTCGTTCAGATCTGCAGGGGGTACCAGCCGTGCCCTCAGCCTGAAGCCCAAGTCTAGCTTGTGTTCTCAGACTTGTCCTCACACTCCTGGTCCAGAATCCCTCATGTTTGGCAATACCGGACCCACAATGCAGCACTCTGCCTGCCTCTAGAAAAAATATATTGCCTAATGAGTAGCCCAGGCACCCCAAATGAGGATAAACCTATACGGCACTCGACTGTACCCAAATCATATAGTCTAACCTGGGACTAATGCACTGACTGACACAACCTGAGCCCGAACCTCCTGACCAACACCCAGGCAGCTGACCGCACACTGAGCATATCAGACCCGCCATGGCCTTAGGTCGTCATCTCTTCCCAACTTCGGTTTTTCAGGCTTCAGAACCTAGACCTTATCTCCAACCACTGCCCAGGGTTGAAAATGATGCAGATATCAGAACACATTCCCCATGGCCAGAGACCTTGTGTTTGGCAGGTTGTCCAAAGTCCAGTGTAGTTGAAACCAGTGTGGCCTATGAGGCCCCGCCCATGCTCGCGGGCCACATTGGTCACAAACACACATTGTGACCCTCAGCATGAGCCCACTCCTCAAGTAAGGCCTCTCAGTGGCTGGATGAAGAGACAGCATATTGGGCCTGCCATGCACCTAGGCCCCAATTTTTAACCATAGTTTGGGTTGTCCCTTCACTCTTCCCCAGGGCTCTGCTTTGGAATTCCTATTTTGTTCGGACACCTGAGGAAATAAACCTGAAACGAGTCCTCCCATCCGACAATTGAAGAAAAACTATTGGGACCGGGCCAAATCCACAGAGAGGAAGATTCGTCCATATCCCATGAGGCCTCACCACATTCTACAGCCATTGTTGATACAAAATCCAGAGACAAAAGCCTGAGCAAGTGCCTCAGACTCGCTCTTTCTTCATATCCTGAGGGGTACTTCTCATGGTTTGTAGATTGGGCCTCCCATACCTACGTCCCAAAACCTTAGCTGAGTTTGTGTTTTCAACTTCTGTCCTCAAAGTCCTGGGCCGCACACCCTCCAGGCTGGGGCCCCTGGAGCCACACATTAGGACTGTGCCTACCCAATCCATGGGAATTCTGCCCATTCCATTGTCCAAAATCTCACCAATTAAGAAAACTCTCCAAAGTCCCCGAGGCCATCCCAATAGTGTAGGTCTCCAGGGACAAACAAGGGCGGTGTGACACCAGGTGAGCATCTCCCTCCACTCATTCCATAGATGGATATCACCAGAGAAGAAGATTGAACCAGACAGGACCCTAGGCCATAATCGGATCCATTGTTTTGGTTTACAGGCATGTCTCCTCCAAAGCCTGGATTCCAATACCAGCATAGGGGGTTTCCTGAGGCACCCCTCAGAACAAATCTCATCTCCACAAGGAAACTTGTGCATGGGAGGTATGTCAAAAGCTTAGGAGAATACTTCAGGGTCCCGGTGCCAACGCCCCATTCCAAGGCCCTCATGGACACAAACACACAATGGGCCCGACCCTAAAAGTCCATTTCAACTCAGCCACGCCGGTTGCTCCCGCAGAGCTATCCGATCTCAACTGTCTTGTTGCTAGGAGACATTTGGAATGCGAGGCCCGCTTCCCAGGCATCCACCCCGAACGGTGCTCTGGAGTCCTTCCATATGGGATATCCTGGAGCTGCCCAACAGGTCTCAATTGTCCCGCAGAAGGAATCCTTGAAGGGGGCATCCCACAACTCCCAACGTGGGAAAACCTCCATGGCCTTGAGATTCCGCTCCGTTCATGAAGGGGCAGTCATGCACAGAAACTCCAACCCGAGCCAACGTCTGATCCTCGCCGTGACTTCAGATGCATGAAATATTGGTTCAGATCTGCAGGAGGTACCTGCCGTGCCCTCGGCCTGAAGCCCAAGTCTAGCTTGGGTTCTCAGACTTCTGTCCTCACACTCCTGGCCCAGAAGCCCTCAAGTTTGGCAATTCTGGAACCAAAGTGCAGCACTCTGCCTGTCCTCTAGAAAAAATATCTTGACTATTGAGCTCCCCAGGCACCTCAAATGAGGATAATCCTATACGGCACTCGACTGTACCCTAATCATATAGTCTAACCTGGGACTAATGCACTGACTGACACAACCTGAGCCCGAACCTCCTGACCAACACCCAGGCAGCTGACCGCACACTGAGCATATCAGACCCGCCATGGCCTTAGGTCGTCATCTCTTCCCAACTTCGGTTTTTCAGGCTTCAGAACCTAGACCTTATCTCCAACCACTGCCCAGGGTTGAAAATGATGCAGATATCAGAACACATTCCCCATGGCCAGAGACCTTGTGTTTGGCAGGTTGTCCAAAGTCCAGTGTAGTTGAAACCAGTGTGGCCCATGAGGCCCCGCCCATGCTCGCGGGCCACATTGGTCACAAACACACATTGTGACCCTCAGCATGAGCCCACTCCTCAAGTAAGGCCTCTCAGTGGCTGGATGAAGAGACAGCATATTGGGCCTGCCATGCACCTAGGCCCCAATTTTTAACCATAGTTTGGGTTGTCCCTTCACTCTTCCCCAGGGCTCTGCTTTGGAATTCCTATTATGTTCGGACACCTGAGGTAATAAACCTGAAACGAGACCTCCCATCCGACAATTGAAGAAAAACTATTGGGACCGGGCCAAATCCACAGAGAGGAAGATTCGTCCATATCCCATGAGGCCTCCCCACATTCTACAGCCATTGTTGATACAAAATCCAGAGACAAAAGCCTGAGCAAGTGCCTCAGACTCGCTCTTTCTTCATATCCTGAGGGGTACTTCTCATGGTTTGTAGATTGGGCCTCCCATACCTACGTCCCAAAACGTTAGCTGAGTTTGTGTTTTCAGACTTCTGTCCTCAAAGTCCTGGGCCGCACACCCTCCAGGCTAAGGCCCCTGGAGCCACACATTAGGACTGTGCCTACCCAATCCATGGGAATTCTGCCCATTCCATTGTCCAAATTCTCACCAATTAAGAAAACTCTCCAAAGTCCCCGAGGCCATCCCAATAGTGTAGGTCTCCAGGGACAGCAAGGGCGGTGTGACACCAGGTGAGCATCTCCCTCCACTCATTCCATAGATGGATATCACCAGAGAAGAAGATTGAACCAGACAGGACCCTAGGCCATAATCGGATCCATTGTTTTGGTTTACAGGCATGTCTCCTCAAAAGCCTGGATTCCAATACCAGCATAGGGGGTTTCCTGAGGCACCCCTCAGAACAAATCTCATCTCCACAAGGAAACTTGTGCATGGGAGGTATGTCAAAAGCTTAGGAGAATACTTCAGGGTCCCGGTGCCAACGCCCCATTCCAAGGCCCTCATGGACACAAACACACAATGGGCCCGACCCTAAAAGTCCATTTCAACTCAGCCACGCCGGTTGCTCCCGCAGAGCTATCCGATCTCAACTGTCTTGTTGCTAGGAGACATTTGGAATGCGAGGCCCGCTTCCCAGGCATCCACCCCGAACGGTGCTCTGGAGTCCTTCCATATGGGATATCCTGGAGCTGCCCAACAGGTCTCAATTGTCCCGCAGAAGGAATCCTTGAAGGGGGCATCCCACAACTCCCAACGTGGGAAAACCTCCATGGCCTTGAGATTCCGCTCCGTTCATGAAGGGGCAGTCATGCACAGAAACTCCAACCCGAGCCAACGTCTGATCCTCGCCGTGACTTCAGATGCATGAAATATTGGTTCAGATCTGCAGGAGGTACCTGCCGTGCCCTCGGCCTGAAGCCCAAGTCTAGCTTGGGTTCTCAGACTTCTGTCCTCACACTCCTGGCCCAGAAGCCCTCAAGTTTGGCAATTCTGGAACCAAAGTGCAGCACTCTGCCTGCCCTCTAGAAAAAATATCTTGACTATTGAGCTCCCCAGGCACCTCAAATGAGGATAATCCTATACGGCACTCGACTGTACCCAAATCATATAGTCTAACCTGGGACTAATGCACTGACTGACACAACCTGAGCCCGAACCTCCTGACCAACACCCAGGCAGCTGACCTCACACTGAGCATATCAGACCCGCCATGGCCTTAGGTCGTCATCTCTTCCCAACTTCGGTTTTTCAGGCTTCAGAACCTAGACCTTATCTCCAACCACTGCCCAGGGTTGAAAATGATGCAGATATCAGAACACATTCCCCATGGCCAGAGACCTTGTGTTTGGCAGGTTGTCCAAAGTCCAGTGTAGTTGAAACCAGTGTGGCCCATGAGGCCCCGCCCATGCTCGCGGGCCACATTGGTCACAAACACACATTGTGACCCTCAGCATGAGCCCAGTCCTCAAGTAAGGCCTCTCAGTGGCTGGATGAAGAGACAGCATATTGGGCCTGCCATGCACCTAGGCCCCAATTTTTAACCATAGTTTGGGTTGTCCCTTCACTCTTCCCCAGGGCTCTGCTTTGGAATTCCTATTTTGTTCGGACACCTGAGGTAATAAACCTGAAACGAGACCTCCCATCCGACAATTGAAGAAAAACTATTGGGACCGGGCCAAATCCACAGAGAGGAAGATTCGTCCATATCCCATGAGGCCTCCCCACATTCTACAGCCATTGTTGATACAAAATCCAGAGACAAAAGCCTGAGCAAGTGCCTCAGACTCGCTCTTTCTTCATATCCTGAGGGGTACTTCTCATGGTTTGTAGATTGGGCCTCCCATACCTACGTCCCAAAACCTTAGCTGAGTTTGTGTTTTCAGACTTCTGTCCTCAAAGTCCTGGGCCACACACCCTCCAGGCTGGGGCCCCTGGAGCCACACATTAGGACTGTGCCTACCCAATCCATGGGAATTCTGCCCATTCCATTGTCCATAATCTCACCAATTAAGAAAACTCTCCAAAGTCCCCGAGGCCATCCCAAAAGTGTAGGTCTCCAGGGACAAACAAGGGCGGTGTGACACCAGGTGAGCATCTCCCTCCACTCATTCCATAGATGGATATCAACAGAGAAGAAGTTTGAACGAGACAGGACCCTAGGCCATAATCGGATCCATTGTTTTGGTTTACAGGCATGTCTCCTCAAAAGCCTGGTTTCCAATACCAGCATAGGGGGTTTCCTGAGGCACCCCTCAGAACAAATCTCATCTCCACAAGGAAACTTGTGCATGGGAGGTATGTCAAAAGCTTAGGAGAATACTTCAGGGTCCCGGTGCCAACGCCCCATTCCAAGGCCCTCATGGACACAAACACACAATGGGCCCGACCCTAAAAGTCCATTTCAACTCAGCCACGCCGGTTGCTCCCGCAGAGCTATCCGATCTCAACTGTCTTGTTGCTAGGAGACATTTGGAATGCGAGGCCCGCTTCCCAGGCATCCACCCCGAACGGTGCTCTGGAGTCCTTCCATATGGGATATCCTGGAGCTGCCCAACAGGTCTCAATTGTCCCGCAGAAGGAATCCTTGAAGGGGGCATCCCACAACTCCCAACGTGGGAAAACCTCCATGGCCTTGAGATTCCGCTCCGTTCATGAAGGGGCAGTCATGCACAGAAACTCCAACCCGAGCCAACGTCTGATCCTCGCCGTGACTTCAGATGCATGAAATATTGGTTCAGATCTGCAGGAGGTACCTGCCGTGCCCTCGGCCTGAAGCCCAAGTCTAGCTTGGGTTCTCAGACTTCTGTCCTCACACTCCTCGCCCAGAAGCCCTCAAGTTTGGCAATTCTGGAACCAAAGTGCAGCACTCTGCCTGCCCTCTAGAAAAAATATCTTGCCTATTGAGCTCCCCAGGCACCTCAAATGAGGATAATCCTATACGGCACTCGACTGTACCCTAATCATATAGTCTAACCTGGGACTAATGCACTGACTGACACAACCTGAGCCCGAACCTCCTGACCAACACCCAGGCAGCTGACCTCACACTGAGCATATCAGACCCGCCATGGCCTTAGGTCGTCATCTCTTCCCAACTTCGGTTTTTCAGGCTTCAGAACCTAGACCTTATCTCCAACCACTGCCCAGGGTTGAAAATGATGCAGATATCAGAACACATTCCCCATGGCCAGAGACCTTGTGTTTGGCAGGTTGTCCAAAGTCCAGTGTAGTTGAAACCAGTGTGGCCCATGAGGCCCCGCCCATGCTCGCGGGCCACATTGGTCACAAACACACATTGTGACCCTCAGCATGAGCCCAGTCCTCAAGTAAGGCCTCTCAGTGGCTGGATGAAGAGACAGCATATTGGGCCTGCCATGCACCTAGGCCCCAATTTTTAACCATAGTTTGGGTTGTCCCTTCACTCTTCCCCAGGGCTCTGCTTTGGAATTCCTATTTTGTTCGGACACCTGAGGTAATAAACCTGAAACGAGACCTCCCATCCGACAATTGAAGAAAAACTATTGGGACCGGGCCAAATCCACAGAGAGGAAGATTCGTCCATATCCCATGAGGCCTCCCCACATTCTACAGCCATTGTTGATACAAAATCCAGAGACAAAAGCCTGAGCAAGTGCCTCAGACTCGCTCTTTCTTCATATCCTGAGGGGTACTTCTCATGGTTTGTAGATTGGGCCTCCCATACCTACGTCCCAAAACCTTAGCTGAGTTTGTGTTTTCAGACTTCTGTCCTCAAAGTCCTGGGCCGCACACCCTCCAGGCTAAGGCCCCTGGAGCCACACATTAGGACTGTGCCTACCCAATCCATGGGAATTCTGCCCATTCCATTGTCCAAATTCTCACCAATTAAGAAAACTCTCCCAAGTCCCCGAGGCCATCCCAATAGTGTAGGTCTCCAGGGACAGCAAGGGCGGTGTGACACCAGGTGAGCATCTCCCTCCACTCATTCCATAGATGGATATCACCAGAGAAGAAGATTGAACCAGACAGGACTCTAGGCCATAATCGGATCCATTGTTTTGGTTTATAGGCATGTGTCCTCAAAAGCCTGGATTCCAATACCAGCATAGGGGGTTTCCTGAGGCACCCCTCAGAACAAATCTCATCTCCACAAGAAACTTTTGCTTGGGAGGTATGTCAAAAGCTTAGGAGAATACTTCAGGGTCCCGGTGCCAACGCCCCATTCCCAGGCCCTCATGGACACAAACACACAATGGGCCCGACCCTAAAAGTCCATTTCAACTCAGCCACGCCGGTTGCTCCCGCAGAGCTATCCGATCTCAACTGTCTTGTTGCTAGGAGACATTTGGAATGCGAGGCCCGCTTCCCAGGCATCCACCCCGAACGGTGCTCTGGAGTCCTTCCATATGGGATATCCTGGAGCTGCCCAACAGGTCTCAATTGTCCCGCAGAAGGAATCCTTGAAGGGGGCATCCCACAACTCCCAACGTGGGAAAACCTCCATGGCCTTGAGATTCCGCTCCGTTCATGAAGGGGTAGTCATGCACAGAAACTCCAACCCGAGCCAACGTCTGATCCTCGCCGTGACTTCAGAAGCATGAGATATTCGTTCAGATCTGCAGGGGGTACCAGCCGTACCCTCAGCCTGAAGCCCAAGTCTAGCTTCTGTTCTCAGACTTGTCCTCACACTCCTGGTCCAGAATCCCTCATGTTTGGCAATACCGGACCCACAATGCAGCACTCTGCCTGCCTCTAGAAAAAATATATTGCCTAATGATTAGCCCAGGCACCTCAAATGAGGATAAACCTACACGGCTCTCGACTCTACCTGAATTATATAGTCTAACCTGGGTACTAATTCACTGTCTGACACAACCTGAACCCGAACCTCCGGACCAACACCCAGGAAGCTGACCGCACACTGCGCACATCAGACCCGCCATGGCCTTAGGTCGTCATCTCTTCCCAACTGCGGTTTTCAGGCTTCAGAACGTAGACCTTATCTCCAAACACTGCCCAGGGTTGAAAATGATGCAGAAATCAGAGCTCCTTCCCCATGGCAAGAGACCTTGTGATTGGCATGTTATCCAAAGCTCAGTGTAGTTGAAACCAGTGTGGCCCATGAGGCCCCGCCCATGCTCGCGGGCCACATTGGTCACAAACACACATGCTGACCCTCAGCCTGTGCCCAGTCTTTAAGTAAGGCCACTCAGTGGCTAGATGAAGAGACAGCATATTGGGTCTGCCATGCCCATAGGCCCCAATTTATAACCATCGTTTGGGTTGTCCCTTCACTCTTCCCCAGGGCTCTGCTTTGGAATTCCTCTTTGGTTGGGACACCTGAGGTAACAAACCTGAGAGGAGACCTCCCATCCCACAGATTGACAGAAAGAAATTGGGACCGGGCCAAATCCACAGAGAGGAAGATTCGTCCATGGCCCATGAGGCCTCCCCACGTTCCACGCCCATCTTTGATACAAAATCCAGAGACAAAAGCCTGAGCAAGCGCCTCAGAATCGCTCTTTCTTCATATCCTGAAGAGTCCTTCTCATGGTTTGTAGATTGGCCCTGCCATACCTACGTTCCCAACCTAAGCTGAGTTTGTGTTTTCAGACTTCTGTCCTCAGATTCCTGGGCCACACACCCTCCAGGCTGGGGCCCCTGGAGCCACACATTAGGACTGTGCCTACCCAATCCATGGGCATTCTGCCCATTCCATTATCCAAAATCGTACAAATTAGGAGAACTCTCCAAAGTCCCCGAGGCCATCCCAATAGTGTAGGTCTCCGGGGACAAACAAGGGCGGTCTGACACCAGCTGAGCATCTACCTCCACTCATATCATAAATGGATGTCCCCAGAGAAGAAGATGGAACCAGACAGGACCCTAGGCCATATTCGGATCCATTGCTTTGGTTTACAGACATGTCTCCTCAAAAGCCTTGATTCCAAGACCAGCATAGGGGTTTTTTTGAGGCACCCATCAGAACAAATCTCGTTTCCACAAGGAAACTTGTGCATGGGACCTATGTCAAAAGCTTAGGAGAATACTTCAGGGTCCCGGTGTCACCGCCCCATTCCAAGACCCTCATGGAAACAAACACACATTAGGCCCCATCCTCGGGAAAGTCCATTTCAACACAGCCGCCCCGATTGCTCCCGCAGAGCCATCAAAACTCAACTGTCTTGTTGCTAGGAGAAAATTGGAATGCGAGGCGGGATTCCCTGGCATCGATCCTCGAACGGTGCTCTGGAGTCATTCCATATGGGATGTCCTGGAGCTGACCAACAGGTCTCAATTGTCCCGCAGAAGGAATCCTTGAAGGGGGCATCCCACAACTCCCAACGTGGGAAAACCTCCATGGCCTTGAGATTCCGCTCCGTTCATGAAAGGGCAGTCATGCACAGAAACTCCAACCCGAGCCAACGTCTGATCCTCGCCGTGACTTCAGATGCATGAAATATTGGTTCAGATCTGCAGGAGGTACCTGCCGTGCCCTCGGCCTGAAGCCCAAGTCTAGCTTGTGTTCTCAGACTTCTGTCCTCACACTCCTGGCCCAGAAGCCCTCAAGTTTGGCAATTCTGGAACCAAAGTGCAGCACTCTGCCTGCCCTCTAGAAAAAATATCTTGCCTATTGAGCTCCCCAGGCACCTCAAATGAGGATAAACCTATACGGCACTCGACTGTACCCAAATCATATAGTCTAACCTGGGACTAATGCACTGACAGACACAACCTGAGCCCGAACCTCTTGACCAACACCCAGGCAGCTGACCGCACACTGAGCATATCAGACCCGCCATGGCCTTAGGTCGTTATCTCCTCCCAACTTCGGTTTTTCAGGCTTCAGAACCTAGACCTTATCTCCAACCACTGCCCAGGGTTGAAAATGATGCAGATATCAGAACACATTCCCCATGGCCAGAGACCTTGTGTTTGGCAGGTTGTCCAAAGTCCAGTGTAGTTGAAACCAGTGTGGCCCATGAGGCCCCACCCATGCTCGCGGGCCACATTGGTCACAAACACACATTGTGACCCTCAGCATGAGCCCACTCCTCAAGTAAGGCCTCTCAGTGGCTGGATGAAGAGACAGCATATTGGGCCTGCCATGCACCTAGGCCCCAATTTTTAACCATAGTTTGGGTTGTCCCTTCACTCTTCCCCAGGGCTCTGCTTTGGAATTCCTATTTTGTTCGGACACCTGAGGTAATAAACCTGAAAGGAGACCTCCCATCCGACAATTGAAGAAAAACTATTGGGACCGGGCCAAATCCACAGAGAGGAAGATTCGTCCATATCCCATGAGGCCTCCCCACATTCTACAGCCAGTGTTGATACAAAATCCAGAGACAAAAGCCTGAGCAAGTGCCTCAGACTCGCTCTTTCTTCATATCCTGAGGGGTACTTCTCATGGTTTGTAGATTGGGCCTCCCATACCTACGTCCCAAAACCTTAGCTGAGTTTGTGTTTTCAGACTTCTGTCCTCAAAGTCCTAGGCCACACACCCTCCAGGCTGGGGCCCCTGGAGCCACACATTAGGACTGTGCCTACCCAATCCATGGGAATTCTGCCCATTCCATTGTCCATAATCTCACCAATTAAGAAAACTCTCCAAAGTCCCCGAGGCCATCCCAATAGTGTAGGTCTCCAGGGACAAACAAGGGCGGTGTGACACCAGGTGAGCATCTCCCTCCACTCATTCCATAGATGGATATCACCAGAGAAGAAGTTTGCACGAGACAGGACCCTAGGCCATAATCGGATCCATTGTTTTGGTTTACAGGCATGTCTCCTCAAAAGCCTGGTTTCCAATACCAGCATAGGGGGTTTCCTGAGGCACCCCTCAGAACAAATCTCATCTCCACAAGGAAACTTGTGCATGGGAGGTATGTCAAAAGCTTAGGAGAATACTTCAGGGTCCCGGTGCCAACGCCCCATTCCAAGGCCCTCATGGACACAAACACACAATGGGCCCGACCCTAAAAGTCCATTTCAACTCAGCCACGCCGGTTGCTCCCGCAGAGCTATGCGATCTCAACTGTCTTGTTGCTAGGAGACATTTGGAATGCGAGGCCCGCTTCCCAGGCATCCACCCCGAACGGTGCTCTGGAGTCCTTCCATATGGGATATCCTGGAGCTGCCCAACAGGTCTCAATTGTCCCGCAGAAGGAATCCTTGAAGGGGGCATCCCACAACTCCCAACGTGGGAAAACCTCCATGGCCTTGAGATTTCGCTCCGATCATGAAGGGGCAGTCATGCACAGAAACTCCAACCCGAGCCAACGTCTGATCCTCGCCGTGACTTCAGATGCATGAAATATTGGTTCAGATCTGCAGGAGGTACCTGCCGTGCCCTCGGCCTGAAGCCCAAGTCTAGCTTGTGTTCTCAGACTTCTGTCCTCACACTCCTGGCCCAGAAGCCCTCAAGTTTGGCAATTCTGGAACCAAAGTGCAGCACTCTGCCTGCCCTCTAGAAAAAATATCTTGCCTATTAAGCTCCCCAGGCACCTCAAATGAGGATAATCCTATACGGCACTCGACTGTACCCTAATCTTATAGTGTAACCTGGGACTAATGCACTGACTGACACAACCTGAGCCCGAACCTCCTGACCAACACCCAGGCAGCTGACCGCACACTGAGCATATCAGACCCGCCATGGCCTTAGGTCGTCATCTCTTCCCAACTTCGGTTTTTCAGGCTTCAGAACCTAGACCTTATCTCCAACCACTGCCCAGGGTTGAAAATGATGCAGATATCAGAACACATTCCCCATGGCCAGAGACCTTGTGTTTGGCAGGTTGTCCAAAGTCCAGTGTAGTTGAAACCAGTGTGGCCCATGAGGCCCCGCCCATGCTCGCAGGCCACATTGGTCACAAACACACATTGTGACCCTCAGCATGAGCCCAGTCCTCAAGTAAGGCCTCTCAGTGGCTGGATGAAGAGACAGCATATTGGGCCTGCCAGGCACCTAGGCCCCAATTTTTAACCATAGTTTGGGTTGTCCCTTCACTCTTCCCCAGGGCTCTGCTTTGGAATTCCTATTTTGTTCGGACACCTGAGGTAATAAACCTGAAAGGAGACCTCCCATCCGACAATTGAAGAAAAACTATTGGGACCGGGCCAAATCCACAGAGAGGAAGATTCGTCCATATCCCATGAGGCCTCCCCACATTCTACAGCCAGTGTTGATACAAAATCCAGAGACAAAAGCCTGAGTAAGTGCCTCAGACTCGCTCTTTCTTCATATCCTGAGGGGTACTTCTCATGGTTTGTAGATTGGGCCTCCCATACCTACGTCCCAAAACCTTAGCTGAGTTTGTGTTTTCAGACTTCTGTCCTCAAAGTCCTGGGCCGCACACCCTCCAGGCTAAGGCCCCTGGAGCCACACATTAGGACTGTGCCTACCCAATCCATGGGAATTCTGCCCATTCCATTGTCCAAATTCTCACCAATTAAGAAAACTCTCCCAAGTCCCCGAGGCCATCCCAATAGTGTAGGTCTCCAGGGACAGCAAGGGCGGTGTGACACCAGGTGAGCATCTCCCTCCACTCATTCCATAGATGGATATCACCAGAGAAGAAGATTGAACCAGACAGGACCCTAGGCCATAATCGGATCCATTGTTTTGGTTTATAGGCATGTCTCCTCAAAAGCCTGGATTCCAATACCAGCATAGGGGGTTTCCTGAGGCACCCCTCAGAACAAATCTCATCTCCACAAGGAAACTTGTGCTTGGGAGGTATGTCAAAAGCTTAGGAGAATACTTCAGGGTCCCGGTGCCAACGCCCCATTCCCAGGCCCTCATGGACACAAACACACAATGGGCCCGACCCTAAAAGTCCATTTCAACTCAGCCACGCCGGTTGCTCCCGCAGAGCTATCCGATCTCAACTGTCTTGTTGCTAGGAGACATTTGGAATGCGAGGCCCGCTTCCCAGGCATCCACCCCGAACGGTGCTCTGGAGTCCTTCCATATGGGATATCCTGGAGCTGCCCAACAGGTCTCAATTGTCCCTCAGAAGGAATCCTTGAAGGGGGCATCCCACAACTCCCAACGTGGGAAAACCTCCATGGCCTTGAGATTCCGCTCCGTTCATGAAGGGGCAGTCATGCACAGAAACTCCAACCCGAGCCAACGTCTGATCCTCGCCGTGACTTCAGAAGCATGAGATATTCGTTCAGATCTGCAGGGGGTACCAGCCGTGCCCTCAGCCTGAAGCCCAAGTCTAGCTTGTGTTCTCAGACTTGTCCTCACACTCCTCGTCCAGAATCCCTCATGTTTGGCAATACCGGACCCACAATGCAGCACTCTGCCTGCCTCTAGAAAAAATATATTGCCTAATGAGTAGCCCAGGCACCTCAAATGAGGATAAACCTACACGGCTCTCGACTCTACCTGAATTATATAGTCTAACCTGGGTACTAATTCACTGTCTGACACAACATGAACCCGAACCTCCGGACCAACACCCAGGAAGCTGACCGCACACTGCGCACATCAGACCCGCCATGGCCTTAGGTCGTCATCTCTTCCCAACTGCGGTTTTCAGGCTTCAGAACGTAGACCTTATCTCCAAACACTGCCCAGGGTTGAAAATGATGCAGAAATCAGAGCTCCTTCCCCATGGCAAGAGACCTTGTGATTGGCATGTTATCCAAAGCTCAGTGTAGTTGAAACCAGTGTGGCCCATGAGGCCCCGCCCATGCTCGCGGGCCACATTGGTCACAAACACACATGCTGACCCTCAGCCTGTGCCCAGTCTTTAAGTAAGGCCACTCAGTGGCTGGATGAAGAGACAGCATATTGGGTCTGCCATGCCCCTAGGCCCCAATTTATAACCATCGTTTGGGTTGTCCCTTCACTCTTCCCCAGGGCTCTGCTTTGGAATTCCTCTTTGGTTGGGATACCTGAGGTAACAAACCTGAGAGGAGACCTCCCATCCCACAGATTGACAGAAAGAAATTGGGACCGGGCCAAATCCACAGAGAGGAAGATTCGTCCATGGCCCATGAGGCCTCCCCACGTTCCACGCCCATCTTTGATACAAAATCCAGAGACAAAAGCCTGAGCAAGCGCCTCAGACTCCCTCTTTCTTCATATCCTGAAGAGTCCTTCTCATGGTTTGTAGATTGGCCCTGCCATACCTACGTTCCCAACCTAAGCTGAGTTTGTGTTTTCAGACTTCTGTCCTCAGATTCCTGGGCCACACACCCTCCAGGCTGGGGCCCCTGGAGCCACACATTAGGACTGTGCCTACCCAATCCATGGGCATTCTGCCCATTCCATTATCCAAAATCGTACAAATTAGGAGAACTCTCCAAAGTCCCCGAGGCCATCCCAATAGTGTAGGTCTCCGGGGACAAACAAGGGCGGTCTGACACCAGCTGAGCATCTACCTCCACTCATATCATAAATGGATGTCCCCAGAGAAGAAGATGGAACCAGACAGGACACTAGGCCATATTCGGATCCATTGCTTTGGTTTACAGACATGTCTCCTCAAAAGCCTTGATTCCAAGACCAGCATAGGGGTTTTTTTGAGGCACCCATCAGAACAAATCTCGTTTCCACAAGGAAACTTGTGCATGGGACCTATGTCAAAAGCTTAGGAGAATACTTCAGGGTCCCGGTGTCACCGCCCCATTCCAAGGCCCTCATGGACACAAACACACATTAGGCCCCATCCTCGGGAAAGTCCATTTCAACACAGCCGCCCCGATTGCTCCCGCAGAGCCATCAAAACTCAACTGTCTTGTTGCTAGGAGAAAATTGGAATGCGAGGCGGGATTCCCTGGCATCGATCCTCGAACGGTGCTCTGGAGTCATTCCATATGGGATGTCCTGGAGCTGACCAACAGGTCTCAATTGTCCCGCAGAAGGAATCCTTGAAGGGGGCATCCCACAACTCCCAACGTGGGAAAACCTCCATGGCCTTGAGATTCCGCTCCGTTCATGAAGGGGAAGTCATGCACAGAAACTCCAACCCGAGCCAACGTCTGATCCTCGCCGTGACTTCAGATGCATGAAATATTGGTTCAGATCTACAGGAGGTACCTACCGTGCCCTCGGCCTGAAGCCCAAGTCTAGCTTGTGTTCTCAGACTTCTGTCCTCACACTCCTGGCCCAGAAGCCCTCAAGTTTGGCAATTCTGGAACCAAAGTGCAGCACTCTGCCTGCCCTCTAGAAAAAATATCTTGCCTATTGAGCTCCCCAGGCACATCAAATGAGGATAAACCTATACGGCACTCGACTGTACCCAAATCATATAGTCTAACCTGGGACTAATGCACTGACTGACACAACCTGAGCCCGAACCTCCTGACCAACACCCAGGCAGCTGACCGCACACTGAGCATATCAGACCCGCCATGGCCTTAGGTCGTCATCTCCTCCCAACTTCGGTTTTTCAGGCTTCAGAACCTAGACCTTATCTCCAACCACTGCCCAGGGTTGAAAATGATGCAGATATCAGAACACATTCCCCATGGCCAGAGACCTTGTGTTTGGCAGGTTGTCCAAAGTCCAGTGTAGTTGAAACCAGTGTGGCCCATGAGGCCCCGCCCATGCTCGCGGGCCACATTGGTCACAAACACACATTGTGACCCTCAGCATGAGCCCACTCCTCAAGTAAGGCCTCGCAGTGGCTGGATGAAGAGACAGCATATTGGGCCTGCCATGCACCTAGGCCCCAATTTTTAACCATAGTTTGGGTTGGCCCTTGACTCTTTCCCAGGGCTCTGCTTTGGAATTCCTATTTTGTTCGGACACCTGAGGTAATAAACCTGAAAGGAGACCTCCCATCCGACAATTGAAGAAAAACTATTGGGACCGGGCCAAATCAACAGAGAGGAAGATTCGTCCATATCCCATGTGGCCTCCCCACATTCTACAGCCATTGTTGATACAAAATCCAGAGACAAAAGCCTGAGCAAGTGCCTCAGACTCGCTCTTTCTTCATATCCTGAGGGGTACTTCTCATGGTTTGTAGATTGGGCCTCCCATACCTACGTCCCAAAACCTTAGCTGAGTTTGTGTTTTCAGACTTCTGTCCTCAAAGTCCTGGGCCGCACACCCTCCAGGCTGGGGCCCCTGAGCCACACATTAGGACTGTGCCTACCCAATCCATGGGAATTCTGCCCATTCCATTGTCCAAAATCTCACCAATTAAGAAAACTCTCCAAAGTACCGGAGGCCATCCCAATAGTGTAGGTCTCCAGGGACAAACAAGGGCGGTGTGACACCAGGTGAGCATCTCTCTCCACTCATTTCATAGATGGATATCACCAGAGAAGAAGTTTGAACGAGACAGGACCCTAGGCCATAATCGGATCCATTGTTTTGGTTTATAGGCATGTCTCCTCAAAAGCCTGGTTTCCAATACCAGTATAGGGGGTTTCCTGAGGCACCCCTCAGAACAAATCTCATCTCCACAAGGAAATTTGTGCATGGGAGGTATGTCAAAAGCTTAGGAGAATACTTCAGGGTCCCGGTGCCAACGCCCCATTCCAAGGCCCTCATGGACACAAACACACAATGGGCCCGACCCTAAAAGTCCATTTCAACTCAGCCACGCCAGTTGCTCCCGCAGAGCTATGCGATCTCAACTGTCTTGTTGCTAGGAGACATTTGGAATGCGAGGCCCGCTTCCCAGGCATCCACCCCGAACGGTGCTCTGGAGTCCTTCCATATGGTATATCCTGGAGCTGCCCAACAGGTCTCAATTGTCCCGCAGAAGGAATCCTTGAAGGGGGCATCCCACAACTCCCAACGTGGGAAAACCTCCATGGCCTTGAGATTCCGCTCCGTTCATGAAGGGGCAGTCATGCACAGAAACTCCAACCCGAGCCAACGTCTGATCCTCGCCGTGACTTCAGATGCATGAAATATTGGTTCAGATCTGCAGGAGGTACCAGCCGTGCCCTCAGCCTGAAGCCCAAGTCTAGCTTGTGTTCTCAGACTTCTGTCCTCACACTCCTGGCCCAGAAGCCCTCAAGTTTGGCAATTCTGGAACCAAAGTGCAGCACTCTGCCGGCCCTCTAGAAAAAATATCTTGCCTATTGAGCTCCCCAGGCACCTCAAATGAGGATAAACCTATACGGCACTCGACTGTACCCAAATCATATAGTCTAACCTGGGACTAATGCACTGACTGACACAACCTGAGCCCGATCCTCCTGACCAACACCCAGGCAGCTGACCGCACACTGAGCATATCAGACCCGCCATGGCCTTAGGTCGTCATCTCTTCCCAACTTCGGTTTTTCAGGCTTCAGAACCTAGACCTTATCTCCAACCACTGCCCAGGGTTGAAAATGATGCAGATATCAGAACACATTCCCCATGGCCAGAGACCTTGTGTTTGGCAGGTTGTCCAAAGTCCAGTGTAGTTGAAACCAGTGTGGCCCATGAGGCCCCGCCCATGCTCGCGGGCCACATTGGTCACAAACACACATTGTGACCCTCAGCATGAGCCCACTCCTCAAGTAAGGCCTCTCAGTGGCTGGATGAAGAGACAGCATATTGGGCCTGCCATGCACCTAGGCCCCAATTTTTAACCATAGTTTGGGTTGTCCCTTCACTCTTCCCCAGGGCTCTGCTTTGGAATTCCTATTTTGTTCGGACACCTGAGGTAATAAACCTGAAAGGAGACCTCCCATCCGACAACTGAAGAAAAACTATTGGGACCGGGCCAAATCCACAGAGAGGAAGATTCGTCCATATCCCATGAGACCTCCCCACATTCTACAGCCATTGTTGTTTTGTCCAGAAACAAAAGCCTGAGCAAATGCCTCAGACTCGTTCTTTCTTCATATCCTGAGGGGTACTTCTCATGGTTTGTAGATTGGGCCTCCCATACCTACGTCCCAAAACCTTAGCTGAGTTTGTGTTTTCAGACTTCTGTCCTCAAAGTCCTGGGCTGCACACCCTCCAGGCTGGGGCCCCTGGAGCCACACAATAGGACTATGCCTACCCCATACATGGGAATTCTGCCCATTACATTGTCATAAATTGTACAAATTAGGATAACCCTCCAAATTCCCTGAGGCCATCGCAATATGTAGGTCTCTGTGGACAAACAAGGGCGGTCTGACACCAGCTGAGCATCTACTTCCACTCATACCATAGATGGATGTCCCCAGAGAATGAGATGGAACCAGACAGGACGCTAGGCCATAATCGGATACATTGCTTTGGTTTACAGGCATGTCTCCTCAAAATCCTGGATTCCAATACCAGCATAGGGGGTTTCCTGAGGCACCCATCAGAAAAAGTCTCATCTCCACGAGGAAACTTGTGCATGGGACCTATGTCAAAATCTTAAAAAATAATTCAGAGTCCCGGTGTCACCGCCCCATTCCAAGGTCCTCATGGACACAAACACACATTAGGCCCCATGCTCAGGAAAGTCCATTTCAACTCAGCCACCCCGGTTGCTCCCAATAGCCATCCGATCTCAACTGTCTTGTTGCTAGGAGACAATTGGAATGCGAGGCGGGCTTCCTTGGCATCCATCCTCGATCGGTGCTCTGGAGTAATTCCATATGGGATGTGTTGGAGCTGCCCAACAGGTCTCATGTCCCGCAGAAGGTATCCTTGAAGAGGGCATCCCATAACTCCCAACGTGGGAAAACCTCCATGGCCTTGAGATACCTCTCCGTTCATGAAGGGGCAGTCATGCACAGAAACTACAACCTGAGCCAACGCCTGATCCTCGCCGTGACTTCAGATGCATGAGATATTGGTTCAGATGTGCAGGGGGTACCTGCCTTGCCCTCGGCCTGAAGCCCAAGTCTAGCTTGTGTTCTCAGACTTCTGTCCTCACACTACTGGCCCAGAAGCCCTCAAGTTTGGCAATTCCAGACCCACAATGCAGCACTGTGCCTGCCCTCTAGAAAAAATATCATGCCTAATGAGCTGCGCAGGCACCTCAAATGAGGATCAACTTACACGGCACTCGACTGTACCCAAATTATAGAGTCTAACCTGGGCACTAGCACTGTCTAACAAAACCTGAGCCCGAACCTCCCGACCAACAACCAGGCAGCTGACCGCACACTGAGCACATCAGACGCACCATGGCCTTAGGTCATCATCTCTTCCAAACTGCGGTTTTCAGGCTTCCGAACCTAGACCTTATCTCCTACCACTGCCGAGGGTTGAAGGTGATGCAGAAATCAGAACTCCTTCCCCATGGCAAGAAACCTTGTGGTTGGCATGTTGTCCAAAGTTCAGTGTAGTTGAAACCAATGTGGCCCATGAGGCCCCGCCCATGCTCGCGAGCCACATTGGTCACAAACACACATTGTGACACTCAGCCTGAGCCCAGTCTTCAAGTAAGGTCTCTCAGTGGATGGATGTAGAGACAGCATATGGGGCCTGCCATGCCCCTAGGCCCCAAATTTTAACCATAGTTTGGGTTGTCCCTTCACTCTTCCCCAGGGCTCTGCTTTGGAATTCCTCTTTGGTTGGGACACCTGAGGTAACAAACCTGAAAGGAGACCTCCCATCCCACAGATTGACGAAAAACAATGGGGACCGGGCCAAATCCACAGAGAGGAAGATTCGTCCATGGCCCATGAGGCCTCCCCACATTCCACGGCCATCGTTGACACAAAATCCAGAGACCAAAGCCTGAGCAAGCGCCTCAGAATCGCTCTTTCTTCATGTCCTGAAGAGTTCTTCTCATGGTTTGTAGATTGGGCCTGCCATACCTGCGTCCCCAAACCTAAGCTGAGTTTGTGTTATCAGACTTCTGTCCTCAAAGTCCTGGGCCACACACCCTCCAGGCTGGGGTCCCTGGAGCCACACATTAGGACAATGCCTACCCAATGCATGGGAATTCTGCCCATTCCATTGTCCAAAATTGTACAAATTAGGAGAACCCTCCAAAGTCCCCGAGGCCATCCAATATGTAGTTCTCAGTGGACAAACAAGGGCGGTCTGACACCAGCTGAGCATCTACCTCCTCTCATACCATAGATGGATGTCCTCAGAGAAGGAGATGGAACCAGACAGGACCCTAGGCCGTAATCGGATCCATTGCTTTGTTTTACAGGCATGAATCCACAAAATCCTGGATTCCAATACCAGCAGAGGGGGTTTCCTGAGGAACCCATCAGAAAATATCTCGTCTCCACGAGGAAACTTGTACATTGCACCTATGTCAAAATCTTAGGAGAATACTTCAGAGTCCCGGTGCCACCGCCCCATTCCAAGGTCCTCATGGACACAAACACACATTATGCCCCATGCTCAGGAAAGTCCATTTCAGCTCAGCCACCCCGGTTGCTCACGCAGAGCCATCCGATCTCAACTGTATTGTTACAAGGAGACAATTGGAATGCGAGGCGGTCTTTCCTGGCATCCATCCTCGAAAGGTGCTCTGGAGTCATTCCATATGGGATGTTTTGGAGCTGCCCAACAGGTTTCAATTGTCCCTCAGAAGGTATCCTTGAAGGGGGCATCCCACAACTCCCAACGTGGGAAAACCTCCATGGCCTTGAGATTCCTCTCCGTTCATGAAGGGGCAGTCATGCACAGAAACTACAACCTGAGCCAACGTCTGATCCTCGCCGTGACTTCAGATGCATGATCATATTGGTTCAGATGTGCAGGGGGTACCTGCCTTGCCCTCGGCCTGTAGCCATGGTCTAGCTTGTGTTCTCAGACTTCTGTCCTCACACTACTGGCCCAGAATCCCTCAAGTTTTCCAATTCCGGGCCCACAATGCAGCACTCTGCCTGCCATCGAGAAAAAATATCTTGCCTAATGAGTTGCCCAGGCACCTCAAATGAGGATCAACCTACACG